>NC_092789.1:36091852-36691852 GCF_047496795.1 Chiloscyllium punctatum
TCTGACGTGGTTCGGTCTTTGCTCCTGAGCCGATGTTTATCTGCTTCAGGTAACAATTCATCATGACTTCATAGAATGTGGGAAAATAGATGGCGACACCTTGAAAAATGTCCATATTACAGAGGAGGATGTGCTGGATGTCTTGGAACGCCTAAAGCTGGATTAATCGCCAGGACATGATCAGCTGAACCCCAGAACTCTGTGGGAAGCTAGAGAAGTGATTGCTGCGCCTTTCGCTGAGATATTTCTATTATTGATCGTCACAGGTGAGGTACCAGAAGACTGGAGGTTGGCTTACGTCGTGCCACTGTTTAAGAAGGGTGGTTACGACAAGCCAGTGAACTATAGACCAGTGAGCGTGACGTCGGTGGTGGACAATCTGCTGGAGGCGATCCTGAGGGACAGGATGCATATGTATTTGGAATGGCAAGAACTGCTTAGGGATAGTCAACATGGCTTTAAGCATGGGAAAGCACGGTTCACAATATTGATTGAGTTTTTTCAAAAAGTAACAAAGAGGATTGATGAGGACAGAGTGGTAGATGTGATCTATCTGGACTTCAGTGTGGTTTTCAAAAAGGTTCCCAATGGGACACTGGTTTGCAAGTTTAGATCTCACGGAATACAGAGGGAATTAGCGATTTGGATACAGAATTGGCTCACAGGTAGAAGACAGAGGGTGGTGGTGCAGGAGGGTTGTTTTTCAGAGTGGAAACCTGTGATTAGTAGAGTGCCACAAGGATCGGTTCTGGGTCCTCAACTTTTTGTCATTTGTATAAATGATTTGATTGTGAGCATTAGAGGTATAGTTTGTAAGTTTGCAGTTGACACCAAAATTGGAGTTGTATTGGACAGCGAAGGAGGTTACCTCAGGTTACAACAAGATCTTGATCTGATGGGCCAATGGGCTGAGAAGTGGCAGATGGAGTTTAGCTCAGATAAATAAAAGGTGCTGCATTTTTGGAAGCAAATCATAGCAGGACTTATTCACTTTATGGTAATGTCCTATGGAGTGTTGCTGAGCAAAGAGACATTGGAGTGCAGGTTCATAGCCCGTTGAAAGTGGAGTAGCAGGTAGATAGGATAAAGCAGAAGGCGTATGGTATGCTTTCCTTTATTGGTCAGACTATTGAGTACAGGAGTTGGGAGATCATGTTCCATCTGTGCAGGACATTGGTTATGTGCAATTCTGATCTACTTCCTATCGGGAAGATATTGTAAAACTTGAAAGGGTTCAGAAAAGATTTATAAGGATGAAAAAGATTTGAGGATGTGAGGAATAGGGAGGGGCTGAAGAGGCTGGGGCTGCTTTCCCTGGAGCGTCAGAGGCTGAGGGGTGACCTGAGTTATAGCTGGGGGCAGGGAAATTATGATGCGGTGAGGCATGAGTTAGGATGTGTGGATTGGAAAAGTAGATTCCAAGGCAAGAGCGTAATTGATATGTGGAACTTGTTCAAGAAAAACTATTGAGTGTCCTTGATAAGTACGTACCTATCAGGCAGGGAGGAAAGGGTCGTGTGAGGGAGCCGTGGTTTAATAAGGAATTGGAATCCCTTGTTAAATGGAAGAGGGCGGCCTTTGTAAAGATGAGGCGTGAGGGTTCAATAGGGGCGATTGAGAGATATAAGGTAGCCCGGAAGGACCTGAAGAGAGAGCTAAGAGCAGCAAGGAGGGGACATGAAAGGTCCTTAGTTGGTAGGATTAGGGAAAACCCTAAGGCTTTCTATAGGTATGTTAGGAATAAAAGAATGACTAGGGAAGGAATAGGTCCAATCAAGGATAGTAATGGGAAGTTGCGTGTGGAGGCTGAATAGATTGGGGAGGCGCTGAATGAATACTTTTCGTCAGTATTCACTCAGGAACAGGACATTGTTGTTGATATGAATACTGAGGCACGAATAAGTAGAATGGATGGCTTTGAGATATGTAGAGAAGAGGTGTTGGAAATTCTGGCAAGGGTGAAAATAGATAAGTCCCCTGGGCCTGATGGCATTTATCCTAGGATTCTCTGGGAAGCAAGGGAGGAGATTGCAGAGCCATTGGCCTTGATTTTTGTGTCCTCTTTGTCGACAGGAGTAGTGCCAGAGGACTGGAGGCTAGCAAACGTTCAAGAAGGGGAGTAGGGATAATCCTAGTAACTATAGGCCAGTGAGTCTCACTTCTGTTGTGGGCAAAGTCTTAGAGAGAATTGTAAGGGATAGGATTTATGCACATCTGGATAAGAATAATGTGATCAAGGATAGTCAGCATGGTTTTGTGAAGGGCAGGTCGTGCCTCACAAACCTTATTGAATTCTTTGAGAAGGTGACTAAGGAGGTAGATGAGGGGAAAGTGGTAGATGTGGTATATATGGATTTTAGTAAGGCGTTTGATAAGGTAGGCTACTGCAGAAAATACAGAGATATGGCATTGAGGGTGAGTTGGAGGTTTGGATTAGGAATTGGCTCTCTGGAAGAAGACACAGGGTAGTAGTTGATGGCAAAGGTTCATCTTGGATTGCCGTCACTAGCGGTGTTCCGCAAGGATCTGTTTTGGGACCATTGCTGTTTGTCATTTTTATAAATGACCTGGAGGAAGGGTTAGAAGGTTGGGTGAGCAAGTTTGCGGATGATACGAAAGTCGGAGGAGTTGTAGACAGTGAGGAAGGATGTGGCAGGTTACAGCGGGATATAGAGAAGCTGCAGAGCTGGGCAGAAAGGTGGCAAATGGAGTTCAATGTAGCTAAGTGTGAGGTGATTCACTTTGGTAAGAGTAACAAAAAGATGGGGTACTGGGCTAATGGTCGGATACTTGGTAGTGTGGAAGAGCAGAGGGATCTTGGTGTCCATGTACACAGATCTCTGAAAGTTGCCACCCAGGTAAATAGTGCAGTGAAGAAGGCATATGGCGTACTGGCTTTTATTGGTAGAGGAATTGAGTTCCGGAGTCCTGAGGTCATGCTGCAGTTGTATAAGACTCTGGTGCGGCCGCATCTGGAATATTGTGTGCAGTTTTGGTCGCCATACTATAGGAAGGATGTGGAGGCACTGGAACGGGTGCAGAGGAGGTTTACCAGGATGTTGCCTGGTATGGTAGGAAGATCCTATGAGGAAAGGCTGAGGCACTTGGGGTTGTTTTCATTGGAGAAAAGAAGGTTTAGGGGTGACTTGATAGAGGTGTACAAAATGATTAGGGGGGTGGAAAGGGTTGACAGTGAGAACCTTTTTCCACGTATGGAGTCAGCTATTACAAGGGGGCATAGCTTTAAATTAAGGGGGGGGGGGGGTAGATATAGGACTGATGTTAGGGATAGGTTCTTCACTCATCGAGTCGTAAGTTCATGGAATGCCCTGCCAGTAGCAGTGGTGGACTCTCCATCTTTATGGGTATTTAAGCGGGCATTGGATAGGTATATGGAGGATAGTGGGTTAGTGTAGGTTAGGTGGGCTTTGATCGGCGCAACATCGAGGGCCGAAGGGCCTGTACTGCGCTGTATTCTTCTATGTTCTATGTTCTATGTTCTGATAGAGGTTTACAAAATTATGTGAGATGTGGATAGGATAAGTAGACAAAGTCTTTTTACTTGGGGTCGGAGAGTTCAGAAATAGAGGGCATAGGTTTAGGGTGAGGGGAGAAAGATATAAAAGAGACCTAAGGGGCATCTTTTTCACACAGAGGTGGTATGTGTATACATGAGCTGCCAGAGAAAGTGGTGGAGGCTGGTACAACTGCAACATTTATAAGGCATTTGGACGGGTATATGAATTGGAAAGGTTTGGAGGGATATGGGATGGGTGCTGGCAGGTGGGACGAAATTGGGTAGCGATATCTGTTTGGCATAGATGGCGTGGACCGAAGGGTCTGTTTCCATGCTGTAAATCTCTACGACTCTCTGACCTTATGATTTAAAATAGCCTACTTCAGACAACTCGACCTGCCGAGACAATTTTTGGTGAGTCTGAGAATATTCTTCAAATCTCAGACTCTCTTTAACAATTTTAAGAGTGATTTCTCTCATTTCTGATTTAATCAATGAAAAGTCACTGAAAGTAAACAAGTTGCCTCACCTACGTTTTATTTGAAGACCTAGGACATTCACCTGCACCTGTTTACATTTGCTGTGAGTTTTCGCACACCCAAACCCTTTCAAAGCTGTCTCAATCATTTCAAATCACGGACGGGCCCCCAAACTGTTAAACACGGTGTAAACTCCCCTGCTCAATTTAACGCAGTGACAAAGGAAATATTTCATTCCGTGCAGTAGACTGGGAAAATTCGATAGGCCAAAGTAAAAATTAACAACTTTATTTCTTAAAGTATAATGAAGAATAATTAACTAACAACAATTTACGACTACTTCCTCTAATCTAATGTTCACCTTTCCTTCTGTAATGCTAGTTCAATAAAACTTCCAATTAAGATTTATAAGACAAAACTTATCTCAAAACCCGGCAGCTTTCATTTATTTGCAATATCGCTGTCTTCTTTTCTTCTGCTTGGAGATTCTGCTTCAAAGGTTACTGATTAATAAATATATCTTTCCGAGAGTTATCTTTCGGGCAGTCTTTTTGTATGTCATGTGTTGGCAATTCCCCTCTCAACTGTTCAATTTTCCCTGGTCTTATAAGCCCAAAGCATCGAATTATGTCATTGGCTTTTAAGATTGCAACATAATCAAATCAATGTGATTGGAATTTGGTATTTTCGGTGTACAATTTAAACTGATAGACACTGCTGCCTCAAACCGCCAGGAGCCCTGGTTCGATTCCCACCTCTGGCGACTGCATCTGTGGAGCTTGCACATTTTTCCTGTGTGTCCGTATGGGATTTCTCTGGTTTCTTCCCACCATCCAAAAATGTGCAGGTCAGGTAAATCGTCCGTGCCAAATCTCCCATAGATTTAGGTGCATCAGTCACGGGTGAATGTAGGGGAATGGCTCTGGGTGGGTTACTTTTCACAGGCAAGTGCGGACTTGATGGGCCTGTTTCCATACTGTCGGGAATCTACTCCAATCTAATCAAAGTCTATGCTGACTCTCCAAAATTAGTCCTGGCCTTACTGAATGCATGACAAGCCCATCTGTCAGAAACTCGTCCATGCACTTACACACCATTGAAATCAGACTCGCTCATCTCTTGTTATTTGCGTTTTCCTTACAGCCTTGATTAAAAATAATGTTACAAAATTTTCTACCAGTCCTCCAGTCCCTCAAATCAAATGAACTATGGATGATGTCAATCAGAAACAAAAATTGAACTTGCATGAAAAGTTCATCTGTGCAGAGAAATCAGAGTTCATGTTTTGCAACCAGCGACCCTTCCTCAGAACTCTGAGGAATGATGCAAATATCTCAGCAAAAACTCTTCCACTTTCTTCGCGATATTACCACAACGACCTGGAATAGACTTGAGCTGGTCCCGGGTATTTATGTACGGTTATGCATTTTAAGACATCTGGCACTTCCACTTCTGTAATGTGATCTCGTTTCAAATCATCACTACCTGTATATATTATTACATGTTGCCGAGTTTCCATGCCTTTACCCACAGTAAATACTGCCACGATATATTAATGTATGTCTTCACCCATTGAACAGGAACAGGCAGCAGAGTGGGATCAAGTCGATTCCTTGGGAGAAGTGTGAACCCAGGCAATTATGGACGGTGCTGTTGAAATGCGTTTCAGTGTTTTTTTTTCGTTTTCACCGTTGTTTCAAGGACTGTAAGGTTTTGCATTTTAACTTTGTTTCCTTTATTTTTCTGCTTTGTATCAAAGTTCTGAATGAGCACAAAATTGTACCAAAGCTTGTGTCACATTTGTCCAATCGTAAACATTTTACAATTGTGTGAAGCAAAATTCACATATTAATAAAGTCCAGTCCGAGTCAAATTCTGAAGCACCAAATTTTATTGATACGTACTTGCAAGAACGGGTGACTATCTGAGGGTTACATTCTGAGTTATGCTGTTCAGCTGCGTCTCTCGGTCCTCCCCTTTCACCCCACTGGTTACTTTTACTGTAGCGCGTAGTCTATCACAAGCTCTAGCTTCACTCCACCTTTGTCTAGCTTCTCTCTGCCTCTGTTTACTTCTTCCATTACACTCAGCCTTTCGCCCCTTACTCTTATTTATCTCTTTCCTTATATGTGACTATCTTGGCATAGTTTGCTGTCTTCGTGTGATAATCCTGTCAAATTAAATTACATCTGTTGACCACACATCCTGAGACTGGCACACTATTCTCGTGCTACTGGTACATCTTGCTACACGGTCACTCTGCCCTATTAGTCATAGATAATTCTACGTGCTTTCGCTTCTTTTGTCTTCCTATGCCTGGTACATCCTGCTACACGGTCACACTGCCCTATTAATCATAGATAATTCTACCTGTTTTCGCTTTTCATGTTTAGTATTTGCATGTGCAGCCTAATTTTAGAATGCAAGCTTTTGCAGAAGCAACACCTGTTCCCTTATTCTGCACAATCTCAACCTTATACCTTACAATCTGCCCTTTTCTTCTTTGCTACTAAGTGTTGTCTTCTGCATTTTTCTCATACGTTGCCTTCCTGTTCGCTAGCATCATCCCTGTGTATTCATTTATAGTGGCCAATTCCTTAAGGTCACCTATTCCCTCATTGTACAAGAGGTTGATTCCCTCTGACTGATTACATTTTAGAGGCATTTGTTTTGCCAAGGGCGTCTCAATTACCCGTTGGGTTATCCCCCGTACACAAGGTGTGATACAACAGCCAATTGCTGTCAGTACCCCTGATATCACTGTCAGGTAGGTGAGGGTGGAGACGACCACGCATTTCCACTTCCCAAACCATGATTGCAGCCATCCTGTTAGTGATGTGTCCAAGGCACAAGAGATTGACCCATCAGGTGCTGTATGATTTGGAATAAAGGTACAACAGCTACCTCCTAACATCACACATACACCCTATTTTTCGGTTAGGATCATATCTAAGGCAAGTCTGTTTTCCCAGGCCATTCTGCTGGTTGCATCAAGTTGCTCGGAAATACCCTTGACCGCATCTCTAGTATAATTGATGAATCTTTGCTGGTTGAAAAAAATATAGTTTATCCAATCCACATTCTTGTTGACCGTTACCCACCAAAACAGGGCCGATTCAAAACCTGCTGCAATCTGGTTGCAGGCCTTGAACTCATCGGAGACCCCTCGAGGAACTCCTATAGAGTCGAGATAAATCCTATCATCAAAGGAAGTATCTACTAACGACCTTTTACTCCTCCCATTCTTTGTTACTACCACCTTCTCCTTCTCAAATGCCAAGGTGAATGGGATTGCCAATTGCACATATCCCTCTCCAGTCAGGAGGTAGGGTAGGTCGCAATATTCTGCCTCCACAGTACTACCAGAGATCTGAGCAGGGAACCCTGAGTGCCGAGTCGTTCCCTCCTTTGTCTGTTTCGGTGTCATTCTAAGTTTCTACACATTATCTCAGCTCCCCCAAGTCTCTAGACCGATGTGTGCCCTGTCGGCTTATACAGGACGTGTGATTCCCGAACGTGGTCAAAAACGGTGGGGGGGGGGGGGGCGGGGGTGCGGTGAGCGGGGCGGGGGGGAGCTTTCAAATCTGTCTTCTGCAAGGGAGGGAACATTAGCGATAGGGAAGTACAATTCCTATCATTCCATGTAGTCTTATCCTGATACAGGGCTACCATACATTCCTGTTTTGGTTCCACCCGAGCGGAAAGGGGACTATGTGGGCAACCAGTCTACCGAAGGCATATGCATAGCAATTGATTTTATTCAGAGTTTTAACAGTGCACTTTCCCCATTCAAACCAGGCATTTGCGTCCTCGTATCCGTTTTCTCTTTCAATGGTCTGTTTCAAGTCATTGACTTCGAAAATTTTTAACACCTTTGGGTCATTGGGAGGGGCAAAAGGATCGATCTTATTATCAAGTTGTTAGGCTTGCTTTCCGTTTCCTGCGGCTATTCGGAAACAGCAGCCCGAAAAACTCTTCCCAGTGGCAGCCATTACTATCTTTTAAATCGTTACTAAGGAATCGAGACCCGTTTTTTCAGGGAAAGGAGTCTTCAGAGGTGGTATTTCTAATGGCAAGATATATCAGGTGGCACTTTTTGTCAGAACGATCTAGGGCTGGACGAAAGGGGGCTCTATGGTTAGTCATGCCAGGTGGCGGTTTTTGCGAACCATACCTTGCATCCGGTAGGGTCTTAGGAAGGATTTCAGAGGAAATATACTCCCTCTGATACTTTACATCTGCGCATTCTACTAGACTGCGACCTGTATTACTTGCGGATATTCAGACTCAGGGACTGCTAATAACAAATATGCAGGTGTCAGCATCGTTTGACAAAATCCCAGTACTAATAAAGCTAATATGGTAACTGGAAACATCCCCAGCATCCTATAATAGTATTGAAGGACCTAGAGATTTAACGTGCAATACAATATATAGATAACAAAAAGAAACTACCCCGTGTCCGCATAAAAATCAGTTACTTAAAGTCTTTTGATTCTGAGTTTCAGTGGTTCTTCCGTCAATTCGGTTGTCCAGACTTCTTTCTTAACCAGGGATTCCACCGGTCAACCGGTTGAAACCCTGGTGTAGTGAGTCCAGCGTTTCTCCGTCGTGCGTATCGCCGATTCAGTAGTTAAAAGAGCCTGCAATTTAGTTTCTGTCCATGACTTATTTGGGATCCAATATCCCGGCCGGATGGGATGAACGGCGAATTCAAAGAGCGGAGTTTGTGCCAGTAATCCTTGTCTCCTAAGTAAAGACAAGAGGAGGACAAGCCTAGTATATACTTCTTTAAGAACAGATCTTTACTCTCCAGGGTTGGCAGTTCCCCTTTCGTTCCCAGATAGGGCAGGCCAAACAATATCCCCTAAGGGGACAGCCCCATATCTTTCCTTGGGGCCGCTCACACTTGCAAAAGGGTTTTGGTCCAAGGGAGTCTGGTTTCTACTATTCATTTAATTAACTGCTTCTTGAGTGTCTGGTTCATTCTCTCAACATTTCCTGATGAAGGTGGGTGCCAAGGGATGTGGAACACCCAGGAGATTCCGAGCCCCTTCATCACTCCCTGGAGTACCCTGGAAGTAAAATGAGTTCCCTGATCCGAATCTATACATTCCACTATCCCGTATCTGGGGATTAAGTGTTCAAGTATTATCTTGGACACCCCACTTGTGGTGGCAGTGGCAAAAATGTACGCTTCCACCCATCCAGATAGGTGATCAGCCATTACCAGTACATACCTCAGTCTTTCCACTCGGGGTAATTCGGTATAATCTACCTGAGTGCTCTGAAATGGTCGGAGCCCAGATTCTATACCGCTATTGTTTATCAGTTGCATCTCCTGCCACATCTTCCCAAATGTGCGTGCCACCCCGATTGCATACTTCGAATCTGTGTATACAGTTCTTTCTTTGCCTTCCAAGGTCATAAGGGCCCTTCCTAGTGCATAAAGTTCGCAAGTCTGTGCCGACCAATCATTGGGTAATCAACTAGCCTCAAGAACACTCCCCTCTATTCCATCCACGATTGTTATCCATTGTGTCTTTTACCTTCAATCACTCTGGAGGACCCATCAATGAACAGCCTGGCCCCTGCATGTAGAGGATATCTCGGGTACATTTTTACTTTAGTCTGATATTCTATAATGTCAAGGCAGTCATGTTCTGGGTCTGAGAGCGCTTCATCCTCCCCTTTCCAGAGAAAGGTAGCTGGATTCGTTTAAATGTCCGTGATCAATGTGAGGTCATCCCTTTCTATTAGAGTTGCTTCGTATTTTAGAATTCTAGAGTCCATAAGCCAACGCCCTGCTTTCTGATTTAATATGGTCCGTACCTGATGTGGGGTGCTGACTATTAAGGATCCCCAAAAGTATGTTTCCGGCTTTCTGCTACCAATAAGGCTGTTGCTGCCACTGCCTGCACACACTCTGGCCAGTAATGTAGCTTTCCATTCTATAATTAACAATGAATTGATGCAGTCATGTATTAAATTAGCTATATAAATATAACAGGTCACTGACAATATGTGAAGGAACCCTGCCAATTAATATTGAGTCAGGCTAATACAATTGGTTTATTATAAATATTATATATATTATTTATTCTAAATATTAATTATATATTGCATAAATAAAATAATCATTATGTGTAATTCAGGATGGAAACTCAATTGACTAAAATATTTTTAAAACTGTAATTGCGCAGTTCTGTTTGTTTACCAGTCACTTGTGACTTCTCATTCTGTTTCTGTAATCGTTTTGCTCGAGCACATTCATTTTTAAAAACCTCAACATATTCCATAGCACCATTTGCAGTTAATTTCAATCCCCAATTTGGTGGCAGTATCTTGTCATGAGCGCAAAACTGATTCTTCGTGCCTCTCATCACAAAACTGTCGCCATCGTCCAATTAACTCTTTCATTCCTGCTCCCATGTTACGTGGCCAGATCAATTGCTGAGTCGAATCTTACTTGTAAATACATATTTATATATTATATATTCATTATTTAGCATTTAATAGTTAAAATGTAAAATACATACAGTTCCCAACTTTGAAATCCAATACTATTACCCGGTTTTAGTCCCTTCATTTAAATCCAAAATTAATTTTCTTCAGTATTTCTGACCAGTCATTACTCAATTACAATGCTATTGGTCATGAAATAACCAGAGCTGTCTTAAAAGGATTTGTCTATTCAAATTTAAAAAAAACTTCAAATGCATGAATAATGACCGAATCCAAGGTCACAGATATTAACCATAGGATTAATCTATTACAATCTAATGTTGAACTGAAACTTCAACTGTCATTGAGGGAGGGAACTTTCTCAATAAAGCTACGGCTTAAAATTAAGTGAAAACAAATGATTCTGAAACACAGAAAAAGTTATCATGTTGTTTTCCTCCGTATTAAGCTGATTTGAAATCTCTTTTATGTAAGAATAAGAGATTAGTTAGAAATTGATAGTAAGGCAGTCATGACCTGTAAAATGAGTAGGAGTTAAGAATTTATTTCATAATCATTGTAAAATCCTTAACCTTAAGTACAAACATTCAATCACCAACAAACAAATGTGCATTCAAACCGAATCCCAAAGGATTAAACTTTCTATTAGCTCTACAACTGTTTTCTCTCTCACAAACACACACGCACACACAGACAGCGTATCTCACAGACACTTTGAGCTTCCTGCAACAACAACTCTAGAGGCTTCTCTCTCCACACCTCTATCTTTTGAATCTTTTTTCTGGATGTAACACCCTGCTTGTCGGGGTCTCCACTTCTGTCCTTGTCCCTGTCGACTGGGTCCTACGGAAGGACCCCTCGTTCTCTACCCCTTCCTCGATGTTCCACGTGCTGCCACACTCCACTCCAGTTGCTCGTCACTGCTTCGATTCTTTTCTTGACTACTTCATCAACCGTGGCTACCATCATTTTCGCCTTCTGTTTTTGTTTCTCATCCTCTCTCTTTACAAACATTTCCTGTGCCTCTCTTAATATTTCCTCAAGTGATTTCTCCACTCCACCCATCTATTTTCTGATTTGTTTTTCTGGATGTCTGGCCATGATTTAGTTAGAAAGTGAATCCTCAGTAGCCCTTCCAACACGAAGCATAAACTGATCTTGCCTGATTGAAAGGCTGTTTTCTATTGACATATAAATTCAAATATTTACAAACACAGTCCTCGTCCGAACCGTACTTTGGCCAGAAGTCGGCGGGACGAAGAATGGATTCCTTAGTCCATACAAAGCAACAATATTTAATCATCTTTTTGCTATCTTTTTCCCTTGTACAAGTGTTATTTTTCCAATTCCACAACATCCTGCCCAACGGACTTTCTGGAGGCATGCTGTCAGGGACCCCGCCTCCATTGCAATTTGTTATTTCCCGGAGTCTTTCACTTTACTCTCGGCACAGCCCATATTGAGATCTTTCGTTAGACACCTATTAACTACTAGAACTCAATCCTAGACACCAAGGCAGTACTTAACACTCTCTTTTCCTTCTTGGTCCATGCACGGTGTTTCCTGGCTCCCCGTGCCTACTTACAACCTTTCGCCTGGTTCAGATAGACTCTCATCGGATCTCAATCAGTCTGCCAGAAGGGGAAACCCACCGCCGAGGAACACAGGACCGTTCTAATAGGAACGGGAGGTGTCTTCCCAGTCATCGACGGTGCCTACCCCACTGGTGATGATGGACACCCCGGACGAGTGCCCAAATTGTGAGAAACAAAACTCACCTATTAATAAATTTCAATCCGAGTCACATTCTGAAACAGCAAATTTTATTGATACATACTTGCAAGAACGGGTGACTAACAAGTAAGCACCTCGATCTGAGAGTTACATTCTGAGTTATGCTGTTCAGCTGCGTCTCTCGGTCCTCCCCTTTCACCCAATTGCTTAATTTTACTGTTGTGCGTATCCTATCACATTTCTAGCTTCTCTCCACCTTTGTCTCGCTTCTCTCCGCCTTTGTTTACTTCTCCCATTACTCTAAGCCTGTCGCTCCTTACTCTTATTTATCTCCTTCCTTATATGTGACTATCCTGTCATAGTTTGCTGTCTTCGTGCAAACATCCTGCCAAACTAAATTCCATCCGTTGGCCACATCCCTCCTGAGACTGGCACAATATTCTCCTGTTACTGGTACATCCCGCTACAAAGTCACTCTGCCCGAATAGACATAGATAATTCTATCTGTTTTCGCTTCTTTTGTTTTCCTATGCCTGGTACATCTTGCTACACGGTCACTCTGCCCTATTAGTCATAAATTGTTCTACCTGTTTTCGTTTCTCACTGCATGTGCAGTATTTGCATGTGCAGCCTAATTTTATAATGTAAGTTTTTGCAGAAGCGACACCAGTTCCCTTATTCTGCACAATCTTAACCCTATACCTTACAACTATTCTCATGTGAGTACATGTGACAATAAATCTAATAACTTCATTCATCTCCTGTGTTTCCAAACAAAAATCGCTATTTGATTTTTAAGAAGTCCTATTCGCTCCCTCGTTTCTCTATTGCTCTCAGAAACGATTTAGAGTGTCTTTCGATTCTCGTTAAACTTAGGAACCAAAGTTATCTCGTCACTTTTTTCCATCCTGATTTCACTCGTATGGGTGCTGCTCCACACTGCTTGCTCCTCAAGGGGTTCACTTGATCCCAGTCGCCCAAACCTGACATGCATCTCTTTTATTCGTGACCACATCCTCGATAGTCCCTGGAAAGTACTGTTCCATACCCCTGATAACAATTCCCTTCACTCAAATAGGAAGATGCTGTCTGTGAACACTTGTTATCTCGCTTCTGAAAAACTTGCACTTGCCAATTTCCCCAATCAACCTTTGAAAGCTCCTCCCAGCCCTACCCACCTCTAATTTATCGCTCCACCCACGAGGCGCCAAGACTCATTCCTGATTTTCCAGCTGATCGGATGCTGCCTGACTTGCTGTGCGTCTACAGTACCACACCCTCGACTCAAGTCTCCAGCATCTGTAGTTCTCACTTTCGCCTTTTTGAAGTTTCCTGCTAAGCAGCATCGAAATTGGCCTTGCCCACATTCGTAAAATTACCTTGTAGACCAGGCCTATCTTTTACCAAAACTGTTTGCAAATTAAGAGTGTTACTCTCACTTTCCCTTCCTTACTTCCCAAGAAGAAACAAAGTTGAGATCGAGATCAGTTCAACCATGATCTTATTACTGTGTACAACTCAGCATCTGCATCTGTGAGTATTTGCTGTTCTGTTGTTTTGGGAATGAATCCATTGAAATAGGGATCAAACGTCCCTTCATACTGTCTCACTCTCTCTTCGTCAGTCTCTCCCTCTTTTGTTGAAAGTGATGCATCACCCTCGTCTACTGGCCGCACAATGCTGCTGCAGAAGCAGCAGCTTTGTTATTTGAAAGGCATCATAGACAATGACTCCCTCACATTTGAACTGAATTGGCTTCACTGCCACGTGCACTCTGGTGCAGTGTAAAGTTTGCAATGCCCTCATTTATGGAGCCATCTCAGGTGCAACATACCTAGGTGCAGATTCTTAAGTATTTGGTACAAAATTGAAAGGGTAATAAATGAGAGTCCAGCAGAGGAACAACAAGGAGAAAATAACGGATTCGACTTCCAGTCCTTTCACTTCAGTCTGTGCCAGCACCAAGTTTCCAAGAGGCACTGGGCACAGTCTCCAGACCGCACTGGGCCCAGTCACTGAACCATGCTGCACCCAGTCTCGAGACAACCCCATGCCCACACTTCAGATGGCACTGGGCCAAGACTCCAGACCACATCGGGCCCAGACTCAAAAACCCACTGGCTAAATCTCCAGTCTGCACCATACCCAGTCTCCAGACCGCACTAAGCCAAGTCTTCAGACCGTGCAGGGTCTAGTCTCCAGGCCACGCTAAACCTGTCTCAAAACTGCACTGGGCTCAGTCTTCAGACAGCACCGGGCTGAGTCTACAGAACGTAGTAGGCCCAGTCTTCAGACAGCACCAGACCAGTCTCCAGACCATGCTGGACCCAGTCTCCAGAATGAAGTGGGCTCAGTCTCCAGACTACATTGGTTGGACTCTCCAAACTGTTTCGAGCCCAGTCTCCAGACAACGTATGACCCTGTCTCTAGGCCGCACAGGACCCAGTCTTCAGAACACAGCTTGGTCAGACATCTGGCGGCACTGGTCCAGTCTCAGACGCACAGTGCTTTAAATATCGTGGCCTCGACTCGCGTCTCAGCGTCTGGTCTGAAACACATCTCCCTATTCCCCTCAGAGTTACTTTAAAGTGTTAAAAGGTTGAGAAAGAGAACACATCACAAAACAAGAAAAGAAATAAGCAGAATAATAACTGGCAGAGTAGAGAAACTCTAGCTAAAGCATTTAGACTCTGCCGCCATTTTTTGGATATTTCACGGCTGTTTCTTTCGTCAAAGAATGATTATGGAGACTCAGAGCAGCTTTGTCCGATCCCTTGCAATTCTGTCCCTGAGATATTAAAAAAAGGAGTTGAACATGCCAATTGCTGGCCCATATGCCGCCTTTCGAAATGTTTCAGAACTTTAAAATCCATTCTCACTATAATTTGGAAGAGTATATCAAAAAAACATTTTAAGTTAGAGAATGTGCAATAAAATTCATCACAACCTTTTCCAACAAAGTAGCCTGCGTACAATTTTTCTGCTGTGGTTTTAATGGCTCCCAGTGCTGGACAGATATCTTCTCCGTGCTTATATATCAATTAATTGTTCTGATAAGTTTAGCTCCTGGCGCAGAACCGATAGTTCACCTTGGTTTATGGTGTCTGAGCTGATTCTGTGAGATGGATTGAGAATGTGATATAACTGAGCATTTCAGTTGATCTGGCAAACCCTTTAGTTCTGAATCGTATGATTCAACACTTTGTGAACACTTCGTTACAGTGTGCCCATGCACATTAGATCATGTTGGTGAATACCCACTGTCCTGTCAGCTGCCACAGCCCTCTTCATTCTGAAGCAGTCAGCCATTTCCATGTAAAAAGAAATGATGGCTTCTCAGATAAAGGCCATCCCCTTGATACACGGCTTCAAATTCGCTTCGCTTCCCTCACCATTCCCACTAGGAGAAAGTGAGGACTGCAGATGCTGGAGTACCAGAGTTGAAAAATGTCATGCTGGAAAAACACAGCAGGCCATGCAGCATCCGCAGAGCAGGAGAATCGACGTTTTGGGCATAAGCCCTTCTTCAGGAATGAGGCTGGTGTGCCAAGCAGGCTGAGATAAAGGTTGTGGGGAGGGAATTTGTGGGAGGGGCGCTGGGAATACAATAGGTGGAAGGAGGTGAGGGTGAGGGTGATCGGCCGGAGAGGGGGTGGGGGCGGAGAGGTCGGGAAGAACAATGCAGGTCAAGAGGGCGGTGCTGAATCCGGGGGTTAGGAACGAGATAAGGTGGGGGGAGGGGAAATGAGGAAGCTGGAGTAATCTACATTCTTCCCGTGTGGTTGGAGGGTTCCTAGGTGGAAGATGAGGCGCTCTTCCTCCAGGCGTCATGTGATCAGGGTCTGGCGATGGAGGAGACCAAGGACCAGCATGTCTTTGGCGGAGTGGGAGGGGGAGTTAAAGTGTTCAGCCACGGGACAGTTGGGTTGGTTGGTGCGGGTGTCCAAGAGGTGTTCCCTTAAACGTTCCGCAAGTCGGAAGCATGTCTCCCCAATGTAGAGCAGACCACATCGGGTGCAACGGATACAATGCATAACCGACCTTTTCCGGAAAATGCTACAACCAACATTCTGTGCCCGACATTGTCTGAAACATCCTATAACCGTCATTCCCCAAAATGTTCTCTACCCAATATTCTACGGAACACACCATAACTGACATTCTCCAGAACATTTAAAACCCGACGTTCTATATCTGACATATCCAATGACATCAGTACTTGACATTCCCTGGAATATTCAAACCAAAACTGTCCTCGAAACGTTGTCTGCTGGACATTTCCCAGAATGTCCATCACCCGACATTCCCAGGAACGTACAAAATCAGACATTATTTGAACCGTTCTTAAACCTGATATTCACTGGAACATTCTGTGCCTGACATTCCACATAACCCTGTAAAACCAACATTCCCTGGGACTCTCCAGACACAACACTCTCTGGAACCCTTTATAGCAGACAATCTCTCGAAGATTCTACAACCGACATTCACCAGAACATTCCATACTCAACGTTCCCAAGAACGTTCTGTACCAGACAGTTCGCGAAATATTCTGTGCTCGACGCTCACTGCCACATCCTGGAACATTTTATACTCGAAATTACGGCAAGGTTCTATATGAGACATTCGTCTGAATGTTCCATATGCAGCATTCCACCCCCCCCCCCCCGGTTATTCTATACTCCATATGCAATATTCACTGGGACATTCCATATATGACATTACCCAGGACGTCCAATACTCAAGCATCCCCACGATGTTTTGTACCCAAAATTCCTTGGAATTTTGTGTGCTCGACATTTCCTGGGACGTTGAACTTTCTGTAACTGACATTCTCCAGAACGTTCTGTTCCCGAACATATCCGGACACGTTCAATACCGATATTGTCTGTGACTTCCGGTAAAAGACATACTCTGGAACTTTCGACAACTGACATTCCCGGAATGTTCAATGCTAGACGTTCTTTGGAACGTTCTGTACCCCAAACTCCCGGAAAATCCAATGCTGCACATTCCCAGGAATGCTTTTTTGCGTGACATTCTTGGACCATTCTGTGTCCGACATCATGCAGAACGATCTGTACTGACATTTCCCGGGATGTTTAATACCCGACATTCCCTCGGATGTTCTGTGAAAGACATTCCCCAGAACATTTTATCGCCGAGATTCTTTGAAACGTTCTATCAATGACATTCTCAGAGCATTCGATGCCAAACATTCTTCTGAACATTCCAAAACCGACTTTCCCTGAAACATTCTGGACCCGACACTGCCTGGAACATTCTATATGCAGCCTTCACAGAAAATACTGTCCCTGACCTTTTCCTTTTGTCAATGGCTGCATGCCAATGAATTGAACAAAACGTAAATCGTGTTCACTGTGTTTACATTTATTCACGACGGAGGACTTATCACAATTTAAACGACATAACAGAAGCACATAAATTTTCAACGTTTTACTGTTTTCAAGAAACTGGGAGACAATCCTTCATGACAGCAACGTTTTCAACCTCCGTGATAGGAAATGGAATATAGTGTCTGCTCTCGAGTGATGGAGTGTCCGGGAATGTCCGAGAAACATCTGTTCTTATGGATGTGCATCTGTTTGTAAGAGAACGATTCTTGCTGTTTACACTACATTTTTAAAAGTAATTCAGACATTAAGATTTGTTGTTTCAGCTCCAATTATATCAATCTCTGAATACAGTGACACGTGAAAATCTCATTTTGTCCTCAATAAAACTGGTAACTTTGCCTCCAAGTTGGTAAATAACTTGTTTGTTTTTCTCCCTCACAGTTAACGTAGTGACGATCTACGTTTTGCTTTATAGAGATTGTGGATTATCTCCATGTGTCAGTCGTTACCTGGGGGCCATGGCTGTGGCAGATCTATTGGCAATTATCCTCGACCTAATATTGAGACACATTCCCATTGCTTATTGGCAACAGTTTTATTTCTTGAAGTCCATCCCCTTGTGTAATATCCACGCAGTCCTGCTTTATGCAGCCACTGACTGTTCTGTCTGGTTCACCGTCACTTTCACCTTTGATCGATTTGTGGCCATTTGTTGCCAGAAGCTGAAATGTAAATTTTGCAATGAGAAAACGGCGGCTGTGGTTCTGGGAACAGTGGCTGCGCTGAGCTGTTTGAAGAACATTTCCTGGTACTTTATTCTTAACGCTCAGTATTGGCTGAGAAACGACCCTTGGTTTTGTGCTATATCACTCGATGTTGTATTCTCTTTGATGTGGGGCGTAATTGAATTGGTCCACCACTTTTTAACCCCGGCTGTCCCATTTCTCCTAATTCTGCTGCTCAATGTTTTCACCGTCAGACATATTTTAGTAACCAGCAGAGCCCGCAGGAAACTCCGTGCTCACACCAATGGTGACGGTCAGTCTGACACAGAAATGAGAAATCGAAAAAAATCCATTGTTTTACTGTTTGTAATCTCAGTCAATTTCATCCTGTTATGGTCAATGTTCATGGTGCGTTCCATATGGGGACGGATGTATAATCTTGGGTATCGGTCTGTGTATCTAGATTACTTTGTACAGGAATTGGGCTTCATGCTGCAGCTCCTCAGTTGCTGCACAAACACCGCCATTTATGCCGTGACCCAGACTAAATTCAGACAGCAGCTGAAGAATATGCTGAAATTTCCCTTTGCCAAAATTTATCAAACAATCAAGTCAACTCATTAATTCATCAATCCAACAATTTCCCATGTCAGTTCAATATTGCAGCAATGAAGCAGCGTGTCACGATGGGAAGAGACTGAGGTTTGTGCTGGTAGATCCAACCTTAACCCATGGGTTTCACAGGGACACATTTCTATGTTCCTCTAAACTCAGAGACCAGTGAGAAAAGCCACTATCCCACTGACTGTATTTCGCACTTCAATTTATATACAATAAAAAACGTTCATTAAAAAGTGCCAAGCAGCAGATTGAACAATATTGTTGCCTGCCTTTGTGTTGAAGAAGCTGAGCTGCAGAGAGACAGACACAGTTCCAAGTGTTCTTCCTCAGGGAAAGGGAACGGACCAGGCCCCGAGCTCAAGTGACTTAACCCTATATCTGACCAGGCCTCAGTCAAATTAATCTCTCTCCCTTTGTTCCTCTCCCTCCATATCTTCCGCCCAATCTCACAATGTCGCTCTGCCTATCTATTCCTCTAGTTTTCAATTTCTATTTCACTATCCGTCACTTCCGGATTCTGCGTTTATTCTCTCCATATTGCACGCTCTACGCCCCAGTCTCCCTCAATACAAACCTCTCTTCCTTGAATTAACTCTCAACTTCCTTTGCGAGGGGAAAAAAATGTGATGCGAATCTCCTGGTAGTTGCTAAGGGCGTATAGGTGGGTTTTGTAGGTTCAGGCCGTTCCGAGGAGAACACAGGCTGAGAGTGGACCTTCTGGCCGTCACTAAGGAACACAATACGATGATTAGGCGAAAATCATCGCTGGAGGACACAGTGAGTTTGCGAACACTGTGCATTAATGGAGGTAAATATAGGAGTGGTAGCCTAGGCTAAAGACTGGCAGTGGGATAACAAGGTATTACACGTGGAACAGATTGTGTGGCAGCAACAGTCTGTTACTCAGTGAACAGACTAGCGATGGGGTCAAATGCCAAAGGAGAAGTGAGAGTGATGGTGTGCGAGTGTATGGGGCAGTAATCGTGATGGTTAGGAATTTAAAAGAAGTGTGTGCGCGAAGATGGGGACATATGTTGGGAAGGGAGCATGATGGTCAGGATGTGCGGGAGTGTATTGGGAAATGGGGCGACAGGTGTAGGAGTGCGGGTGGTAGGAGAATGATGGTGGAGGAGTGTGTGTGAGAGTGAGCGTAATGGTGGGGGAGAGCGGGGCAGAGGGGGAAAACAGTAGGTGAGTGAGCTTGACAGTGGGGTAGAGAGCATGAAGGTGCGGGAATGAGCTTGTTGGTGAGGGGGTATGAGGGGGAGTAACCATGATGGTACAGGACTGCACAGGAGAGTGTGTGCGAAATTGGGGAAGCATGAGGTGCAGTGACCGTGACTGTGGGAAAGTATGTGAGCGAATGAGCGCGACGGAGGGACAATGTGCGGGAGAATGTGTGGGCCAGAGATTGTGATTGTGAGCTAGTGCACAGGCGATTGAGAATAATGTCACAGGAGGAGGCTGCGGAGTAAGCATAATGGTAAGTTTGTGTACAGTGAAGGAGAGCGATGGTGGGGCGGTGTGTAGGGGATTTAGTGTGATGGAGGGGAAGTGTGTGAAGGAGTGAGTATAATTGTGGTGGAGTGTGCGGGGAGTCAGTAAGACTTTTGGGGAGTGTGTTGGGGAGTAAGCCTGACAGAGAGGGGGTGTGCATGGGAAGGAGTGTGACGGTAGGGGAGTGTGTGAGGGATTGAGGGTGGCGGTGGAGGAGTGTGCAGAAAACAGTGGGGGGCAGTGGGTGATGAAAGCATGACGTGGCGGAGGAGTGTGCTTGAGAGTGAGAGTGATGGTCGGGGAGTATGCATGACAGTGAACTTGGTGGTGGAACGTGCAGGACAGTGAGCATGTCAGTGGGTTGTGTGTGGTGTAGGGAACATGACGGTGGAGGAGTGTACTGGGTAGTGAGTGTGGGGGTGGGGGAGGGTGCAGGGATTGTGCATGATGGTTGGGCAGATTGCGTGGGAGTAAGTGTGATGCTGGGGTGTATGCTGCAGAGTGTGTGTGACACTGGTACGGGGAATTAAGTGTGATGATGGGGAAGTGTGTGGGAGATTAAGTGTGATGAAAGTGAATATTGCAGATGTTGGAGATTCGAGTCAAGAGTATGGTGCTGGAAAGCACAAAAGGTCAGGCAGCATCCGAGGAGTACGTGGATGCTGCCTGAAGGCAAAATGCCTTCATCAGGGGAGTATGTCAGTGGGGCAGGGTGCAGAGGAATGAGCGTGATGACGGAGGAGTGTTTGAAAAAGTGAGTGTAAGGGTGGGTGATTCTGTGTGGCGTTCTATGTGATGTTGGGTCAATGTGCATGAGGGAGGATCCGTGTGCAATGCAGACAGTGAGGTTTTGTGAGTGTGCGGGGGAATGGGCGTGATGGTGGTACAGTTTGCAGAGTAGCGTGTGCAATGGTGTAGGCATGTGTAGGAGAGTGGCAGTAGTGATGGGGGAGAACACAGGCTACTGAATATGACCATACGAGAATGTGGGGGAGAGTGAGCATGAAGTTAGTGGAGTGGAGTGATAGTGGGAGAATGTGCAGGCAGTGAGAGTGACAGTGAGGCTGAAGGTGAGGGTATGTGCGGGGTAGTGAGGGTGATGGTGAGCGAGTCTGTGGGGAAGTAATTATGATGGTGGGGTGTATGTGGGGAGTGAGTGTGACCATGGTAGCGAGTGTGGGGAGTGATTGCGTCAGTGGAGTTTGTGAGAGGAGTTAATATGATGGTGGGTTGTGGGCAGGAGAGTGAGTGTGATGGTGGGTTTACTTGCGAGGATTAATGGGATATGTGGAGTGTGCAGGGGAGTTGGTCAAACAGTGGCGGAGCATGGATGCTTGGAGTGGGATGGCGGTGGGACAGTGTGTGGAGGAGTGATTGTGATAGTGGGGGTGTGTTTGGGGCAATGACTGTGATGGTGAACGAGTCTTTCAGAGTGTCAGTTTGGCACTGGGAGAGTGAGTGGTGTAATGAGCGTGGCAGCGAGTGAGTGTCTGGTGGTAAGAGTGTGATAGTGGGTACAGTGCAAGGGGTGAAAGTGATGGTGTGTGTGTATGTGGTGGAGTGACCATGACGATAAGCTAGTGGGCAAGGAGTGAATGCGATGTCGGGAGAGAATTAGAGAATGTGTGTGAAGGTGGGAAATGTGCTTTACAGCATGCTAGATGGTAGAGGATTGAGTGGGGAAAATTTGTGCAAGTGGGTGTGTGTTTCAGAAAGTGAGGGAGTGTTGGGGGGACTGTGTGTCGATTCAGAAGTGTGCATGACGGTGGGGTAGTGTGCGTGATGGTGGGGGAGTGTTTGTGTGAGTGAGCATGACAACACGGGAGTTCACAGAGTATATACTTGATAGGAAGGGTATGGGTGAGAAGGTGATAGAGTATGTAAGAGAGTGTGCTTGACTATGGATGAGTGTGTGGGGGAGGGGTCATGACTGTTTTATTAATTACGGAGGAGTGTGCATGATGGTGTGGAGTAGATGGCATGCTGGTGCGGGATTGTGCACGGGAATGTGTGTGATGGTGGGTGATTGTGAATGGGAGTCACTGTGACAGTAGGGTAGTGTGAGACATGTGAGCATAACTGGGTGAGAGTGTGCAGGAGTGGGTTGACGGTGGGGGCGTATACAAGCAAGTGACAGTGAAGGTGCAGGAGTATGCGTGATGATGGCGGAGTGTGTGGAGAATGATTGCAATGTGAGGATATGTGCAGTGAATAAGGCTGACGATGGGTCAGTGTGCAGGGAGGTGAATGCGACAGTGGAGAAAGTGCGGGGAAATGAGTGTGAGAATGGAGGAGTTTGCGAGGAGTTGAGCATAACTGCGGGAGAATGTGCGGGTGGTGTGTGTGGCGTTTTGGGGAGTGTGCAGAGGGTTGTGGAGTGCGTGGGGGTGTGGAATTGATGGTTGCATCATATAGAACATAGAACATTGAAAAATACAGTGCAGTACAGGCCCTTTGGCCCTCGATGTTGCGTCGATCCAATCCCACCTAACCTACACTTGCCCACTATCCTCCATATGTCTATCCAATGCCCGTTTAAATGCCCATAAAGAGGGAGAGTCCACCACTACTGCTGGCAGGGCATTCCAAGAACTCACGACTCGCTGAGTAAAGAATCTACCCCTAACATCTGTCCTATATCTACCACCCCTTAATTTAAAGCTATGCCCCCTCGTAATTGCTGACTCCATACGTGTAAAAGGGTTCTCACGGTCAACCCTATCTAAACCCCTAATCATCTTGTACACCTCTATCAAATCACTCCTAACCCTTCTTTTCTTCAATGAAAACAGCCCCAAGTGCCTCAGCCTTTCCTTGTACGATCTTCCTACCATACCAGGCAACATCCTGGTAAACCTCCTCTGCACCCGTTCCAGTGCCTCCACATCCTTCCTATAGTATGGCGACCAAAACTGCACACAAGAGTCCAGATGCGGCCGCACCAGAGTCTTATACAATTGCAACATGACCTCAAGACTCCGGAACACAATTCCTCTACCAATAAAAGCCAGTACCCCATATGCCTTCATCACAGCACTAGTTACCTGGGTGGCAACTTTCAGAGATCTGTGTACGTGGACACCAAGATCCCTCTGCTCATCCACACTATCAAGTATCCGACCATTAGCCCAGTACCCCATCTTCTTGTTACTCTTACCAAAGTGAATCACTTCACACTTCCCAACATTGAACTCCATTTGCCACCTTTCTGCCCAGCTCTGCCGCTTATCTATATCCCGCTGTAACCTGCCACATCATTCCTCTCCTTCCTCACTGTCAACAACTCCACCGACTTTTGTATCATCCGCAAACTTGCTCACCCAACCTTCTAACCCCTCCTCCAGATCATTTATAAAAATGCCAAACAGCAATGGTTCCAAAACAGATCCTTGTGGAGCACCGCTAGTAACTGCACTCCAAGATTAACCTTTTTTTTATATTACTTACAGTGTGGAGACAGGCCCTTTGGCCCAACAAGTCCACACCGCCCCGCCGAAGCACAACCCACCCATACCCCGACATTTACCCCTTACCTAACACTACGGGCAAATTAGTACGGCTAATTCACCTCACCTGCACATCTTGGGACTGTGAGAGTAAACCAGAGCACCCCGGAGGAAACCCACGCAGACACGGGGAGAACGTGCAAACTCCACACAGTCAGTCGCCTGAGGCGGGAATTGAACCCGGGTCTCTGTCGCTGTGAGGCAGCAGTGCTAACCACTGTGCCACCGTGCCGCCCACAAGCCATCAACTGTTACCCTCTGTCTTCTTCCAGCCAGCCAATTCCTAATTCAAACCTCCAACTCACCCTCAATGCCATACCTCCGTATTTTTTGCAATAGCCTACCATGGGGAACCTTATCAAACACCTTACTAAAATCCATATACACCACATCTACCGCGTTACGCTCGTCCACCTCCTTAGTCACCTTCTCAAATAATTCAATCAGGTTTTATGAGGCACGACCTGCCCTTAAGAAAACCATGCTGACTATCCTTGATCACATTATTCCTACCCAGATGTTCATAAATCCCACCCCTTACAATTCTCTCTAAGACTTTGCCCACAACAGAGTTGAGACTCACCAGCCTATACTTACTAGGGTTATCCCTACTCCCCTTCTTGAACAAGGGAACCACATTTGCTATTCTCAGTCTTCTGGCACTATTCCTATAGACAACGAGGACTTAAAAACCAATGGCTCTGCAATCTCCTCCCTTGCTTCCCAGAGAATCCTAGGATAAATGCCATCAGGCCCAGGGGACTTATCTATTTTCACCCGTTCCAAAATTTCCAACACCTCTTCCCTACATACCTCAAAGCCGTCCATTCTAATTAATTGCACTCAATATTCACATCGGCAACAATGTCCTGTTCCTGAGTGAATACTGACGAAAAGTATTCATTCAGTGTCTCCCCAATCTCTTCAGCTTCCACATGCAACTTCTCACAACTATCCTTGACTGGGCCTATTCGTACCCTAGTCATTCTTTTATTCCTGACATACCTATAGAAAGCCTTTGGGTTTCCCCTAATGCTACCAAGGACTTTTCATGTCCCCTCCTTGCTGCTCTGAGCTCTCTCTTCAGATCCTTCCTGGCTACCTTATAACTCTCAATCGCCCCAATTGAACCTTCACGCCTCATCTTTACTTTTCCCTTTAACACGGGAGTCCAATTCCTTTATTAAACCACGGCTCCCTCACACGACCCTTTCCTCCCTGCTTGAGAAATACATACTTGTCAAGGACACTCAGTAGTTGCTCCTTGAACAAGCTCCACATATCGATTTCGCCCTTCCCTTGAAGCCTACTTTTCCAAACCACGCATCCTAAGTCATGCCTCACCGCATCATAATTTCCCTGCCCCCAGCTATAACTCTTGCCCTGCAGTGTACACTTATCCCTCTCCATCAGTAGAGTAAAAGTCACCGAATTGTGGTCACTGTCCCCAAAGTGCTCACCTACCTCCAATTCTAACACCTGGCCTGGTTCGTTACCCAAAACCAAATCCAGTATGTCCTCACCGCTTGTTGGCCTGTCTACATATTATGTCAGGAAACCCTCCTGCACACACTGGACAAACACCGACCCATCTAACGAACTTGAGCTATAGCTTTCCCAGTCAATATCAGGAAAGTTAAAGGCCCCCATAACAACCACCCTATTACTTTCACTCTTCTCCTGAATCATCCTCGCAATTCTTTCTTCTACGTCTGTAGGACTATTGAGAAGCCTGTAGAAAACTCCGAACACGGTGACCTCACCTTTCCTATTTCTAACCTCAGCCCAAACTACCTCAGATGGCGAATCTTCATCCCTCGTCCTTTCCAATGCTGTAATACTATTTTTGACAAGCAATGCCACACTTCCCCCTTTTTTATCCCCACCTCAGACCCTACTCAAGCATTTAATCCCTGGAACCTGCAACAGCCAATCCTGTCCCTGTTCGACCCATGTCTCTGCAATAGCCACAACATCAAAATCCCAGGTACCAACCCACGCTGCAAGTTCACCTACCTTATTTCGTATACTTCTTGCATTGAAGTATACACACTTCAAGCCACTTTCCTGTTTACAGTCACCCTCCTTTGAGATTGATGCCATGTTCCTAACTTCACCACACTCCAGGTCTTGCACCCGAAAGCTGCAGTCTAGGTTCCCATGCCCCTGCAGACTTAGTTTAAACGCCCCCCCAAAGAACACTAGCAAACCTCCCCCCAAGGATACTGGTGCCCCTCAGGTTCAGGTGAAGACCATGCTGTTTATAGAGGTCCCACCTTCCCCAGAATGAACTCCAGTTATCCAGATACCGGAAGCCCTCCCTCCTTCACCATCCCCGTAGCCACGCATTTAACTGTTCTCTCTCCCTATTCCTCGACGTTCTATCACGTGGCACGGTTAACAACAACTCTGTTTGTTCTAACTCTGAGCTTCCAACATAGCTCCCTAAAAGCCTGTCTAACATCGTCAGCCCTCTTCCTACCTATGTCGTTGATGCCAGTGTGGACTACGACTTCGGGCTGCTCCCCCTCCCCCTTAAGGACCGGGAAAACACGATCAGAAACGTCACGTACTCTTGCACCTGGGAGGCAACATACCAAACGTGAGACTCCCTCACCCCCACATAACCGCCTATCTGTGCCCCGAACTATCGAGTCCCCAATAACTATTGCTCTGCTCTTCTCCACCCTTCCCTTCTGAGAAACGGGGACAGGCTCCGTTCCAGAGGCCTGAACCCCATTGCTTACCCCTGGTAAGTCGTTCCCCCCCACAAGTATCCAAAATAGTATATTTGTTCTTGAGGGGAACGGCCACAGGTTGTCCCTGCACTGACTGCTTCCTCCCAGACCCATCACTGTCACCCACCTGTCTGCCATCTATGGAGTAACTACTTCCCTAAAGCTCTGATCTATGACCCCCTCTGCCTCCCGAATGATCCACAGTTCATCCAACCCCAGCTCCAGTTCCCTCACACGGTCTTGGAGGAGCTGGAGATGGGTGCACTTCCTGCATGTGTAATCAGCAGGGACGCCCATGGCATCCCTCACCTCAAACATGTTGCATCAGGAACATTGCACAGCCTTCATGCCATCCGTCTAAAAGTAACCTTTTTTTAAAAAAAAATCAAATTAGGCCTAAAGAATAGAACAAGAAAAATGCAGCACTTGCCTACTTACCACAACGGGTCTTATTTTTAGGTGAGAGGAGGAGGGCGGGTGGGAGACACTACCTCTGTAGTCTAATATGTTGGGTATCGTTTGAGATCGTGGAAAGATGTGCGGGGGATTAAGTGAGTGGGTGGGCCTGTGTGTGTTGGGGGGGGGGGAGTTGTGACGATAGGACAGTGCGCCAGGGACTGAACATGAACAGGTGAAAATGCGTAGTCGGGGGACCGAGATGACACTAAAGTGTCTGGGGATGTGAGTGTGCTGGTGAGAGACTGTGGTGACAGTGGGAGTGTGAAAAGGCAATGAGAGCTCAGAAAAGGGGATTGCTTGGAATTGAGGGTTAAAGTGAGGGAGTGTGCAGTGGAGTGAGGATGATGGTGGTGAACTGTGTAACAGAGAGAGTGTGATGGTGTGATGTGAGCAAGAGGTTGAGCATGAGGGTGGCGTATGGGCAGGGGTGCGAGCGTGACAATGGGGTGTTTGTATGGGGGAGTGAGCACAAGAAAAGGGCAGTGTGCAGATGAGTGTGTGGAGCAGAGAGCGTGACAGTGAGGGAGTGCGTAAGTGTTTCAGGATGATGGCAGGGAAGTGGGCAGTGGAGTGATCACAATTGTGCGCTTGTGTGCGGTGAGTGAGGGTGATGCTGGGGTTTGCGGGAGACTGAGTCAGACGGTGGAGGAGTGTGCGAGGCAGTCAGTACAATGGTGAGGGAGTGTGCAGGGGAGCGATTTGGCAGCGAGGGTGTGTGCGGGAGAGTGAATGCGACGGTGGTGAGTGTTTGCTGGAGAGGGGGCAGTGGAGGAGAGTGGGTAGAGGGATTGTGATGGTGAAGGAGTGTGCAGGAGAGTGAGAGTGACTGTAGGGGAGTGTGCAGGTGCGTGATCTTCATTGTGGCAGAGCATGCAATAGAGTGACCGTGACAGTGGCGGTATGTATGGTGGAAAAAGCATGTCGTCGGAGGAGAGTGCTGGAGAGTGAATTTGACGTTGGGGGAGTATGCAGGGTTGTGAATGATGATGGGGCGGTTTTTCAAAGCAGTTAGTATGATGCTGGGGGAGTATTTTGGGGTATGAGCATGATAGTGTGTGAGTGTGTGGGGGAGTGAGTGTGATAATGGGGAAGTGTAGGAGGATTACCTGAGACGTGGGCATTGTGAGTGTGACGGTGGAGGAGTGTACTTGGGAGTGCAGATTACACAATGGGGAGCGTGTGTGTGTGCGTGACAGCAATGGTGGGGAGGTGTGCAGTGGACTGCTGATGGCAGTGGGCGAGTCTGTGGGGGAGTGAAGCTGACAGTTGGGGAATGTGCAAGCGATGCACTGTCCTATCGTCACGATGGTGGAGGATTGAGCAGAGGAGTTTGCGTGTAAGTGGGGAACTATGCAGGGGAGTGAGTCTGATGGAGTGAGTCTGAGTCTGCAGTACGTAGGGCAGAGCATGATGGTGGAGGAGTGGGTGAAACTGTGGGGTTGGGGGCATGAGTGTGATGTTTGGGAGTGTAAGAGGGGATGAGCATGATGATGTAGATGTTGGAGAATGCAAGGGAATTAGCTTTGTGGTGGGTGAGTGTACAGAGAGTGAGCATGAGGGTCAGGCAGTATGGCGGAGTGAGCATGATGATGGCGGACTGCGTGGGATAAGAGCTTTGGATGCAATGGATAATGCTATGGATGTATATGGAGGAATGAGTTTGATACTGAGTAGCTTGCGAGGGAGCGTGCGTAACTACAAGGGAGAGTGGGAGGAGTGAGCGTGATGGTGGGAACTTGTGCTGGGGAGTGCGTGATGGATTGAGCATGATAGTCGTGGAAAGCACAAGGGAGTGTTCAACAGAGTCAGCGTAATGGTTTGGGAGTGTTCAGGGGAGCGAGCATGATAGTGGAGCGGTGCGACAGAAAGTGAGCATGACTATGGGGGAGAGCGCAAGGGAGCAAATGTGACCATTGAGCGGGTGTGTGGTGGAGTGAGTGTGCTTATCTGGGAGAGGGGTGACATTGGGAGAATGGGTGGTGTAATAAGCATGATGATGGGGAGTGTGCGGCTGTGTGAGTGTGACAGTGGGGTGTGTGCCGTGGAGGTGTGGGACTGTGGATGAGTGTGAATGGTTTGGAGCATGATGTTGAGTGAGAGTGAGAGAGTGCCTGGGATTGAGCGTGAAGTTGTGGGAGTTTGAGCGTGTGAGATCATTATGGTAACGTTATGTGCGGTGGTAAAACTGTGAAGGTTTGGGAGTGTACCAGTCAGTGAGTGTGATGATGGGGCAGTGTGCAGATGAGTAACCGTGATGATGGGGAGAGTTTAGGGGAGTGGAGCGTGATAGTTGGGGAATGTGTACTGGAATGAGCGTGATGATGATGAGGCTCTGGAGGAGTGTGTGTGAAATGAATTGTGATGGTAGGGGAGGGTGCGGGAGAGTGAGTGTGACTCTGGGGGTGGTGCAAGGGATGAGCATGATTGTAACTGAGGGAACGGGGAATGAGCGTGAAGATGCATGAGTGTGCGGGGCAGTGTACCTGATGATAGGGCAGTGTCCCAGAGAGTGAGCGTCATGATGGGAGAGCATGTCTCTGCTGGATGATGCACTAGAGTGAACATGATTGTGGGGGAGGGTGCCAAGGAGTGAGTAAGAGGTGGTTTACTGTGTTGGGGACTGTGCATGAAGGTCTGGGAGTTTACGAAGGAGAGAGATTGACAATGCAAGAGTGTGTGTTCATGAGTGTGATGATGCGGTACTGCAGAGACTGGTGAGTCTGATGGTGGGGTAGAGTGCAAAGGAATGAGTATGATGTTAGGGGAGTTTATGATGGAATATGCATGCTGGTGGGGGAGTGTGTGAGATAAGTGAGCGTGATGCTATGGGTGTGTACGGGGGACTGAGTGTCGGTGTGTGGTGTGCAGGGCAGGGCATCGCAGTAGGAGAGTAAAGAAGGAGTGAGTATGACAAAAAGGGAGCGAAAGGAGCATTACTGTGGGGAGTGTGAGGGGGAGTCAGCATGACGAGTTTGAGCGTGCACGGGAGTGTGTTTGACAGCACAGGAGTATGCAGGAGAATAAGCACGATGCTTATGAGTGTGGGGGATAAAGTGAGAGCGTCAGTGAGGGTGTGAGCAAGTGAGGGCGACTGTGGGTTAACTGGGGAGTCGGTGTGACGGTGAGGGAGGGTAGTGGGGAGTGTCCTTGACAGTGGGGGTGTGTGGAGGATTGAGCATGATGGTGGGATAGTGTGCAGTGGAGTGAGTGTGACGATAGAGAGTGTATGGGAGCATTAGAATGATGTGGAGTCTGGAGGAGAGTGTTCGTAAAGTAAAGGTCGGGCAGTGTGCTGTTGAGTGAGTGCGACAGTGGGGGAGGGAATATGATGGTGGGAGAGTTTGCAAAAGATTGAGTGTCATGGTGAGTGAGTGTGTGAGGGAGTGACTGAGACAGTAAGACGTATGTAGGCGAGTGAACAGTGGAAGATGTGCAGGGGAGTGAGCATGACGGTATAGGAGTATGCAGGAGTGTCAGCGTGATGGTGGGAGGTGTGCAGGGGAACGGTGGTGACAGTGAGCGAGTATGTTGGAACATTGGGGGTGTGTGCTGGTGAATGAACTTGACGCTAGTGTTGCATGAGGGCAGTGAATGTGAGCGTGGGTGAGCGTGAATGTGAGTGGTCCTAAGGATGGAGTACGAAACTGGGCCAAGGCCAATTATGTCAAAAGTTTGGCAGGAGCTGGGAAATGTGGAGTGGACACAGATATTTGAAGGGAAGTCTACATTTGATATGTGTAAGGCTTTCAAAGATAGGTTAAAGATAGTGCAGGATAGTCATGCCCCGTAGCAAGCAAAGGATTGGGAAAACAAGATATGTGAACTTTGATAACAGGAGAAATCGTCTGACTAACCACGAGGAAAAGGGAAGTGTACATAAGGTCCGGGCAGCTAAGAACAGAACAAGCCCTTGAGGAAAATCTGAAGAGTAGGACCAGTCATAAACGAGGAATCAAGCGGGCTAAAAGTGATCTGCTTTAGTGAGCAGAATTAAGGAAAATCCCAAAGTCTTTTATTCTGATATAAGAAGTATTAGAAACGTAAATCGCTTCTTAATAATTGCTCCAGACAAATTCAGGAAAACAAAGTTTTATTAGCAAGTCTGCAGAGTTGGGCACCCTTCTGTGAAAAAGGCGCGCTGAGGCTTACAAAGTTTCTCATTATATACAGCACAAGTCCCTCCCCTCTTTGGCTCTAAAGAGCCACGAGGTTCACATTCTAAACCGTCAGTATTTTTCCATTCTGCACCCTCGTCACAAAGTCTGCAACAGATGTCTCCAGAGTTGCTTTTTTCTACCCTGTAGTCTTATCAGTCAAGGACTTATTCTTCTCTGTCTGTGTGATGTCTCTCGAGTTGTTTTTCTATCCTATAGTCTTATCAGTCAAGGACTTGTTTTTTACTCTGCTCACAAAATGCCAGCATTTGCACAATTTAAATTATCCCACTTTTGAGTATACAAAATGTTCTTACAAAAGAAGCATGTCTTGTCTTTTATTATAGAGAAGCCTGTTGGGTCAGGCACATCTTAATTGTTTGAACCGAAATCGCCTCTCACAATTCCACCCTTTTTCTTTTTAAGATGTGCCTGACCAAGATAAGCCTCCCCTCCTCAAGGGCCCGGGAAATCCTTGGTCTTTCGCAGCAACAGCACCTTAAGTTCCTGCGTCCCATGTTGGGGAACCGCCACTGCCTGGAGTTGGGAAATATTTTTCTGAATTAAAAACTGAATACAGGGGGTTAGGCAGGGTAATATGAGTAGAAGCATTACGCCCCCCCCCCCCAGCCACCAGTAACGCCGTGCGCCACCAACTACCACCTAGGAGACCTTTCCCACCATCCGATGCCACCAAGAGGACGCCAGGATTGCACCGGCACATGGGCCAATTTCCGAATTTCATCGGAAATCTTCAAAACCGCTTTACCATTATCGTCAATTTCCAGACAGCAGTTAGTCAGGTTAAACTTCCCGCACACGCCCCCTTCCGAGGCCAACAGATAATCCAAGGCAAGCCGGTTTTGATATATAGCAGCCCTCATCTGATTCTGCTGCTTAGCCAGCAACTCCAGGGCCAGGGCGGTCTGGTTAGTAATGACCTCTACGACTGCTTGGAGCCTGATAATCCGATTTAACATATAGATAGGAGTACGGTACTCCCATGAGCCGTCCTGTGCCCACGTAGCCGGCCCGTAGTATTTAATAATCCGGGCCGGCGGCCACTCATGCCCCCAATCACCGACTTGGATATCCCTTGGAGACCTACGCAGGGAGTCAAAGAGTTTAACCCCCAAATCATCGCCTTCCTCCCGGGGTAATACGAAGAATTCAGGTCGTATTCGACCCAGGAAGCATACTCCAGCCAATCCCATGGGCAGTTTGGAGTATGCCTGATTACCGCATATCCAAAATAGGCCATCTGGAGCAGGCCCTCCCTGCCTCACAACGTCATCCCACAGCTCCTTTACCCCGGGGACGCCCTCATAAGGACCAGGACCACTGCAATTCCAGTATTCGGATTCCTGGCCCCGTGCCAGAGTTTGGACAGGATTATCCCAGCATCGATTCCCCTGACAACCACCACTCCAGACTCTCATCATGCCATCGGAAGAGTCAGCACCTAGCTCGTCAGAGGAGGAATCAGGACGTAATGGAACGCAATTTTGATGATCTCTGTTTGCAATGTACCAAGTAATATCCTCAGGCCACCATACTTGTGTGGTCGCATTCAATACACTCTGACAAGGACTAATTCCTACCTCCACGGTCCCCTTGCCTTCAACACATAACTGGCCCTCAGGGCTATTTGTCAGTGTCCACCCCTGGCTGTTCCTTTCGTTGACATGTGTCCAAGTGGTTTGAAGCAATTCCCATATGTCTAAGCTTTGACCAGTCCACGGCCATTGTTCTGACATATGCGGCCCCCCACAAACCCAGCAATTGCTAACATTTAAAACAGTGGCTATCCTAGAGGTGAGATCAATAAACAGGTTTTGTGTTACATCAGGCAGCTCAATCTTCTCTTCTACCTCTTTGTATACAGATGGCACTTTAGAGACAACGACCGTTCTCTGACTGTCCTGCTCTTTCCCCAACTCCCGATCAGTGTTCTGTACCCTGGTCTCCTTGACTCTGTCAACCTGCTCTCTGAGCAACACGGAGGATAGGCCCCACTCTCCAGCTTTGCTAACACACACCCAGCGGTCATTTTTAGGGCATCCACGGACTTTGCCACCGTATCCTTTATTATACACTTGATAATAGGGTCTTCCACCCTCCCAACATTCTTGCCGTGCATTCACATCGTAACACCGATCGTTCACATGGGAATGAGACACAAATGATCCCGAGTAGATCCGACTCCCAAGCCTCACCGTAGTCCGACATTTGTCACATCTCCCCTCGCCCTCCCCCACATACAGGAGTAAACTGATCAATATTCCCACCAATACAGTCCAAGTAGAGTTCATTATCGCTGTCTTTTCAGCTTTACCACCAACGGCTTGTCCCCTTGTTCGCATGTCCAAATGCTTTCTCCTTCTGGCGGAACAGGTCCCTTTATCCTCGATGCGTGGGCCCACCCTTTTTCTTTCGTCCGAACAGCGGCTTCAGTTGTTAACAGGACCAGGAACGGTCCTTCCCACTGCGGCTGGAGCTTTTCGGCCTTCCAGGTCTTAACAAGTACCCAATCTCCGGGCTCCACCTTATGCAAGAGGAAGTCGAGCGGCGGAGTCTGAGCCAGGAGACCCTTCCTCCGGAGTTCTGCAAAAGAACGGGATAAGGCCAGTAAATAGTTTCTGACAAATACATCTCCCCCTTGTAGAGTGGGACACCCATCAACCTTACTCCAATATGGTAATCCGAACAGCATCTCATAGGGGGAGACCCCGATATCCCGGCGAGGTGCTGTACGTATCCTCAATAGGGCAATGGGAAGGCACTTTGGCCATGGCAACTTAGTTTCTAACATCAGCTTAGTCAATTGGGTCTTGAGCGTGCCATTCATTCTCTCAACTCGACCCGAGCTCTGAGGATGCCAGGGTGCATGGAATTTCGATTGGATACCCAGGGCAGTACAGATCAAATGGTGTATCTTAGAAGCAAAATGTGTCCCGCAGTCTGCGTCGATAGATTCCATTATGCCATATCTCGGGATTATGTTCTCTAACAATAGTCGGGCCACGGTTGGTGCATCGGCTTTGGCAGTTGGGAAAGCCTCTACCCAGTGAGTGAAATGGTCTACTATTACTAGCAGATACTTCCATCTCTGTACTTGGGGTAATTCTGTAAAGTCGACTTGGATCCTCTGGAATGGCCTAATTGCGAGGGGCTGACCACCAGCTGGCATAGAACGCATGGCTTTCTTGTTGATACGCTGGCAAGTGGGGCATCCGACTACTTCTTGTTGGGCTAACGTGTATATCCCCCTGCATACATAGTCCCTCAGGATCGTGTCACACATGGCTTGTACCCCGCAGTGGGTCTGATGGTGTAATCGGTGCAGAATACCCCGGGTGATCTGTTTGTTCAGTACTTGTCTCCCATCAGGAACCGTCCACTTCCCGTTAGTATCTAGCTGGGCACCCAATTGATCCATTTTATCAATCTCCCCCTGGGTGAAGACGGGTTGTTTAGCGAGCCCTTCCCTCAACGGTATTAATGTTAATAATTGGACGGGTTATTCGACCGCTGCCCGCTTGGCTTCCTCATCTGCCAGCCGGTTTCCCACCGCTTCCGGTGTCGACCCCTTCTGGTGACCGGATACATGGACTACTGCGAGTTCCGCAGGTAACGCCAGGGCTTCCAACGTTAGGCTGATCATTTGTTCGTGAGCTAATTCTTTTCCCCGGGAAGTTATCAATCCTCGCTCTTTCCAGATTTTCCCGAAAGTATGAACGATTCCGTATTCATACTTTGAGTCAGTATATATGGTCCCCACTTTCCCTTCCAACAACTTCAGGGCCCTCTGGAGGGCATACAACTCACAGGATTGGGCTGACCACTTCCCGGGCAGTCGTCCGGACTCGATCGTCCGTTTCGTTGCACCATCTACGACAGCATAGCCACTGTACCGGACCCCACTGATGCACCGGGAGGACCCGTCGATGTACAGTTCCTGTCCATCACCCAGCGGGGCCTCTTGCAGGTCCTCTCGGCTTTTGGTCTGCAAGTCTACAAATTCCACACAATCATGCTCCTGTTCCCCATCTGCAGGACGTCCGTATAGAAACTGGGCAGGGTTGCAACTTAGATCTTTTGCAAAATTGAGATCGTCCCCGGTCATCAAAATCGTCTCATACTTCAGGATGCGAGAGTCTGTTAACCAGCGGTGAGCCTTTTGAGCCAGTATGGTACTAACTAAATGTGGGGAGTATACTGTGATTCTTCCTCCAAAGGTAAGTTTCCGGGCCTCTTCTACTAACATTGCCGTAGCTGCCACTGCCTGTATACAGGTCGGCCATCCACATGACCCAGGGTCTAACATTTTTGACAAAAATGCAACCGGCTGACGTTTCCCTGCACCCAGCTGGGTAAGCACACCCTGGGTAATTCCGCCGGCGCTATTGACATATAATTGGAACGGTTCCTTCAGGGTGGGTAAAGCCAATACCGGAGCTCGGATCAGTTTATTTTTAATAATATTAAATCGCTGCTCCTCCTCATCTGACCAGTCCACCTGTTGTCCTTCTTGTCCGAGTTTGTCGTACAAAAATTTTACTAGAGTGGTGTAACTTTCAATCCATATCCGGCAATACAAATTGTCTGATTTCCTTCTTCGTCCTGGGTATTGGCATACCCGTAATCCCTGATATTCGTTCCGGCGTGATACGGCGATGCCCCTTACTGACTTGATGGCCCAGATATCTTACTTCTTGCTCCACAAACTGGAGTTTCGTCCTGGAGACACGTAGGCCCTGTTTCCCCAGGAAGTTCAGCAGGGCAACGGTGTCTGCTCGTACCTCCTCTTCTCTTGGTCCTGAGAGTAAGAGATCATCGACATATTGGAGCAACTGATTCTCCGCGTTACACCGAAATCCTATAAGATCTGCTCCAGTATTTGTCCAAACAAGTTGGGTGACTCCGTGAATCCCTGCGGCAAGACTGTCCATCTTAACTGTCGCTTTCGTCCTGTGAAGGGATTCTCCCATTCAAATGCAAAAAGGTTCCGACTTTCTTCGTCAAGGGGGCAACTCCAGAAGGCATCCTTCTGATCTATTACGCTGAACCATTCATGTTCGGGGGGAATTTTACTCATTAACGTGTAGGGATTAGGTACCACCGGGTATTTAGCCTGGACTACTTCATTCAACCCCCGCAAGTCTTGCACCAGCCTATACGTCCCATCCGGCTTCCTCACAGGGAGTATTGGAGTATTGAAAGGGGACATACATTCCTCCAGTACTCCATCCGTGATTAATCTTTCTATCACAGGTTGTAACCCTTCCCGTCCTTCCATAGCAATCGGGTACTGTTTCCTTCTTACCGGGCCTCTTCCTGGTAACATGGTGATTTGGAGAGGTATGATGTTTAGACCCCCTCTGTTCCCCTCTCGGTACCATACTTCCGGGTCTATTTGTTGATTATCTTCTTCGGTGAGGGAGAACAACCTTACCACCATTTCCCCATTACTTGGTACCGTTCCAATCCCTAGTTCGACCTGCAAGTCTCTTCCTAACAAATTAAACCCCGCCGATGGCAGTAGAAGGAGGTCTCGTTTAGTAGTTCTATTTTCATACCCAATTTCCACGTCCTCCACCACTGGAACTTGCAATGTCTTTCCTCCAATGCCAGATACCCCCATAATTGTTCTTCCTGTTCGGGCGCCGGGGGGCATTTGGATTATACTTGATCTCTCGGCTCCCGAGTCTACCATAAATGTGATCTCCGACCCTTGGGGCCCTACTTTCAAGTTTACCAGGGGTTCCTGTCGATAGTCCTTTTGCCCCAAGGGTAGGAACCCCCGACCTCCCTAATCTTCCTCCATCAGGGCGTACGATCGCACTTCCCGCTTGTAGCGGGGGCACTCTCGTTTAAAATGTCCCTCTTCATTACAGTAGTAACATCTGATTATCCTCCTCGTTTCCCTGTCGCGGCCTCGAGTTCCTCCACCCTTCCTTTGTTCCGGCCACGGTCCTCTTTTCCGCTGCTCTTGCCACGACTCTCCCCTTTCCTGTTCCTGCCACGGCTCTCCCTTTTCCCTCCTTTCAGCTGTCATTTGTTGCACCGTCTGCATCATTATCTTTGTCGCCTTCTTATGCTTCTCATCGTCCCTTCTCACAAACACCTTCAGCGCCTCCCGTAGTAGTTCACTTAGAGGTTTACTATCCCAATCATCCATCTTCTCTAACTTCTTTTGTATGTCCGGCCAGGCTTTTGATACAAACTCCACCCGTATGAGTTGTTGTCCCACATCCGTCTCAGGGTCCACCCCAGCGAACTGCTGCAAGTTCTTCCTAATCCTGTCTAGGAAGTCCGTAGGGGTTTCCTCTGGGTTTTGATGATTACCAAAGGCCTTGGTAAAATTGTGCCCCTTCGGGGCTGCCTGCCTTATTCCTTTTATCCAATATTCCCGCATGTCCCTCATGTTGTGCCGTCCTTCTTCCATTTGCTTATCCCACTCGGGGTCGGTGAGGGGAAACTTCTGCTCCCCTCCTGCTCTTCCCTCTCTCTCCCAGACCAAGAGCGCAGCTTGTCGTATCATCTGTCGCTCCTGGCTAGAGAACAATGTTCCCATGATGGAATACATCTCTTCCCACGTGTAGGTATTCGGCCCCAGGAACTGATCTAATTGTTCAGCCAGGCCCATGGGGTCCTCTAGTAGGCCCTTCATCTCCCTCTTGTAATTCCGCACTTCAGTACTCGTCAAGGGGACGTTCACATATCCCGTCCCTCCTCCCTCGCCCCCCATGGGCACTTCCCGGAGTGGATTCATTCTTGCAGTCGAGACAGGGTTTTGTCTGTGACTCCTTTCAACTCGAGATCTAGTCTGTACCCCTGAGGCTGCTGGTGATTCCTCCCCGTTTTCCTCCCCTTCCCCTGAATCTCTGCAAAATCTCTCACAGACGAGCCCCGGTCTCTAGATTCCTGAGTCCCACGCCTCTGTAGAAAAATCTACAGGCACTCCACAGGTCCCCAGTCCTCCAGAAACACGGTCCCCGCAAGTTTTTTCTTACCTGGGTTCGGTTCACCGAAATTACTCGATCGTGAACCGTCCCCACTGCCTCGGCCACACCCCTCCTTTGTGTTCCTGAGCCTTCCGGATATCACTCGCTCAAGCCGCGCGGGGCGACAAGCAAGAAATCAGGGACTGCCGAACTCGGCAGGGTGCACCTTCTCCGATGTCCTTCCTCAGCTCCCCCCGCGGCCGGAGTGTTGATCGGACGAGCCCCCAAGTTTGTTAGAAACGTAAATCACTTCTTAATAATTGCTCTAGACAAATTCAGGAAAACAAAGTTTTATTAGCAAGTCTGCAGAGTTGGGCACCCTTCTGTGAAAAAGGCGCGCTGAGGCTTACAAAGTTTCTCATTATATACAGCACAAGTCCCTCCCCTCTTTGGCTCTAAAGAGCCACGAGGTTCACATTCTCAACCGTCAGTATTTTTTCATTCTGCACCCTCGTCACAAAGTCTGCAACAGATGTCTCCAGAGTTGCTTTTTTCTACCCTGTAGTCTTATCAGTCAAGGACTTATTCTTCTCTGTCTGTGTGATGTCTCTCGAGTTGTTTATCTATCCTATAGTCTTATCAGTCAAGGACTTGTTTTTTATTCTGCTCACAAAATGTCAGCATTTGCACAATTTAAATTATCCCACTTTTGAGTATACAAAATGTTCTTACAAAAGAAGCATGTCTTGTCTTTTATTATAGAGAAGCCTGTTGGGTCAGGCACATCTTAATTGTTTGAACCGAAATCGCCTCTCACAAGAAGCAAGCGGGTAACTAGAGAAAGGATTGGTCCACTGAAGGATAATGAAGGAAGGCTGCGTGGCGAACCTGAGAGAATGGGTGAGATTCTGAATGTTTATTGAGGAGAGGGACATGTTGCAGGTTGAGATAAGAGAAAGAAGTTTGATAACTCGAGTTCACGTTCTCAGAAGTAGGGAATATTTGTTGGGTAGGCTACAGGTTATCAAGGTAAACAAATCCCCAGGACTGGATGGGATCTATCTCAAGCTGCAGAGGGAGGCGAGGCGCTGACAGATGAGGTGCTGGAGGAAAAGGGTGAAATGTTTAAGGGAGATACACGCGGCAAGTACTTTATACAGAGGTGGGTAGGGCCTGGAATGGGTTGCTGGCAAAGGTTGTAGAGGCCGGCATGGTGGAATTCTTTAAGATGTGTCTGAGCAGATGCATGAGTAGGTGGGGAGCAGAGGTGTACAGATGCTTAGGAATTGGGCGATCGCTTTAGAAAGTAGATTTGGATCGGCTCAGGCTGACAGTGCTGAAGGGCTTGTTCATGGGCTGTAATTTTGTTTTGTTCTTTGCTCTTTATGCTTTGAATGACCATAATGGCTATGGAATGTACGCTAGAGGGTGCAATGCAGTGAGCCCGACGGTGGTGCAGTGTGCAGGTGAGTAAGCGTGATGGTGGGCAATTATGTGGGGGATTAAGCGTGATAGATGAGGCATGTGCTGGCGAGTGACTGTTACGTTAGCGGAGTATGCCAGTGAGTGAGAATAATGTTAGGGAAATGTGCGAGGGAGTGAGTGTGATGGCGAAGGATGTTGCGGGAGAATGTGCGTGACAGTGGGGGAGTATGTGGGCAAGTGAGATTGAGGGTGGGGATAAGTGTGGGGGAGTGAGCATGAAAGGTAAGGGGGAGTGCAAGGGAGTGAGTGTGCAGGTGGGGGTGTGAGCGGGGGTGTGGCAGTAGAGTGGCAGTAATAGTGCAGGAGCATTCAGAAGAGTGAGCGTGACTGTGGGGGCTGCAGGGCAGTGAACATGAAGGTGGGTGAGTGTGTGAAGAGTATGCGTACTGGTGGATGATTATGTGGTGGAGTGAACTTGAAGCTGGGGGAGTAGAACGGGGAGAGTGTGCGTGAGTGTGACAGTGATGGTGTGCACTAAAGTGAGCATGACTGTGTTAATGTGTGGGGGGAGTGAGCATGATGGTGGAGAATGTGCAGGCAGTGAGCGTGATGGTGGGGCAGTGTGCTAGAATGTGAGTGTGGTGCTGAGGGAGTTTGTGGGGAAGTGCACATGCTCGTGGGGAAGTGTGTGGTGGAGGATTGTGCAGAATAATGAGAGTGATGGAGTGTGGTGTGGTGCAATGACAATCAGAAGTGGGCGAGTGAGTGATGGCGTGAGGGTGACGGTTGTGAATGTGCAGGGGAGTGAGCATAATGGTAGGAGAGTTGGTGGGCAGTGAAAATAACCGTGTGCGTGTGTGTGGGAAAGTCTTTGTGACAGTGGGGAGTGTGTGGGCACCTAATGGCGGCAGTGTGGTAATGAATTAGAAGTTGGGGAAGTGTCCTGTGGAGTTAGTGTGACTATTTTCGAGCGAGGCAGAGTGAGCATGACGGTGGGGATTCTGAGTGTTAGTGAGCATGACAGTGAGGGAATGTGCGGGGGAGTGAACATAATGGCATTATGTGTGGCGAGTAAGCATCATCTTGGGATACTGTTTGAGGGAGTAAGCATGATGGTGCAGAGTGTGCGGGCGAGTGACCATGACGATGGAAGAGTGTGCTGTGGTCTGAGCATAACTGTGTGGAAGTGTGCAGGCGTATCAGTGTGATGGTGGGAAGTGTGCGGGGGAGTGGTGGTGGCAGTGGGAGAATGAACTTGAGGATGGTGGAGTGTGTGGGAGACTGAATGTGCCGCTAGTGTAGTGTGCAGAGGAGTGAGCGTGAGCCCGAGTCTGTCTCAGGGAGCGTGAGTGTGATGGTGGGAGATCGTACTGGGAAGTTTGTGTGATAGTGGGAAGGGTGTGGGGGACTGAAAGTGATGGTAAGGGAGTGTGCAAGGGAGTGTTTGCAACAATGGGGAGTGTGCAGGGGACTGGGGGTGAAAGTGGGTGAGTGTATGAGAAGTGACCACAATGATGGAGAGAGTGCAGGGTAGTGAGCATGATGGTGGAGCTCAATGTGGGGGAGTGACCATGAAAATGGGGGAGTGGGTGAGACAGTGTATAGGGGAAGAGGGGCGTGATGATAGGGGTTTTTGTGGGTGAGTGAACATGATGGTCGGGAGTGTGCGAGCTAGTGCGAGTGATGGTGAGCCAGTATGCAATGGAGTTAGAATTCTGGTAGGTGAGTGTGCGGTGATGTGGGTGTGATGGTCGTGTCGGTGGGGGGAGTGACTGTGATGGTGGGGTAGTGTGTGAGGTAAGTGAGTGTGACATTGAGGGAATGACAAGAGAGTAAGTGTAACTGTGGGAGAGTGTTGGGGTAGTAAGTGTAACGGTGGGTGAGTGTGCAGGGGTGTGTGTGTGCGCGACAGTATGGGAGGGTGTGCGGGATGAATGTGAAGCTGGCGAGTGTGCATAGGAGAGAGTGTGAGGGTGGCGGAGAGTATGGAAGAGTAAGAATATCGTTAGTGTAGTGTGCGGGGAATGAGTGTGAGCTCGGGTTAATCTGAGGGAGAGTGAACATGATGGTGGAGGGGTGTACGGGAGAGTGAATGGATTGGTGCGGGAGTGTCCAAGGGAGTGAGTGTGAAGGTGGAGAAGGGTAAGGCGGTCTGTGAGTGATAATGAATTAATGTGTCAGAGAGCAAGTGATGGTGGTGATTGTGGGGGTGAGTGCGTGTGAAGGCCGTGGCGTGCGTAATGGTGTGAGTATAGTGGTGGGGAGTACACGGGGGATTGGGGTGAAAGTTGTGGAGTGTAGCTGGAGTGAACGGGATGTTGTGGCAGTGTGACAGGAGTGAGCATGATGGTGGGAGAGTCTGTGAGACGGTGGGGTAGGGTGCATTGGGGTGACTGTGATGGGCGAGTGTGTGTCAGCGAGAGAGCGTGACAGTGGGAGGGTATACATGTGAGTTAGCATTATGGTGGGTGACTCTGCCATGATCAGGGAGTGTGCAGTGAAATGAGCGTTACAGTGAATGATTGTGTGGGATAATTCAGTGTGGTGCTATGCGTGTGTAGAGGGAGTAAGTGTCACGGTGGATAGTGAGCAATGGAGTGAGTGTGAGGATGGAGGATTCTGTGGGGTATGTGCCCAAATTGGGGAAGTTTTCAGCGGGGTGGTGATGACAATGGTGGATTGTGGGCAGATGTAGTGTGATTAGATTCCCTATAGTGTGGAAGCAAGCCCTTCAGCACAAGTCCACACCGACCTTCCAAAGAGTAACCCACGCAGAACCATTTCCCTCTTAGTAATGCACCTAGCACTATCAGCAATTTACCATCGCCAATTCACCTGAACTGCATATCTTTTGACTGTGGGAGGAAACCAGAGCACCCGGAGGAAACCCACGCAGACACGACGAGAATGTGCAACCTCCACACAGACAGTCACCCAAGGCTGAAACTGGAACGCTGGTGCTGTGAGGCAGCATTGGTGGAGTGCACATGACAGTGGTGGAGATTGTGGGGAAAGTGAATATGCGGCAGTCTGCGGGGTATTGAGCTTGCTGGTGAGGCAGCAGTGCTATCCGCTGAGCCACCATGCCGTGCAATGTTTAGGGAGTGTGTGTTGAAGTGACTGTGCTGATTGAAGACAATGTGGCAGAGAGAGTATGATGGTAGAGAGTGTGCAGGGGTGTAAGCATAACAGTAGGAGCTATGCAAAATAGTGAGTGTGCCAGTGATGGAGTGAGAGGCGGAGGCAGCATAATGGTGGGGGAGAGAGCAGGGCAGCGAGCGTAACATTGGGCAAGAGTGCATGGGAGTGACTCTGATTGTGCGGGAGTGTGCAGAGGAGTATTTGTTAGGGTGGGACACTATGCGGGTAAGTGGGGTGACGTGGGTGATTGAGCATGCCAGTGCGGGAGTATGTTGGAGCCTGTAAGGGGGAGTCTTTAGTCTGATTGAGTAAGTCAGTGGCAGAGTGAATGGGGGTGTGAGCGTGATGGTGGGAATGTGTTTCGATGATTGAGTGTGAGGGTAGTGAGGTATGCAGGAGAATGACTGTGAGGGTAGTGTTGGGTGCAGGGGAGTCAGTGAGACAGTGGGGGAGTGCGTGTGCCAGTGATTGTGACGGTAGAGGAGTGTGCAAGGGAATGATTGTAATGGTTGGGGAGTGAGCTTGATGGTGAGGGAGTGTGTGGGAGACTGATTGTAGCAGTGGTTTAGTGCGTGGGGGAGTGAATGTGTGAGCAGTGGTGTGTATGGATGGGTTAGCCTGACAATAGTGGTGTGCACGGGAGAGCAAATGTGACAGTTGGGGAGTGTGTGGTGGAGTGTGCATGATGTTGGTGGAGAATGTGGGGACAGTGATCATGGGGCAGTCTGCGGGGGATGGAGTTTGCTGGTGAGTGATTATGCATGGTAATAAGCATAACGGTGCGGGAGTGTGTGTGTGGAAGTGAGCGTGATGGTAGTGGAGTGTGAGAGGGATTGATTGTGATGGTGGGGTGGTGTGGGGAGTGAGCATGATAGTGGTGGTGTGTGCAGGCGACACAGTGTGGCTTTGGATAGTGTATGGGGGGATGGTCAGGGGTGCGTGAGGGTGAGCTAGTGTGCTGAGGAGTATTTTATGGATTGAGCGTGAGGTAAGGGAGAGTACAAGGGAATGTGTATGACAGTGGGGGTGTGAGCAGAGCAGTAAGCGTAATGGGGGAGTGGGGGGGTAGTGCGCATGATGTTGAGGGACGTTTGCAGGGGTGTGTGGGTGAATATGCCGGGGAGTGAGCGTGACATCAACGGAGGATGCTGGCACGCGGGCCTGACATTATGGGAGATTTTGAAAGATTGAAACATGATGCTGGTTGACTGTGCGGTGTAGTGAGTTTGAAGTTTGGGAAGGGTATGGGAAACTAAGCGTGATGGTGAGCGAGTGTGTGAGGGAGTGTGCGTGACAATGACAGAACGTACAGGGGAGTGAACGTGAGGGTTTTGGATGGTGTGGATGAGCGAGCATGAGGATTTGTGAGTGTGCAGGGCAGTGAGCTTGACAGTGGGTAATATTATTAGGCAGTGAGTGTAACAGCGTGGGTGTATGCTGGCGAGTGAGCGTGAAGGTGGGGAGGGATGAGGAAGTGAGGGCGACAGTGGCAAATGTCCGGGAAGAGAGAGAGTGGTTGTGGAGTATGTGGAGGAGTGAGCATGACATTGAGTTGTGTGTAGAGCAATGTGCAGATATGTGGTAGTGATGATGTTGGAGTGTACTGGAATTAGCAGGATTGTGGGCGAGTGTGCGATGAAGTGAGCATGACAGTGGGAGAGTCGGTGAGTGAGCGTGACAGTGAGTGGGGTGGTAGGGGAGAGTGGGGTAGTGCACGTGACATTCCGGGTGTGTGAGTGGCATTTTGTGCGTGACAAAGAGGGAATGTGCCAAACTGCATGACAACAGAGTATGTGGCGTGTGAGCGTGATATTGGGTGTGTGTTTGGGAGTAAGCATGACAGGGGAGAGTGCAGAGAATTGAGCATGAAAAAGGGGAAGGGCGCAGGAGTCTGAGAGTGATGGTGAGAGAACCTGTGAGGATTTGTGCATGAGGGGGTATGAGAGTCCATTGGGGTGAATGCGAGGGTTCAGGAGTGTATGATAGAGTTAGTGTGTGGTTTTATGAGTGTGCGGTCAGTGGGTGTGATGGTGGGATTATGCATGGGGCAGTGAGTGTAACACTGTGGGAGTGTACTGGGGCGTGAGAATGCCGGTAGGGGTGAGATGCGGAAGTGAGTGTGACAGTGGTGAGTGACCAGGGGAAGCGCGTGATGGATGGGGAGTGGGAGGAGTAAGCATGATGGTGGGTAAGTGAGAGTGGAAGTGAGTCTGATGGTGGGGAAGTGTGCATTGGAGTGTGCGTGATAGTGAAGAGTGTGTGTTAGAGTGGGGATGGCACTGGGGTACTAGCTGAGGCGTTGAACATTTATTTTGGTTAAGTTTTCAGGGAAAGAAGCGAGACAGTGGGGGAATGTGCGGCTAGAGTGAACGTCACAGTGTGGGATTGTGCAGTTTGAAGGAAATGATGGTACGGAAGTGTCAGAGGAGTTAGCATTTTAGCACGGGAGTGTGGATAGAGGAATATGACAATGCGGGAGTGCACAGGCGAGTGAATGTGACAGTAGGACAGTACGCAGTGTGTGAGTGTAGCAATGGCAGAGATTGTGGGTTACTAAGCGTAAACATGGTAGAGTTTGTATGGGAGTGAGAAGGACTGTGGGGGAGTTTGCTGTGAATTGGTACTGGTAGTAGGGCAGTGTATGGGGAATAAGCATGACCGAACGTGGGTGTGCGGGAGAGTGAGGCTGGTGGTGGGAGAGTATGTGAGGAGTGAGTGTAATTGTGAGGGAATGTGCAGTGGAGTGAGTGTGATTGTGGTACAGTGTGTGGAGATTGAGCATGATGATGGAGGAGTGTGCTGACTAGTGAGTATGAGAGAAGGTGGGTGTGAGGGTGTGAGCGTGACAGTTGGGAGGATTGCGGAGGTGTGGTGATGACAGTGGGGTATGTGCGCAGGGGAATGAACCTGACGGTGTGAGAGTGTGGAAGTGAGTGATCATGAAATTAGAGTAGTGTATGAGGGAGTGAGTGTGACAGTGGGGGAGAGTGGGTGAAGGACTGTAACGGTAGGTGATTGTGTGGGCAAGTGATTGTGATAGAGGGGCAGTATGTGGGGCAGTGAGTGTGACGGTGAGGGAGTGTGTGAGAGGATGAATGTGACGGTAGAGGATTGTGCAGGGGAATAAATGTGATTGTGGGGAAGTGTCTGGCGGAGTTAGCATTATGGAGTGGCATGACCAGGTGAAAGGGGGTTACAGTGGGTGAGTATGAGTTGGAGTGGCATTACGTGTGTGTGTGGCTGAGAGAGCGTGACAGTGAGGGAATGTGCAGGGGAGTTGGTTTGACAGTGGGTGAGTGTACAGGGGAGTGAATATCATGTTGGTGGGAGTTGGTGAGGGAGTCAGCGTGAAAGTGCGCGAGTGTGCAGGGGTTGAATGTGACAGTTGGTACGGTTGAACGGCGTGGGTGTGAAATTTGGCGTGTCTGCAGGGGAGTCAGCGTGATGGTGGGGCAAATGCATGGAAGAGTGAGCATGATGATGGAGCGAGCATGAATGGTGAGGGGATTTGCATCTGGACTGAGCGTCACGGTGTGGGAGATTGTGGTTTGAGGGATAGTGATATTCAGGAGAGTGTGCAGTGGAGTGTGCATGCGTATGGGTGTATGGAGTGTGACAGTTTATGGGAGAGTGAGAGTGATGGTGGGGGAGTGTGCAGGGCAGTAACGGTGATAGTGGGGGATTGTATGGCGATGTGAGCGCAATGGTGCGCGAGTGCTTGGGTGTGTGAGCATGATGGTGGCGCATTTTGCGGGGAATGAGCGTGACTGTGAGGGACAGTGCGGTGGAGTGAGCGTGAAGGTGGGTGACAGTGCGGCAAATTTGGTGTGACAGTGCGGGTATGCGTGGGGCTTTGTGTGTGATGGTGGGGGAGTGTGCAGAGGAGGGAGCTTGATGGTGGAGGAATGTGCAGAAGCGTGGATGTGACACTGGGGAGAAGGTATTGAGGTGAATGTGACAGTGGCACTGAGTGCAGGAGCGTTTGTGTGATAGTGTGGGAGTGTACAGTAGAGTTAACTTGATGGTGGGAGAGTGAGTGGCGGCGCGAGCATGGCAGTGGGGGAGTGGGGTTGGAGGAAGTGTGATGATTGGGAGTGTGTGGGAATGAGCATGATGGTGGGGGAGTGTGGGGGAGGCAGCATGATTGTGGGGGAGTGTGCAGGCATAGAGCGTGAAGTAGCGTGGGGCAGTGTGCGCTGGAGAGCATGTGAAAGTGGGGGAGAGTGTGGGGGAGTAAACGTGATGGTAGAGGCGTGTCTTGGGGAATATGAAAGATGGTGGGGTTTTTTGCGGGACAGGCTGTTTCCAATGGGGGTGTGTGCGCCATAGTTCATGTTACTTTGTATATGTGTGTGTGTATGTGTGTGTGTGTGTGTGTGTGTGTGTGTGTGCGCGCGGCTCCGTCACATGATGGTGAGAGGATTTATGGGGAGTATGACAGTGGAGGTGTGTGCAGGGGAGTGAATGTGATGGTGGGGGAGTGGGTGGGGGCATGAGTGTGACGGTAGAAGAGTGTGCTGCGGACTGAGAGTGATTGGAGGGAAGTGACTGGGTGAGTGAGCATGACGGAGTGGTTTGCAGGTGAGTAGGGGTTACAGTGGATGAGTGTACTTGGGAGTTAGCGTGACGTTGCTTGCATGTGTGGCTCAGTGAGCGTGAAAGTGAGGGTGTGTGCAGGAGAGTTGTTCTGACAGTGGGCGAGTGTGCAGCGAAGTTAATATGACGGAGGTGGGATTTGGCAAGGGAGTGAGTGTGACAGTGCAGGAGCATGAAGGGCTTGAGTGTGACAGTGGGAAGGGTGCAGCGGTGTGCAGGTGACAGTTGCGGTGTGTGCAGGGGAGTGAGTGTGACGGTGGGATGAGTACATGCAAGAATGAGCATGATGATGGAGTTGTGTGCGAAGGAGTGAGCAAGGTTTTGAGGTAGTTTGCAGCTGGAGTGAGCGTCACCAATTGGAGATTGCAATTTGTGGAATAAAGATGTTCGAGGGAGTTTGCAGGGGAGTGAGCACACGATGCGAGACCATGGGTGGAGGGAGAGTGACGGTGGGGGAGTTTATGGAAGAGTGAGAGAGACAGTGGGGGAGTGTTTGGTGCAGTGGTGGTGACAGTGGGGGAGTGTGTGAGGGAGTCAGCGTACTGGTGTGGGAGTGCACTGTTGTGTGACCGTGATGGTGGGGGAGTATTTAGATTAGATTACTTACAGTGTGCAAACAGGCCCTTCGGCCCAACAAGTCCACACCGACCCTCCGAAGAGGGTCCCCTACATTTACCCCTTCACCTAACACGGGGCGGCACAGTGGTTAGCACTGCTGCCTCACAGCGCCAGAGAGCTGGGTTCCATTCCCGCCTCAGGCGACTGACTGTGTGGAGTTTGCACGTTCTCCCCGTGTCTGCGTGGGTTTCCTCCCACAATCCAAAAATGTGCACGTAAGGTGAACTGGCTATGCTAAATTGCATATAGAGTTAGGTGCAGGGGCATTGGTCTGGGTGGGTTGCGCTTCGGCGTGGACTTGTTGGGCCGAAGGGACTCTTTCCACACTGTAAGCAATCTAAGACTACGGGCAATTTAGTTTTCCCCATTCCCCTAACCATTTTTGGGCTGTGGGAGGAAACCAGAGCACCCGGAGGAAACACATGCTGACACGGGGAGACAGTGGGGCTGTGTGTGGGGGAGTAGGGTAACTGTTGGGGAGTCTCCAGGGGAGTGAACCTGACCGTGGGATCGTCCGTGGGGGTGCGAGCTTGATGGTCCAGGTGTTTGCGGGGAAGTGAGCTTGATGATTTGGAATTGTGGGGACTGAGCATCACAATTGATTGTGTGCTGTGGGTGTGTTTGACAATGGGGTAGCATACGGTGGAGTGAGCTTGACTGTTTCATAGACTGTGGGTGAGTGAGTGTGACGGAGAGTGTGGGATAGTGGCAGTGACAGTGGGGGAGTGAGTGGGGCAGTGAGCATGACAGTGCAGGAGTGTGTGGGTGAGTGAGCATGGTGGTCGGTGAATGGGTAAGGAGTTAGCGCGTCTGCTATTATGAAGATGTGATTGTCATTTACCCTGAAGATAATTATAAAACAACAAAACCACCTGACAAAAGCAAGCGTTCCAAAAAGAAAACATAATGCAGCATTTGGTCGAAAAACTTGACAGGCTTCTTGCCTGGAAAGGATTAAACAGATTTGAATTTGGCCAATCAGTTTAAATTTTGCACAGAAATGATATCAAACTCCAATCCAGTCTGTATTTATTATATTGACAATCTGAAAGTCCAAAGACACAATCCGATGCATTTGGTTTGTAAGACCAGGGAAAATTGAACAGTTGAGAGAACTGCCAAGCCATCAGTGTGGAAAAGATTGTCCGAAAAACTGTCTCTTAAAGGTATGTATTTCGATCAGTCACCTTTGAAGCAGAATCGCCAAGAAGAAGAAAGGAAGACCGAAATGCAAAGAAGAATGAAACCTGCCTGGTTCGGGGAAATGAAATTTGAATTGTAAATCGTAATCTGGAGTTTTATCGACTAGTGTTATAGAATGGCAGATAAAAGATAAATTCGAGGAAGGAGTTGTGAATACTTGTTAGCTAATTATCCTCGTTAATACTTTAAGGAATAAAGTTGTCAATATTTACTTGAACTAGTTCTTGGGCCATCGAATTTTCACAGTTTATTGCACGGAATAACTCTTTTCTGGGTTGCTGCTTTTAAATTAGCAGAGGGGTTTACGTGGTGGCGTAAGTTTGGGCGCTCGGGGCCATGATTTCATCTGGTTTAGACAGATTTGAATATATTTGGGGGTTCGAAAAGTCACGCCAGATTTAAATACTTGCAGGCTCGTGTCCTAAATCTTTAAATAACATATAGCTGAGACAATTTATTTGATTTCGGCGACTTGTGGTTGGTTAAATTAAAAGTGAGAGAAATGGTTCTTAAAATTGCAAGAGGGTTTGGGAATTTGAAGATAATTGTGAAATATTCCACAAAGTTTAGAAGAAAAGACAAAGGTCATATTTTCAGAAGTAGCAAGTAAGTTAGATTTGGGTTTAACCAAGGAGAAAATTAAAGCTTGAAATTGTAAGGGATTTACTCAAACACTTAGTTGTGTCATGGAAACAGACAAGTGCATTAGATGTAGAACAAACATAAATTACAATTGAGGAAAATGAGTTATAAGATAAAAGGAGAAAAATGAAAGAGAGAGAGAGAAAGGGAAAGACAGCAAAGAAAGGGAGAGAGAAGGAGAAAGAGAGAAGCAAAGGAGATAGAGGAAAAAGAGAGAGAAGGTTCTTGGCTGAGCAAAGAGAGAGACAAGGGAGGGAGAAAGAGAAAGAGAGGATAGAGAGTGAGGGGTAGAGGAAAAAGAAAGAGAGCGAAATTTCTTACGTGACAAAAATATGAGAGAACGTGAACTTGAGAAGTTGCAAAATAGTCAGCAAAGTCCAGTTAACAGGATGGAGGTGAAAAGAAAAGATAGAGGTTTACATAAATATGTCAAAGCTCTGTCACATTTTGATGAGAACGACGGTGAACCCTCGTATATTAAATTTGAAATGTTGCTCAGGCAGGTGGTGTGGTCCGAAGATTTATGGGAATGTGAGTTTCGACTCAACTGGTAGGCAGAGCCAGTGAGGTATTTAACGTGCTGTCAGATGAGGTATCAAGCTATAAGTCGGTAAATCAAGCTATTTTATGCGCTATTGAATTTGTTCCAGAAGCATATAGACAACTGTTGAGAAACACAATGAAGGAACCAGGTCAGATTATGTTCATTTCGAAAGAATTAAACATAGTCATTTTGATCGATGGGTGCGTGTTTTGAAAGTACATAAGATCTTGAGGCTCGAAGATAGATTATTGGGCTGGAGCAGTTTAAAACTCTCTTCCAGAGATGGTAAGAATTCACATGGAGGAACATGCACTTCAGGAAGTGAGAAGGGCAGCAGAATTAGTGGATAAGTACATGTTGGAGCATAAGAAAAGCGTCTGGCCAGAAATTTTTCCTATGGGTGATAGAAGTTGGGCGAATGGGAGAACCTACACTATCAAACGATGAGTAGACAGCACGAGTAAGAATTTACCACAGGATTGAAAAAGAAGCTGAAGGTGGTGGAAAGGAGGTGAGAAGCCTCACTTGTTACAACTGTGATAAAGTGGCACATGGAAAGTCTCATTGTGGGTCGTTAAAGAGAGATACTCTGAGAAAGGATGTGGTAAAATAATCCACACCAGTGGTATTAGTGAAGGTAGTCAAGAAGACACAAAGATGAGCCGATGACCTGCAGGAGAGTGCACATGCAGGGGCTGGATATGTAGTCACTACCTGAACTCCACAACGAATCCGGTTCTATGTATGAAGTTTATTGTTATTTTTGTTTTAAAAGTAAACATTTATTTTATGTAAAAAGGAAGAGGGGAACCAGAGAAAGGTTTTGTCCACGAAAGGATAAGGAAGGAAGATTGTGTGTTGAACCTGAGAAAATGGGTGAGATTCTCAATAGTTATTTGCAACAGTGTTCACTGAGGAACAGGAAGAGATGAATGCGGAAATTAGAGATAAGAGTGTGTTTTGGCTGTATCACGTTGTCATAAGGAGGGAAGGTGTGCTTCGTAGGATAGAGGTTATTAATCGCCAGAACCGTATGGAATCTATCCAAGCAGAGGGCGGCGAGGGAGGAAGTATTTGAGGCCCTGACAGATATCTTTGTAGCATCCTTAAACATAGGCGAGGTGCCAGATGCCTGCAGGGTTGCTCATGTTGTCCCCCTGTACACGAAGGGTAGTAGGGCTATTCCAGGTAACTACAAACCAGTGAACCTAATGGCAGTTGTGGAAAAGTTGCTGGAGAAGGTACTGAAGGATAAAATCTATATTTGGAAAAGATGGGCTTATCAATGATATGTAATATGATTTTGTGCGGGGGAGATCGTGCCTTACCAACGGAATAGAGTTCTTTGAGGATGCGCCCAGGTTGATAAACAAAGAAAGGGCTGTAATGTCATACGCATGAACTTTAGTAAGGCGTTTGATAAGGTTCCCCATCGTAAAGAAATGGAGGAAGTGACGTCACATGGTGTGCAGGTTGGTCCGGCTAGGTGGATAAAGAATTTGTTGTGTAACAGGAGACAGAGAGTAGTTAAAGAGAGTTTCTCGAAATGGAGAAATGTGATCAGTCGTGTTCCACAGGGATCAATAGTGGCACCACTGTTGTTTGTCAAATAAATAAATGATCTGTAAGAGGGTATTGCTTGTTGATCAATAAGTTTGCAGATGACACGACGATTGCTAAAATAGCAGAAAGCAAAGGGGACTCTCAAAGAATATTCGAGAATATAGATAGATTAGAGAGTTGATCAGAGAAGTGGCAGATGGAGTTCAATCCAGGCAAATATGAGGTGATGCATTTTGTGAAGTCTAATTCGAGAGTGAACTATAATATAAACGGAAGTGCCTTGGGAAAAGTTGATGAGCAGCAAGATCTGGGATTTCAGGTACATTGTACGCTAAGGTGGCTGCACAGCTGGTTAGAATGGTTAAGAAGGAATATGGAGTGTTTGCCTACGTCAGACGTGGTATTGAGTGTAAGAGCGGTCACGTCATGTTGAAATTGTTGCAAGTCTTTGGTTCGGTTGCATTTAGAATCCAGTCTACAGTTCTGGTTGCCAAATTACCAAAAGGATGTGGACGCTTTGGAGAGCGTGTGAAGAGGGTTTACGAGGATGTTGCCTGGTATGTAAGGTGCCAGCTATAAGGAGAGATTCAGTCGGTTAGCATTGTTTTCATTAGAGCAAAGGAGTTTGAGGGGGCACCGGATTGAGATCTACAAAATCATGAAGAGTATAGACAGTGTAGATAGAGTTAAGACTTTTTTCCCCAGGGTGAGGGATTTCATAACGAGAAATCACGCATTTAAGTGAGAAGTGAAAAGTTTAAGGAGGATATATGGGCAAGTAGTTTACATAAAGGGTGGTAGGTGCCTGGAACTCGTTGCCAGCAGAAATAGTAGGGGCAGGCACGGTATATTCATTTAAGGTGCTTCTGGACAGATGCATGAGTAGGTGGGGAGCAGAGGGATACAGAATTGAGCGATAGGTTTATACAGTTGATTTGTATCGGGTCAGGCTTGGAGGGCCGAAGGGTCTGTTCCTGGGTTGTATATGGTCTTTGTTCTTTACTCAGAAAGCAAAGCCAGAGAAAAACAAACAGTTACAATTTTGAAAGATACAGGATCTAACCAGTTGCTGATAATAAGAGATGAGCGAATTTGAACTCTTTTTGATCAGTTACCCGAGAGTAGGGTAATTTGTGGGATAGATGGACAGAAATTTAGCATCTCCCTATGTAAGATCAGGTTGGCGTGCTAACTCCAGACTGGGGAAGTTACAGTGCCAGTGAATGACCGAGTGTCAGTTCCAGCAATTCAGTTTGTTCTTGGGAAATATTTGGCTGGACCCAAGGTGGGAGTAACATCCCTTGTTGTGGAGAAGTGCAAGGAAGACCAAGAAACTGAAGAGTTAAAACAGAAATATTCTGTCATTTTCCCGAACTGTAAGGTGAAAACATTCCACTATCTTCAATCACAGCACGAAGTGAAAATGAAAGATAAAGGTGAAGGAGTTGAGTTTCAGTTAGCCGATACCCTGTTTGACATAATGGTGCTGGACATACCTGAAGAGGCAGAGGGTCAGAGAGAAGGTTCTAGTACTGAGAGATGAAGCGACTTGCAACAGCAAGACAAAGCAACAAAAAATATATGCATTATGCATACTCTGAAAAGTGGGCAGAGAATATTCTGGAGCGTTACTATCTGAAAGATAGAATCCGAAACAGAAATGGAGACTACGATAAAGGCATGCCCTCCGTACTGTTCACGATTGGCGATGCCCCAAACGAATCTTATCATCTCACTCCCTTTGTGTCAATATTCCATCATGATATGAGTGGCTCTTTGAAATAAATTAAAGAAAACTGGACGCGTTGGACCGAAGGGTCTGTTTCCATGCTGTACATCTCGATGGCTCTATGACTCTAACACCAAAGTCGTAGCTCTCACACCTAGATTATGTGTCAGAGGTGAGTGAGAAATAAATAGAGTACGTGAGTTAGCTGAAGAGCACCTGAAGAGTGCACAGTCCAGAAGGAAACAGGTGGCAGATAAAAGCTCTGAGACTCGGATTTACTCCGGAGGGGAAAACGTGTTAGTATTGTTACCAGTGATAGGAAATTCCTTCAAAAACAGGTTTTGCGGTCCTTATCAAACTGAGAAAAAGTTGAGTGAGGTGAATTATTTAGTAATGATGGTAGATAGAAAAGAAAGATATCGAGTATGTCATGTTGAAACTGTATGATACGAGAGAGAAAGAAATGGACAAGGAGGTTTCTGTCACACAGAATGGGGAATCAAATCAAAGTGATGTGGATTTAATGTGCTTCAAAATAGATTTTAAAACGAATAGGTCCTTGAGGAGTGGAATGGCTTAGTAAGCTATCTTTCTCTGGAGTATAGAAAACATTGAAAGATTTGTTACATCAGTAGAAAGACATATGTAAGAATCAGCTGGGGAGGAGTAATGCTATTGTACAGAGTAAACGTAGGGAGTACTGCTCCAAGAAAAGCAACGCCCCCACCAGCTTATTCATTTCAAAGCCGGACAGGTCCAGGCGAAGGTGGAGGCCATGCTCGATGAGGGAATCATCGAACTAAGCCTGAGAAAATGGAGTTCCCCAATCATCTCAATTACCAAACCGGACGGGACTGAATGACGGCATGGATTACTGGAAGTTCAAAGCCATTACAAAATTCAACTCATATCCCATTCCCAGATTGGAGGACTTTGTCGAGAAAGTTGGATAAGCCAATGACATCATCAAGTTAGGCCGAATGCGTGGTTACTGCCAGGTACCTTTATCAGAGTCTCAAAATACAGTTATGTGTTTTCAACACCAAATGGGCTATATCCGTTTAAAGTAAAGCCCTTTGGAATGAAAAACACACCCGCCACTCTCCAGAGGTTCGTTAACAAAGTTGTATTAATGGGGTAACAAAGTGTGCAGTCTATTTGGACGGTGCAGTGATTTTAATAAGTCTCAAAAAGATCACATGGGACAGTTGGCAAAGCACTTTGAATGACAACGAGAAGAAAAACTGGTGATAAACTGAAATAAATCTGAGTTCGCGAGAGAGAGGTGATGTTTAGATTAGATTACTTACAGTGTGGAAACAGGCCCTTCGGCCCAACAAGTGCACACCGACACGTAGCCCACCCAGAACCATTCCCCTCAAATTACGGGGAATTTAGCATAGCCAATTCACCTAACCTGCACATTTTTGGACTGTGGGAGGAAACCGGAGCACCCGGAGAAAGCCCACGCACACACGGGGAGAATGTGCAAACTCCACACAAACAGCTGCCTGAGGCGGGAATTGAACGCGGGTCTCTGGGGCTGTGAGGCAGCAGTGCTGATCACTCAGTGCCGTGCCGCCCACGGGGCGGAACATCTGCCTTGCGGCATAACATCAGCCATGGAAAGTTGACCCAAGAGAACGTAAAGGTAAAGGCCACGGAGGATTTTTCAGGACCAACCTCGATTAAAGAAGTGTTTTGATTCTTTGGACTAAGCGGAATCTATCAGAAATTTGTTCCAAACTTCAGCAGCGCAGCAGCACCGTTATCTGATTTGCTGAAGAAGCGCACAATGCTTTGGCGGACAGAACAATGTCAGGAGGCATTCGACCGTTTGGAAGCCAAACTAACCCCCAAACCAATTTTGACTACACTAACTTTGTCAAAACCTTTTAAAGTCGCCAGCCATACCAGAGGCATAGGAGTTGGAGCTGTACTTTTGCAAGAAAATGAGGATGGGATTGACCTGCCAGATGTTTACTTTTCGAAGAAGGTCAACATCTAACAGAGGAAATTCTCTACAATCGAAAGGAACTGTTGAGTTTCGTACTGACCTAATAACATTTTATTTTTTCTATCACAATCAGTGTATCAGAGACATGTGTACACGGATCACAATTTGGTTATATTCTTTGGACTCACACTGTGTTCCTTCATCCCTCTCTCTCTGTCTGTTGTCTCTCTACCTCACAGTTTCTCTCTACCAAACCTTACACCTTTATCTTCCTCTGCTTATCTTGTTTGAGGTTTTCATTCTTTCTAACTCTACTTTCACTCTGTCTCTGTCTGTCTTTGTCTATCACTCTGCGCTAACACTTTCTTTTTTGTCTCGTTCTCACATCCCCATGTTAGTGCATCCTCTTTACCCATTCTTTGTCTCATTACTTTCCATCAATCTTTAAGTGTCCCCACTTTCTGTATCTCAGATACTTCCGGTCATTATTGCTTATATTTTGCTCTTGCCCTCTCTCTTTTGTCAGGACCGCTTTCTTCAATTGTCTGCACTTTTCGATTCTGAAGTGAAATAAAAGAAATAAAGTCGTTTTAAACAATATAAAGGTTGTGGAAAGAACTGCCCCATATTTTAAAAACTTTCAACATGGTATTGACTCAAAACGCTGCTTGCACAGCTACTGAATAGAGCAACAGTTGCCTTGGTGGTCTGCCGGGCGGGTGCCGTCGTGTTCAAATGACCTAGATCAAAGAGACCTCAGAGAACATTTTTATTTCTTCGTGAAAGCGCAGTCGCACGCAAAGACAATAATTAAAAAATGGTGTTTTGTATGTATACATTTATTAGTCAAGGAAATTAATGTTGAGTATAGAGTTTGGGAAGTTATGCTTTGGCTGTACAGGACGTCGGTTAGACTACATTTGGAACACTGCTTCCTCTTCTGGTTTTCCTTCTGTATGAAATATGCATTGTAATTTGAATGTATGTAGAAAAAATTTACAAAAATGATGCTGGGTTTTGAGTTTTTGAGCTTTCAGGGGAGACTGAATCGGCTGGGCTTATTTTCTCTGGAGCATTGGAGACTGCGGGGTGACTTTACAGAAATTTATAAATTATGTGCAACTTGGATAGAGTGAATAGTCTTTTTCCCCGGTGTACGGGAATCGAAGAATTGAAAGCACAGGCTTAAGTTTAGATGGAAAAGACTTAAAAGGGACTGAATGGGCAACTATTTGAAAGAGAATGGTGCATGTGCGACGTGAGCTGAATGGGGGCTGGTATACTACATCATTTAAATGTTATCTGCAATTGGTATATATATGGGAAGGGTTAACTGGGATATGAACCATAAGCTGGCAAATTGGGGAGGTTAGATTTAGAATATCTGATCTTTGTGGACCATTTGAACTGAGGGTCTGTTTCCGTGCTGAACCTTTCTGTGAATCTATGACGCTGAGCAGATGCCGTGAGCAAATGAAAATTCGAACAGCAATATGTGGCTGGTCTGTGGACAAATGAGCAGTTATTGATGAGAAAGGTCTTCTTCCCGACAAAGAATTAGAGATTGGCACCAGTGTGAACAGCGCGTGGGTGTGAAGGTTTGGGTAGAAGCTACCTGACGTTTGGAGATTAAGGAACTGTTCTTTCCTCTGCAGTAAATAAAAACCTAAGGCGCAAAGCTTAGTTCCCTTCATCTGTCATTGTAAGCTGTGAGTTTTGACTTTGTGCAAGATCAAGGAATGGCAGAAAGGATCATCAGAGTCAACCCTGTGAAGTGGTATCATTCAACAGCGTTCTCAGTCTTTCCTCTGTCCACGAACCTCTTGTTTTTTTTCTTATTAGCATGTCTGTCTGCATGTGCCTGCAAAGGGGGAGTTTCATAAAAGAATAGAGGTAAACAATTTCAACGAGTAGATTCAGCTGCCAATGATTTATGGTTGTTTACCTCAAACTAGATTCCAGACACCTAAGTTCAATAATAATTTTTGTTAAGGATTAAAGTTCCATGCTTTCTGTCATGTTAGATCTTGAATGTGCAGAAATTGGGGAAATCTTTTTTTAATCTATGGAAAAATGTGACGACTTCAGGATTTTCACGAATTGATCTCCATGCTATACTTCAGTGAGCAACTGTACATTTCGTCTGGGTCTTCTGCTAACAAAGTGTCTCAAACTGTCCTCTGTTCTTTTGGACTTCCTTTTTTGTGTTTTTATTTGAATTATCTCTGTTTCTATTTGCTTGTATGCCTCTCTGTTGCTTTCCTGCACTCACTCCCTCTGTTTCCCCCGTACTCTCCAGCAACTTTCAATTGTTCCTTACGTTTTGCCTGTCTGTTAATCTCTTTTTAATATGCCTTATGTTATGTCTCAACCACTCTCTCCCTCGCGGTTTCTCTAGCTTTCCCTCACGCTGCATTGAATTATTTTTCTGACATGTCCTCTTTCTCACTTTCTTTATCTGGCATTCTCACACACTTTCTGTTTCGAACACGTCCCTGTCAGTTCACTCATTCTTTCTTTCCCAGTTTCTCTTTTTTTGGTTGCAAGTGTTCACTCTGCTTTACTTCCCTCTCCCTCTCTGCCATTTTCTTGCTCAAACCTGTCTTGCTTTGTCTGTGTCTCTGTTATTTAATCGCTGCCTAAGTGTTCCTTTTCTCTGTCTCGCTCTTCCTCTCTCTCCTTAGTTACGTTTGCCTCGCTCACTTATCTCTCTCCCACTTCCTAGAAATCATTGAACATTCATTTCAATTGCGGTGTTCTGGAAACGCATTCTCTTTAAACGTTATAATTTTATAGTACCTATGGGAACAGAGACACCAGGAAATTGAGACCATTGATCAAACAATGCATAGGCTCATTCCCACGTGACAGGGCATTCTATGGTTGGATCAGGACAGTTTTCTGATCATTCCCAGGAGACAGCCAGTAGTTGCTGTGCAACTTGTATGAATTCCGTGCTATGACTGCGGTGTCAAAAATGATTCTCAGGAATACATCAGTTCAATTACATTTCTAGTCGCTGTTTCGCGATTTTGAAATATGATTTTTGTGGTCTGCACTTAATTCACAGTCAGTAGTTAAATTCAGATTTGCAAGTTGTATGTGAGAGTAAACCGAGAGCACAAGTTTCAGGTAAGTGTGTACAACTTTTGTCTGACGTTTTATTTCATGGTAAACACAAGATTAGAACGTGTCAAGAAATCGTAAGCTGTTTCGGAGAATGAAGTACAAACCGTGGGATCTGAAATTGACCACATTTGCAGGATGAAGTTCTCCGCTGCTGTTGCAATTTTGTGCATTTCTAACCAAATGCTGCACCTACATTGGACTCTCAGTAAACGGCAAGAGGGAAATAAATTTGTTTTAAAAGAGAACAAAAGTTCAGGATAAATCAATGCATTCTCAAGCATCGACCTATATAGTTGCTGGTGAGCATTGTTGCTGGCAACGAATTACAGGTGAGGTAGCGTAACATGTTGACCTTGATATAAACTATTTATTTGTTCATGCATGACTGCATTGATCTAGCCTTAATCATAGACTAAAATGCAGTACATACTTTATCGTCTGAGTTGACTCTACTTCACGACTTGATCATCTGACTTTTAATCGATTTGGTCAACTAAGTTAAACAGCATCAATCAACCTCAAGAATGGCCAACTGACCTGTATTTTTCGTCGCAATCTGCATGCTGTAAGAAAGTCATTTCACCTGGAAAAATACATACTAAGTCTCTGCCTCTTTTAAAAAGTCTTGGGTAATATGTTTGGAAAAGATTTTATAAAAATAAATAGATAGTTCAATGGTTAGTTCCAAAATCATACAACCTCGGTGCGCAGATTCGAATCCACCATCAGGTCTCTGCCGGTTGGAAGTTTGCATATTCTCCCTGTCTCTGTTCTGGTTTTCGCCTGCAGTCCAAAGATGTGCGGGGAAAAGTGGATTGACCATGGCATGTCTGTCTCCATTGTCTCGGGATGTGAAGACCTATGGATTAGCCATGAGAAACACGACGAAAGGGTGACGAGGTGTGTTGTCTTGGGTTGGCTAGTGCAACCACGAAAGCTGAATGGCCACTGTCAGCACTTTTATATTTTAAGTCCTCAATATGCACTTACATCTTTCTGTTGACAATTGTGCAGACAGTTGTCTCCTATGGACTTCTAACATACTGGTGTCACAATGCATCACTTCTCCCAACCCACGTACGGATTAGCTGTTGCAGGACTGGGTGAAGGATAGGGCGACATTTGGATTATTTTGCTTGATTCACACTTCGCTCGATTTTGTGCTGAAATTTGTACGTTTCCTATGAAATCTCTAACGGAAGTGTTAATGAAACTGGGAGTGAGGCCTCATGTTCGACAAAGACTTCTAATTTGGAATAAACCAGCTCTCTTCGAAAAACAGTTCTTAAACATGAACGTCCTGCCTAACTAGAAGCATAATGCCCATTTGAAATGTACTCAAAGTTGGTAGTTAACTGGCATTCTGCAGCACGTGATTCATTATTGACAGGAAAGCCCGACCAATCAGATGCACATTGCTGGTTTAAATGTATCCAGGTCTGTCCATTAACTCTCAACTTGCAACAATGTATCCATTGTCAACAAGAATACTACGACTAATCACTTCAAATCATTCACTGCTTTCCTGTCATGGCGGATGAATAGTGTTTTGCAATTTCAGTTTTCATTCTCACAAAATGTCCTGATGAATGTGTGGCAAATATCTTTTACATTTCCCTTCAGCAAGAAACCTGATTCGGATGGAAAACACGCTATTAAACAGGAAATCTTGCAAAAGCCAAGATAAAATGAAGAGTTAAAAAAATACGTTGAGTAAATGTAAAATGTTGATTATCTAACTTCTAATACCTCAGTCAGTGTTGATGTGAACAGTAACGGGTCTTACAGCTTCCTATAATCTACAATGTGGCCACAATGTGCTATTCTTCCTCTCTCTCATCAATCTGCCTTGTTAACGCTATCATGTATCTGATCAAGGCCTCTTGGTGTTTTCAAATTATTCAAACATTCATTGAGATCGTGGATTACCAGGTAGTCCTCAAATCCACATTCCTGCCTTTTTTCCATAGCACTCGTTTCGCTTCCTGGTTTAATAATCTCTCTATCGCAGTCTTGAATATAATTAAGGAAGGAATCTGGACAGTCCCCTGTACTAAATAATTGCACAGAATCGCTAACCTTTAAAGGAAAAATTCCTCTTTATCTCCGCCTTCAATTGATTCTCACTATCAACCACAACATCAAATTTTAAGTCATCTGCCAATTTAGCAGTAATACATAGAGCAAATAGAACATAGAACAATACAGCACAGAACAGGCCCTTCGGCCCACGATGTTGTGCCGAACTTCTATCCTAGATTAAGCACCCATCCATGTACCTATCCAAATGCCGCTTAAAGGTCGCCAATGAATCTGACTCTACCACTCCCTCGGGCAGCGCATTCCATGCCCCCACCACTCTCTGGGTAAAGAACCCACCCCTGACATCTCCCCTCTACCTTCCACCCTTCACCTTAAATTTATGTCCCCTTGTAACACTCTGTTGTACCCGGGGAAAAAGTTTCTGACTGTCTACTCTATCTATTCCTCTGTTCATCTTATAAACCTCTATCAAGTCACCCCTCATCCTTCGCCGTTCCAACGAGAAAAGGCCGAGAACTCTCAACCTATCCTCGTACGACCTACTCTCCATTCCAGGCAACATCCTGGTAAATCTTCTCTGCACCCTCTCCAAAGCTTCCACATCTTTCCTAAAGTGAGGCGACCAGAACTGCACACAGTAATCCAAATGTGGCCTAACCAAAGTCCTGTACAGCTGCAACATCACCTCACGACTCTTGAATTCAATCCCTCTGCTAATGAACGATAATACTCCATAGGCCTTCTTACAAACTCTATCCACCTGAGTGGCAACCTTCAAAGATCTATGTACATAGACCCCAAGATCCCTCTGTTCCTCCACCTGACCAAGAACCCTACCATTAACCCTGTATTCCGCATTCTTATTTGTTCTTCCAAAATGGACAACCTCACACTTGGCAGGGTTGAACTCCATCTGCCACTCCTCAGCCCAGCTCTGCATCCTATCTAAGTCCCTCTGCAGCCGACAACAGCCCTCCTCACTGTCCACAACTCCACCTATCTTTGTATCATCTGCAAATTTACTGACCCACCCTTCGACTCCCTCCTCTAAGTCATTAATAAAAATTACAAACAGCAGAGGACCCAGAACTGATCCCTGCGGAACTCCACTTGTAACTGGACTCCATGCTGAATATTTACCATCTACCACCACTCTCTGACTTCTACCGGTTAGCAAGAATACCTTTTAGATTCTTGTGCAAGAGTTTAACCTAGAATTCAGAACCTTGAATTATGGGACCCTATTACTTAAAAATGAAGAAGTACCTATTTAAAACTGAATTAGGACATTTGATTTTATTTTAATCAGAGTGTAGTGAGTCATTGGAATTGCCTTCCTCAAAAGGCAGTCTATGCAGACATTTTTTTGTGACGGTAGATGTTGATAGTTTCCTGATTACTGAGGGAATAAAAGATGATCAAAGGCTCGGCTTAGTGTGCTTGTCCACAGGCCCCTGAAGGTGGTCGGAGAGAATAAAAGTGGAGTGAAGAAGGCAGAGGAGTAATTTGGCTTTATCAGACGTGTGATCACTTGAAAGTGCAAAGAGGTTACCTTGACACTCTTCAGGACTTTGGTTGGACACCGTGTGGAGTACTGTACAAAGTTCTGCTCTCCACAGAAAGGCTGCAATTGACTGTAGAGGATGCAGCCAGGGCACAGGAGATTTGAGTAAAAACTTGTTCACCCAGAAGGAGACGGGCTCCTGAAATGTAATGTCCGATACGATACTTGAGACAAGAAATCTCTAAACTATTTTTACAAAGAGAGCAGTGGGTTCGTGGAATGCAATTTCAATCGCGTTAAATGCATCAGAGACATTTAAGTGACAAATTGGACAGACACATGTAAGACAGTGCAATGAAGGCTATGTATGGCAGTGTGATCTGAGAAGAGAAGCAAAGGCTGGTAAAACAATGAGGACAGAAGGACCTGTACTGTGCTGTACTGTTCTATTGTCTCAGACTTGGATAAGCAGATGAAGAATCTTAACATTCAGGCTGTGTACCAGGTTTCTGTTAGTGGGCTGCTGTAGTCAACAAGTACCATTTCATGGTGTAGTCTTGATGGGGTGAAGCATCTCTCTCAGACGCTCTGATACTATGACTGAATGGTCGATCTTACACAAACAAGAGCCTGCAGTCAAATTTCATGCTTCACTACACACGGACGAAAGAAATTTCTTCATATTTCTGTGGTTAATTGGTGGCAACTTTGCCTGAGATGATGCCATCTGTTCTGAAATCTCCAGCAAGAGGGGGCCAAGCTATGTTCACCTACGTTGTCAAATCCACTAAGAATACAAAATGTTTCAATCCGCTCGCTTCTCATTCTTCTACACCCCATTCAGCACAGGCCAACCTACTCAACCTCTCGTCACAAGACAATCCCTCCACACATTAGATCAGCTGAGCGAACTCTCAATGGATTGCATCCAATTCTAGTTTGTATTTCCTTCAGTAAGGGAAGTGAAGCTGTTCACAGTATTCCAGCTTTGTTGTGACTCGAGCCTTATAAAGTTTTCACAAAACTCCCTGACTTTTATGCTCCAATTCTTTTAAATTCAGAGGTGAGCAACGTCATTTTACAAACATGGCCGGGATGTTTTTGAATCATTCTCTTCAGAGATGTTATTACGCATCTCTAGGTCAGTTGGGACTCCTCGGCCTAAACCTGGTCATTGGACAGGCCTTGTTGCATTTGGACTGCTTCAGTATCTAAATGGTACAGAATGATGTACATTCATCGTGGAACATCCCCACTTCTGACCTTATGGAAGTTCATTGATAAAGCAGCTGAAGGGGGTTGGGCATAGGGCAATACCTTGAAGAACTATTGCACGTGTGTCCTGGAGCTGAGAAGACTGACCTCCAACAATCACGAGGATCTTCTTATGTGGCACAAATAACTCTAAACAACAGAGATGTTGTCCTGGATACGATTTGCTTCCGGTTTTGCCAGGGCCACTTGATGGTATCTGCATTCGAATGCAGCCTTGACATCAAGAACTGTCACTCTCAACTCCCCTTTGGAATTCCTCTATTTTGTTCTCGTTTGAACAAATCCGTAATGAGGCCAGGAGCTGAGTGACACAGGTGGAATCCAAGCTCGGCGTCACTGAGCAGTTCATTGCTGAGCAGGTACTGCTTGTTGTAATATTCATGGCACCCTCCATCACGTTTTTGATGATCAAGAGTGGAGTGATGCGCCCGTAGTTGGCGGCATTGGATTTGTGTAGTTTTCTCTACAATGAATCAAAATCGACTGGAATATAATGCCTGCTGTGTTTGGCCACGTGTATTTGGCATGGTGCACACTGTGTACTGTCTGCAATAAAGCAATGTCTAAAGTGTGAACTTACTGATGTTTAAACATTTAGCATCTGCTAAGTAAATGTTGAGGTGTGATTTAAAGACATATGTACAATTGGGGATGTTCAGTTACTAGTAGAAGTAAAAATAAGGGAGCTAGGAGAAGGCTGAGTTAGGGATGAGGAAAACCGCTTTCAAGCTTGGTTAACTGGAATTGCGGTGAGAAGGGGAGCTTGTAGCAGAGTCAGTTGTGCCAAGCAGCGTTGGAAGTAGATACATAATAAAAAAAAGAAAGCCACAGAAGTACCAGCTGAGAAACAGAAGTGATGTCGTCGACATGATCTCCCAACTCTTTCAAAGATCCAAACGCACCACACTCTGCAGAATTGTAGTAAGTTTTTAAGACTGACTGTTGCTGCCTTCCCCAAAACAAATGATGGCCTAAACAAACAGTAACCATAATTAATTCTCAACAAAATATTGTGACGATTTTAAAATTCGTCTGATGAGGGGATGACCTCCTAGATGAAAGATGGAGAGACTTGCACAGCATCACATGATCCATCAGCAGCTTGACTGTCACTGTCGTCTTGAAATCTAAATATTGTGTAATCGTAGACCGTGCAGACTTTTCACAATGCTGCGTGTCCAAGTGTCAGTTGCCATATACTTGAAGAGTAATCTAGTGGGTAAGAAGCAGCTGGTGTCTAGACTCTCCCGGCGATTCAAGTGCAGGCTGAAAACCTGAAAGTGGGCAGAATTGATAGAAATGCTTCTATTTCAGGGATATGAGGAAAAACAGTCTCTGATCATTTTGGACAGTCTGTTAAGTACTTGACACAGTAACAGATCTCACTGGTCACAAACTCCATTCAGTCTCTCAAAGTTCAACAAAGGCCGCGTTGTCTGTCGGTAAAGATGGAACAGGATCCAATATCTCATCATGTGCTCGTGTGAACAATACACAGCGTGCAAGGAGCCGAATGCCTTCTGCACTGCAAACATTGTATTACTATCATGATGCAGACGATGCACACGTTTCTAAATGCTGACTTTTTCAAAATATTTGGTGCCCCACATTGCAGACATTGTATTACTGTGGACAGTACAAGTTACAGTATGCTTGTATCAACCGAGGTAAAGACCATTAGAGATAGGGCAAGGAGTATGCCTATGGATCACCTCACCCTGCTCTGCTATTCAACAGGATCAGAGCTGCTCCAACATTCCTCATTCCCACTTTTCTACACTTGCTCTATAACTTTTGATTCACCAATTGATCATGAAGCTATCTATCTCAGCCTTAAATAGAGACAAAGATTCTGATGCTTCAACATACCAAGGCAAATCGTCCCAAACATTCATAACCTTCTGAGAGAACAAATTCCTTCTTATCTCAGTTTTCAATTGAAACCCTTTTATTCTGAGACCTTGGGCGTTGACTCGCCATGAGGGGAAATATCCTCTCAGCATTTGCCCTGCAAAGTACCCTTAAGAATCCTGTATATTTCATGTGACAACATCTCATCTTCGAAATTTCAGTGAGCTGAGTCACAGCCTGTTTTAACTTTGACCAGAAGACAATCCCTCCATACCGGAAATCATCCAGGGAACATTTGTTTCTGAACTCCCTCCAATTAAGTGATATTTTTCCTTCAGGATGGAGACCCAAATTGCTCATAATGCTCGGGACATGGTTCTACCAGCATTTAGGACACCTGAGTAAGAATTTAGAGTCATAGAATCATAGAGAGGTACAGCATGGAAACAGACCCTTCGGTCCAACCCGTCCATGCCGACCAGATATCACAACACAATCTAGTCATAATTGCCAGCACCTGTCCCCTATCCCTCCAAACCCTTCCTAATCATATACCATTCCAATTGCCTCTTAACTGCTAAGTATATATTCCAGTCACCTTGAAATCAAGGTCAAATTCATTTAACCTTTCCGGTTAACAGTTGCCCATTGTGCTAGCTTTCAGTGTCTCATGCACAATGTCCCCGAAACCCCTTTGAGTTACTAACTTATCCATTTAAAATATACTGTGTTCTTTCGTTAACCTTTCCCAAATGGATAACTTCACGTCTTCCCATTTTACGCATTTTTTTCCAACTTGTTGTTTCCCCAATATCTCTCTAAAAATTGTTTTCATCCCTCTCACAATCCTCCTCTCCACCTATTGTCATGTCCTCTGAAATTCTGACGACAGGACGTTCACTTCCTTTCTCAAAGTTATTAATGTCTTCCACATCCCAACTCTTCAAGCTCTCCCACAGCCACCAATTGTCACCCTCAAATTAAACAACCACCAGTTGCCTCCCAATGCTTGCACATGTCTTATGAGCTGCTGTGTGGTTCCCAAGCGCAGCCATTCGGAACGTTGTCTGATCTTGTTTCTCATGCCGCTGGGCATCTGTGCCCTGTTTGTGTCGAAAAACATGATCGTTCATTCAAACAGAAGCTGTTGATTTCAAAGAGTCCGAGTCGGCAAATGATTCCACAACTGCAGGAAAAAGCTTAGTTCAGCCAAAATGATGTGTAACCACAATTTCACTACAAACTTCACCACTTCAATCATTGAACAGTTGGGTGTTTCTGTACACTGATGAATGTCTGGCTTGGCAGAAGCATTTAATCTTCGGCTTCAGTAACATTTGGCCTTAGTGAGTGAACTGACTTCATAATAAGTTCAACGTGGAATAGTGCTCAATGCTCATCTATGATTGTTAACTCCAAATAGCTTCTCAGTTTCTATAAATTTTTCATTTTCCAGTCATCTTATTTTAGTTACGAAAGTATTTGTTTTCCTCCTGAAACTCCTCGTACTTGTCGAGCCGATCATTTGCTGATGGAGCAGTGAACCCTCAGTCAACAATCAGTTCAAATGACTCACTGAAATCTACTTGCAGAAACATTCCCACGTATGGAAAGAGGGCAAACCAACCTTTACGTGCGTGCTGCTATAAAAATCAATCTTAGTTGATTTTTGTCTTCATTCCATTGTGTTTCATAGAAAGACCATTCAGTCTTTCAGTCTTATTGTGACAAGTGAGGATGAGTGGAAAATGGGACAATTACTGCTCTTCTTCTTTGCTCCCTTGTTGCTGATACAGCTCTTCATTGCAAAATGGACAGGGAGTACTCGTTCTGTCGATGGAGCTCCAAAGAAAAATGTATCATGCATTACAGTTGCTTCCTAGAACGTACACTGGGATGAAGTTTGTTATAAATATCTCAGCATGTTATTTCAATGAATTAAACTGATGGTAATTTAACAAAAGAAATTTGGGCATGAAGCTTGTTCTGCACGGATAGAAAGAAGTACAGGATTATATTCCGTGCCAACTCATTCTTTCTTACTTTACTCATGTGTCTCAGATTCGATGGTAACTGGCGACTAACGACTGGTAATTGGGCAGCTCTGCATCAGAGTGGTAAGTGCACCACGGAGAATTGAGCATTTACGTTTCCATGGAACCATTACCAGACAAAATACAGAAGGTGCAGAGCACCTTGTGATAACGACGAGCAAAGGAGATCTATGTCAAGCAGTTGCCAGTAAAATCCTAATTGCAGGTAAACGAAAACAAATCACTTCGTGCCATATCCCAATCTTGAAATTCAATGATGTTCCCGTTGATCAATCCTGTCCTATAAACATCCTGTGGAGGTTCATACATCTGCAGCTGAACCTGAATAACAACATCAATGTTGGGGCTTCATCAGCAGGTCAGGGACTGTGTATTCCATGGCATTACTGCTTGACTCTGTCCCGGTATCAGTTGGCCATTTGATTAAAAATGCACTGACAACATTGATCTTCAAATAACATCATGTATGATATACATTGCTGCTACTCACAAAGGCCTCTTTGACTGCATTTTCTAAAGCCAATATTTGTGTAAAAGAGCATAACAGAGAGAGCAGATGTGGTGAATCCATGATGTTTACCTCCAATTCAGAATACCTCAAGAGTTATGGCTACATCACTATTCTTTCGCAGTGATGGGAAACACTCTTGACGTTGCTTTCTGACAGCATTGCTGCATATGCGCCCCACATCATGGACTGTTGTGCCTCAGTGAGGAAGTTCATCACCGCCATCAATAGGGTAATTCGTGTGAGCATTAGTTGTTACTTTGAGCAAATCATCCGACTTAATGCACTTGTTACACATGCTGACACGTTACATGTTGTGACCTACTCCAGACAAAAGTGGTCACTTGACGTAGAAATATGTGCAGAGCCATGGGACCAGTGACTGGGGCGTGAGTAGGTTCCTTACCTTGTACAATTAGATGAAACAAATGAGGCACTTCAGGTTTCCAACACAATAAACAACTTGGTTCTTTTAATGGATCTAACAATTTGATGAAAACAATAGTTCAGCACGTTCTTCCACTTAGTCTGGGTCATGTCATAAAAACCACAGTGTCTGCAATAATCGAAATGAATCATGAAACGTATTTCTTGAACGAAATTAGGTATCCATATGGGATGCAGCCAGAAAAAAATGCATGCGAATCCACATCGAATAAAACAACAACATCTACGATATTAAGACAACATTCCCTCAGATACAAGTAATAAAGCAATTGATTTCCTTTGATTGCCCAAGATCATCTCATTCTGCCCATGTCGAAGAGACAACATTACAATGAATTGGGGAATCTTCTTCTCAAACTCCAAAGAACCACAAAGGATGAAACGCTACAATGTTGTAAGACGGGGGCATGTCAGGAAGTTCCAGCTGGTGCTCGTCCGCTCGACTTCCTGTTCTTATATTCTCTGTGTCTCTTCTCTTTTTCCTTCCCCTCATGCTGATTTCTTCCTTTTCTTTTTCCATTTTCTTCTTCTTCTTTATATCCTTTGATTCCTGGCGTCCTATGCCCAATCTGGCGTTTGGCAAAGTTTGGTGAGGTGTGACGTCCCTCACCGCTAGTGAGCAATATGCCTCAGCTTCCACCATTCGATTATCCCCGGCCGCCCATGCTTCCGACGGCGATTCCCAGCCGCCAGTGACGACTCCCAGTCTAGCACAGCGGTCTCTGATAGCATGCTCTGAGTCTAGCTTCTGTCATGGCATGGCACCCCTTGCACCTCCCACAGTGACAGTCTGGTTTGGCACAGTAAGCTCCCGGAGTTGAGCAGCGGCGTTCTCCCGTCATGACCACCAGGCGTGGCGATATCGCAGTGAACATTAGCCACCTTCGGCCGAGATCTATCAGTCTCCCGCAGCGGCATCCCAGTGTGGTGTGAGAACCTTCCCATGTCCTGCAATGTCTCCCCAGCATTGCATTTCACGGATGCAGGGTACAGCCAGGACCCAGTAGCGAGGGGAAGCTAAGTGCCGTATGTCGTGGTGAATGTACTGAACTCAAGTATTTCCTGTAATGATGCATGATTTATTTCTGTATTGTCTTTAACTAGTAACAAAAGAAGTGCTAGGGCACTTTTGCATGAATGTCTGCACTGTAAGTGGCGAATATACACATTTCACTTTACTCATTGAGTCTCAGTGAAAATAAAGACTGTTATGTTCCATTCTATTGTTTTATTCTATTCCAATTTTGCAACGTGAGAGATTCACAAGAATTGATGTTTTCTCCCAAGAAAAGGCTATTCGTGCAGTGATGTAAGGAGGTCAGCAGATTTTGTTATTATATCTCTTTAAAATCAGGAGCAACGAGATAGAGAGCGAGAGAGAGGGGGGTAGAGAGATAGAGCGAGAGAGAGCGAGACTCTGACCCTTTCAATTCATTCACTTAAAGCGTGCCCCAGTACAGGCAGTGCTGGTCAAACAGAAATAGAGGGACAGAAACACGTATAAAAACGGAGGCACAGACATGACGACATAAAGTAATACAGACACAGATAACAGAGATGTGTAAGCATACATATAAACACACACAAAAGTGGAAATAGAAACATTCACAGACGCATGCATAAGAGGACAGACAGACAGATACTCAATTTCACTTGGTATATTGTCAGGCAAGACATCGATCCTTTTAATAACCTGAAATACTTTATTAAAGGAAACTCGTGATAATTTGCAAAATCGATTGAAGTAATTATTGATGTTCAGACAGGCGGAAGCTTTTGATTGATCACGTTCTAACTGATTCGTCCAGAACATGCCCCATTTATGACAGATCTCGTCACACAGAGACACATGTAAATACAAAGACACACAGAGAAACAGACGCACACATTAACGTGGAATGGAACTGTTTAGCTTTGATGAGAGGCTGGGTAACCTCAGGTGTACGTGCTTTCATGCATGATGCACCACAAAATGTTGTTTCAACTGTTCAGTGCAGTCACTGTTCCCAGAAACAGTGTCACCGTTTTCTCACGGTAGTATTGACTTTTCAGCTACTGGCAACAAATGTTCACAAATCGATCAAGGACAAAAGTGACGGTGAACCAGAAAGGATAGGCAGTGGTTGCATAAAGCAAGGTTCTGTGGACTTTCGCGCGTGAAAGGACTCCAGGAAATAACACTGTTTCCAATAAACAATCGGAATGTGTCTCCTCATTATGTCGATTCATTGTTGACATGGCCACCAGGCAACAACTGACAGATTTAGAGGTTCCACATATTTTACGAAAGAGAATGATGTTTATCATGATATTAACTCTGAGGCTGCGAGGTATGCGTTTAGTTGAATGATCAGACTCACATAAAGTCAACCATTCTTTCGGTAAAACAACAAAATGACCCAGCAAGCAGTGAATGTACGCTTTTATACAGTTCGTATTACCTGTTTCTAAACTTAATCAAAGAATAACAATGGAGACAGACTGTCATCTATATGTCCTCTACTATGATTTGTTCATATATTTTCAAATTTCCATTACTTTACTGCACTTCCCAGAAATCATTGAACATTCATTTCCATTTCTGTGTTCTGAAAACGCATTCTCTTTAAACCTTAAAATATTATGGTACCTATGGCAACAGAGACGCCAGGAAATTGAGACCATTGATCAAACAATGCATATGCTCATTCCCACGTGACAGGGGCATTCTATGGTGGAATCAGGACAGAGTTCTGATCATTCCCATGCGACGGCCAGTAGTTGCTATGCAACTTGTACGAATTCCTTATTATGATTGCGTTGTCAAAATCGTTTCTCAGGAATGCATCAGTTGTACTATAATTCTGGCCTCTGTTTTGCGATTTTGAAATGCAATTTCTTGTGGTCTGCCGTTAATTCACAGTCGATATTTAAATTCATCTTTGGAAAGTGTGTGTGACAGTATACTAAGCGCACGAGTTTCAGAGAAGTGTGTATAACCTGCGTCTGTGATTTTAACAAACATTTCTTGGTAAACACAAGATTACTAAGATGTCATAAGTTGTTTCGGAGAATGAAACACAGATCTTGGGATCTGAACGTGACCTCATTTGAATTTCAAGGTCTCCTCTGCTGTCGCAATTTTGTGCATTTCTAACCAAATGCAGCACTAACACTGAAATCTCAATAAACGGCAAGAGGGAAATAAAGTTGTTTTGAAATAGACCAAAATTTCAGTATAAAACAATGCATTCTCAAACATCTACCTATTCCGTTGTTTGGAGAGCATTGTTGCAGGCAACGAAATACAACGAGAGTAGTGTAACACGTCGACCTTGATGTTAACCATTCATTTGTTCGCGTATGATGTCACAGAACCAGCCTTAATCATAGACTAAAATGCAATATATACTTCATTATATGACGTGACCCTTCTGCACGACTTGATCCTCTGACTTATAATTTACTTGGCCATCTAAGTTACGCATCAGGAATGACAGAACTGGTATGTATTTGCATCGCATCTCAGAAAAGTTTCCTTGCAATATGCACACTGCAAGAAATTTATTCCATCTGGAAAAATACATACTCAATCTCTGCCTCTTGCTAACAATTTTGAGAGATATGTTGGAAAAGGTATTTTAAAAATTAACAGATGGTTCAATGGTTAGTTCCACAATCACACAGCGCCAGGGGCGCATATTCGAATCCACCATCAGGTCTCTGCCTGTTGGAAGTTCTGGTTTTCACCTACAGTCCAAAGATGTGCGGGACAAAGTCGATTTGCCATGGCAAATCTATCCCCAGTGTCTAGGGATGTGCAGGCCTTTGGATTAGCTGTAAGAAATACGACGATAGGGTGACGAGGTTTGTTGCTCTTCGGATGCCTATTGCAACCACAAAAGCTGAATGACCACTGTCAGCACTTTTATAGTTTAAGTCCTCAACATACACTTACAACTTTCCGTTAACCCTTGTGCAGACAGTTCTCTCCAATGGTCTTCTAACATATTGGTATCGCAATGAGTATCTGCTCCCCACCCCCGGAGGGATAAGCTGTTGCAGGACTGTGTGAAGGCGAGGGAGACATTTGGATCATTTTGCTCGATTCACAGTTAGCTCGATTTTTTTGCTGAAATTTGTACATTTGCTATGAAATCTCTAATGGACCTGTTTATGAAACTGGGATGAGGCCTGATGCTCGATAAATATTTTTAATTTGGAATAAACCTGCTCTCCTCGAAAAGCAGTTCTGAAACGGGACACACTGCAACAAAGAGGTTTGCTTTAAGAATTAACAATACGTGGTGATTCTAAAGGTTAGTAATTGCCTGTTTATATGACCTCAGAGTTTCAGGGACCATTGACGACTCTAGATATCAACTTCCAGCTCCTGAGCAATAAAAACAATATCAGGGACGGCCATTCACTGATTTATTGCTCAGACCAACGAGATGCCCACTACCTACTTTAAATTTAGACAAAATGTGCCAGTGATTACAACACATATCGATGGCTATATTCCTTATGGGAAACCCGAGTGATTAATCAGACATACACTGTCTAGTTTATATTTCGACAACGCGTGGCAGCGAATCCATATCTCTGCGCAAAATTTCAAAAGAATCGCTCTGACCTTTATGATTCAAAGTGTGCCATTTAAGTACCACAAAACCTGACAGTTAACCGTCAATCGACATAAACAGGTGCATTTCCCATTGGAACGTCCTTACTAACTAGAAGCATGATGCTTACTTGAAATGTACTCAAATTTGGTATTTAACTGATCAGTATAAGGCCTCTTCGTGTTTTCAGACTATTCCAACATTCATTGAGTTCGTGAATGACCAGATAGTCCTCAAATCCACATTTCTGCCTTTTACCCACAACACTTATTTCGCTTCCTGGTTAAAAAAATCTCTGAATGGAAGTCTTGAATATAATTGAGGTAGGAATCTGGACAGAGCTGTAAATGTGTTGCCAGAAAAGCGCAGCAGGTCAGCAGCATCCAAGGAGCAGTAGAATCGACGTTTCGGGCATAAGCCCTTCTTCAAGAATGAGGAAAGTGTGTCCAGCAGGCTAAGATAAAAGGTAGGGAGGAGGGACTTGGGGGAGGGGCGTGGGAAATGCGATAGGTGGAGGGAGGTCAAGGTGAGGGTGATAGGCCAGAGTGGGGGTGGGCACGGAGAGGTCAGGAAGAAGATTGCTGGACTCGAACTCAGCACCGCCTTCCTAACCTGCAATCTTCTTCCTGACCTCTCCGCCCCCACCAGGCAGAGACTTTAGCGTTTTCACCAGGCAGAGACTTTACGCTAACTCACCCTTTTGTTCACCTCCTGATGTAAGCCAAGCCTGGTCACCTTTCTCTTCCTGTTTGAACAATGTGCATTGTAATGCAACGGGAACAGTCCAGGTGCCCATCCAGCAAGAAGCGTATTTTTGTCTCCTGCTTCATCCCGGTATCACTTTCAATTGCTTTCCAGTCTTTTAGTTGTGAACGTGAAGCAACAGAGACTTCAAGTTTGTCACCTGAAATACCCTCTGAATGGAACAACATACCGCCTCCTCCATAACCTCCCTGCCGAAATCTCACTACCCTCCACTCCCACCGACCAACACCATAAAATGTACTGAATTAGCCAGTAATTTTGGCTGCAGAGTGCAGTTTGAGTGTGTTTGAACACAGAATCATCGAATACCTGAAAATTGTAGACTCTACAGCTTGAAATGATACTGGAAATCTAAAGTCGACTCCCATTTTTCCAAACGTTAGTGCATAGAACATAGAACAGTACAGCACAGAACAGGCCCTTCAGTCCACTATGTTGTGCCGACCATTGATCCTCATGTAAGGTAAACCTAATGTATGACCCCTCAAATTTTTGTGACCATATGCATGTCCAATGGTCTCTTAAATATCCCCAATGACCTCGCTTCCACAACTGCTGCTGACAACGCATTCCATGCTCTCACAACTCTCTGCGTAAAGAACCCGCCTCTGAAAGCCCCTCTATACTTTCCACCAAACAGCTTAAAACAATAACCACTCGTATTAACAATTTCTGCCCTGGTAAAAAGTCTCTGGCTATCAACTCTACCTAAGCCTCTCATTATATTGTACACCTCAATTAGGGCTCCTCTCTTCCTTTATTTTTCCAATGAAAAATGTCCGAGCTCAGTCAGCTTCGTAAGATAAGCCCTCCATTTCAGGCAGCATCCTGATAAACCTCCTCTGAACCCTTTCAAAGCATCCACATCTTTCCTATAATAGGGCGACCAGAACTGGACACAGTATTACTAGTGCGGTTTAACCAACGTTTTATAGAGCTGCAAAAAGATCTCACAGCTCTTAAACTCAATCCCCCTGTTAATGAAAGCCAAAACGCCATATGCCTTCTTAACAACCCTGTCCACCTGGGTGGCAATTTTAAGGGATCTATGTACCTGCACACCAAGATCCCGCTGTTCCTCCACACTGCCAAGAATCCTATCTTTACTTCTGTACACAATTTTCAAGTTCGACCTTCCAAAATGCATTACTTCGCATTTATCCAGGTTGAACTCCATCTGCCACCTCTCAGTCCATCTCTGCATCCTGTCAATGTCACACTGCAGCCTGCAACAGTCCTCTATACTGTCAACGACACCTCCAACATTTGTGTCGTCTGCAAACGTGCTAACCCATCGTTCTATCTCCTCATCCAAGTCATTAATAAAAATTACAAAGAGTAGAGGCCCAAGAACAGAGCTCTGTGGAACACCGCTCACCACTGACTTCCAGGCAGAATACTTTCCCTCCACTACCACTCGCTGTCTTCTGTCGACCAGCCAATTCTGTATCCAGACAGCTAAATTTCCCAGTATCCCATTCCTCCTGACCTTCCGAACGAGCCTACCACGGGGAACTTTATCAAGTGCCTTGCTGAAGTCAATATACACCACGTCCACCGCTCGACCATCATCAATGTGTCTAGTAACATCCTCAAAGAACTCTATAAGATTTATACGGCATGACCTGCCCCTCACAATGCTGACTGCATTTAATCAAGCCATGCTCTTCCAGATGGTCATAAATCCTATCCATCAGAATCCTTTCTAACACCTTGCAGACGGCAGACGTGAGACTGACTGGTCTGTAATTGCCGGGGATTTCCCTATTACCTTTCTTGAAGAGAGTAATTACATTTGCCTCCCTCCAGTCCTCAGGTACGACCCTGGTGGAGAGCGAGGATGCAAAGATCTTAGCAAGTGGCGAAGTAATCACATTTCTCGCTTCCCAAAGCAGCCGAGGACAAATCTAGTCTGGCCCTGGTGACTTGTCAATCTTAATATTTGTCCAAATTTTCAGCACATCAGTTTCCTCTATCTCAATCTTTTCCAACATGCTTACCTGCTCCTCAATGGTTTCATTCACTTAAAGGTCCTTTTCTTTAGTAAAGACAGAAGCAACAAACTCATTTAGGGATTCCCCTACCTCCTCAGACTCTATACACAAGTTCCCTATGCTATCCCTGATCGGCCCTACTCTTTCTTTGATCATTCTCTTATTCCTCACATACGTGGAAAATGCCTTTGGATTCTCCCTAATCGTTCCTACCACGCCTTTTTCGTTCCCCTTTCTGGCCCTCCTCAGACCATTTTTGAACTCCTTCCTCGCCTGCCAGTAATCCTCTAGACCTTTCAACGTTAGTACATTTCACGTGGCTCTTCAATGGCTCTTTGAGGTTTGTCAGATTCCCAACTCAGCTCACAACAGAGATGACGTATTCTGGATGTCCATCACTTTATGTTGGAAAATGTTTATCCACAACTCACCTTTGAACATCTGCCTGTCAATTCAACATTGTACTGACTTAGTGTTAACCTTTCATCTGGTGGAGCATATGTTTTCTGGTCACTCTGTCCGTGCCTCTCATAATCTTCACAACTCATGAGGTCTCCCCGTTACATCCACTGCTCCAAAGAAAACGACTGGAGCATATCCAGCCTCTCTCCATAAAAAATAATGTTTCACAGAGCATAGAAAGATATAGCACAGGAAGAGGCCCATCTGTCCATCATATATCGACTGAGCATGATGCCATTCTGCGCTATTCCGATCTGTCTGCAAATGTTCTGTTTCCCTGTTTTCTCTGCCTATGTATAAATGACTCTCATCTTTGCTGGAATTTACCATTTCTACTTCGTCCCCTGGCAATGTACTCCAGACTTCAACTACCCATCTGTGTAAAAAAGCATTCCTCGCTCATTCTTTTAGATCTTCCCCCTCGCCTTACAGCAAGCACACTAGTCTTTGATATTTCCATCACAGAGAAAAGAAAGTCACGAGGTAATCTATACACGCCTGCCTTAATTGAATATAACCCGCTCGGGTTGTCCCTCAAACTCTAAAACTATAGAAAAAATAAGTAAGGTTGTGCAATTTCTCATTAAAGCTTATATCCTGAAAACTAGATGCTATCCTGTCACATCTCTTAGCGCCCTCTCCAAAACCTCCACACCAGAACTTTGCACTCTTTTCCAGTTTGCATAACAGCACAGCACAGCAGCTAAGTTTCTGCAAGTAAAAGGACATCAATATGTGTTGTCCATTTGCTGACCTTCCCATCTGTCGGTTCTGTTAAGACACTGAACTCAATGGGAAAGGAGACATGGAAAATCAATGTTTCTCAGTGTCACCCAGTTTTATTCACATGACTGAGAAAAGAGATGGTCAGATACCAGTGGATTAGCACAATCAAATAGAGCCTAAACTGCTGAGATGACAGATCTCTCCAATCGTAAACTCAGATGCTTTCCAGCGTTGGCGTTGCATCTTTGATGTCAGGGAGACGTACACAACGCCATCGGAAAGATAGTCCTTCCCCATTGAACAATTTTCTCACATTGGACTGTACTGCAGAACCTTCCATTCTCATCACATAAATCTAGAAGACAGAATAAAAAAGACAAAATGCAAATGTAGCGTTCTGGGCGGCACGGTGGCACAGTGGTTAGCACTGCTGCCTCACAGCGCCAGAGACCTGGGTTCAATTCCCGCCTCAGGCGACTGACTGTGTGGAGTTTGCACGTTCTCCCCGTGTCTGCGTGGGTTTCCTCCGGGTGCTCCGGTTTCCTCCCACAGTCCAAAGATGTGCAGGTCAGGTGAATTGGTCATGCTAAATTGCCCGTAGTGTTAGGTAAGGGGTAGATGTAAATGTAGGGGTATGGGTGGGTTACGCTTCGGCGGGGCGGTGTGGACTTGTTGGGCCGAAGGGCCTGTTTCCACACTGTAAGTAATCTAATCAAATCTAAAATTGATTTTGCCAATCAGACGCAATATGCATTCGATTACAGAAGGATATAAATGGTATAGTCAGATGAGCAGGTCACTAGCAGCTGGAAATTAACTCTTAACTGTAAGATTATGCAGATTGGAAGAAGGAGCAAGACAAGGCAGCACTCAATGAAAGGCGGGTCACAAGGAAGCTTCTGGGCAAAAAGGGATCTTAGGATGCTTGTCCACAGGTCCCTGAAGATGGTAGGAGATAATAAAGTAGGAGTGAAGAAGGCAGAGGAGCAACTTGGCTTTATCAGACGTGTCATAGCTTACAAGTGCAAAGATGTTACCTTGACACTCTTCAGGACTTTGTATGTACGCCGTGTGGAGTATTGTATAGAATTCTGTTCTCCACAGAAAGGCTGCAATTGTCTGGAGAGGATGCAGCGAATATTCAACAGGGCAGAAGAGATTTGAGGGAAAACTGTTTCACCGAGAATGAGACGGGCTCCAGAAATGTGCTGTCCAATACGATACTCGTCTCAAGAAATCTCTGAACCCTTTTTCAAAGAGAGTGGCGAGTGAGTGGAATGCAGTTTCAATAGCGTTAAATACATCAGATACATTTTAGTGACAAATTGGATAGACACATGTAAGATAGTGCAATGAAGGCTATATATGGTAATGTGATCTGAGAGGACGATAAAAGACCGGCAGAACCACAAGGGCTGTACTGTGCTGTACTGTTCTATTGTCTGAGACTTGGATAAACACACGTTCAGACTGTGTGCCAGGTTTCGGTTAGTGGGCTGCTGTCGACCACAAGTACCATTTCATGGTGATGTCTCGATGGGGCGAAGCATCTCTCCCAGACACTCTGATGCTATGATTGAATGATCGATTATATACAAACAAGACCCTGCAGCCGAAGTTCATGCTTCACTACCCTCTGACGAAAGAAAATTCGTCACATTTCTGCGTTTAATTGGTGGCAACTTTGCCTGAGATGACGCCGTCTGTTCTGAAATCTCCAACATTAGGCGCTAATGTCTCTTCATTTACACGGTCAAATCCACTAAGAATATTAAATGTTTCAATCAGATCGCAGCTCGTTCTTCAACACTCCATTCCGTCCAGGCCAACCTACTCAACCTCTCGTCACAAGACAATCCCTCTACACATTAGATCAGCTGAGCGAACTCTCAATGGATTGCATCCAATTCCAGTTTGTATTGCCTTCAGTAAGGGAAGTGAATCTGTTCACAGTATTCCAGCTTTGTTGTGACTCGAGCCTTATAACGTTTTCGCAAAACTCCCTTACCCTCCAATTCTTTTGAATGCAGAGGTGAGCAACGCCACATTACAAACTTGGCGGGAGTGTTGTCGAATCATTCTTTTCACAGCTGCTATTGCGCACCTCTGGGTCAAGTAGGACCTGAGTAAAGTTCCTTCGGGTCAGAGTTAGGAACACTATGACTTAGCCTCGTGGTTAGTGAGGTGCAGTATATTGATTGGACGCTTGAGGTGCCAGGGAAGAGCTCCTTGGGCAAAAACGTTTGCATTGCAAAAGAATGCAAACGCATAAATTTTGGACAGAATAGGAATTCCAGTCAGGAGCTTTCAGAATGGAATAATCTTTCTCTTTCAGAATTTTAGAAACCGGACGGGCTAGTTGAAGGAACACACATGATCACCCTGAACAACAACAAAAAGCTTAAAGAGCACAGTGGCCACTATTCCAAACAGAAATTCCCCAATTTGCCGACGAGGAGTGAACACACCTCTGCAGGCAAGATTTAAAAAAAACAGTTGTGGTGGCTTCCAATAACACCAGAGCTCCAATCAGCAAAACCAGGGCTGTCCACATCACCGTTGCAATTCTGAGAGAGAGAATGGTTAGATTGGAACATAGATCTGTTTCTTATGAGTTCAGAGATTTCAGTGCTAATATTAATTATTTACACAATGATGACTGGCTGCACTTCGGGTTCTGTTAAGATGTGGATTATTAACTTAGATTGACGACAATGGGAATATAATACTAACTGTATCATATACTGAACAGAGTTACTCACCTGAATATTGATTGAGCTGACAAAGATCAAAGTCAATTCTTCATGGGCAGAGGCGGTGGCTATTCAAAACGTCGAGCCGACTCAACCACTCAGTAAGATCATAACTGATCTGTGGTTAACTGCATGTGCCTGCCCTGAGCCCATATCCTTGATACCTTGACTTAATTTTATAATATGCCTGTCTCAAATTTAATTTTTCAAAAATAGTGAATTAGCATTGAGCACTTATAGAGAAAGATTGCCCTAAACTGTCAATTCTCTTTGTCATTAGAAGTGCTTTCTATCACCTCTCCTGAATGACGCGGCTTTGATTCTTAGATGATGATGTGGCCGTCACCTGCTGAGATCAACACTTACTACATGTGCTTAGTTGCCCTTCAGAAGTTTGTGAAGAATTGCCTTCTTGAACAGTTGTAGTTCCTGTGCTGGAGAGTACATTTACAACGTATTTGAGAGGGAATTAAAGGATTTTGTTCCAGCTCATTTTTTTACTTCAACTTCACCCTGTGGAAATGACTTATTTTTATGAACCTTGTCGTTCCATGTTAATATGCTGAAGACTTAAATTATATCACCCGTTTACCTTCCAAATTCGAAAGAATAATAACCAAATTTGACTAATCTCTCCTCTGAATATAAAAGCCAAATTTCAAGTAACACACTTGTAAACCTGAGTGAAATCTGTATCGGACCGTAAGCTCCTTTCAAACGTCTGGTCCTCAGGTCTTCCCAAATTACTTTCAGAGAGCTTTGAACTTGGATCCAAGATCCATTTCTACTCTCTTCTCAAGACTTTATTAATGCTATGGTTTTCTCCCAACCATCCTTACAGCCATGGGATTGCCACCACCTACTTGGTAAGAAAGTAAATTCCCTATAACCTTTCATTCCTATATCTTTTTTCAACAAATGTATATTCCAGGTCATTGATCATGCTCTCAAACAAAACAGTTTCTTGCCGTCTACACTGTAAATTGTTCTCATCAGTGATAAATATCCAACATGTCCCCTATCAATATGATTTAGTCTCGCAAAAACAGCTTCAGTTTATCCAATCTCTCTTTATGCAGGAAACTCTTCAATCAGGCAGCATGCCTGTCAATATCCTCTATTAACCCCAAGCAACAGCACCCCCTCGCGTTACCCAACCGATCTATCACAGCCCTCCTATCATATTGATTCCAAAACTGCATCCTATAGTCTACCTATCGCCGAAGCAACGCTTCATACTTTTCCATCAGGGTGGTTCTCAGCGACTCCATGACTCATTCAGATATTTAATCAAAGTTGGAGCCTGGAGCAGAGTCATGAAGAGATACATGGGAGGTCTGCAAAATACTATCCACTTGGAGACCTGGTTCTGGTACAGCATGTCAATGGCTGGAGGATGGACCACACTTCTGACGTCACCTGTGCTCTCTGAGTGCATTTGCTCTTCTTGCTAATAAAAATGTTTACCAGTACAATCGAAAGCATGGAGGCACTGTCTTATGATTAGAAGTTGAGGAGATTTTCCTGCAGTTATTTGTGTTTAGTAGAACGAGAGGCAATTTTATTGAAATATAAAGATTCGCAGAGGACTTGACAAACCAGATGGGGATAGGTTGTTTCCTCTTTTGAGAACCTCTCAGACCAGATGACAACATCCCAGAATAAGGGGTTGCCCATTTCAGGCAGGGATGAGGAGGGTTTTCTTCTCTCAGGTCGCAGTAAGTCTTCAGAATCCTCATAGCCGAGGGGGTGTGGTGCTGAAATACACTCAACGCTGTGATTTAGAGATTTTTAATCAGGAATGGGATCGAAGGTAATGGGGAAATGGCAAGCGATTGGAGTTGCGAATGATCAGTAACAGTTTCAATGGACACTCTGGTTGTTCTGAGAATATACTATTTGAAGTACTGTGATAGAGTAAAAAAATACACAATTCTGCAGTGGTCGTCTCACGTAGGCCCTGTATAACTTCAGTGACCCACCCCAACTTCTGAACTCCAAATGTCTTGCAATGAAAGCCAAAATACTGTTAACTTCACATCGTTTGCTTATAACCGGGCAGTGAGTAAGTTGTTAGTTCGCAATGAGCACACAGATTCCAAGCAGCTTGAGCAAACGTGCCCGGCAGGATGGCGACTGCTCCATTTCAGAGGCAAACACTGAAGAAAACATCAGCGGCTTATAAGAAATGTTTAACTATTGGGAGACAGCTGGTCATGGTGAAATGAAAATGTCAACGCACCTCAGGCGAGGGGAGAGCTTCAAAAGATGGGACCTGCATGATATTAATGACTTGGAGCAAGGAAATTAACGTTCTGTAGCCAGAATTTCAAATGACTAAACATTTGGTGGAAAGGCTGGTTATGCAAGAGACTGAGTCAGGTTATGGAGAGGTACTGATATTTCACTGAAGGTGTTCATTTCGGAAGGGAGAGCAAAAGAACTGAGTATTATTTTCTTGGAGAAATCTGCAGAAGAAAAGGCACCTTGAATGTTTTTGCACTAAGCACAGGATGCACCAGATTAAAAGAATGCAAGGTGTTATTTCGAATTTTTTTTTAAATTTTATTTTTGTTTCGGATATGTACGTCACTGTATGACCAGCATTTATTGCACGTCTTTTGTTCAGCTTGAGATGGTGGTGGTGAGCTGCCTTCTTGAACAGTTGCATTGCACCTGTTATTCGTTGATCCACAATGCCATTAGGGAGAGAATTAAAAGGTTGTGATCCAGGGACAGTGAACGAACAGCACAAAATGTCCAATTCAGAATGGTTAGTGGCTTGGTGGGAATCTTGAAGGTGTTAGTGTCCCATATACCTGCCTCCCATGTTCTTTTCGATGGAGGTGCTCATGGGTTTGCAAGGTGAGGTCTGACGATACTTGGTGAATGTCTGCAGTATCACTTGTCGAAAGTATACACTGCTGCAACTGAGCTTTGTTGGTGGAGGGAGTCAATGCTTGTGGATGTAGTGCAAATCAAGCGGATGATTCTTGGTATAAAGGGGTTGTCTCATGATCAAATGTTAAACAGTCCATAATTTTACTCGCAGGATTTTGACGAAGGGGAGGTGCCCTCGCATGAAATATACAGAGTTCTTAGCGGAGGTTGACACTGTAAATGCTGAGGAAATCTTTTCTATGCATGGGAAAATCAAGGATCAAAGTCTCAGAGTAAATAATTGTCTAATTCAGACTGAGATAGAGAAAAATACTCTTCTCTCAGACAGCGGTGAAAGTTTGGAACTCCTTTCAACAGACAGCTTGGGGGCCAGGGTGCTTGAACATATTTAACACTAAGATTGACAGATTTGATCAGTCGGGAATCAAGAGTAACTGGGAAAGGGCAGAAAATTCGATGTGAGGAATGTTGGAACAGCCATGAACCTGCCGAATAGCAGAACAGGTTTGAAGGGTGAATGGCCTACTGCTTGTTCTACGTGTTATTGGCTGTACCCAGGCTGTTATAGAACCTTTGGTGTTGTCATCAATCCATACCACAAACTAGACCGGAAGCCAGCTGAACTGCACAACACCAACAATGACTCCTCAACAATCGTATGAAGGTAGAAATTTCAATAAGGGCTCTCAGATGGTTATACATAAGAAGAGGACAGGAAAGAGCCGCGGGAAATAATTGAGTAGCAGAAATGGAATGCTTCGGGGAATTACTGTGGATGTAGAAGTGGAAAGAGCGAGATAATGATCAGGTTGAAGCAGTGAGTTGAAGACGCACAGATAGATAGAGACATACATGTAAAAAGAGACAGAAAAGCAGAGTGAGCTGCTGACATGGTGACAGATCAGAAAACGTGCATAAATAAAGGAAATAATCGACAGTATCTTCCAGAATCTCCGGAAGTCCCAAAGTGTTGGACAAGCATGTCATGAATAATCAGTGATGTCAGTGCCTTAATTGGGAGGCAAGACAGCTAACTTGTACGCAGTCAGCTCCCAATGTTGGCAAGAAAGAAATGGCTCGTCTGGCTGAGCGGTAGTTATTCATGACAGAGCACTGAGGGAGTGGTGGGCAAAATTCAAGGCTTGCTTCCAAGAAGTGTTTGAAGTTACAAGACATTCAGTCACCCGGATAGAGACAACAATGGGAACGGAGAGAAAAATGAGTGGAGAATCAGGATAATGTGTTTCACATTGATTAACTGTAACCTGCCACGTGAAGACCAGAAGAACACACGAGCAGAAGTAGACGATTCAGCCTATCGAATCTCCTCCACCATTCAATCATGGCTAATAGGTGTTTTGATGACATTTTTCCGATTTCTCCCCATTCATGTCATCCCATTAGCAATCAAGATCAGATCTACCTCTATCTTAAACATACTCAATGACATGGATTTCACAGTTGTGTGTGCCAATGAATTCCACAGATTCACCACTCTACGGCTGAAGAAGGTTCGTCTCATCTCCGTTCTAATGGGTCTTACCTTTACTTTAAGGCAGTGCTTTCAGCTCCACGTCTCCCCTGACAAAGGAAACATCTTCGTAGCGTCTATTCTGTCCAGGCCGTTCTGTCCATTTCAACCCGATCCCCCAACCCCTAGTATTCCGAACTCCACCGAGTATAGCCCCAGTATCGTATAACGTTCCTCATGTGTTAATATTTTCATTGTTGACGTCCACTGGATTTTTTGCAATACTCTTGTGTTTTGACGAGAGCCTTGTAAAACCTCAGAAGTTCGTGTCCGCTTTTATATTCTAGTCCTCTCGAGATTGACTGAAATATTGCCTTTGTCTTCTAATTAAACGCTCTACCTGCAAGTTTACCTTAAGAGGATCCTGGACGAGGGCTCTCAAGTCCGGTTGTACTCCTGATTTCTGACTTTTCTCTCCATTTTGAAAATAGTCTATTTAAGAAAAAATGCATGACTTCACACTTGGCCACATTTTATTTCATCTGCCAATTCTTTGCTCATTGCCATAAGCTTTCCAATCAGTTCTGCAAACTCCTGGCCTCCCCAATATTACGAGCCCGTCCACCTATCTTTGTATTGCCCGCAAATTAGCCGAATTCCCTCAGTTCATTCATCTTGATCAATATGTAAATTGAAAAGTTGTGATCCCAACACTGACCCTTATGGAACATTATCAGTTACTGGCTTCCATCTGAGAAGGACCCTTCTGTATCCATTCTCTGACTTCTGAGAGACAGCTAAATTTTCTGTCCATGCTCGTACCTTGCATCTCAATCATATTACTCAGCAGCGTCCTGTACGGCACCATATCAAATGCCTCCAGGAAGTCCAAATAGATAATATTAATTGGCCCTCCTTGGTTTAACCTTCTCGTTACTTTCTCAAACAATTCTGTAAGATTAGTCATGCAAGACCTTGCTTTAATCAATCATTGCTGACTTTGCTCTATTTCAGCATACACTTCGATGTAATCAGAAAACACATCCTTCGCAATGAACTCCAAAATCTTAACAACAAATGAGATCAAGCTAACTGGTCTATAACTTCCATTTTTTTTTTGCCTTACTAACTTCTTAAAAGGGGTATGCGGGAGTTACATTAGCAATTTTGCAGCCTTCTGTGACACTCACTGACGCCAGTGACGCCAGTGTCACTACTAAAAGCCTCACTATCTCTTCAGTTATATCTGTCTGAACTCCAGTGTGTAGGTCATCTGATTAGACTGATTAATCTACTTTCCGATCTTTCAGTTGTTTTGGTGCCTTCTCCTTGAAGATGGCCACCTTACTAATGCGTGACCCCTAATTCTCATGAATGCTTTGGATATTCCTGGTGTTTTCCACTGTAAAGACTGACACAAACTACTGTTTCAGTCCCTCAGCCATTTCTTTGTGCCCCATTACCAATTCTCCAGCATCGTTTCCAGCTTTTGCCTGTCTTTTTCTGTTTATCTATCGGAGGAAACTCTTGCAATCTTCCTTAATATTACGGTATTGACTTAAACTTCATTCTTTCTCTTTCTTTGTCCATTGTCCTCTGTTGATCTTTGTAGGCTTACCATTCCAATGGCTTCCCACTGCTCTTTGCCGCATGATATGCTTTCTCCTTTACGTTTCTGCTCTCCTTGACTTCCTTGGTCAGCCGGGGTTGCCTCATCCTCCGTTTAGAATCCTTCTTTTCCTTCGTGATGAACGGTTGTTGGGTCTACAGAATTCCTCCCAGAAACACCTGCCCTTGCTGTTCCACTGTCTTTCCTGCTCAATTCCTTTCCCAGTCAATTATGGTTAGATCCTTTATCATGTCTCTTTAGTTGCCTTTAGTCAACTGGAATACAAGTTGAATTTGATTGCACCTTCTCCTTCTAATACTGCAGAGTATGTTCTATCATGTTATAATCATTGCTTCCAATGATTTCTTCATCTTTAGCTCCCTTCTCAAGTGTGCCTCCTTGCACAACAAAAAATCCAGAATTGCCCCTTCACCAGTGGGCTCCACAACAAGCTGCTCCAAACAGTTAGACATTCCACGAATTCATTTTCTTGCAATCCACTAGAAAATATGATTTTCACAGTCCACATGCAAAATGAAATTCCTAATAGTCATTGTAATCTTACCTTTCTTATCAGCCTTTTCTGTGTCTCAGTGTGTCTTATGCCTTCGCCTGAGTACTGTTTGGAGGCAGATAATTCACCATATCTGTTTTAAAGTTTCCGGTTCCCCAACTCTACTCACACTGTTTCTACATCATATAAACCTACTTCGTTCATTGATATTTATTTAATTTTATTTTATTGTTGCAAAAAGTCAACCACAGGCACTCTACCCATCTCCCTGTCTTTTGATAAGACCTATGTCCTTGGATCGTTAGCTCCCAGTTCTGATACCCTCTCAGCCTGTGTGATGCCCACTGTATTATATCTGCCGATTTTGATCTGCTCATTCACCTTATTTCTTATACTGCGTGGATTCAGATGCAAAAAATTCAGTCCTATATTGACCATCACTCTTCTCATTGTTCTTCATATATCCAGTATTATTGAAGTTTTAAACCGATCTTTACCAAAAATTCTTTATTATCTTGTGCCCTGGAGCCTTTAATATGGATTCCTGATTTCTCTTTTCTTTTCGTTTGTGTCATATTTTTCAATGCAGAAACGACCTCACAGCTGTTTACCTGTCGCTTTGCATCCCTTCACTTATTATACTTCTTGGCGGCATTGTCTTTGCCCCACTTCCTATTTTAAGTTTCTGATGACCACCCTACCAACACTTATCGCCAGAACACTTGCCTCAACTCCGTTCAGTTGGAGAAAGTGCCCCATGAAAAGGAACCCCTCTTTCTGGGTCTGCTATATCAGTGGCGTGTTACTTCTCTTATTCTCGTGTCTATGTGCCAATTTACGAATGACTTCGGCAGTAATCCAGAAATTATGACCGCTGAGGATCTGTTCTTTATTTAGTTCCTAGCTCTGATAATATATGAACAGGTCCTATTTCCTAGTCTTGCCGATGTTATTTAGATGGACGTGGGCCACTCAATTGGATCCTCCCCCTCCCTGTCCAATACTCTTCCTAGCCGACCAGTTATGTCCGGTACCCTGGCAACAGAAACGCAGCGCACTTTTCAGGACTCCCAAAACTGCTTACAAAGGATACGATCGTTCCCCTCAATTTAGAATCCTCTCCAACTGCCACGATGTCAGAGTGTCATAGAGTCCTACAAGCCCTTTGCCCGAAACAGTCTATGCCGATCAAAATATCGGTCTACGCTGATCCCATTGCCCTACACTTAGACCTAATCCTTCTCATCATGTGATAGCCATGCATTTGTTCAAATGCTTTTTAAAATGTTGTTAATGTACCCACCTCAACTACTTCCACTGGCAGCTCATTCCGCATGCGTATCACTGTCCATGCAAAAGGTTGCTACTCAGTTACCTTGTATTCTATCCCCTCTAAACTTAAACTGATGCCCTCTAGTCCTTGATTCCTGAAACTAGAGTAAAAGCCTGAGTGCATTTCCCCTCTCCATGACCTTCATGATCTTCTACATACTTACATGATATCCAGGCAGTCTCCTATGCTTTGAAGGAAAAAACACTAGCTTTTCCCTTAACCCAAACCATTGAGTCCAAACAGCAACCTCGTAAATTGCTTCGACACTCTTTCGAATTTAATAACATCGGTCTTTAACAGGATGACCAGAACTGAACAAAATACTCCAAGTATCGACTCACCAAAGTGCTATATATTTGCAGCAAAAGTTACCAACTGCGCGACCAGACTGTCGACCAGTGTATCAGAAGCCTTCTTCACTGCCGTTTCTACCTGCGACTCTACTTTCAGAGAACTGTGAACCTGACCTCCAAGATCCAAGATGTCCCTACCATTCACCTCCTATCTTGATTTAACTTTCCAAAATGCAACTTGTCACACTTATAGTCATTAAACTCCATTTGCCATTTCTCTGCTCACTTTCCCAGCTGATCCAGATCCTGCTGCAATTACTAATAATCTTCCTCTTTGTCCACGATACCGCCTGTTTCCGTGTCATCAGTAAATTTGCTTGTACATTCCAATCCTAATCATTTCACTTGTCTTTCTGCTCCCTGAACTGGAATGGCCGACTTACCCTCGGTGCCATACGTCACTGCCTCATCCATCTAGCAACTTTGCTACTCATCCAAGCAGGGAACAGGTACCCTCTACAATTTGGATAAGGTCAACAGCTGAACATAGAACATAGAACACATAACTGTACAGCACGTTACAGGCCATTTGGCCCTCGGTGTCATGCTGAAACTTTATCCTATTCTCAAATCATAGTAACCTACATATCCTTCATTTTACTATCATCCATGTTCCTAATGCATCTGACTCTCCCATCAACGTTGGCAATACATTCCACTACTCTCTGTGTAAAGAACCGACCTCTGACATTGACTCCAAACCTTCTTCCAAACATCTTAACATTATACCCCCTTGCAATAAGTATTTCTGCCTTGGGAAAAAACTCTCTGACTCTTCATTTATTTATGTCTCTCATAATCTTGTACACTTCTACCCAGTCACCTGTCATCCTTCTTCGCTCTAATGAGAAAAGCAATAATCACTCAAACTTTCTTCATAACAATGCCCTTCAGTCCAGGCAGCATCATGTCAAATCTATTCTGAGCCCTCTCCAATCCTTCCACATTCTTCCGACAATGAGCCGACCAGAACTAAACACAATATTACAAATGTGGTCGAACCAGGGGTCCATACAGCTGCACAATACCCTCAATACTCATAGAAACAATATTCTGTGAAGGTAAGATAATACACCATACGCCTTCTTAACCACCCTATCAACTTCGATGGCAACTTTGAGGGATCTTTAAAAAAGGGCACCAAAATCTCTCTGTTCCTCCGTACTGCCAAGAATCCTGCGTTTAATCCTGTATTCTGTATTCAAATTTGAATTTTCATAATGAATCACTTCACACTTTTACAGCTTGAACTCCATCTCCCACTCTAAGCCCAGCTCTGCATCCTGCAATATCCCGTTCCAACCTACGCTATCCACAACTGTAACAAACTTCGTGCCATCGGCAAACTTACTCACCCACCCTTCCACTTCCTCATTCAAGTCATTATTTTTAAAAAATCATAAAAAAGCAGAAGACTGAGAACAGATCCCTGAGGAAAACCAATGGTCACCGACGTCCAGGCTGAATGCTTTCCAACTACAACCACTCTCTGTCTTCTATGGGCCAGTCAATTTTGTATTCATACCACCATATTTCCCTCCATCCTATGCCTCCTCACTTTCAGAATGAGGAATCTTATCAAACGCCTTTATTAACTCTATGTGCTTCAACTCCGCTGCTCTACATTCATCAATGTGTTTTGTCAATACTCAGAATTCAGTAAGGCCTATTTGATATGAATTGCCATCACACAGTCTGCTGACTCTCTCTAACTAAATTATGGTTTTCCAAGTCATGAGAAATAAATCCTGTCTCAGAGTCCTCTTCCAAAAATTTACCCACCACAAGCCTAAGTTTCACTGGTCTGTAATTCACAGGATGATCCATATTCCTTTTCTTGAAGAAGGGAATAACAGTTTTCAACTTCCACTCATCTAGTACAACTTCAGTGGACATGGGAACGCAAAGATCATCTCCAAAGGCACAACAATCTCTTTTCTCGCTTCCTGTAGAAAGTTGAGTGCATCGCATCTGGCCCAGGAGACTTAACTACCGTTTTGTTTCGCAATTTTTCAGCGCATCCTCGCTCTTACCATCAACCTGTTAAAGCATATCAGGCTGTTTCACGCTCTCCTCAAGAACGGCAATGTCTCTCTCATTAAGGAATACTGAAAGACAGTATTCATTAAGTACCTCGCCTACAACCTCTGCCTCCACCCAAAAGCTCCACCCACCCACACCCCCACCCCCCCCCCCCCCCCATTGGTCCAACCCTCACTGCGGTCATTTTCTTCTTCCTTACATAAGTGTAGGATGCCTCAGGGATTTCCTTATTCCTTCCCGCTAAAGCTTTTCATGTCGCCTCCTTGCATTCCTGAGTCGATTCTTCAGTTCTTTCCTGGATACCTTACAACCCTCCAGAGTCCTGTTTTGATCCTTGACTCTTTAAACATAGAGCGGACGCTCCCTTACTGGAATTCCCTCCACCTACCTCATTTACAGTCACACGATGCTCTGCCTGGCCACAGGCAGTTTGTGAAAGTTCATCGACCAGGTATGACTGCCTCTGGAAACAAAGCTTCCTGGTGCTTCTCCTGCTCCTGGATGTGCTGCAGGGTATGAAGCTCCGATTCCAGCTCAGAAACTCTGGAGTTGAGTTCTTCCAGCTAAAAAAACTTCCTGCAGATGTGTTCAATGTAGTTCACAATGTGAACAGTCATTTCCCATGTCAAACAGCGACAGTACAACGCCTGCACAGCCACCTCTAATTAATTAACGTATTAATTAGTTAATCACTGATAAATTACTTTTTTCTCTGGTTGGAATGTGTCTTTATCAAATCTCGGACAGATTTCCTAATAGGCAATCAGGCACAGCTTTCCTGTGACATCAAGGAAGCTCTATTAATCGTCCCATCCAGCGTTGGAAACAGACAATTATAGTCCGATCAGGAATACCGGGAAAAGGCACTCGATGGTTTTTGGCATAATCTGCCAGTCTCTTTCAAAGAAACTAACGTATCATTCTATGCGGAGTTTCAATGAGTTTAAACACAAACGGTAACTAATTTTCTCCATGTGAACGATGGCTGGAGTAAACAGAAACCATTGTTATTTTCTCAAACAACATTGCCAAATTTCTAATCTGAGAGGTCTGATGAGGAGATGTGAGATATGAGCCTAGTCTTCCAGGATTATAGATCGGGACACTTCATCAAGACACAAGAGCCCTCAGTCGCTTGCCTTTTATTGTTGTATCTTGAAGAGTAACACGGTGATGAGAATCAACTGGAGATTAATTTATCCTCCGTGATAAGATCCTGTAGGTCAAGCAATTGACAGAAGCATTTTCATTTCAGAATCTGATTCGCCCAAAGTATTCCAGGATGGCATGAGCATCCGGAATAATGTGGGTAAGCTTGCTGCATTGGTTGGTTCCTGAGACTTCGATGTTGTGACCATTTCGGACACATGGATGGAGCAGGTCTCAGTTTAGGTGTTTCAGTAGATCTGGGAATGTGGTAAAAGAGGGGAAGGTGTGACATTGTTAGTCAAGGACAGTATTATGGTGTCAGAAAGGACGTTTGATGAGGATTCGTCTACTGAGGTAGTCTGTGCTGACGTTAGAAACACTCAAGGAGATAACACCCCTTCGAGAGCTTTCAGTAGGCCTTCCAAACGTTCCAGAAATGTAGCACAAAGGATTGCGAAGAGGATTCTGGATAGGAGCGAAAGTGGCAGGGTAGTTCTCATGGGCGACTGTAATTTTACAAATATTGCCTGGAAATGCTCTGCTTGGAGTACTTCAGATGTGTCAGTTCTTTTTTCCAATGCGTGCAAGGTGTGGGCGGGGGGGGGGGAGGGGAGGGGCGTGTGGTTTCCTGACACAGTATGTAGCTAATCCAACAAGAAACGGCAACATATTAGATTTGGTACTGGGTACTTAAAAAGGCCATGTGATGGATTTGGAGGTATGCGTGCACTTTAGTGCAAGTGACAATAATTCGGTGACATTTACTTTAACGATGTAAACGGATAGGTATATCCTGCAAGGCAAGGCTTACAGCTCGGGGAAAGGTGAATTAGGCGAAATTTGGGGTGCATCGATGGGGAAGGGAACTGCAGTGGATAGGAACAATTTAAATGTGGCGCTTGTTCAAGGAACAGCAACTGCGTGTGCACCAGCCAGGAGAGGGTGTTAGTGGTCGAGGAAGGAAAACGCAGTTAAATAAAGACGTTGAACCTCTTTTCGAGTGAAGAATGAGGCTCATGTCAAGATGACAGTGAGGGCTCAGTTAGGGCGCTTGAGAGTTGCAAGTTAGTTTACAAGGACCTAAAGAGAGAGCTAAGAACAGCCGGGGGTGGGGTGGGGGAAGATGAGAAGTCTGTGGCAAGTAGGATCAATGGAAAGCCGAAAGATTTCTACAAGTATGTCAGTAATAAAAGAATGATACGGTAAGATTAAGGACAGTAAAGGACAGTAGTGGAAAGCTGTGCGTGGAGTCCGAACAGATAGGAGAGCCGCTAAATGAATAGTTTTCGTCAGTATTCACACAGTAAAACAGCAATGTTTTACTGAATACAGGCTATTAGACTGGACGGAATGCAGCTTCATCAGGAGGAGGTATTAGCAATTCTCGAAGGTGTGAAAATAGAAACTTCCTGGGCCTAATCGAATTTATCAAAGCATTCTCTGGGAAAGTAGTGAGGAGATTGCATAAGTTTGGCATTGATCTTTGTGTCGCCTTTGTCTACAGTAATATTGCCAGAAGATAGCAAGTGTCGATCCCTTATTCAAGAAGGGCAGTAGACACAAACCTGGTAATTCTGAACAAGTGAGCCTTACTTCTCTTGTGGGCAGTAGTTTAAATTAGATCATAAGAAATAGGAATTAAAATGATCTAGAAAGGAATAATTTGATTAGAGATAGTCAACACAATTTTTAAAGGGTGGGTCATGCATCAAAAACCTTATTGAGTTCTTTCAGAAGGTAACCAAACTGGTGGATGAGGGTCAAATATGGATGATCTGGTGCATATGGATTTCAATCAAGCATTTAATAAGGTTCACAAATGTATGCTATTTCAGAAAATAAAGATGCATGGGATTGAGGCTGATTTAGCGGTTTGCTTCAGAAATTGACTGAATGTAAAAAGAAAACTTCCCATGTACTCTCCTGGCTTTTCTTAGCTCTCTCTTTAGGTCCTTCCTGGTTAACTTGTATCTCTAAAGAGCACTAATTGAACCTTCATGCCTCATCCTTATTTGAGACTGGAGTTCATTTGCTAGTGGTGTACTTTAAGGATCTGCTTTGGTGCCTTTGCTGTTTGTCATCCTTATAACTTAACAGGATGATGCGAAAAATGATGAGTTAGTAAATTTGCGGATGACTCTAAATTCGGTTGAGTTGTAGACAGTATGCAGGCTGCAGAGGGAGATAAATAAAATGCAGAACTAGTCTGAGAGGTGGCGAATGGAGTTTAACGTGATAGATTCCTGAAGAAGGGCTCATGCCCGAAACATGGATTCTCCTGCTCCTTGGATGCTGCCTGAAATGCTGCGCTTTTCCAGCAACACATTTTCGGCTCCGATCTCCAGCATCTGCAGTCCTTACTAAACAAGGCGTACGGTGTGTTAGGTTTTATTAGGCCCAGGTTTGGGTATCGGAGCCATGAGGTCCTGATGCAGCCGTACGAACCTCCTGTGCAACCGCATTGTTGGAAACAAATGACAGCAATGGAAACAGTGTGGAGGAGACTTGCCAGGTCGTTGCCTCATATGGAGGGAAGGTTTTATTAGGAATGCATGAGTGAGATGAGGCTGTTTGCGTTAAAGAGAAAAAGATTTCAGATGGGACTTCATCGAGGCATACAAGATGATCAGACGATGAGATAGGGTGGGGAATGGAAGCCTTTTTCATTGAATGGTGGTGGATAGCACGAGGGGACATGGTGTTGAATTCAGGGGTGATAGAAATTTGACAGTTCTCAGAGGTAGTTTCTTTACTCAGAGGGCGTGGTGGAATCGCCAGCATTAAGGACAGTTAATGTTCACTGGATAAACATATCAATGAGAATGGAATAGTATAGGTTAATAGTGCTTTAGATTAATTTCACAGGTCGGCGCAACATCGAGGGCCAAAGGACCTGTACTGCACTGAAATGTTCTATGTTCTATGTACAACGTTCTATGTAGTATGTTCAATGATGTGGGGGTCTACCAGTCAATGATTATTTTGGATAGTTGATTGATCTGTTAAATGTTTGCCGCTACACGGACCTCACTTAATGCAAGACTCCATTCAGTCTTTTAGAGCTCAACAAAAGCTACATTATTTTACTGCAATGACCGGAAATGATCCAGTATTTCAGTATGAACTCGTATTAAATACATCGGTTGCATAACTGAATGTTCAGGTATCAGTCTTCCACAGTAGCCATTGTTTGCCTTTACACGGTACACCGTTTTCACAGTGTTAAGTATGCAAATTTCATTTATCCAATAAAAATTTTGCATATTGCTGAGTGTTCATACATTAGTCATCGCACACTATCTCTATTGTATTACTGTTGTGTTTTTAAAAAAACATATCGACAATATACATGTTGCATATTGCTGAGTATCCAAACATTAGCCCACTAACACAGTTGCCATTCCATAACCGGAGAGATCATCCAGCCGCTGAAAATTAGCTCATGCCCCATTTTTTGCTCTCTCACACTGTCGAAGTAATATTCGTGTAGATTATGTCTCTTTGTGCATGTGGATATATGTCTGTTCAAATGTGTGAGTGTATATGTGTAGTGCCTCAGGACATGCTCATGCCTGGCTGTGTCGGCCTACACGTGTTGTTTCTGCATATGAAAGAGAGAGAGAGAGAAAGTGTGTGTGTGTGTGTGTGTGTGTGTGTGTGTGTGTGTGTGTGATTTTGTAGATCAGCGAGTGCAGTCTTGTATGTGTATTTGCTGGCGTGAGCATTCGTTTGTGTTTGAGCCAGTCAGTTTGAGTTGGTATTTATGTGAAGAAACTGCTGTGCATATACCGGTGTGATTTTGTGCGTGATACTCTTTGACTCCTCAGTGCACGTCATGGGATTAACTGTTTTGTGGTTTTTACAACTGTTAACATAAGAATTACCTCTGTTTTCAATTAATGAATTTTCATCATCCTGATTGTTCATGATGCAGCAGAGACTGAGATATGTCCTATTTATAATTGTTGGATTCCTGCGGATGGTGCAGCCAGGCACTGCTGATGAGCAAATGAAACCAAGATAGTTATTAACAAGTGACCCTATCCCTCGTGAAACAGCCTTTACATATATTCAGACGGGCTTTGCACTATTGGCATTCAGCTCACAAGAGCATAAAATCAATTGGTTGATAATGTGACGATGCTGCCTCTTAAGCAAGCTTATTTTGTCCTCGTTTTGTTTTTATTACAAGAATAAAGGCAGAGATGTCGATTAGTTTGGTTTGGTTACTTTAGAACAATTGCAGAGGAGTTCCCATTTCTCCCAAGTCAGCTTATATATTTCTAGTCAGATTATCTTTGCAGCAAGCAGGTAAAAACTGCTGGGACCGACAGAAGCAGCTACAGTTAAAAAAAAAATGTGGTCCCAGGCTTCAACAGAGTTCTTGCCTGAAATTACGCACTGAAATCACTTCTGCATATGAGACTTTGTGTTTGAATTTACGTTTTGCTAGGGGATGTATCTATGGGATGCTGCTGGGATTAGAACATCTTCGTTTAGTTGTGATACCATTGTTTCCTTTACAAATAAATTATTTTAAATTCTGTTTTAATTTTTCGTGTTACAGTCGTAGTAATTGAATCAAATCTGCTTTGCTTAAAATTGAGTATTTTCCAAAGCTGCATCACTCCTGGAATATGCATTCTACATTATCCTTTAGAATAACTAAAGGATGGTATCTGTGCTACCTTCTTTTTAGCTGTCTGGTCTGTCCATAACGAACAGGGGATCTGTTTACGCTTTCAGTTTCGGATTAGGTTTGCTGGACTCAATTGCAATGAATGGTAAGCTTTGGTGTCTTTTGTTGTGGGTGCTACATTCGGTTGGTTCAAGAAGTGTTTGGCTCTTTCAATCACTCCGAACATTCTGGGTGGCAGTAATAGCTGGAGATGGGCTTACCTCATCCTTGGGAAAAGGGCAGGTAATTACAGCAGTAGCTAAGCATTTAAATTTGCAGGAAACGTCATGACAACTTTCAGAAGTGACTCAAATCCAATTGAAAATGAAGAAGGTTGTGTTAGAGGCAAAATTGGCAGTTAGACAGAAATGTCGCGTGGAACAGACTGAGAATTTCAAAAATTCACCTCCTGAAGTACTGAAAATTCGTGGAAGCGAAGAGAGTTAAAACAGCAAGATAAGAAGCTGAAATGGTTGATAAATACGAGTGGGTTTATAAACAAAAGTTTAGCTTTGAGCAAATTTCAGTCCGTAAACGATAGAAATTGGGGAACAGAGTAATCATCACATGGTCAGTTAAAAGTAGATCTCAGTGGAGACCATAAATACTACTTACGTGGGAAAAGGAAACTGTTAAGGGGGAAAGAGATGTTCAAGGTCTCCGGTGTTTTCACTGCAATAAAGTTGACTATGTGTTAATGGGGTAGAAGAAATACTGGGAAGACAGATGTAGGAAAACAGGCTAAGCTGGTGAGTATTGTTGCAGTGGTGAAGGAAATCACAGTGGAAGCAAAAAAAGCTGTATACGACTGTATAACCTGATCGGAGGTTAGTTTAGGAGCACGTGCCAGATATTCTTAAACCATTTACTTCAAAAAGTATGATTTAGTTGAATAGGCCAGGAGCAGCAGGTTACAGTAACTTACAGTATTAAAAGATGCAGAATCATGTCAATCTTTGATGTTGAGAGATGAGAAGATATGTAAGGACTATTGCCAGGAAAAAAGCTGTTACATGGAATTCATGGTCAGACAACACTTTATTAACTATGTAGAGTGAGGTTAGAGTTTCCAGTGAGAAGTGGTCGTTCAGTACTGGAAAAGCTCTCTGCTACAGGAATGCGATTTGTCCTGGGTAATGATATAGCTAGGCAACTGGTCGAAGTGCTGCCTACTGTGTTTGAAACGCTAGTAGAAAATTAGGCACCAATGGCATTTTAGGAAGCATTTCCTGGGATTTTTCCTGACTGTGATGTGAAGAGATGAAAACGTTATCCATTGAAACAGGAAGCAAATCAATGAGCAAAGAGAAGAAATTTGAAGTAGAATTATCGGACACCATATTTCATCAACTGATTGAGATAAGACAGGAACAGATGAAGGACAATGTAGATATTATAACTCAGAGAAGTTAACTGACTTACAACCAAAATATTAATAGCTTAAACTTTTTTTGATCAGAAAGCATACACGTAAAAAGAATCTGAATGTATCCCTGAGTGCTACTATCTTCAATATCAAATCTTCGTGATGAAATCGAGACTATCACATGTTCAGGCAAATGGGAAATGGGTGGAAGTTCATCAGGTCGTATTGGTATTGTGTCATATGAAGGAGCTGTTTTGGATGGCGTATGAACTCCAAGTAGGAGGTCATTTAGAGGTGAGAAAAACTTAAGCTAAAATGCAAAAACTGCTGGCCTGGACTAGATAAGGCTATAGTTGAATTTTGCCAGACATGTCACCCATAACAGGTAATTTGAAGACCGCAGACAGTAGAGAAGACTTCACCTTGGATATCCATTACTGTATTTAAGTAACCTTTTACAAGAGTCTTAATTGATTTGATAGGACTCTTCACTATAATAAAAAGTGGGAATCAGTATTCGTTCATAATAATGGTTTTGCCCACTAGAATTTTAAAGGCGCTTCCATTCTGCAATATTAGAGCTTGAAAGAATTGTGGAAGAGTTACTTTTTTTTCACTAGATACGGACTAACCACAGAGGTACATTCAGATCGGGGACAATCGTTACATCAGAATTACTCAAAGAAGTTATGGACAGCTTAGGAATAAGACAGTTGAAATCCACTTCATACCATCCAGAGACAGAGCGAGTGGGAAAAGCTAATGGGACCTCAAGAAGCAGCCACTGTGAAAAAAGAGGTTTCCTGTTTCAACAGTGGTCTTGCCAGAAATTTGATTCTGAATCCTGTCTCGCCTGTGAGAACCAGCGTTTGAATTTACATTTTGCCAATGGGTATGTTTATGTAATGTTGCGGAGATTAGAACAGTTCTTCTACTTTGTGGTATCTTGTCAGTTGGGTTTTGAAGTAAGTTATTCTAAATTCTGTTTTCTTATGTTTGTGTTTCATTCACAATGTTTAAATAAATTCTGCTTTGTTTTGAACAGAGTGGTATGAATAACTGCATCAGTCCTGGAGCATCCACTCTACATCTGCATTTACAAAATAAAAGTTTATTGTCTAGTCTACATTCTTGAAATGTGTGGATGTGTTCTGGCCGGGTCCATAATAATAAAGACAATATTTAATCATTAGACGCAGGCATTGGTTGAAAGAAAAACCACAATTCATTGTTCATCCCTTTTAGCCCTGCGGGCATTACAGAGTGAAACATATTCGTGTACAAATTAGATCACATAAGTACCATAGACTTTCTTCCCTTCAGGACGATAATAAGGTAGATATTTCCTCTTTTCATTAAATTATTTGAATGTGATAACCAGGGTAAGATTCGAATATGCGTCCTCCGAACATGAATTTTGCTGGTCATGGACTAAGAGTAATAGTTTCACCATCCAGTCACTATGCATTTAGTGAACCATAGCAGGCATGTCCCACAAATGAACAATCGACATCATTCTGAAACGGTTTCTGATTTGTTTGAAGAAAATAAGAAGGAGACTTTATTCTTCCAAACCATCACATGTTAATGGAATTCCACCAATGACCTATCATTGATCAGATCCTTTCTGCAGTGGGTAGGTTTCTCCCGGGGGTTGTCCAGCATTCATTGCGTAGAGTTTGCTCACCAGTGATCGAAAGCATTCTTGTTCAAATCACGTGGCATTTGTCTGATCTCACATTGCGACAGGTGTGCACGATATTGTTGTGATGGGCGTCCGTGGAAGTGTTTGGTGGGTGACAATTGTTAGACATGGTCACCTCTGACAACTTCTATTTTCATAGCATCACAGCTTAGCATCAATACTCAATGCAACTCTACCACCTCACTGAAGTATGAACAATGATATACAGTAATTTGCAGCAGATTCCCAAACCACGAACGCTTCCATCTGGAAGGACAAGGTCACCTAGATATATGTGAACACCACTTCCCTGCAACTTCATCTCGAAGCTGCTCACTGCCCTGAAGTGGAAATATGTCGGCGGTTCCTACACTGTCGCTTGGTGAAAAATCCTAGAGTTCTCTCCTTCACAGTTTTTCAGGGGTCTTTCTGCAGCACACGCACTGCAGCCTTTCAAGAAGGAGCACAGCCTCACAATCAAGGGTGACAACTTGGGATCGGCTAATAATGGCAGACCGGGAGGGACTGACAAAGTGCCATGACTGAAGAGGAATGGAGGATTCGTGAAACATTAGTGCTGTGGTTTCAGAGGAGTGAATTTATGGAATGTCATCGAGTTATAACTATTATGCTGTACAACATGGAAAGAAGTGCTTCAATCCAACTCGTTCCTGCCGACATGATATTATAAACTGATCTAGATCCAGTTGTCAATATTTGGCCAATATCCCTCTAATCAGTTCCTATTCACATCATTATCCAGATGCATTTTAAATGTTGTAATTCAACTAGCCTTGACAATTTCCTCTTGCATTCCGTACACACAGAACCCTCACTCTGCAAAAAAGGTTCCTTGTTAGGTCCCTTCTAAATCTGTGCTATTTCACCATAGCTCTACACCCTCTAGTTGTGGAAGTCCCTACCCTGGGTAGAAAAAAAAATCGTTCTCTATTCACAGCATCTATGCCTGTCATGATTTTATCCACTTTTACATAAGCACCCTCAGTCTCCGACGGAAAATCGAAACCAAAGCCTATTCATCCTCTCCACATAGGTCCAACGGTCCAACGCTGGCAAAATTCTTGTCAATTTCTTTCTGAGCTCATTCAAGTTTCACAAATTCTCTGATGGCCAGGAGACCAGAATTGTATGCTGTATTCCTACGTGGCCTAACCAATTCCCTGAAAAGCTGTAACATGACCTCCCATCTGTTACACTCAATGCACTGACCAATGAATGGAACCGTACTAAATACCTTTTTCGCCATCCTTCTAAATGCAACCTTACTTTTGTGGAACTGTGGAACTACACTCCAAGGTTTGTTTGTTCAGTAACATTCCTGGGACTTCACCAGTAAGTTCACACGTCCTGCCCTGATGTGCCTTTCTGAACTGCAACTGACCTGATATTTTCCTAAATTAAACTCACTCTACCACTCCTTACACTCCTTAGCCCACATTCGGGTCTGATTAAGGTCACGTTGTATTCCACCATAGCGTCAATTTTCGCAAATTCTGCAAACTTACTCGCCAATCCACATAATGTTCACTTCTACATCAATTACGTAACTGACAAAAAAAGAATCTATCAGAGATCCTTATGGCACAGCGCTGGTCACGGGATTCGAACCTGAAAAGTAATCCTCTACCATTCCATTCCATCTCCTACCTTGAGCTCGTTCTAATTTCAATTGGCTAATTGTACCATTATTCCATATGACATAACTTTGCTAAACAGCCTATCATGTGGAAATTTAACGAAGGTCTGACTAACCTCCACATAGAGTACGTCCACCACTCTGCCTTCCTCAATCTGCCTTCATCATTACTTCTAGAAAAAATCATGCAAGTTAACGACACACGATTTCCTACTCACAGGTCTATGCTCTCTCTCTATAACCAGGGCTGCCTTTCCAAAAATATGCAAATCCTGTCCTGCAGGAGTCCATCCAACAACATGCCCACCAATCATTTCACGTTCATTGGTCTATTGTTCCCTGGCTTTTCTTTACCACGTTTTTTTTTAAATACAGAAACAATTTTAGACAGCATCCATTGTTCTGGCATCTCATCTGTGACTATTGATGATACAAATAAGTTAACAAGGGGCCCACAATAACTTATTTAGCTTCCCACAAATTTCTAGAGTACACCTGATCAGGTCCTCGGGATTTATCCATTTTTGTGCGTTTTACGCGCCCAACAAATCATCTATATGATACGACACTTTTTCAAGATGTTACTGTTTATTTTCCAAGTTCTTCACCTTCTTTATCCTCCTTCACAGAAGGCACTAAAACAAAACTCTCATTCATTTTCACCCCATTTCCTGAAATTCCACACATACGCGACCTTGCTGATGCTTACATTGCCCTATTCTCTACCCAGTTACCCTTTCGTCCTTGATGTTTTTGCAGAATACACTTGGATTCTCCTGAAAACTATTTGCCTAAGCCATCTTATGTCCCCTTTCTGTTGTCCTGAATTCCCTCTCAAGTATACTCTTCTCGCATTTCACTCAAACCTGATCTATATACCTTACCTTGGGCTTCCATTTTCGTCTTCACCAAAACCTCAATTTCTCCAGTTATCCAACATTCCAGGTGCCTACCAGCCTTGTCCTTCAACAGGAATACACTGTCTTTGGACTAGTGTTATCTCATTATTGAAGTCTTTCCATTTACCACGCATCCCTTTATCTCTTAATATCAGCACCGGCGCCCTTGTCTCTCAACCCACACACACCACATCAGCTTTTTGAAGTTTAGATTAGATTACTAACAGTGTAGAAACAGACCCTTCGGCCCAACAAGTCCACACCGACCCGCTGAAGTGCAACCCACCCAGACCCATTCCCTCCATTTACCCCTTCACCTAACACTACGAGCAATTTAGCATGGCCCATTCACCTAACCTACACATTTTTGGAGCACCCAGAGGGAAACCCATGCAGGCACGGGGAAAATGTGCGAACTCCACACAGAGAGTCGCCTGAAGCGGGAATTGAACCCGGACCTCTGGCGCTGTGAGGTAGCAGTGCCACCATGCCGCCCACAAGTTGTTGCTTAATACAGTCAAAATTGGCACTCCTCCAGTTTATAACTTTAACTTTCAGTTGCAGCCTATCATTTTCTATCACGATTTTAAAATTAATAGAATAATGACCACTGGCGACAAAATGCTTCTCTACTGATGCACCATTCACCTGCCTTTCCTGGTTACCAAAGAGTAGTATATGTGTTCTTCTTTTCTATTCGGCACATCCATATACTGATGCAGCAATGTTTCTACTCAATGCACTCCATCCAATCCCTTAACACTGTGGTAGTCCAACTCTATTGTGACGATGCTGCCCTATTAAAAAGGTTATTTTTCCCTTGTTTCTTTCCAAGACGGAATCATAAAGGCAGAGGTTCCAAAATGTCTGAAAATAACTACTTAAAAATAATAGCAGGGGAGTGGCCAGTTCCGATATTTCAGATTTTCTTTCAAGGTTTGTTTAGTTGTAGCGCAGCAGTCAACGACCTGCTGGTGACAGAGAAACACTTAAAGTGAGAAGATGTTCTTTGTTTCAGCAGAAGATTTACCTCAACTTTTCTTCTTTGATAAATTCCCTGCCTTTAAGAACCCGTCTTTGAATGTACCTTTAGTCAAGGGCTGTATTTGTAGGATGAGTCAGGAATTGGAACAGTTGGGATAGAGTCGGTTGGATTATCAAATAGTTAAGTTTTCTAAATACTGCTTTTTTTTGTTCGCGTTTCATCGGCAGCGTTTAAACAAACACTATTTTATATAAAGCTGAGAGTTTTGAGCAGCCTCCTGGAGTGTCCAGTTTAGTTTTCCTAGTGTTAGAATTTGTTATGAACCACAAAAGACCTTGTTCAAACATTAAGAAAGGTAGGCAAGACTCTTACTTTTTTTGTTACGGAGAAGATATATTCAGGGAATGATGCAGCTATTCCCATTCCCCTTTTAGAATATTCTGCACTGTCTCCGAGATATCCTTGATTCTCGTAGCAGGGGGCAACCCACCATTCTGAATTGTCGGCCAAAGAAGTGTTGGTCTTTGCCTCTGGGTAGAGAGTCCCCGATCGCAATTCATCGCTTTAAAGCTGATATTTCACCTGCATCACCTGCATCCGGCTTTTAGAAAGGTAAGTAAATCATGTATAAAGCTTACCTCGTGAGTCTGCGGCCTCCATTTTATTTGCGACAGCAAGGACCGGGGGCTGCATGGAAGTTAAATAAATCGCATGAAAAGCTTAACTCGTGAGTCAGCAGCCACCATTTTATTTTGTAGCGGGAGCAGTGAAGAGGAGGACGGGAGCTGCTGGGAAGGGGAAGTAAATTTTATAAAAAGCTGACGTCGTGTACAGGCGGAGTGCATGCTGAGCATGATCAGACACGGGACGGCTGAGTAGTTGAGGTAATGTATTGGGACGGTTGAATTGCCCGTAAAACTAATTCGCTAGTGTCTCCCACAGATCCTCCTTCTCTAACCAATAAAAACTTTCCGTGCACCGAGTTGCTAAGGTTACTAGATTTTAATTCGATAGCCGTTTTGGGAATTCAGAACAGTGGAAATGGATGTTAGGGCAGTTGAATGCTCCGAGGTTCCAAGTTCCATGATATCTCAGGCCATAGTCTTGGAATTCCTAAAGGAGGATAGGGTGCAGCCCCAAGTCATGCTCAACATACGTACCAACGACATAGGTTGGTAAAAGAATGTGGGTGTAACGCAGAAATTTAGGGACCGAGTGTGAAAGCGTAAAGTTTGAAAAACAAAATAATTATCTCTGGTTTGTTGCGTGTGCCACTTGCTTGAGAGTCACTTCAGAACAGTTGAACACCTGGCTACAGGGATGGTGCAGAATGGAAGGATTCAGAATAAGGTGGGTGAACTTGCAGCAGGGGTCGTTAAGAGGAACTTCGATGTTGTGGCCATTTCGGACACATGGATAGAGCGGGGACAGGAATGATCGTTACAGGTTCTGGGGTGGAGATGTTTCAGTAGGAACAGGGAAGGTGGTAAAAGAGGGGGAGGTGTGGAGTTGTTAGTCAAGGACAGTATTACAGTGACAGAAAGAATGTTTGATGAGAACTTGTCGACTGTGGTACTTTGGACTGAGAAAGAAACCGGAAGGGAGATGTAACCCTGTTTTCTGTAGGGCTCTGAAATGTTGCGCAGATGTAGAAGAAAGGATCAAAAATATGAGTCAGTGAATTTAAAGTATCAGGGTAGATATTATGGGGATCATTAACTTTTGTAATATTAACTGGAAACGCGAGAGTTCGTGTACCTGAGATGGGTCAGTTATTGTCCAAAGTGTGCTGGAGAATTTCCGAGCACATTATGTAGATAGGCCAACAAGAGTCGAGGCCACATTGGAATTGGTACTGGATAATGAACCGCACCAGATGCTTACTTTGGAAGTAGATGAGCTCTTTAAGTAAATGATCACAGTTCAGTTAAGTTTACTTTAGTGATAGAAAGGGACACGTACGTACAGCGGAGCAAATTTTTACCTGGAGGATAGGAATTATTATGCCATAAGGCAAGATTTAGGATGCATAGGATGGGAAAGGAAACTGCAGGGGATTAGCACAATTCAAATGTGGAGTTTGTTCAAGGAAAAACTGTTGCGTGTCCCTGTTAAGTATATACCAGACAGTCATGGAGGAAGTGGTCCACAAGGTTTACTAAAGATTTTAACATATTTTTGCCTTGTCAAGAGGAAGAGCGAGGTTTATGTAAAGAGGAGCCGTGAAAGACTAGTTAGGGAACTTCATCATGATAGGTTTGCCAGGAAGTACCTGAAGAGAAAGCTAAGAAGAGCCAGGAGGGGAGATGAGAAGTGTTTGTTGGGAACGATCAAGGAAAACGCTAAAGCTTTCTACAGTTGTGTCAAGAATAAAAGAATGAGTTATGCAAGATGAGGGCCTGTCAACGACGATGATGAGAACTTGTGCGTGGAGTCTTAAACCACAAGTGAGGCATTAAATGAATATTTTGCGTCAGTATTTGTACAGGAGAATACTGAGATACAAGCCATTATACGAGACTGAATAGAGTTTCATAAGGAGGAGGTGTTAGAACACTTGAAAGTGCGAAAATACATAAGTCCCCTTGACCAGATGGGATTTATGTTAGGATTCTCTGGGAAGGAAGTGATGAGATTGCGAACCCTTTGACTTTTATCTTGAAGTCGTCATTGTCTGCAGTGATAGTGCCATAAGACGGGACGATAACAAATGCTGTCCGTTGTTCAAGAAAAGGAGTAGTGGCAACTCTAGTAATTATAGACCAGCGAGCCTTAATTCGATTGTGGGTAAATTGTTGGAAACGATTCTCAGAGGTCGGATTTTTAAACATCTGTGGAGCAACAATTTGATTAAGGATAGTTAACATGGTTTTGTGAAGGGTAGGTACGAAAAGTGTTGAGTACTTTGATAAGGTGACCTAACAGATGGCTGAGGTACTGCCCTTGATGTTGTGTATATGGGTTTCAGTAAAGCGCTTGCAGGAAATACGGAGGCATGGGGTTGATGGTGATTTAGCGCTCTTAAATAATCTCGCTGAAAGAAGGAAGAGGGTGATGCTTGATGGGAAATATTCTTGTCAGAGTTCAGTGACTAGTGGTGTACTGCAAGAGTTTGTCATGGTGGCCATTGCTGTTTTAATATTTATAAAGGACGAGATGAATGCGTAGAAGGATGGGTTATTAAATTTGTGAATGACAATAATAATGGTGTAATTGTGGACAGTGCAGAACGACGTTGCAGGTTACAGAGGGACATAGATAAGCTACAGAGTCATGTGGATGAGCAAAGGCTTCTTGGTGTCTGTATACATAGATTCCTGAATTTTGCCAACCAGGTTGATAGGGCTGATTAGAAAGTGTATAGTGTGTTTGCTTTTCTTTGTAGAGGGATTGAGTTTCAGAGCCATGAGATCCTGTTGCAGCTCTACGAAACTCTGGTGTGGCCACCCTCGGTGTGTTGCATACAGTTCTGTTAGGTGCATTACAGGAAGGACTTGGAAAGCATTGGAAAAGGTGTAGAGGAGATTTACTATGATGTTGCCTGGCATTGCATGAACGATTTGCGAGCAAAGGGAGAGGTTAAGAGGTGTCTTAATGCAGGCATACAAGATGATCAGAGGATTGGTTAAGTTGGAAAGTAAGAGTATTTTCCTTGGATGGTGATAACTAACATGTGGGAACATAGCTGTAAACGCAGGGGCGATAGATATAGGACAGATGTCAGAGGTAGGTTCTTTTCTCAGAGAGCAGTAAGGTCGTGGAATGCACTGCCTGCAACAATAGTAGACTAGACAACCTTCAGGCATTTAAATGGTCATTACATAAATATATGAATACCAGTGGAATACTGTAGGTTAGATGGCCTTCAGATTGGTTGCACAGGTCGGCGTAACATCGAAGGCCGAACGTCCTGTACTGCGTTGTGTTCTGCTACGTTCTCTGTTCAAAATTCTATGTTCTCTGTACCCATAGTTACCGTAGAGCCAGTCTCAGTACCAAAGATTTGACTGTGGTTACTAAACTCCTCTGAGAGTTCACTCATTTCCTACATTTATCAGACCAGCATTCTTGTTAATGATAGGGGTAACCACAGGAGTCTCCTCACTGCATGCCTCGCTCTCCTACCTTTACTGGAGGTAAGCATTCCACCTGATTTTTAATTCTCTGTTCCTGAAACTGGCATCCATATCTCCCTCTAGTTGCTGTAAATTCCTCATTGCCTCTAACTACCACTCCAAAAGATTCAGGCAATTCCATAGGATTCAGAGAAAGACACACTTCCTGTAGAGCCCGGAGACTCCTACGGGTTCGGCTGCTGACTACAATGTTTCTAACAGTAAATGTGTTTAGAAGCAGGATCAGAATAAAAGGTAAGCATGTAGTTAAAATGTATTGTAGGAACTCGATTATTGTCCATGATAGTTAAAAGTGATCATTTATTAGCTGACCATACATTGGCGAATTCTGAAGTGTGTACTGTCGTGTGAACATCAAAAACCAGAAAATGTTCTTCATAAAGCTCAGCAGTGTTATGCCTGCCAGAAGGGTAACCGCTGATTTCTTTGTGCAAACAGTACTTTTCAAATTCTGAGTAGAAATCGCCACAAATCGATCGAAGGTGAAAGCGACTGTGAATCAAACTGTCACTGTGTAAACCAGTGCTGCATGAATATTACACAACGGGAAACTACCTGTACTCTCCAAGATTCGACAGGAAGAACACGTCATTCTACTAAGTGCTATCTTTGCACCTTAACAATCTATAAACCCACAAAAGTCTTATTGCTTTAAAATCACTGCTCCAAGAAGACTTATAATTTATGTTTTATATTTTTAGGTTTTAGTTACTTGACCGATCGCAATAAGACATATAATCCAAAAAAATCACTCTACTTATCATTGTAGATTTTCAAAAAGAAATGCATAACTGCTCGCTGTGAGCTCCCCTTGTTCTTTATCCGAGCACCTCTTCTCCGTCTGAACCAACCCCGTCTTCTACCCTCCCCACCCCTGTCGGTTTTTCCATCCTTCTGCCCCTGCTCCACCCTCGAGACCTGACGGTGTAACTGCTCAGTTGTTACAAGCGTTCGCACTTGAGCATGAAAAAGAAGGATCCTGACGGTGGTAAAGGAATTACACTTTCTGAGCCACGTCAAAGTGTATCAGTTACAAAGCTGATAACTCCAGGTTTCTCTCTGTTCTGTCTGTCTGTTCACGAGTTTTCTCTCTCCTTGTTTTATGCTTTTTGTCTTTCTTTGCACATTTATCTCTCTTTCAGACGCTCTCTCTTCCTTTCCCGCTCCCTGCCCCGTCTCTCTCGCTCGAATACATCACTTGGCTACATACATGGCAGGGTTGTGTCTTGCGTGAATTTCAAGTCTGCGGCCAATTTCTGATTGTGTGCGAAATGAAGTGAGGAGAGGGATAATGATATGCAGAGGCAGCCCGGTTAGAACTGTTGAGCTGTTGATTTTTCTCACGGTTCCTCCATCCGTTCCTGGCACATCGTCCGCCCCAATCTCAAAGCTACAGCACTTCAAGACTAAGGACAACATTACTGTACCCTGACCATGACTAGGTGGAAATTGCTAATCTGAATTCCTGACAACAGTGGTGCATTTGATAACAGCACGAACTGCTGTGTGTTTGTAAGGAACTTCATCACCATCGTCTAAAGGGTGGTTAGTGATCTGAATTGCAAGTTGATTTTAAGGGAGCAGTCCACTCAAAAATTAACCAACACTGGCAGAGAAAAACACAATAAGGAGGAACACCTGTTACACATGCTGCCACTTTACGGGATGTGACATTGCACAAACAGAAATGTACATTTGACACAGAGTCAACGACAGAACGATGGAATCTGTACCTTTGACTTCGAGGTGAGTTGTTCCATTAAGTGTCAAAATTCGGTGGAAGAAAGGAGGCCCTATAAATTTCAGAGACAGTAAATAAACTGGTTATCCTCGTTTTTTATTACATTTAACGACTTGATTGAATGGACAGCTCAGCAAGTTCTTCCATTGCTCTCTGAACTTAGACTGAGTCACGGCGTAAATACAAGTGTTTGTGCAGCAACTCAGAAGCTGCAGCATAAAACCGATTTCACGTACAATGTCAGGTATCCAAATGAAATTGTAGCCGAAGAAATACATGTGTCTCCACACAGAATAAATCATTAGCATTGTCCATAATAATACAAAATTCCCTGAGATAACAAATAATATGATGATTGCTTTCCTTCGATTCTCCATCTCCAGATCGCTGGGTTTCTCCCTGTTGAAGTTAGCCCGGAGTCTCCTACGAGCTCGGCTGCTGATTACAATGTTTCTAACAGTAAATGTGTTTAGAAGCAGGATCAGAATAAAAGGTAAGCATGGAGTTAAAATGTATTGTAGGAACTCGATTATTGTCCATGTTAGTGAAAAATGATCATTTCTTACCTGACAAAACATTGGCGAATTCTGAAGTGTGTACTGTCGTGTGAACATCAAAAACCAGAAAATGTTCTTCATAAAGCTCAGCAGTGTTATGCCTGCCAGAAGGGTAACTGCTGATTTCTTTGTGCAAAAAGTACTTTTCAAATTCTGAGTAGAAATCGCCACAAATCGATCGAAGGTGAAAGCGACTGTGAACCACACTGACCAGTCTGTCACGGTGTAAACCAGTGCTGCATGAATATTACACAACGGGAGTGTCTTCAGGAATAAAAAATGTTCCCGATAAACAATTGGAATATGCCTCAATATCAAGTCGAGAATAATCACTAATAGATCTGACGTTGACATTGCTACCAGGTAGACAGTGACACATTTCGAAAGGTTACATTTTCCCCGAAAGAGAATCAGAATTGTAAAGATGTTAACTACAGGGAAGAGAAAGAGAGTACAATGATTATGTTAGTATCAAAATGAGGGATTAGGTGTATACTCTTTGAGATGGGCAGATGGCTGATTTTATCCTGACATGCAAGTCCTGTCTTGTCTGATTTCCCCAGATGGATTTCCCTTCACCTTTAAGTTATCACAGTGAATGGAGATGTGAATTCAGATTAATGCAAGTAGCGTTCAGGTCTGTGCTGTTAGACGTTTGTGGGTGTCAGTGTATCCTTCTGCTCCAAATCCAGCAAAATAAAGAATACCATTTTTTTTTAATGGCAGAGCTCATCATATTCTTTACACAGTGATTCTGAAATACAAACAGACAAGTAGATTGCCTTCCTCTTCCAATCCTGCTTGGTGATTTTGTTTAGGAAGGTCTAATTTCAGTTTTAGTGAGGAAACTAATGTTAAATGTTTGGAGCTGTGTATTTGATGTTCTTTTAATCAGGGATGATGACTCTTCGGAAAAATGACTTCATTTCCCAGTTTCAATTAAGCCAAGAATCTTTGGAAGTTGAGTCTCAATTTGAGTTTCCTTTGCTGTTCTAAGGTTTTTCTTGCCTTATCAGTCTGCTCGGTTTTAAATTATGAAATGAACTGAGCGAGGTTTTTATTCCGCCAATGATTTCTGGAGGATTCCTGCATATTTTGAAACCAAGTAACCTTCCACTCAGGGGATCAACTGCCTGCAAAACTGTTGTTTCTAGCAGTAGTTGAAGAGTAGCTTTCAGATGAACTGGTGCCAGTGATTTACTTCTAAATGGAGATTTCACTGGCGAAAGGGGCGTGCTTGGTCCCTGGACCACTGTCCAATTGTAAATCGCAAATGCATTCTGCCTGCAAATAATTATGTGATTGTTTGTCAGGTAGTGGAACAGCCTGAGCATCTCGAGAAAATGCAGAAAAGCTCTCTATGCTGTTTCCATTAAAAACCTTGATACGTCCGAATGAATCAAGTTTACCTTCACAACTTCAATTTCCATAAGTTTAATTGATAAATCAGAGGCCCCCTCCAAATCAATGCACACATCACAAAATCAGCAGCATGGAAGCAGGTCATTTATCCCAAATCCACACCGACCCTCCGAAGATTAATCCATACCCATTCCCCTACACTTATTACTTTACTGTGTTATAAAAGCAGCGTCCTAATCAGCACAATAATTATCACCATAATCATCCTCTGAACAGAGTCCATTGACCTGAGTTTCCAGGGTTCCCTCAGTCCATAATATCCAACTTTTTTAAATCTTCCCCGTACTTGCAAGTGATTAATGGAGGAAAACGTAAAAAGTGTTTCGGCTTTTAATTGGTAATGCATTTCTTCAAGGATTAGAATTGTTTAATCGCAGGGTGAATCGACCTATGGACAATATTTAGTCACGCATTGTTCAATGCAGAAACCTGGTCCTTTTTTCTGTTGCCATGGATGTAAACAACAGTAAAATTGGGGAACTCTGGAGAACGTGGTGACTCGCTGATTAGAATTGCCAACTCAGGGCACCAGTAGTCTTGGTTCAATGCCAGCCTTGGGCGATTGGCTGTGTGAAGTTTGCAAATTCTCCCCTTATGAGCATGAGTTTCCTCTGGGTGCTCCGGTTTCCTCCCACAATCAGAACGTATGCAAGCATTGTGAATTGGCCATGCTAAATTGCGCATGGTGTCGGTTTAGGTACATTCGTAAGGAATAAATGAAGAAGAACAGGGTAGGGGACTGCGTCTGAGTGGGTTACTACTTGGAATGTTCGTGTGGACTGGGTGGGCCAAATAGACTCTTCCACACTTTAGGTATTCTATGATAAACATCTCCTATGACCATGCCACAAATCGTTCACGAGCAGGATTGATTCACAGCACATTACACTCGTGAGATGTTAGGTTTTTTTTGGATTAACAACACAGGAATTGGCTGCTGATGTATTGCATAGAATGTGACAGTGCATACCATATATGGATGTGAAATAATTTGGCTTTGGTTCATCTTTTCATGACCTGCAAAGTTTGAGTTCAGTACAGAAAGAACCTTGTGATAGTTACTGTATAAGAAAACGTGAACTTGGAGTGTTGACCATGCATAAATGAGATCCACTTTTGCAAGTTGGCCAGTGTTGTAGAGCATTACTGGAGACTGGATTCAGCAAAGGCCTGACAGGGAATCTCTGTAGCAAATTAGTTACAGATGAGGAGAATTGTGGTTATATTATGGAAGGCTTAGTAGGCAAGATTAGTAAAAGACAGGGGATGTGCTAGGAATTCAGTAAATATCTAAATCGTTTACCAAGCATTCAAAAAGTATGGATATGCCAGAGGTCCTGGACAAAACGGAAAGATTCTGAAGCATTGATTGGGATCAGATTTTGGAACATTGACTGTTTTAATTATTCATCATATCAACATTGATAAAGGATAGCGTTACTCAGCTGACAGTTGCCTCAGGCGACTGACTGTTTGGAGTTTGCACATTCTCCCTGTGTCTGCATGGGTTTCCTCCGGGTGCTCGGGTTTCATCCCACTGTCCAAAAATGCGCAAGTTAGTTGAATTGGCCATGCTAAATTGCCCGTAGTGTTAGGTGAAGGGGTAAATGTAGGGGAATGGGTCTGGGTGGGTTGCGCTTTGGCGGGTCGGTGAGGACTTGTTGGGCCGAAGGGCCTGTTTCCATACTCTAAGTAATCTAATTTGGTCATCATTCATTCCGGACAAAAAATATGCAAACGTGATGAAAGACAACTTGTGAGCCATGCAACTTATTACCACAGCCAATAGTTCCAATACAGCATTGCAGAGAAATGAAATAAGAAATTAACAATAGAATGGAGTCACAAAGAATCATTGCATCATACAGCATAGAAAGTGGCCTTTAGACACAAACTGACCATTCCGACCAAAATGTCCATTAACCTGAACCCGATTTTCCTGCACATGGCCCATCCCCTCCGACAGCTGTATTTGTGTAAACGCCATTTAAATGTTGTCAAATTACCCATCTCAAACACTTCTGATTGCAGCTATTGTAACATCCTACGTCGAAAAAGAAGGGTTGCCACTCAGTTTCCCTTTTATAAAGTCGCCTCATATCTTAAAGCGATGCCCTCTCTTCCTCGTAGAAATTAAACTCTCGCTGGCTCACTCTTAAAAGCCTCTGACATACCGGAGACTTCTTTCCCTGCAATGAAAACACCCCAGTCAAACCCTGCAAGATCTAATCTAATTTCATCAATATTTGCCTTTTCCCATTTTACAACCTCAGCCTGTGGACAAGTCTTGAGCCTCTCTATGAATATATTTTTAAAATTGTACAATGATCACTCGTCAGAAATTGCTCCCCTACTGTCACCTGAAGCGCCTGTTCGAACGAGTTCATGATTCAGGCACGAGATATGAGGATTGGTGAGGCTGCATGTAATCTGATCCTGCCTTACACTGTGAGTTAGAACGACAATACTGTTCGTGGGTATTCAGCAGACTGAGCTTCCTGACTGTGGACAATAGCGTCAGTTTTCTAAAGATATGAATAAGAATTGAATTTGCACTGGACTGCAAATCTGAAATTTGGAGACTGAGACCAAGGCAGAAATATAAGAGAATTTGAGAGAAAAATTACATTACAAAGAGAGGCATGTGTGTATCTCTGTTCACTGCATTTTATAGTTGCACAAACATTCTTCCCAAGAACAATAACACCAACAAAAAGGAGCAGTAGTGATTCAGAGTTTTCTTGCAGGAAGGCATGACTTCCAGTATCAGTCATTGAATGTAGACACTTACCCGGAACACCAATAATAGCCAGAATGGAATAGTAGAATTGTTCCACTATCATAACCGTCCAATAGACCCATGATTTTAAATTCACCAAATTATGATTCTCATAAATGTCGTCAAGCTGATTGGAAAACAAATTATCCAGTGTTCTAACGTTGGTAAGTGCTGTTCCCAGATCCTGATTCATTCCCATACCAATCCCAGAGATTCCAACTGAGCTTTACTCTCTGTTATGAGCCTCAGATCCCTATCAGTTCAGGAAGTGACACAGCGCTCTCTCTGACATAGTGAAAGGATGCAGTGGGGGAGAGGTACTTATTGGGAGAATAGAGAACTCGCCAGTGACACAATGAGATGTCCTTGGAGGCTGCGATGAATCACTCTCTCAGATGGTTTGGTTTCAGTTTCCACTCGGTGATTTTTGAACAACAAGAGTAATGACCCCAATGTTCGGAATAAAACCACGAGGGATTCGTGAAGGAGTGGGAAGAAACTGCTGAAGCTACAATCAAGCATCATTTGCCCCAATAAATCACCAATTTATCTTACAATCGGTGCTTTCCATTCAATGTTTGCAGTCCGTCGATTTTGAATAGTTTTCCTGTCGACAGATAAACCACTAACACTTGTAATATTTACATAAACATCCTGGTTCCTTAAAAGTGGCGTCCCATATAGACAGGGAGTTGAAAGACATTTATGGCACGCTAACATCCTCGTTCAGAACATGGAGTCGAGATGTCATATTACAAGACATGTACAAGCTGAACACGTCATTAGTAAAGGTGCATATGGAGCATTTTGCACAATTCTGTACACACTGCTACAGGAAGTGTGTTACTAAACTTAAGTGGCAAAAAAAAATCACAAGGGTGTTAATGAAACTGGAAAGTTTAATTTTATTACAAAACCCTAGACAAGTTGGGATTTATTTGCCTGGCGCATAGGAGGCTCGGAGTTGACATCATCGAGGTTTATAAAATAATGAGGGCATAGATATAGTTAAAAGACAAAGTCTTTCTCCCAGAGTATAAGAATCCTAAACTCGAGATCAATAGTGTGACAGGGAAATTTTTAAAAAGAAACCTCAGGAGCAACATTTTCAAAAAGAGGGCGAGACGTGTGTGGAACAAGCTGCCAGAAGAAGTGATTAGGCGAGTATAATTACAATATTAACATTTTAATTCGACAGATACACCGATTGCTAGCATGTAGAGGGATATTGGTCCAACGCAGGATAACTCAGTTATCACAAAATGGAGGAGTTAGTCCGAACAGTCTGCTTCTCCATTGTATGACCAAATGACTCTATGGTGATTAATAATGTCTGAGGTTAGTCCATGTGTGCTGGAAACCAGGATGAAGGACTATGCACCATGTTCAGCCATTCGTATCCAGAAAAATTCTCAGTTGCCAATAAAACACCTTGTCTGTCTTCAGCCAATTCTGTTCCCGTCAGATGGTATCAAAGAGCTGCTGAAGACATTGATGAGAAAATTTTCCACTTGCTGTCACACTAGTCTTGATTTAATTTTAAAAGCTGGTACATGTAATTGGGGAAGCACACTCTTCATAAACCACACACCAACACTGGCAACAACACAAGAGTCTGGAAATTCTACCGTGTGTGGCATTTTCAGAATAAAGCAATACAAAAAAAAATCTCATCCATCTGCTTTCCATCTCTTATTCGGCAACCCTCATCCCCATTAAAGAGATGGACATTGCCAATGACCGAGTCATCAAATCCATACAGACACAGTTCATTGCTTTTCAGTTTGAGGGTAGGGTGAGCAGAAAGACGTCGTGGGACACGTCGGTATCAATGACATAGCTATAAAAAGGGATGAAGTCAGAGAGTTAGGAAGGAGGCTAAAACGAAAGAACAGAAAAGTACTACTCTCTGGGTTGCTGCATGTGCCACACGATAGTGAGAGCAACAACAGGAATATATTGTAGCCTATTCGGTGGCTGAAGAGGTGGTACAGATGGCAGGGTTTCAAATTTGTGAAATGTTGGTTTCCTCTCCGGGGAAGGTGTGACCTGTACAAAAGGGATAGGTTTCACCTGAACTTGAAGGGGTGGGGTGTCAATATCCTTGCCAAAACATTTGCTGGAGTTGTTGGGGAAGCTTTAATCGAAGTTGGCAGAGGCGTGGCAATCAAAGCATCAGTTCAGAAGATGCAGTGGTAACTGTTACAGTAGATGAAAAGAAGAAAAATTATGATGAAGGGTCGACTAAAATGGTAAGAGCATTGGAGTCCAGACAGAATAGCAGAAGGAAGCAGTGCAGAGACAACAGCAAAAGTCAGAAAAGCAAGAGGTAAAATTGGACCACAGAATCATATGCAAAAGGCTGGGAAATGTCTGGACTGTAAAGAGACAATGAGTATCAGTTCACTTTACCGGAATGCCTGTAATATTCGAAACAAGGTCGATGGGCTTGTTGTGCAAATCGATATAAAGGGTTATGATTCATTTTCAATTGCAGAAACGTGTTTGCAAGGTAGTGATGAATGGGAATTAAATATCCAATGGTATCAGTTAACTGGGAAGAAGAGGCAAGAATGTCCGGGAAGTCGAGTCGCACTGTTCATTAAGGATAAGATTAGGGCAATATGGAGAGACGAAAAAGGATCTAAGGAGCATAACGTTGAACCAATTTGGGTGGAAATTAAGAATAGTATGGGGAAGAAGTCACTGGTGGGACTCGTCTATTGACAACTCACTGCTGCAGTGACACAGGCGATCAATCAAGGTATACTTGATCTGTGTAAGAATGGAAAGACAGTAGTCATTGGGGACATTAAGATGCACATAGGATTACCCAAATCAGATCGGTCGAGATAGTCTTGGAAAGGTGTTCTTAGAATTCGTTGATGATAATGTTCTTGAACAGCGTGTTAACGAACCTACAAGGAAGCATGCAATCTTAAATATGGTTCTGGGTAATGACACAGGTACAGTTAGACATCCTAATCAAAGATCCACTGAGAAAGTATGATCACAGTATGATCAAATTTTGTAAACAAATGGAAGGTTAAATAGTATCATCTAAAACCAATTTGGCTTGTACATCAAGCACACGTATATATTCAGTAAACATGCAAACATACACAACTACATTCAGATTCTGTCTGTGGTTCTTTCAGCACCAAATGCCTCTGTTTCTCATCCGGGTCTCGACAATGCATTGGCGATTATGTATTCTCGTCCTGGAACATTTACAATTTTCAATTTCAGTGGGGATAATAACAAGATCCACCTAAACAGCCTGGCATTTTTTACCTTAAATTTCTTCATGAAATTCAATGGCATATGATCGGATAGTACGATTGTCTCAAACGTGTTACTCGTAATCTTAGCACTTAAATGTTGTAGTGCCAACACCAAACTTCACGTCTCTTTCTAAACTATCGAATATTTCTGCTGATGAATCTTAAACTTTCTGGAGAAATACTCAATAGGTCTTTCCATCTCATCCTCGTTTTCCTGCAGGATCACAGCACTGACACCCTTATTATTCGCATCGACAGCCCACTTGAAATGCTTTGTATAATCACGCGAGTCTGATACTGTGGCAGTAGTTAAGACAGTTTTCAGACTGTCCATTGAAACCTCTTGCCTCTCTTTAGCAATTCAGTGAGTGGACACCCACACTGCTAATATTCAGCACAAATTTTCAATAAAATCGAATCACTCCAAGGAACCATCGTACTGCTCAGTCTGTCGATAGCATGGGAAATTGCCCAATTACTTTCATTTTCGCATCCGATGGACATTTTGTCCATGTCCAATAACATGCTCCAACAAGGTGACTTTCACTTTGGCAAATTCACTTTTAGCTAGGTTTGCCACCAACCCTGGAATCCAAATTCGAACGGACAAGTCCGATAAACGTTGTACATGTTCCTTCCATGAGTGACTAAAAATCACCAGCTCATCGATGTACACCATACATGTGTAATAAGGTAATGACCTTATTGGTTGGTTTCTGAAACGTTTCTCATACCAACTGGGATGACGTTACGCTTATACAGTCTATTTGGCATTAGGAAAGCCGAAATTGCCTCTGTTCTTTCTGACAGAGGCACCTGCCAGCAGCCTCTGAGCAAGTCCAACTGAGAAATGCAAGTTCCTTTTCCACCTTTTCAACAGTCTTCCAGTCGCGGAATTGGATATGCATCAGTCTTTGTAACTGCATTGACTTTGCGATTGTCTACACAAAACCACTGGGGGCCATCTGGCTTTCACACCACTGCTATGGGCGAGCTATAGTCATTGTTACTCACTTTAATTATGCCATTTTGGAACATGTGTTCTATCTCCTTCTGAACCTGTGCCAACTTTAGAAGGTTATACCTATAACGATGCTGCTTAATCAGAACAGCATCTCCTAAGTATACATCATGTACAATTACATTAGTACTTCACATTTTATTTCTACATATCTCCCCATGAGACAGGAAAAGGCCTTCAGGTCATTTTGATTTTATTCCGTAAGGTAATCTAATAATGCACCTCAATATTTGACAACTTTTGCCTTGTCCAATCCAATTTGAGGAATGTCCAACCCGAAATCCTCTGGGCTTGGTTCATCCCTCTGTGTAGTAATCATTTACACCTTCTCCTCTTGCTGTCCTTTCCTTTAAAAAAAACCTCTGATCATATTCACATGACTCACTCTGTGAGATTTCTTGATGTCTGGAGTCCTTATCAATTAGATCACCTCACTCAGTTTCCTTTCAGTTTGGTAAGGTCCACTAAACCTTGCTTTTAAAGTTTCATCAATTACTGGAAGTAACAGCAATGCCTTATTCCCTACAGCAATATTGCAAAATTTTGATTTCTTGTCTGCTTCCTGTTTTATTGTATGCTAGCCAAATGCTCAGCTCGATTTAATCATTCATAAAATTGTACACATTGCCCAAATGTGTGGTCACTGAATTATGACGTAACAATGGGAGGGTCGGTGTGGACTTGTTGGGACGAAGGGCCTGTTTCAACACTGTCGGGGATCTAATCTAATCTAATATTGCTCTCATTTCCTGCCCAAAAACAAATTCAAATGATCTGAATTTGATTGATTCATTTGGTACATTTGTGATCGCAAAAACCACAAACAGTATTCCCTTATCCCAATCATCTGCATTGTCCTGACGATAAACCTTCAACATGGTCTTTCGTATTTGATGTCACCCTTCTTGGGCTCCCTGTGTTTCTGCACAGCATGAAGCAGACTTGAATTGCTTTATGCCGAAGCGTTCCACAACTTCATTTCATTCTAGTTTGACCTTGAGCTGCCTGTATCTGCATTGACAGCCCGCACATAATTTAAAAAAGTAATTCCTCTACAATAATTTTGGTTGTGGCATTGTGTCTGGAAATCTCGATGATAATTGTTGTTGTTAATACATACCGATTCCCCACTTTTTGTTTTAGGTACAGGACCAATGCAATCAATTCAGACTCTTGGAAATGGTTCCAGAAATGCTGCAATATGTATTAAAGGTTTTATTACTGCCTGTGGTTTTCCAATTACTTGACCTGTATGACACGTCTGGCAAAAATTCAACTTCATCCTTGAACAGTCCAGGCTAGTAAAACTGTCCTTGTATTTGGGCCTGTGCTTTCATCACTCCTAAATGACCTCCAAGTGGTAACTCACGCGAAAGTTGCAAAACCTTACTTCTGTGATCCACTGGGAATACGATTTGGTCAAATTCTGCACATTTCTCATCTGCTTGAATATGTGATTGTGTCCATTTCGTTACTATGATGTAATTGTTTTTAGGTAATAACATGCATGGATTCATTCAGACTCCTTCTCTATGCATATACAGCTGTTTTAAATTTACATGTTACTGCTGCAACTCAATAAGTTTTGCAGAGCTAAAGGTATTTGCATGATTACTTAATTGCTCCTGATTTGCCTCAACTAACCAATCGAACACAGTCTCTACTAAAGCCACTTCACCTTCCTCATGCGCAACATTTGATCTCTCCTCCTCAAACTGGTGACTCTGTGACCTCGGTACTACACAATCAGGGAAAATCCCCCGAGTACAAACATGCATTATTGTATTTGCTTGAGTCTCCACTGGCTTCTCAACTATAGTAGGCAGCACGGCGACGGGTGAATACGCTATATTCCAGACAATTTATATTCCAAGAGCGGAGAGTTTGTCCAGTATTCCTAGCAGACATTTTCCACACTTTCTTTGGAGATTCCATTTCATTTTACATAATTGAGTGCTTTTTGTCCCGCCATAAATTCTTGTTAGCAGTTCTTTTTCTGGCAATAGTCTTTCTGGAGTACATATCTCCTCATCCTTCAGTATCACAGACTGAGAGGACCCTGTTACCCTTAATATTACAACCGCTTTATCTGCTACCCCTTGCCTATGTGAATACAATTTGTCTTTGTAAGGATACTTTTTAAGCAGATCTGGCACTTGCTCCTTAACCAACTTCCAATCAGGTTGCACTCTCTGATGCAGCTTTCCACCTTACACTGTACTTTCTGTTACCATCCCAGCAAAACTTCCAGGCTTATCCTGTTTTCCCACGTAGGGTTTTCCTGTGCTTTCTCCAGTGTACCAACACTGTGATTTCTAGTGGCCTACTATATTATAACGGAAACACCAGAGCTTTTTATCTTTTCTGTCTCTTTCAATGATTTCATTTTTAACCTGTGGTGAGGTTCCCTTATGATCTTCTCTGAGATCTACCTTTCCCTTTCCAAGTGACGATTTATCTTTTCCCCAATTTCTAGCCTTCAGGGACCAAAATTCATTTGGAAAACTAAATTGCGTTTTATGGACCAGCTCAAAACATCAGCCACTTCAGCTGATATCCTTGCTGGTATCCTATCCTATCTGCTTATCCACATGAGTTCCCATTATGACAAGCAGCGAATTTTTGAGCTCCTCCAAAATACTTGCCTCTCTAAGAGCATCGCGAATTTACTCTATTCTTAAAGCTCTGATCCACCTATCAAAATGACTTTGATCCTTTCAAACTCGACATAGGTTTAACCAGAGACCCTCCTTAGATTCCTGAAACGTTTTGTATCTGCTTCTGGTACAAGCACAAATGCAATTAGGACTGTTTTCTTCAGCTTCTCATAGTCCCCAAATACCTCCTCTGATAAGGATGCGAATACCTTACTTGCTCTACCTCTACGTTTGGTCTAGATCAACAAAACGCTCATGGTTACTGGCCTTTGCATTTGTTTAGCGACTGTTACAAATAAGATGAAAAAGTCTTCCTCGTCCTTTTCATCAGAACTTGACAAAGCTGGAACATACTTAAGCAGTTTTTCATCAGACTTTTGACTATTCGTGGCTTGCTCATCCTCATGCATTGCCTTACTGAGCCTACGTTCAGCAGTCATTTCCTACCTTTTAATCTGACTTTCCTTTTGAAGTGTCAATTTCTAAAGTTCAAGCACTCTCTTTTTTTCTTTCTCTTCTGCATTTAATCGTAGGTCAAAGTGTTTAATTTCTGCTTCTAATCGAAGCTTCTTCATTTGTAACTGAACATAGAACATCGAACAATATAATGCTGAACTGGCACTTCGGCTCTTGATGTCGCATCAACCTGCAAACTAATCTAAGCCCATCCCCCAACACTATTCAAACGTCATCCATTTGCTTATCGAAGCACTGTTTAAATGCCTCTAATGTGGCTGGGTAAACTACATTGGCAGGCAGGGCATTCCCCACTCTTGCCATTCTCTGAGTAAAGAAGCTGCCTATGACATCTGTGTTAAATATATCACTCCTCAACTTGTAATTATGCCCCCTCATGCAAGCTGATGTAATCATCTGAGGAAAAAGACTCCCATTTCCCCCCCGATCTAATCCTCAGATCATCTTGTATGCCTCTATTAAATCATTTTAAAGCCTTCTTCTCTCCAATGCGAACAGACTCAAGTTCTTCTTTTTATCCTCATAACACCTTCCCTCTAGACAAGGCAGCATCCTGGTAAATCTCCTCTGTACCTTTCTCCAATGCTTCCACATCCTTCCAGTATTGGGACGACCAGAACTGGACATAATATTACAAGTGGGGCTGCACGAACGATTTGTACAGTTGCAGCATGACTCTAGACTGGCTCTGGAACCCAATCCCTCTACCAAAATAAAACCCAACACACCGTATGCCTTCTGAGCAGCTCTATCAACCTGGGTCGCAACTTTCAGGGATCTACCTAAATGGACACCAAGATTCCATTGCACATCCACATTACCAATAATCTTACCGCTGACCCAGTATTCTGCCTTCCTGTTATTTTTCCCAAAGTGCTTACATTTATCTGCACTGAACTCCATTTGCCAAGTCTCAGTCCAATTCTGTAGTTTGTTAAAGTCGCCCTGCAACCTGGAACATTCTTCCGCAATGTCCACCACTCCACCTACTGCAGTGTCATCTGGAAACTTACTAATCTATCTATGCCTGTGCCCAAGTCCTTTATAAACATGACAAACAACAGTGGTCCCAAAACGCTAGTAACCGAACTCCAGGCTGAATATTTTCCATCAACCACCATTCGCTGTCTTCTTACAGAAAGCCATTTTCTAATCCACACTGCGAAATCACCCTCAAGCCCATGCCTCCACGTTTTCTCCAATAGCCTACAGTGTGAACCTTATCGAAGGATTTATTTAAGTCCATGCACAACACGTCAATTGCCGGATCCTCATTCACATAGTTGGTCACCTTCTCAAAGCACTCAATGAGCTTTGTGAGACACAATCATGTGAACTATATACAAACAAGTTGTTGCTTGCTCTATGATTATAAATCCTACGCAATAGAATCCTTTCCAAACGTTTTCCTGCAACAGACGTAAGGTTCACTGTCTGTATTTACCTGGGTCATCTCTGCTGCCCTTCTTGATCAAGGGCATAACATTTGCAATCATCCTGTCGTCAGGTACTAAACCTGTCGAAATGATGACTCAAAGATCAAGGCAAATATCTCTGACATCTACTCCCTGGAGTCCCAGAGAACCCTCGGAGAAATTTCATCCAGACCCGGGGACTTTCCCACTTTCACACATTCTAGAATTGATAACACGTATCTCCTTACTGACCTCAATCCTTTCAAGTCTCATAGCCCGTATCTCAGTCTTGTCCTCGACTCCTTTTCTTGAGTGAAACAGATGAGAAATATTCATTCAGCATCTCTCAGATCTCCACAGTGTCCACACACAACTTCCCACTTTTGTCTTTGACTGGCCCTATTCTTATCCTATTCACCCTGTTGTTCCTCACCTACCTATTGAAAACTTTGGAGTTCTCCGTTATTCAACCTGCTAAAGACTACTCATGTACTCTCTTTGGTCTTCTTAACTCTCTCTCTCTCAGCCATTCCTAGCTAATTTGTAACTCTCAATCGCCTCATCTGAACTATCTCGTCTCAACTTCATGTCAGCTTCCCTCTTCCACTTAACAAGAGATGCAATTTATTTCGAAAACCACCGAATCCCTCCTCACTGCCTGACAGGGACATACCTATCAAGGATATTGAATGTCTGTTCATTAAACCATCTCCACATTCCGATTGTCCCCATACCTTGCATTTTGCAACGCCATTCTGTGCCTCCTAAGTCTTGCCTAATCGCATTATAATTGCCATCGCCCCCATCTATAACTCTTGCCCAGTGGCATGTACCTATCTCTCTCCATCACTAAACTTAAATGTAACCAAATAATCGTCACTCTGCAAAGTGCTCATCTATCACTGAATCGAGCACCTAGCCTGGTTCATTACCAAGCACCAGATCTAATGTGGCCTCCCCTCTTGTCGGTGCTTCGATCTCAGGTGTCAAGAAACTCTACTGCACAAAATGGACACAAAAGAATCTTTCTGACCTACGAGAGCTACGGCATTTCCAGTCATTGTTGCAGAAATTGAAATTCCCCCATAATGACCACTCTGCTCATTTCACTCCGCCCAGAAACACTTTGCCTGTCATCACCTCTAATACGTGGTACTTTGAGGAGACCTATTAAAAAGCTCCTAGCAGTGTGACCTCTCCTCTCCTGTTTCTAACTTCCGCTCACACCGCATCAGCAGACAATCCTCGTCAAAAGTTCTTTCAGGCATCGTTATAGTGTCTTTGACTGACAACGCCACACCTTCTCCTCCTTTACCACCTTCCCTAATCTTAATAGACAATAGACAATAGACAATAGACAATAGATGCAGGAGTAGGCCATTCAGCCCTTCGAGCCTGCACCGCCATTCAGTATGATCATGGCTGATCATTCCCAATCAGTATCCTGTTCCAGCCTTACCTCCATAACCCTTGACTCCACTATCTTTAAGAGCTCTATCCAATTCTTTCTTAAATGAATCCAGAGACTGGGCCTCCACTGCCCTCTGGGGCAGCGCATTCCACACAGCCACCACTCTCTGGGTGAAGTAGTTTCTCCTCATCTCTGTTCTAAATGGTCTACCCCGTATTTTTAAGTTGTGTCCTCTGGTTCGGCACTCCCCCATCAGCGGAAAAATGAAATACTTAATGAAATACTTAAACTGTGGAACCTCCAATATCCATTCCTGACCCCACTCTATCCATAAATCTGAAATGGCCACAAAATCAAAGTCCCAGGTACCTATCCATGTTGCAAGCTCACCTACCTTATTCCGGATACTCCTGAGAGTGAAGTTGACACACGTCAAACCAGCCTGCTCCCTTCCAGCACACTCTTGTGACTGTAAATTCCTGTCCATGTCCTCCTTAATCTCATCCTCTTGAGTGCTGGAACTACATCACAGTTTCCCATCCCGCTTCTGAGCTAGTTTAAACCCACCCGAGTTAGCACTGGCGAATTTGTCACCCACGGTATTATTACCTCTTTGGCTCAAGTGAAAACCATGGTGTCTGTGGAGGTCCAACCTTCCCCAGAATGAGCCCCAATTATCCATATCTCTGAAACCCTTTCTCCTGCACTCTCCCTGCAGCCACGTGTTCAGCTGCTATCTCTCCCTGTTCCTCGCCTCGCTATCACGTGGCATGGGTAGCAAACCAAAGATAACAACACTGTTTGTTCCAGCTCTCAGCTTCCACGTGGATCCCTGAAATCTTGCATTACATCCCTGTCTCTCTTTATACCTATGTCGTTGGTAACTATGTGAACCGCGAAATGGAGCTGATCACCCTCTCCCTTCAGGACCACAAAGACATGATCCGAGAGATCATGGAGCCTGGAGCCTGGGAGGCAACACACCAACCTTGAGTCCCTTTCCTTCCCAACGTACCATCTGACCCTCTAACTACAGAGTCCTCAATGACTGACACTCTCCTCCTTTTTACCCTTAAATTCTGTGCAACAGGGACAGGTTCAGTGCCAGACACCTGCACCGCAAGCATGCTCCTGATAAATCGCTCCCTCAACAATATCCAAAACGGTATACTTGCGTTTCAGAATAACGACCACAGGGATCCCTGCACTGATAGTTTCTACTTACCTGTAAATACTTCCCTGTAACTCTTATCTATCACGGACTCTGCCTCCTGAATGAACAGAAATTCATCCAACTCCACCTTCAGTTTTTTAACACTATCTTGGAGGAGCAAGAGTTGTGTGCACTTCTTGCAGATGCACTTGCATGGAACACTAATGGCATCCCTCACGTCAAACATCATGTGGGACGAACATTTATCGCCCTGCACTGCTATCCCTGCTCGTCCCCATATCAGAAATTATAAAAGGAGAGAAGCTTATCCGATGTGTTCCTGGTGTTTAAGATTAGAGGAGCTGGATGGGCGGACGCCCTACAAGGTTAGGGTCTTGGGTTTAGAAAACACTCACTTATACAGCTGAGGGGGAAAAGTCCTCCATTTCCCTGGAACCTCTGCTCTCTGAGGTAAGTTTTTAGACATTTAAATTCGTGATTTACCTTTCCTGAAAGGCCGCTAGTCCCTGCTCCCGCTCTTCCTGCTGCTGGCAACAGAAATGGAGGGCTTTGACGCTGGAGCTAAGCTTTTAAACATTTAAATTTGTGACTCACCTTTCCTGACAGGCCCTAGCCCAAGCTCCCGCTCTTCCTGCTGCTGAAAACAGAATCAGAATGCTTACACGCTCGATATAAGCTTGTCGTTTGGCTCTCTCTACAGATCCTGACGATGATTCCAGCAAATTAATATGCTGGGCCAAGGTTGCAATCAGCTCATCTTTCCTCACAACAGGAGGTAAATTCAAACACCAGCTTGTCGACTAATTCCTGGAGCTTGGTTTTATATGCCTTTTGTAATCCTCAATGTCATTTCACCCACCTCCAGAACCTCCTTGGTGACTGAAAGAACCATTGCTATCTGAACGCTGTTTAAATGAAGCAAATCATCACCCGATTAAAATAAAAGACACTAGCACCGATCCCTCGCTGCTTAAATCCCGCAATGAACCACCAATCTGTCATGGCCAAGGCCAGACCACACAAAACATTTTAAGCAGGTACTCCAGAGTGTAAATTAGCTACTTGTTAGTGTATATGAGTATTACCAGAGCATATTAGCTGGTTCGACTGCCAAGTTATAAACAAATTTTATTTTAACAATTGCGTGATGAAATACAAAGACCAGAAAATAGAATATCAGATAACTTACTCGATCTAAACCCGACGTAATGATTATGTTCTGAAAATACATGCAACACCCCCATTACCCAACCACCCTATGGCACAAAACACAACATTAAGACAGACAACTTACTTTTTGCGAATTCAGAAGGACAGAAGGAGAGACAGAAGACGTTGCAGTCTTTTTCACATACAGCTGCCACTGAACTCGCTAAAGTCCTGAAATTAATCCAAAAAACATTAATCCAAACGACTTTGAGCTATGCAGTTAATTAACCACTCCTCTTTAATTGTACTGGTTTGTTAAGACACGAAACTGTTCGGCTGAATGTATGACCAGTTTGGCCGAGCAAAGGGCCCCAATCTTCAATCAAAAGGGAACCTTGTGTCGTTATATATTCTCTGGAAATAACTCAAGGACATAGCATCATTGTAAGAAGGACCAGTGGTGTGGCACGTGGAATAAGTGGATATTGGATAAAACAATTTCCAGATAAGGTGTGGCATAAAAGATTCATCCATAAGATAACAATAGATGGAGTTGAGGGGATTGTCCTCGCATGGATGAAGGACTGGTTAAACAATAGAATGGTGAAAATAAGGACTGCAGATGCTAGAGATTAGAGTCCAGTGTGTGGTTCAGGAAAAGCACAGTAGGTTAGGCAGCATCTGAGGAACTGGAAAATGTATGTCTCTGGCAACAGCCCTACATGAGCCTCAACCAATAGAAAGCAGAGTTCAGGTACACACGTGCTTCTCTGGTTGGAGGTCATTGGTAAGCTGGGTTGAGCCCGCAAAATTTCATGAAATGTATAAATAATTTGGAAGAGGAGACCGAGTGTAATGTATCCAAGTTTGCTGTTAACACCAAATTCAGTTGAAAGCAAAATTGTGCAAAGGATATGGAGAGTCTCCAGAGATCTGGTAAATAAGAGTGCGAGGGCCCAGCACGTGGAGCAGAAATATTGGTAAAATGAGGTAATCTGGCGTGCAAGTAAGCATTTTAGGTCAGGTTATTATTTTAATTGTGGAAATTTGGAGTATGCTATTGTGCAGAAGGACTTGGCAGTGCTCGTGCATGAATGGGTAAAAGTAGATTTGCAGGTGCAACAGATAATCAGGAAGGCAAACAGAATATTGATAATAATTTCTATCGGAATTAAATTTAAGAGCTTGCACGTTCTGCTGCAATTGTACAAGATATTATTGAGGGCCCACCTGCATGATTGGGTGCAGTTCTGGTCACCTTACTTGAGGAGGGATATACTGATTATGGAGGCGATGCAGAGGATGTTTACTGGTTAGATTTTGGATATGAGGAGGATACCCTATGAAGAGAGGTGTGGCCAGCTGGTGCTGAACTCGCTAGAACTAAAAATAAAGAGGGGTTTCTGATTGAAACTTGCATAATTACGAAAGGGATCGGTAAGATCAAGACAGGCGAGTTATTTCCGTTGATGGGTAAGACTAGGACACGAGGACATGGCCTTAAGATTAGGGAAAGTAGACAGATGACAGAGATGAGGAGGAATTGCTTTTCCAGTGAGTAGCGAATCTATGGAATCATCTGCCCAACAATGCAGTCGACGCAGCTTCATTAAATACATTGAAGACACAGTTGTTGGGTCTTTGCATGGTAAGAGAATTACGTGTTCTGCGGATCATATAAGAAGGAGGAGCTGACCTAATCGATCAGCCACGATCTTAATGAATGGCGGAGAAGACTCAATGGGCCAAATGTCACAATCTTACTTCTATTGCTAGTACACGATGAAACTATATTCACTCGAGCCAATCAAGCCATGTCTGCTTGTTGCCCTCTCTTGAAAATGAAGGGAATGGGATTGGACAGATAAAGGGAGAGGGAATGGGTCTATGATGGGAGTTAATTGTTTGTCTGAAAACAGCATCATGTATGGCCAGTCAGTGGGAAACAAGGGCAGAAACGTCACTGGCTGCAGTTTCTGATGATGCTGTCACGGTACCACGGCTGCCTGGTTCTTGGGTTCTTTCAAGAGAGGTTGTGACGAAAGTGTTGCTGAATTGAGTTTACAATTCCAGGAGAGTGGCCGCTTCCCCCAGTTCGGATTTTTTTGCCTGATTTTGTTCAGCTGTAGCAGTCATAAGATGTTACAGTCTAAAATGTTTCCAAGACTCAGCAAATAATTCCTGATTGACTTTCACTTTGGAAGATGTTCCCGCCTGCCTTTAAGAACCTGCATTTTTATTTACGTTTTTGCCAAGGGATGTGTTTATGGCATGTTACCAGATTGGAAAGGTTCCTCTGTTAAGTTGCTGTATTGGGTCTTTTAAACTTCCCAACAGTTCAGTTGTTCTAAATTTCGTTTTTCTTTCTTCCTGTTTCAACTGTTGTGTTTAAATAAATTCTGTTTTGATGTAAAGACAGGTGGTTTGATCAGCTGCACCACACCTGAAATATATACCTCGTACCTGAGATTAAATTTAAAAGACAGAAGGCTACGTTGTCAAAACGTTTTGAGGGGGTCTCTCCTAGTTCGTAACAGATTGTGGGTTTGCCCGGAATTGATTCTAAATCTCCAATTTGGGTTGTTGTGTTAGGTCTTACTGCCTTTTTTCCAGGTGTTGGATTCCGTTGAGTTAAGCAGTGATTAGTATTGTAATGGCTCTTTCAATTACTAAGAGTTTTCTAGTTGTGAAAGGAGTGACTCTATGATTTTACAAACATTCAGTACGGCATAGCCGCTGAAATTAGCAGATAAGCTCGAGCAGGGATTGCTTTTGTCTGTGAGAAAAGGAGAGATGATTATAGCAACAGCTCTGTATTGAAATTTGCGAGAAACGCCATCTGAATCTTTGGAAAGGGCTAGAGCTCAATTGCAGACGAGGCAGCTTGAAGATGAAAAGGAACTGAAACAGTTTCAATTACGGGTAAAAGTAGGGGAAAAAGAAAATGAGAGGACAGCCCGAGCAACAGAAAAGGAAGAAAAGAGAGAGAAGAAAGGGCGAAAAGAGAGTGCGGACAGGGAGAAAGAGAGAACGTTTGAATTTCAGAAATTGTCACTTACACAGGAAAGTCGGCTGAAAAGGTTGAAGGCGAATGCAGAAGGTATGCTTAGTTGGTAAGAGAGTGAGAATGAGTAAATGCATCGTAGCGAAAGGCCAGCTGGAGATCTGTTTCAATGTATCCAAGCATTATCTAAAGTTGATTAGAAGAATGTAGAATTCTTTTTCATCTCATTTGAGGAAGTGGCTAAATAAATGCAGTGGCTAGTGACCACGTGGATTTTGTTGGTCCAAACAAAGCTGGTAGATACAGCTACTGAAATGCTTGCATCACTGTCAGATGAAGTATCTGGGAATTATGAGGAGATGAAGAAAGCCATCTTAAGTTTGTATGAGCTTGTGCCAGAAGCAGAAGGACAGTATAAGAAGGGGCCTGGTCAAAAATACATTCAATTTAAAAGGACAAACAAAGGAATTTAAATAGCCAGATACAGGCATTAAAAATAGGTCAAACATATGAGAACTAGCATCTGACAGGTATTAAAACTAGGAAGTGTGAAGAAGAAAAAGGGTAAAACCCCAAGAAGTATAATGACCAATGAGAAGCAAAACTGCAGGTTTATAACTGTGGGGGTGGATTCACTTACATTGAAATTTATGAATAAATGGGAGACCTCAGGAAAGGTGATGAGATTCTGCAGCACACAGAATAGGACAGACTGTTTGGAAACGGTTAGGAATCAAGTTCAAACATATTGGATAAATGAATAGCAATGAGAAGACAGACGGCCAATGCAGGACTAAAGGTATTGTTTCGTTACTGAATGTGTGTCGTATATGAAATAAGGTACATGAACTTGTGGCACAAATTAAGGTTGGGAGGCATGATATGGTAGGGATCACGGAGATGTGGCTGCAAGGGGATAAAGATTGGGTGAAGACATCGAAGGATATACGTCCTTTAGAAAAGACAGGCAAGAAGGCAGAAGGGTCAGTATGTTGCATCAGCAAAAATGTAACCAAGCCAATAGCAATAAATGAAGTATGGTCAGATTATGTAGAAGCTGTGTGTGTAGAGTTGAGGAACGGCAAAGGTACAAAATAAAATTCTTGGAATTATCTACAAGCCTCCAAACATTAGGCAGGATATTAGTCATAAGATACACCAAAAGTTGGAGAAGGCGTGTAAGAAAGGCAAGGTTACAGAGACCACGGGGGTATTCAAGATGCAGCTGGACTGGGAAACAACAGTTTTGTTGTGGACCGCAAGAACAATTAATTTGTCGAATGTCTACGTGATGGACGTTTGTAGCAGCTTGTGGTGGAGGCCACTGGCAATTCTGGATTTAGTGTTGTGCAATTAGGCAGACTTCATGAGGGACCTTAAGATGAAGTAACCTTTAGGCGGCCGTAACCATAAAATGACAGAATTTACTCCGCAGTTTTAGCGGGAGAACGGTATTATACTTGAATAAAGACACCTTCAGAGCCACGAGGGAGGAGCTGATTGTAATTGATTGGTAGTGGGCTCTAGCAGGAATGACAGTGGAACAGCAGCGGCAGGATTTTGTGGGAGCAAGTCGAGAGAAACAGCAAAAATTAATCCCGAGGGAAAAAGACCTTGGACAACACGGATGAGACAACCATGAGACCAGGAGCATCAGTGACAGCAGACAAGAAAAAAACGGAAACTTATAATGTGGCGAAGGTCAGAGGGAAGCCGGACGATAGGGAAGCCCAGAAAGACCAACAGAGGACAACGGAGAAAGAAATAAGGATGGAGAAGATTAAACATGATGGTAAGGTAGCACGTAATATTAGGAAAGATTGCAAGAGACTCTTTGGGTATATGAAGGGCAAAGGAGAGCTAAAGCTGATATTGTGGCACTGGAAAATTAAACTGAAATAATGGGGCAAAACTAAATGGCTGACGAACTGAATGGGTACTTTGCACCAGTCTTCACGGTGGAAAACATGAATTATATCCCACAAAACCAAGACAGTCAGGAGGCAGATATGAGTATGGTGGCCATCACTGTTGGAGAAGGTGCGAAAAAAACTGCAACATCTAAAAGTGGACAAAGTTTTTGGACCAGATGGACGAGACCATCGTGCTCTGAGGGAAATATCTGAAGAGATAGTGGAGGCTTTAGTGCTGTTCTTTCAGGTAACACTGGAGTCAGGGTGGTGCCCAGAGGACTGGAAAATAGCTTCTGTTTTAAAAGGCAGTTAGGGAAATGCCGGGAAATTAAATGCTGAGTAGCCTAACCTCAGCTGTTGGTAAGGTTTTGAAGTCTATTATGAAGGATCACATTTATGGATAATTGGAAGTGCATGGAAAATAGGGCAAAGTCAGCATGGGTTCATCAATGGGAACTCATGCCTGAAAAACGTATCAGAATGCTTTGTGGAGGTAATGGACATTTTAGCCAATTGATGCTACCTATCTGCACTTTCGGAAGGCCTTTGATGAGGCTGTGGAGTAAGGTTATAACCCATGATTTTCGAGGTAAGAAACTAGCATAAATAAATATTTGCACTCTGGTAAAGAGTAGAGACTGAGGATAAAAGGGTCCTTCACAGGAAGGAAGCCAGTGACCATTCGGTAGGAAGAATAGAGGCATGGACTATTATCGAAATGCTCAGTAATTTCAGAAGTCAGAAGTGCAAAGTGACTTGGGAGTGCTTGTCCAGTTTGCTCATAAGGTGAACTAACAGGTTTAATCAGAATTTGGGAAGGCAAAGACAATACATTCATTCATCTCGATAAAAGTAGAATGCAAAAGCAGGAATGTACTTCTGACGCTTGAAAGGCTCTGGTCGATCACATGTAGCTAGTTGTGAGCAAATGTTGGGGCCCATTCCTGAGAAAGACTGTATTGAAACGAGAGCGAGTCAAAGAACAAAGAACAAAGAAAATTACCGCACAGGAGCAGGCCCTTCGTCCCTCCAAGCCTGTGCTGATCCAGGTATTCTACCTAACTTATCACCGATTTGCCAAGGATCTATATTACTCTGCTCCTTGCCCTTTCATCATGTATCTGTCTAGATACATCTGAAATTACGCTATCGTGTCTCGAACACATCAGCTGGCAACACAATCTACGCACCCACCACCCTCTGTGTAAAGAACGTCGATGAATATCTCCCTTAAACTTTTTTCCCTCTAACCTTGAACTCGTGACCTCGAGTAATTCAGTCCCCCACTCTGGGGAAAAAAGAAAAAAAGATTTTGTTATCCAGCCTGTCGACATCTGTCTTGAGTTAAGTAGACCTCAGCCAGGTCCCCGCTCAACCTCGGGCTTTCAAATGGAAATAATACTAACCTACTCAGCCTCTCTTCATAACTAGCGCCCACCAAAGCAGGTAACATTGTGTCGAAACTCCTCTGCACCCTCTTCAAAACATCCACATTCTTTTGATACTGTCAAAAGATACATCAACTGCTTTACCCTCATCTAACGGTTTGGTCACCTTCTCAAAGAACTCCATAAGGTTTGTGAAATGGAACGTAGCCTTTACAAATTCGTGCTGACTATCCCTAATCCAATTATTCCTTTCTAGATGATTATAAATCCTACCTATTATAACTTTTTCTAAAACTTTGCACACAACCAAAGCAAGTCTCACTGGCCTAAAATTACCAGGGTTGTCTCTACTTCCCTTCTTGAAAAAACGGACAACATTTGCTATCGTCCAGTCTTTGTTCTTGTAGACAATGACGACGTACAGATGAAAACCAAAGACTCTGCAATCTCCTCCGTGGTTTCCCAGAGAATCCTAAGGTAAGAAAAATCCGGCGCAGGCGACTTTTCTATTTTCACACTTCACAGAATTGCTAACACCTCTTCTTTGAGAATCGCAGTCCTGTTAGGTCTTGTAGCCTGCTCTCAGTATTCTCCTCGAGAACATTGTCTTTTTGCAGCGTGGATACCAACGACAAATATTCACTTTGCGCTTTTGCTATCTTTGTAGGTCTTTTCTGGCTAACTTGTCAATCTCTAGAGCCTTAACTGAGCCTTCACGTCTCATCCCAATACAAGGCTTCTTCTTCCTCTTTAAATGAGATTTAACTTCTTTAGTAAACCACGTCTCCCTCTCTCGGCGACTTCCTAACTACCTGACAGATAAATATTTATCAAGGATATGCAGTAGTTTTTCCTTGAATAAGCTCCACATTTCAATAGTGCCCAACCAATTCCAGGCCTCCTAAGTCTTGCCTAATCGCATCATAATAGTGTTTCATACAATAATAAATCTTGCCCTGCCTTATGCACCGACCCTTTCCATTGCTAAAGTAAACATAACCGAATTGTGTTCACGATCACCGAAGTGCTCACATACCTCCAAATCTAACACCTGGCCAGGTGCATTACCCAGTAGCAAGTCCAATATGGCCTCAACCCTTATTGGCCTGTCTACATACTGTGTTAGGAAACTCTCCTGCGCACATTAGAAAAAGAAACTGATACACCGAAAGTGCCCCAACTATAGTATTTCCAAGCAATACTTGGAAATGTAAAACCCCCACAATAGCTATCTTGTGACTCTCGCTGCTAACCAAAACAATGTTGGCTTTCAGTTCCTCTAAATCTCTGGAGCTATTTGGAGATCTATAGAAACCACCAACAGGGTGACCTCTCCTTTCCTGTTACTAACCTCCGCCTATTCTATCTCTGTAGACGAGTCCTCAAATTTCCTTTCTGCAATCGTAATACTGTCCCTGACTGACAATACAATGCCTCTCCCTCCGAAATAATCCTGACTGTTCTTACTGAAACATTTAAATCACAGAACCTGCAAGAACTATTCCTGTCCTTGCTCTATCCATGTCTCCGAAAGGACACAACATTGAATTCCTAGGTCCCAACACATGTTGCACGTTCACCACCTTATTCCGTATGACCCTAGTGTTGAAGTAGACATATTTCAAACCACCTTCCTGCTTGCTGGTGCAATCGCCCGACCTTGAAACCTTATTTCTGAACTAGTTACTCTCCACTCCCTGGTCACTGGAACTACAATTTAAGTTCTGATACCGCTGCACAATTAGTTTAAACCCGCCCCATCATCCCAAAATAATGTTACCCCTCTGGTTCAGGTTTAGACAACTCTGTTTGTAGAGGTCCCACGAACTACAGAATGCACGCAAATCATCCAGGTATCGTAGACCCTTTCTCCTGCAACAGCCCTCTAGCCACGAGTTCAAATCCGCGCTCTCCATATTCTTTGCCTCGCTCGCACGTAGCACGGGAAACAAACCAGAGGTAACAACTCTCTTTGTTCTAGCTCTAAGATTCCACTTTTGCTTCCCGAATTTCTGCCTTAAATCCCCATCCGCTTTCCTACCTACATCGTTAGTGTGTAGTTCCCTGCAGGTTTTCGTTGCTATGTCCTTACTGTCCACTAACATCCTCATTTGGTTCACACCCCCCCCCCCCTCCCGCTACATTAGTTTAAAACTCTCCAACAGCGTTTGAAACAGCACCCCTGAAATTATCTTATCCAATCTGCCCAGGTGTGGTCCGTCCGATTTGTAACACTCTCACGTCCCCCTGAACTGTTCTCAAAGTTCCAAGAATCTAAACCCCCTCCTTCGTGCACCATCTCTCAAGCCACTCATTCACTCTGCCTTTTATTTTCATTTCTACTCTGGGTACTATGTGGTGCTGGTAGCAACCCTGAGATTACTACCTCCGAAGTCTTGCTTTTGAACTTGTCTCCTAACTATGTTCTGCTTGTTGGATCTTGCCCCGTTTTGTACCTATACCATTGGTGCCTATAAGCACCAAGACAGCTGGCTGTTTACCTCTCCATTCAGAATGTCCTGCATCCGATCTGACACATCCCTGACCCTTGCAACTGGGAGGCAAAATACCATTGGGGAGTTTATTTTAGACAACAGAACCGTCTATCTCCTTCCCTTACAATTAAAACCCCGATGGTACTCATCCTTTCATTCTCTTTCGCGCCCTTTTGTGTACCATGGTGCTATGAACCTGGCAACTGCGGCTTCCCCTGATGATATATCTCCCCCAGAAGTATTCAAACAGGCATCCCTGCTCTTTCTCGGCAGGGACGAATTGCCTAATTTCTGGTCCAATGTGTTATAGTCTAATGGTCTTATGGTTTTGTCAATTTCAGTCTGTGAGGGGGTAGAAATTAGGGAAAAAAGAAATCCTCACTTAGTAAGGGAAAAAGAGATTTGGTTGAAGACAATAAAGATAGCTTACCACTGGGCACAAAGGAACCCCATGAAGGTAACGAGAATTTAAAATGCTCCGAAGCTTTCCCTGTAATAAAGTAGACCACACGACGTCGCAGTGTTGGTGGTTTAGAAAAAGGACTGGGAAGACTGATCAGGAAAAAAGGATAAGACAGTGAACTTTGTAGAAGTGGTAAAGGAAAGCTGCATTTATAATTTCCAACCATGGTCAGAGATTGGTTGAGGAGAAAGTGGCAGATCCTCTTAAACATTCGAAAGAACATTTTACTTCCAGATGCGAGGAGCTGCAGGGAGAGAAGTTATCGTATTAAGAAATGCAGGACCATGTTTATCATTGATGTTCACAGATGAGGAGTTATGTAACGCAGAGAGTTATTGCCAGAAAAGAAAAAGTATTAGTACGTGGAATTCATGACGACAAAATGAATTGATTAATTTGTCGAGTAAGATTAGAGTGTTCTGGGAAAAGTGAAGAAGTGGACCTAGTAGTAATGGAAAAACTCTCAGCACCGGAAATACAATTTAGATGATGTTAGATTACTTACAGTGTGGAAACAGGCCCTTCAGCCCAACAAGTCCACATTGACCTGCCGAAGCGCAACCCACCCAGACCCAACATTTACCCCTTCAATTAGCATTACGGGTAATTTAGCGTGGCCAATTCAACTAACCTGCACATTTTTGGACTGTGGGAGGAAGCCGGAGCACCCGGAGGAAACCCACGCAGACACGGGGAGAATGTGCAGTCTCCACACAATCAATCGCCTGAGGTGGGAATTGAACCAGGGTTCAGTAATTTAATCTAATCTAATAATGGAAAATCTCTCAGCACCGGAAATACAATTTGTCCTCAGTAATGATGTAGCCAAGTCAAAAGTCAGATTGTTTGAAAAACCAGCGGAAAATTAGGCAACAGATGTATTTCACGAAACATATCGTGGGCTTTCTTCTTGACTGTGTGGCAATAAATTGACAAAGTCACCAGTAGAAACAGGAGAAGAAATCAAAGAATACAGACAAGGAAGTTGAAGTAAAATTCTCAGATGTTTGAGACAAACCAGGAACAACTGGAGAATAGCTGGATATTTTGAGCTCAGAGAAATTAACTAAGTTTTGAATGAACAATGAAAACCTGAAACAATTTCATCAAGAAACCTGCACAGAAGAAAAATCTACGTCTTTCCCTGAATGCGACTATCTTAAAAAAGAAGTCGTGATGAGGCTTTAATACGATCGCACATTCAGCAAATGAAGAATGGACAGAAGTTCATCAGGTTGTATTAGAAGAGGGTGAAGAAAGGAAATGTTGCGGTTAGCGCATGAATAATGAGCAGGAGCACATTTACGTAGCATTCAAATTAAAATACAAAAACTGACCTCAAATGCTCAAGATGCAGTTGAATTTTGTCAAATATATCAAATAAGGAAAACCGGAGGCAGGAATAATATCAACACCTTTATTACCTGTTCCTGCATTTGAAGAACATTCTCCAAGAGTCTACTGATTGTCTACCGAAAACATAAAGACGGAATCAGTATGCGTTAACAGGAATGAATGTGTCCGCTAGATTCCCAGAAGCCATTCCATTATGCAATATTACAGTTAAACAATTGTAAAAGAGTTACTCCAATGTTTCACTATATACGGACTGCTTACAGAGAATCAATCAGATCAAGGGTCAAGTCTTACATTAAAATTATTCAGGGAAGTAATGGATAACTGAGGAATAAAATAACTCGAATCCACTGCGTATGATCCAGAATCGCAATGAGCGTTAAAAAACATGGCATCAGACGTTAAAGACCACGATTAAGGATTACATTCAAGACTAACTAATTGATTGGGATAGCGGAATTCCATTTGTAATTTTTGCCATTACAGTTGCACCAATTGTAACGACCAAATTCAACCCATTTGAATTAGCTTTTGGGAAGGAGGTGAGAGGACGACTGAAACTAATTCAGGGGAATATGGTGAGTCAGAAGTTTTAGAGCAAATATTTGTACTAAAATTTGGACAAATATTTCGGGAATGGCTAAATAGATCAGGGCTATCTGCTGTGCAACAACTAAAAATATTACAGAAGGTGATAAAACAGGAAGCAGATTGATTAAAGTAGTTTGCTTCCAGGTAAAAATTACTTAGCTAAATAGCTGGATTTTAAGCTCTATATTTTTTCTGTGAGGATAAAAGGCAAGCTTGACAGGAACAGAGAACATTAAGTGTCAAGACATACTGAAGCTTTGAACAGAAAAATGAAGCAGATATGGTTTATGTTGCAAGCAGCTGATATAAAGGGATTTCCTTTAGGTATGCAGGGAATGTAGATATGTACTAAAGAAGGAAATCAGAAGGGTGAAAGTAGGGCACGAGGTAGCCTTGCATTCGAAGAATAGGGTGAGTCAAAATAGGATGTTTAAACATAATGAAGAAAAAAATGAATATCTCGAGAGAGTAGAAATTTTCAAATAGCTAAGTGGAAGCGCGGAAGCGTAGGAGGTGGCTCTGGCCATGAATGAATGTTCCTCCTCTGTGTTTACTCTGGAGAAAGACATGAAGACCTGGGATCTTGGGGTTGCTAGTTCTGATATGTTGGGACAGTTCATATAGTAGTGATACTATGTTGGATATAATTGAAGGTGGAAAAATCTCCTGGTTCTGAACAGATATATTCAAGAACACTTCAAGACGCTAGAGAAGGAATTGTCAGAGACCTGGCTGATATGTTTGCTTCATAGTTAACAACGAGTGAGGTCCGAGAAGACTGGAAGATAGTGAATGTTGCACCCCTATTCAAGAAGGCCAGCAAGGAAAACAGATCCATAGACCAGTAAGCCGAACATGTGTGGCAAGTAAGTTACTTGAGAAGATTCTGAGAGATAGGTTGAACATGCATTTGGAAAGATGGGGTTTGCAGTTGGATGGTCAGCGTGGCATCTTAGATTTCTTTGATGAAGTGACAGTAAAGCTTGACGAATGCAGTGCGACGGACGTATTCGATATGGGTTTCAGTAAGGCCTTTCATAACGATCCACATGGACGGCTGCTGTGGAAGTTTCGATCATATGAAATCCAGTTGAGCCAGTCAATTGGCTTGATGGGAAGAAACAGAGGATAATAGTGAAGGGATATTTTTCGGACTAGAGGCCTGTGACTACTGGAGTGTCCCGGGGTATTTGCTGAACCCATTATTGTTTGCTATCTATATGATTGGGATGAGCATATAAAAGGCGTGAGTAGTAAGTTTTCAGATGTCAGTAAAATAAGCGGTATCGGCGACACCGACGAAGGTTGATCAGCAGGGGAAGTGGACCGGGAAATAGGAAGTGATGTTTAATATAGATAAGGGTGAGGTATTGCATTTTGGAAAGTCACATCAAGGTAGGAGCTCAATTGTGCATGGTCAGCCCTTAAGGAGTGCAATCGAAAAGAGGGACTTTGTAGATCCGGTGCATGCATCTATGAAAATGGTGTCACAGGCGGACAGCACAGTAAAGAAGGTTTTTGGTACACTGGCGTTCATCAGTCGGGGCATTGAGTATCGAAGTTCTGAAGTCATGTTGCAGCTGTACAGGACTTTGGTGAGGTTGTGCGTGGAGTACTCTGTTCATTTTTGACCACCTTGCAATAGGAGGGATGTTATTAAACTGGAAAGTGTTCAAGATTGAGGGAGGAACTTTGATAAGTTCGTTAGGTCATGAGAGGCATGGATAGGTTAAGTACACTTTGTATTTTCAGCAGGGCTCTGGAATTTAGGACTACACTATCAGTTAAAGATGAGGAGGAAGAACGAAAGTGAACCTGAGGGGCAATCTTTTTACACAGAAAGTATTTACGCATGTGGGATGAGCTGCCAGGAGAAGTTATTGAGGAGGGTATATTAACGACATTCAAAAGGCATTTGGGCAAATGCATGAATAAGAAAGGTTAAGAAAGACTTTGACCAAGTGCATGGAAATGGCATTAGCATAAATGGACATTCTAGTCTGCACGGAACAGTTTCGGCCAAACAGGCTGCTCGTGATGTGGGTCTCTTTGACTCTATGCAACAATAAATCAAAAACTCGTAATTTTGCTAACGGAGATGAAGTGTTTGTGTTCCTTCCATTGGTAGGTGTGGTGATGCTACTCTTTTGACAACGCTAATTTGTTTTTTTGTTTGTTTTCCAGGAGGTCGTAAATGCAGAGTTTCCAATATATCTGAAAAGAGCTACTTAGAAAAAAAATTTAAGTTCTTTGTCAAAACGCTTGCACAACAAAAGAGGAATGACCAGATCTTCCAAATCATTCTCTTATTTCTGGTTTTTAACAAGCAGTCAGTTTGAAGCTAATTGTCAAGCATTTTTTTTCCCTGGGGACACAAAGAAACATCTCCATGCTGATCCTCTCTCTCTCTGAAATCTCTCTCCTGTGAGAAGCTGTGTTTGAATTTAGTTGTTTGCCAAGGAGGGTTTTTTGGGGATATTGCAGGAAATTCGAACAGCTTTTGTTAAGTTGCGTTTTCGTTTCAGTTGAGTTTTCAAATATTTGTGTTATACAGAATTAGGTTTTCCTTTGTTCATGTAAGTTCGGTATAGTTTAACACTGAGTAGTTTCACCAGCTGCGTTTCTCCTGCAATATTCACCTTACATCTGCTGAAAACAACTGAATCGTTCTGTACTTGGGCACGTTCTTAAAACTCTTTGAGGGGGTCTGACCTGGTCCATAACATTTTGTTTTTTTTTTGCGGTTTTCTTTTCATAGTTCCAATTCAGGGTGAGCCTTTTTGGACTCAAAGGCAGCACTTCGTAAGTGTCCGTGTCTTTTGTTCCTGATGTTGCATTCGGTTGGTTTAAGCAGTGCTTTGGCCCTTTTAAAAAGCGTAAACATAGCAAAACAGTTTGCTTTGGCAGTCAAGCTTGAGCTGATGCTACCTTCACCCGTATGAAAAGGAGAGATAATTTCAGCAATACCTGAACATTCAAATTTGCTGGAAACACCATCATAATCTTTGCAGATGTCCAAACTCCATTGGAAAATGAAGCAGCTGTAGTTCGAGGCAAAAGAAAAAGGAAGAGAAGCAGAAATGAAACTGTTCGAATTACGATTAAAACCAGAGGAAAGAAAAACAGACCGAAACGCCCAGCAGAACAAAAGAAAAAGGACAGAATCGCTTTACCAGAACAAAAGGAAAGGGTGAGAGAGAGAAAGAGACAGAGAGAGGAACAGAAGAAAAAGGAGATGTTAAAACTTGATTAATAAGCAATTACATTGGAAACTTGGCTTTAATGAGTGGGCATGAATGCTGAAAGTGAGCTTAATGAGAAAGACAGTGTGGATGAGCAAATTGTTGCAGTAGGCCTGGTGGGGACATGTTTAAATATATTCAAGCATTGCCTAAATTTAATGAGAAGGGTGTGAGAATCTTTTCATCTCTATTGAGAAGGTGCGTGCACAAATGTCGTGGCCAATGACTTTGTAGGTTTTGTTTATCCTAGAAAACTGGTACGTAGGAAGCGTGAGGTATTTACATCACTATCAGAGGAGATAGTTGGGGTCAATGAGGAGGAGACGAAACCGTTGTACCAGAAGCTTCCCGGCAGTGTTCCAGGAACCTAAGGACGCACACTTGCAAACCTACATTTAGGGGCTCAGTGGCTAGCACTGCCACCTCACAGCACCAGGGACCCAGGTTTGATTCCAGCCTCAGGCGACAGTCTGCGTGCAGTTTGCACATTCTCCCCATGTCTGCGTGGGTTTCCTCCAGGTGCTCCCGTTTCCTCTCACAATCTGAAGATGTGCAGATTAGGTGAATTCGCCATGCTAAATTGCTCATAATGTTACGTGCATTCGTTGGATGGTCAGTGTGGACTTTTTGGGCCGAAGGGCATATTTCCACGCTGTAGGGAATCTATTCTGAGTTCAAAAAGATCAAATAAAGTAACTGTGATAGGTATATTAGGGTAATAAAAACAAAGCAAACCTATGACACTATTCGAGCAACGCTTACTTTGGTGGAGATCAAAATTTCACCTCCTGAAGTATTGAGCAATGGTGTGGAAAAGCAGAGAGTTAAAATGGCGCAATTAGCAGTGGAAATGGCTAAGCATTGGTTCATAAATTAAAGTTTGACTTCTCACATCAATTTCAATCCATGAAGGATAAAAATTTGGAAAAAGACAAATGCTCACATCGTAATGGAAGATAAATCCCGTTGAAATCACATGGATAACTTACAACAACGCAAAAAGAAAACTCTTACACCGGAATAAGGAGCCTAAAAAGCTGCGGTGTTTTCACTTCACTAAGGTAGACAGCATGAAACCATAGTGTTGGTGGGTTAGAAATAGCACTGCAAAGCCAAGTTCAGGAAAACAAAATTACCCAGTGACTTTTGTTGAAGTGGAGTCTAAAACCCTACACCACAATGTACAATTTGTCGGAGAGGTGTGGAGAAGGAACTGCCAGATATTATTAAACTGTAGAATTACTTTTGAAAGTAAACTGTATTCACATAAGCCAGGAGCAGCACCTAAAGAGGTTGCAATGTTAAGACATAGAGGGTCCTCACAATCTTTGATGTTGAAAGATGAGGACATATGTACCGCTGAAAGTCTGTTGCCAGAAAACGTGCTCGTAACGGGAACTAAGACTGAGAGAAGATGTGCTCAATTGTGTAGAATGAGGTTAGAGGAGCCAGTGAAAGGTGAAAATGTCCTCGTAGGACTACGGGGCAAACTCTCAGGTCCAAGAATGCAATTAGTTCTTTCTAACCAAGTAGCTGGTACACAGATAGGAGTGCTGCTTACCGTTATCGAAAAGCCAGTTGTATACCTCAGGCAATTGAGGTATTGTAGGAAGCATATCTTCGGATTTTTTTCCTGACTGTATGGTAATGAATTCACAAAGGTACCAGTCGAAACAAGAGAGATCAAAGAGTACAGGTAAGAAAATTAAAGTGGAATTACCAGGTACACTGTTTGATCAGATGGTTGAGACAAAACAGGAGGAGATACATGACAAAGCAGACATCTTTATCTCTGGAACATTAACCGACTTACAGTTGAAAGATGAGTAAATAAAACGTTAGTATCAAATAGCATGCACAGAAGAAGAACATAGATGCACTCTGGTGCACTGCTATCTGAAAAATGATGTCTTAATAAGGAAATGAAGGCCATTATATATTCAGGAAGAAAGTAAATGGGCAGAGGTTCATTAAGTCGCATTGCCAGTGAGTTACAGAAAGGAATTCTTGCGGGTAGTGCATGATCTACGATTAGGTCATTTAGACAAAAGAAAATCTCAAATAACACTTTTCTTACCGGCCTGTTCTGCGTAAGGATAGATAGACAAGTAATTGGAAAATGCGGGCAGTATTAAAACCGACAACTTTAATACGTTCGAAGAACCTTTTCCAAGAGTCTTCAGTGACTTCCTCGGACCTATGGCTAAAACAAAAAATGGGAGTCAGTTTGTGTTAACAATAATGGATTTGCACATTAGATTTTCAGAGGCCATTCCATTCCGCAATATTCAAGCTGAAACTAACGTAGAGGAGATATTCAAATTTTCCACTACATACGGACTACTAACAGAGATCAACTGTCAAAAATTACACCAAAATTATTCCAGGTAATTATGGACAGATTAGGAATACAACCATTCAAAAATATTGTGTTCTGGCCAGAAATGCAGGGAGCTCAAGAAAGGTGGCATCAGATATTCAAGACGATGTTCATGACTCATATTTAAGACTATCCAGATGACTGAGACACTGGAGCTCCGTTGGAATTTTTGCCATCAGAGAGGCACCGAATAAATACCATGTTTAGCCCATTTGAAATTGTTTTTGGGAACGTAGCAAATGGAACAATAAGCTTGCTTATGGAGAAATTAAGTCGTAATTCAGAGGCCACATATTCGGGCAGTGTGTCAAATTTAAGAAGTAATTAAATAAACTGGTGGAGTTGGCGAGAAACGTTATAAAGATATCAAAGCGTACAATGAAACAGGAAGCAAGCACAAACTCAAAAACACCGCAATTTTGCTATCGGAGATGAGGTGTTAGTCGCTCTTCCAATGGTCAGTGAACCATTAATAAGAAGGAGCAGTGGATATTATCAAGTCGAAATGAGATTGATTGAGGTGAACTATTTCATAAGGATCTGAAGAAGGGCTTATGCCCGAAACGTCGATTCTCCTACTCCTCGGATGCTGCCTGGCCTGCTGTGTTTTTCCAGCACCACATTTTTCAACTCTGGTACTCCAGCATCTGCAGTCCTCACTTTCTCCTATTTCATAAGGACTCCAGACAGAAAGAAATCTCACAGAGTGTGTCATGTGAATATGCACAAAAGGCATTTTGATAGGTGCAGAAAGCAAGAGGAGACTTTGTTATTGGTTGCAACACAGAATGAAGAGGCAAGTTTAGACGATTCTAAATTGGACATTTGTCAAATTAAATAGAACAATGAAAAATGTTGCCAAAAGTTGGAATAATTTATTCAGTTACATTCCAGAGGAAAATCGGAATGACTTAAAAGTGGTATTACTATCGTCTGGGCAGATAGTTCGAATAAACTGGGAAATGCCAACTCACCCATTCATGATGTAGATATAAGAGATGCCGTTCCGATTAAGCAAAGTCCTTCGAGGCATAACTCTAATGTAGCGCAGATTCAAAGGAGATTGAACACATGCTTCAAAATGTAATAGTAGAAGAGAATTATAGTGCCTGGAAGTCACTCAAAGAAATAGTGCCAAAACCAGATGGTACCAAACGTTCATGTGTGGACAATTAATAAATCAATTCAGTTACAAATTTCGATTCGGATCCGATTCCAAGTTTGGAAGATTGCATTGAAAGGGGAGGGGTAGACAGCAACTTACATTTCTACATCAGATTTGCTCAGAAAACACTGGCAGGTAGACTTGTGTGAAAGAGTGTGAACAATTGCGTCTTTCGGAATGGATAATGGACTGTATCAGGTTAAAGTAACCTCATTTGATACAAAAAATGCTCCAACCACATTTCAAAGCCTAACCAAGAAGATATTTTCCAGATTTGTGTGGCATATATTGATAACATGGTAATTTTTTAGTCAAACATGGAAAAAGAATTTGCAAAATATTTCAGAAATGTTCAATTGACTTCGGCAGGTAAGCTTCATGAAAAACCTGGCTATCAGTAAATTTGCGAAAGCACAGGTCACCTTCCCAGGCAATGTGATTGGATATGGACAAATGACCGCAAGAAATTCGAAATCAAAGGTTAAAAAAAAACAACAGTACTACGATTCCTGGTATTGAATTGATTTTGTGAGAAATTCGTACCAAATTTGAGCATTGTGGCTGCTCTACACACCTTGTTACTCAAGAAAGGCAATAGGTTTCAGTGGACGACAAACTGTCAGAAGACAATTAAATGCTTGAGAGCAGTGTTACTCTTTACCCAGTATTAGCAACATCTAATTACGCAAAATCATTCATGTTGGCTTTTGATGCGAGTGATGTGGGTGTAGATGCAGTGCTCTTAAAGGGCGAGAACGAGAAGTTAAAAAAACCTATTGGATGTTTCTGCAAGAAATTGAGCATCCTTCAAAATAATTATTCGAATGTAGAAAAGGAGGCTTTGAATTTGGTGTTGGCATTTCCACGTTTATATTACCAATAATTATCTGTGAAAGTCGTGTGCACTGATCATAACCCATTGAAGTTTTTAGAGAAATTGAAGGACGAACATTCCACACTGTTCATATGAAGCTTGGTGTTACAGACATTCAATTTGAAAGTTGTGCATGTGGCTGGACAACACGATTTAATTGCTGACGCATTTTTGAGTCTTGAAACAGGAAGAGAGGCTTCAGCTGGAAGGAACGTACATGTGAAATAGACCACAGTAGTGCATGTTTGCATGGTTATTCTCAATGTAATATATATGTATAGTAATGTAATAACAAATTAAGATTAAGGGGTTTTAAAATGAAACGATCTTATTGGCATTCAATGTTTCTGGGGGAAGGGTGACGAGGCTATTTTAGCTTTTTTTTGCGTGAGGCATTGTAAAGGCAACGGTTCTGATATGTCTGCAAATATCAGCTTGAAAAGACTTTTAAGTTTATTTTAAACATTTGCATAATAAAAGGGGTGTGGATAATTCTTCCAGTTCTCAATTCTGGTTTAGTTTCAGCGCGCAGTCAATTTGAAGTTGCTGCTCAATTTTTAAGCTGTCAACCTAAAGAAACAGTTCCATGCCGATCCTCTCTCTGTGCAAACTGTCTCTGGTAAGAAAATTGTTTGAACTTACTGTTTTTTGCCATGGGATTCTAATGGGATGTTGAAAGACCTCGGCTCTTTGTTTACTTATCTGTTTGTTTAGGTTGGGTTTTCATATAGTGATGTTATTCTAAATTCGGTTTTCTTTAGTTCGTACGTGAATAAGTTCTGTTTTGAGCAAAATTGAGTATTTGACTAGCTGTATCGCTCCTGGAATATTTACCTTACGTCTGCTTAAAATAAGCAGAAAAGTTAAGTATTGGGCTATCTTCTTAAAATGTCTTGACCATATCTGGCCTGGTCGAAAACTTAGGTGAACCTTTAGAAAAAAGGTTTAGTGGACATTATCAAGTCAAAAGGGGATTGAGTGAGGGAAAGTATTTGATCAGGACTCCAAATAGATATAAATCTCACAGATTATACATTGTGTATATGCTCAAATGGTAGTTTGGTAGGAAGGAAAGCACAAGGAGAAGCTATTACTTGTGACAACACTGATTGAAGAACCAACTTCAGAGGATTCTGAATTGGACTTTCCTCAAATTAAACTGGACAATTAGCACATTTTCAAAATTTGTGATAGATAATTGAGATACCTTACATATGAAATTCGAAACAACCTGAAAAAGCTATTGATATTCCATGGGAAAATCAGCAGAAACAACTTGTGAATTGCTAAAATATGTTGTTCTAATTAAGCAACATTTTTATTGACATATCACTATAAAGTTGGTACCGAGCCAAAATGAGATTGCTCCAAGACAACATATAGGAATCAGTTTTGCAGTGACCAGAGCTCACCCATAGTCATCTTGACAAATATGTAATGCAGAGCATTACAAAGTTTATGCAGTTACAGAATTCCAATTCATTTCGGAATCCACGTTCAGAAGACTGTATTGAAAAGGTTGGACACGTAAAATATATTTCTAAATTGGACTTATTTAGTGAATACTGGTGGGTGCCCTTGTCTGTAAGAGTGAAGACAATTTCCACTTTTGTAACAATTAATGAACTGCATCAACTTAAAGTCACGCCATTTGGTTTGAAAAGTGCGCCAGCCACATTTCAAACATTAACTAATAAGTCATTTCTGGACTATCCAATTGTGTGGAATCGAAGAACTAGTGATTTTTAGACTTATATGGAATTAAAATTTGCAGAATTTATTTGAATTATTCAATTGAGTTTGGAAGGCAGGCTTGGTAGTAATGCTGGCTAAGAATGAATTTGCCAAAACCAAGTTACACTCCTGGGGCATGCTGTCAATCATGGACAATTTCCCCCAAGGAATGTGAAAACAGGTTGTTGGGGAGTTCGCCATAACACAGATGAAGAGACCAGTATTATATTTACTGGGAATGAGTGAGTTCTATCAGGAATGTGTAAAGATTTTTAGCAGTGTGGCTGCTCCAGTAACTGTCTTTACCTGTCATGCCTGATGCTTCTCAAACAGTCTTTTATTTTCTCCCATAGTGAGTTGATTGATATAGTAAGCTGTGTAGACGTGAAGGCATCACAGAAAGACAGTAATCGAGTGCGCAATATCGCTGGGCAAGGTAGTCATGATGAATGGTGGGATTCCACGAAATACAGAGGATTACAGGGACTTGGCGTGAATGTCGATGGTTCGTTGAAGGCAGCTTCACAGATACAGAAGGTGAATGAGATGGTATTTGGATAGTACCTCTTGCAAAAGGTTTTGATAGAGCAGCATTCTTTCGGCCCAACTGGAGAATTGTCTGCTGTTAAAAACCATTTGTTCCTCACTTTAAATATATGCTGTCTTGTCTCATACATGTCTCACAAGTGGAAGAGAGTCTCAGAATGTCCGCCGTCTATGCCTCTCTTAATTTTGCATATCTCAACTAAATGTCCCCCCCTCCACACCCCGCTCCCCAACCCCCAGCCAGTCCTCAGGAAACCCTCGCCAGCCGAGTGAGCTTCAGGGATACCACTTTAATGCACCCAATTGTATCGCTTCAGTCAGGGCATATCATGAACAGATCAACTCTTGATTGCTTCATAGTAAAATCCTGAAACAAAGTCACGACTCAGCCACATGATCAACATTTTTTTCGGGATCTGATCTGGCAAGCCAATGTATTTGCAGCCGATATGCGGACTTGAGACAGCAAAAGAGTTCCATTAGGATTGACCTGACTAAGTGAACACATTGGCTGGTGCCTCAGAGATTGTACACCCTGAAAATCTCGCGTACATCGAACTTGGAATACTTAAATTGCTTAACAACATACAAATCAGAACCAATCAAAGTAATCATCTCATTAAATGGTCAGTGATTCCAATGAAGTTTGATGCCCCATCTGAGAAGGACACTGCTTGTCACTGACCATTTGAATATTTTCTTTCTTCCCGTTGTGGAAAGTGAATGAAGATTTGTACACCAGTTGTCTTTCACTGTGTCTCACACTTGCACACACACACACAAATTGGGTGCTGGGGAAAATATAAGCACGACCGCAGTTAGGAGGTAGTTGGTGGTTTCATTAATTCTGGATTAGTGGTGCTGGAAAAGCACAGCAGTTCAGGCAGCATCCGAGTAGCAGTAAAATCGAAGTTTTCGGGAAAAAAAAGCCCTTCATCAGGAATACACTTTTGCCCGAAACTTTGATTTAACTGCTTCTCGGATGCTGCCTGAACTGCTGTGCTTTTCCAGCACCACTAATCCAGAATCTGGTTTCCAGCATCTGCAGTCACTGTTTTTACCTAGGGGGTTTCACTATGGAAAGAAAAATAAATAGCCAAGGAGATGGAGGGTGCTGCACGGAGCAGTCCCCTGCAATAGAAAAAATAATAATTTTGATACCAACGTGGCTGTAGCAGTGATTACAGATACAGTCTTTACCAAAATACACGCTTGACTCCAACTCTTAGGTATGCATAAGACGTCAGCAAGACTTAGAGCCCGTACCAAAGAACATTTGCAGGTTAAGGGTGCAACTTCTGTTCCAGTATTGTGTCAGAAGCAGCTTGCTCATTTACCAGTGATTTTAGTAGAAGTCTCTGGCACAAGCACAATGTTTCAAAATTGTTTGAGAAAGATTCAACATGAATGGCGCAATATTTTTCGATTAGAAACTGTCTGCCTGAAGGAAGTTATAATTAAATAACTGGAAGTTTTTAACGAAGGTTTAGGAACTATCGAAGAAGACAAGACCAACTTGAATGCTGACCAGGAAATAATTCCAGGATTCTGTAAGGCCTACCCAGTGCCATACGCCTTACACGAAAATGTAGCAACAGAGATCAGGAGACTTGAAAGTGAATGAATAATTAAACCAGCACAGTTTGCGAATTGGGAAGCAGCCCAAGGGTTTGGTTCACCTTTGTGCAGATTTTAAACAACCAAATAACTGCTTCTCACAGCTGGATAAATGTCAAATCTCTCGCGTTGTGGAATTATACGGAAAGATTGTGGGGGTGCTATCCTTCACAAAGCTGGACATGAAACACGTGAACCTGCAATTGTCGTTAGATGAAGATCCCCAGATGTATGTTACAAGAAATTCAATTAATGCCTTTTTATACGAATATACGAGGCTGCTATTGAGGGTTTATTAGCCTATGCCATTTTCTAGCAGGCGATGGACAACATTTTACCAGCTCTACCCCAGGTCGCCATGTATCAAAATGACGTTTGAATAATAAAAAGAACTAATAAAGGGGATTTGGAGAACTTGGACCGTGTGTTTAAACGCTTCTCCCAGGCAGGTGCATGTCTTCGCAAGCAACAATGAATGTTTCAAAAGCACAATTGACCTACTTGTTCGATAGTGTGAACACGATCAGGTCCCAACTGAAGATGAATTGAGGGTGATGAACAGTGCCCCAGCTCCCACGTCTGTATCAGAGCTTAAGTCTTTCCTTAACTTGGTGATTTATTACAAAAAAATCGTACATAAACTGGCCTCTATTCGAAAATGGGTCCGACTCATTAACGATCCATTGAATGGAAGTGAAGAAACAGCTACCACCTTCTAATACCAAACTTGATCTGGTGCTGATATGTAATGCCTCCCCCTATGATAACGGAATAACGTTGGCACACAGATGGCCCAATGGAGCTGAACGCCCAATAGTGCATGCTTCCTGAGCATTTGCTGAGGCAGAAAAAATTGTGCCCACATAGACATGGAAGGTATGATGGTCATATTTGGTGTGAAGAAATTCCACGAATACTAGTACGAACCAAAGTACCAGTACGAACCAATGACAGACCACAAACAACTGACAGGGCACTCACAGCGGGATAGATTCGTGTTTCCCGTAGTTTCTGCTCCAATTCAGTGAAGGGTTCTCATTCTAAGTGAGTATAATTGTAAGTAGCAAATGAGGATATATTGAGCCGACTGCCACTGGCAGATGCATACCAGTCGTGCTGACACTGGAAGAGTGTTATCTTCTTTTGACCGCTCTGGATGCCCTTCCGGTCACATCTGATAATATCAGACTTTGGACAAAAAAAGAATGCTATCCTGGAAAAATGACGGTTAGTGGAGGAGTAGTCTTTTCTGGACCCGGAGAGACCATATCACGTGAGAAGATAGGACTTTACATTAGGTGGAGCAAGAGTGATTGCACCAAGCAAAAATCGCCGATAAATATTGGCTGAACTCGACCAGGGTCATCACGAACTTCCAAAATGAAGATGTTGGTTGAATTTTACGTGTTACGAAGATGTGGATGTACCTTTAAGAGAGTTAAAGGCAGCAGAGCTGCCGAACACAGCACCAAGTGTTCTCAATAAGGCAACAATGTAACACTGGTTCGAACAACTCGATTCGTTTGCTGCCTGAAGACTAAAACAAATTCGAATCAGACAATCGGTTTAAATTACACCCCGAAAAAAATACCAAATTCCAATCAAGTTTGTATTCAGCATTTTTTTTTCCTTGTCCAGGAGCAGCGTGAGACAGAGTGGTGGTAACGATGGAGACCTGGAGGTTGTCGCAAAATTAAAAGAACAGCATAAATTCTCACATTCGAAGCCCGCAGCCTTTTTCCTGTCCGGGAGCAGCGGGAGACAGAGCCGACTTGACTTTCGAGGTGAAGAAGTAGCCAGGAAGGCAAGAGAACAGGATAAATTCTTATCTTTGAAGCCCGCGGTCTTCTTCCTGTCACGAGCTGCGGAGACAGAGTGGAGGTGACGTTGGAGACCAGGAGGTTGCGAGAAAGGTAAGGACTCAATACATATTTGGCCAGCAGCTAATTCCAAGAAACTACACGTGTAGTATTTGCCTCCTGCACCCCTCCTCTCACCGGAAGAAAAGGACTCTGCAAGGTCCGGTTTTATTGTTTTCTTTCACATATTTAAGTGCATTGTTTGGTTTTAGATAATTGATATAAAGCTAAGTCTTACAATGGTAGGGCATCTCATGCCCGTGGCATGTGCCTCTTGCTTGATATAGGCGCTCAGGGACGTGGCTGACATCCCTGACTTGCAAGAAGTGTGTCTAACTGAAGCTCTTGTTTGACTGCATGACAGCTCTGGAGCTGTGGATGGAGACACTAGGGAGCATCCACGATGCTGAGGTGTTCGCGCACAGCACGTTTAGTGATTTGGTCACACTGCAAATTATAATTGCTGAGGGGGAGAGTGAATGGGTTGCTAAAAGGCAGAGAAAGAGTCGGAAGGCAGTACAGGTGTCCCTAGCAGTTATCTACCTCCAAAACAAGATGCTGTTGGGGAGATAGCTCACTAGGGCAGGGAAGCCGTTGCCGGGATCATGGCACCGTGGCGACCACGGCTGTTCAGAAGGGCCATAGTCATGGTGGATTCTAATTGAAGGGGAGTGAGGCCGAAAACGAGACTCCCAGATGGCATGTTGCCTCCCAGGTGCTAGGGTCAGGGATGTCACTGATTGGCTGCAGAACACTCTGAAAGGGGAGGATGAAGGTTGTGTCATGGTGCATATAGGCACCAATAATATAAGTGGGAAAAAAAAACGAAAAGAGGTCCTGAAAGCAGAATTCAGGGAGCTAGGAGAGAAGTTAAAGAGGGGGACTACAAAAGTCATGATCTCGGAATTTTTACCAGTGCCATGTGCTAACCAGGGTAGAAATTGAAGAATAGGCCGGATGAGCACGTGGCTTGTGAGATAGTACAGGAGAGAGGGGTTCAGACTTGTGGAACATCGAGACTGGTTCTGGGGCCGGTGGGATCATTACACATTGTATGGTCTGCATCTGAACCAGACGGTAAGTAATGTCTTGGTGGAGTTTTTGCTACTGCTGTTGGGGAAGGTTTAAAATAATGCGTCAGGGGGCTAGGAACCACAAGAAGATACGAGTAGACTGTGAGGTGGAAACTAGAGATTGTAAGGATAATGAAGTTAGATTTACCAAAGGGAAGAGTAGATGAACGCAAAGGATCTGGCAACCTGAAGTTCATGTACTTTAATGCAAGCAGTATAGTGGGCAAGGCAGATGAACTTAGGGTTTGGATTGGCGACTGGGAGTATAACGTTATTGTAATCACAGCGACTTTGTTGAAGAAAAGGTATGATTGGCAACCCTGTATGATTGGCAACCCTATATTCCAGGATATAGATGCTTCATACAGGTCGGGGGTGGTGGTGAAGTAAAAGGGATAGGGGTAGGAGTTGCATTGCTGGTCAGATGATATCACGGCTGTACTAAAGGAGAACACAGTGGAGGGCCTGAGCATTGAGTCATTATGGATAGTGCGGAGAAATAAGAAGGGGTAGTTAGATTCGATTCCCTCCAGTGTGGAAACAGGCCCTTCGGCCCAACCAGAACACTGTGTACAGTTCTGGTCGCCACATTACCAAAAGGATGTGGACACTTTGGAGAGGGTGCAGAGAAGGTTTACGAGGATGTTGCCTGGTATCGAAGGTGCTAGTTATGAAGAGAGGTTGATAAGGTTAGGTTTATTTTCACTACAAAAAAAGGAGATGGGGGGGACCTACTTGAGGTTTACAAAATCATGAAGGGTATAGACAGAGTGGATAGAGACAAGCTATTATGCAGGGTGAAGGATACAATAACGACAGGACATGCTTTCAAGGCGAGAGGTGGAATGTTTAAAGGGGGATACACGTGGCACGTACTTCACACAGAGGGTGTGGGCTTTTGCCAGCAGAAGTGGTAGAGGTAGGCCCGGTAGATCCATTTAACGTTGCGTCTGGACAGATGAATGTGTAGGTGGGGAGCAGAGGGATGCTTAGAAATTGACCGACAGGTTTAGACAGTACATTTGGATAGGCTCAGGCTTGAAGGGCCAGTCCCTAGGCTGTAGACTTTCTTTGATCTTTTTAACCAGTCCACACTAACCCTCCGAAGAGTAACCCACCCAGACCCATTTCCCTCTGACTAATGCACCTAACTCTGTGGGCAACTTAGCATGACCAATTGACCTTTGGACTGTGGGAGAAAACCCATGTATACAGTCGCCCAAGGCTGCAGTCGAACCTGGGACCCTGGTGCTGTGAGGCAGCAGTGCTAACCATTGAGCCGCTCCATGGTTGGGGCGGCACTACATGCCTCCCAATAGTGAGCGTGAGGTAAAAGAACAAATACGGAAACAAATTATGGAAAGATGTAAAGGCAACAGGGTGGTGGTGATGGGAGATTTTAATTTTTCCAACATTTACTGGGATACAATTGGTGTCAGAGGTCTGGTTCGGGCATAATTTGTAAGGAGCGTCCAGACAAGTTTTCTAAAGCAGTATGCCATTTGTCTGAAGATAGAATGGGACTTATTGGACCTGATGTTGGGGAATGAACCAGGCCAGGCCAGAAGTTGCAGTCGGTTTTTTTCTTTAGGAATAATGAACACAAATCTGAAAGTTTTAGAATACTTGGAGACTAAGATGAGAGTGGTCCTAAGGGAAGAGTACAAAACTGGGCTAAGGCCAATTATAATAAAATTCGACAGGAGCACAGAGATGAGGATTGGGAGCAGCTGATTTGAAGGGAAGTTCTGTTGCTCAACCAGTTCTTTATTCACCTAGCTAGAACACATTGCACACCATTTGACTTCTTTTTCTCTGTTAGTATACCATGGGGATCCTAATCAAACCCCTTACTAAAGTCCATGTATATGGAATATGGAGCCCTGCCTTCATCGATCATTTTGGTCACTTCTTCAAAGAACTCTATTAATTTGGTAAGGCACGATCTACACCGCACAAGCGTAAATAAGGTCCAGACAGCTTAGAACAGAACAGGCCTTGGAGGAATATCAGGAGAGTAGGACCAATCCCAAACGAGGAACCAAGCTGGCTAAAAGGGGTCATGAAATAACTTCAACGATCAGAATGAAGGAGAATTCCAATGCCTTTTATTCACATACAAGAAGAAAGAGGATAACTAGAGAAAGGGTTGGTTCACTAAAGGATAAGGCAGGAAACTTCTATGTCTAACCGGAGAAGATGGCTGACATTCTCAACAATTACTTTGCATCAATGTTCACTGACGAGAGCGAGATGATCAACGTTGAGATTAGAGATAGAAGTTTGCTTACTCTGGATCACGTTGACATAAGGAGGGACGATGTGTTGGGTCGGGTGAGGGATATTTGGGTAGACAAATCCCCAGGACTGGATGTGCTCTATCCAACGTTGCTGAGGAAGGCGAGAGACGAAGTAACTGGAACCCTGACAGGTATCTTAGCAGCATTCTTAAACACAGGTGATTTGCTGGAGGACTGGAGGCTTGCTTATGTAGTCTGCCTGTACAAGAATATTACAGGTAACTACAGACAAGTGAGTCTGACGTCAGTCGTGAGAAAGTTGTTGGAGAAGGTACGGACGGATAAAATAAGTTTGTATTTGGAGCAGAATAGGCTGATCAGTGATGAGCAACATGGTTTTGCGCGGTGTAGATCGTGCCTTACCAAATTAATAGAGTTCTTTGAAGAAGTGACCAAAGTGATAGATGAAGGCAGGGCTCCATATTCCATATACATGGACTTTAGTAAGGGGTTTGATTAGGTTCCCCATGGTAAACTAACGGAGAAAAAGAAGTCAAATGGTGTGCAATGTGTTCTAGCTAGGTGGATAAAGAACTGGTTGAGCAATAGAAGACAGAGAGTAGTAGATGTAGGAGGTTCCTCGAAGTGGAGAAAGGAGACCTTTGTTATTACAAAGGAATCAGTGCTGGGAGCACTGTTGTTAAAGATATGCATAATTGACGCAGAAGAGAGCCTTGTTGGTCTGATCTGTAAGTTTGCAGATGACACGAAGTTTGGAGGAGTAACACAACGCATAGGGGACTGACAAAGAATACAGAAGAATATATACACTCTGGAGAGATGGGTGGCAAAGTGGGAGATGGAGTTCAATCCAGTCAAATGTGAGGTGATGAATTTTGGGAAGTCTAGTTCTGGAGCGAACTATACTGCACACGGAAGTACCTTGGGAAAGGTTGATGATCAGTTGATGATCTGGGAGCTCAGGTCCATTCCACCCTGAAGCTGACAGCACGGTGGATCGAGTGGTCAAGATGGCACATGGTACGCTTGCCTTCATTAGATGTGGAATTGAGTACAAGAGCTGGCAGGTCATGTTAAAATTGTATAAGACTTTGGCTCTACTGTATTTAGAATACTGTGTACAATTCTGGTCGCCACATTACCAAAAGAATGTGGACACTTTGGAAAGGGTGCAGAGAATGTTTACAAGGATGTTTCCTGGCATAGGAGGTGCTAGCTATGAAGAGAGGTTGAGTATGATTAGATTACTTACAGTGTGGAAACAGGCCCTTCGGCCCAACAAGTCCACACCGCCCCGCCAAAGCGTAACCCACCCATACCCCTAAATCTACATCGACATCTATCTCTTACCTAACACTACGGGCAATTTAGCATGGCCAATTCACCTGGCCGGCACATCTTTGGATTGTGGGAGGAAACCGGAGCACCCGGAGGAAACCCACGCAGACACGGGGAGAATGTGCAAACTCCACACAGTCAGTCGCCTGAGGCGGGAATTGAACCCGGGTCTCCGGTGCTGTGAGGCAGTGCTAGCCACAGTGCTAACCACTGTGCCACCGTGCCGCCCACGGATTGTTTTCATTAGAAAAAAGGAGATTAATGTGGCGCCTGATTGAGGTCTACAAAATCATGAAGGGTATGAACAGGTTAGACAGAGATAAGCTTTTTCGCCCCAGAGTGAGGGATTCAATAACGAGAGGCCACGTGTTCAAGGTGAGACATGAAATGTTGAAGGAGGATTCATGCGGAAAGTACATTACACAGAAGGTGGTAGGTGCCTGGAATGGGTTGCAAGCAGAGGTAGTCGAGGCTGGCACGTTCAGTTATTTTGCATATCGACAGATGCATGAGTAGGTGGGGAGCAAAGGGATACAGAGGCTTAGGAATTGGCCAATAGGTTTATACAGTGGATTTGGATAGGCTCAGGCTTGGAGGTCCAAAGGGACTGTACCTGAGCTGTAAATTACCTTTGTTATTCTTTGTTCTTATATTGACAACCTTAAAGGCCAATGATACAATCCGATGCTCCGGCGAATAAGACGGGGGATATTTGAACAGTTGAGAGGAGAACTGCCAAGGTCGAGCATGTAACAGACTGCTTGAAAAACAGGCGAATGTGAGGACTGCAGATGCTGGAGATCAGGGTCTAGATCAGAGTGGTGCTGGAAGATCACAGCTGTTCAGGCAGCATCCGAGGAGCAGGAAAATCGATGTTTCAGGCAAAAGCCCTTCAACTTTTGCCTGAAACATCGATTTTCCTGCTTCTCGGGTGCTGCCTGACTTGCTGTGCTTTTCCAGCGCCACACTAATCTAGACTCTGCTTGAAAAAAAATCTCTTAAAGTACCTTTTTGATTATGCAAGTTGACGCAGTAATTCCTAACAAGGAGAAAAGAAGACACAAGAATATCCCATGTTAAGTATCTACAGATGTCTGGTTTTGAGACAAGAAATGTTATTTTGTAAATCATAATTGTATGTTTTATTGTGCTAGCATTATAGAAGGGAAGATAAAAGATAGGTTAGAGAAAGATATTGTGAATAGTGGTTGGTTAATTATTCTCTGTTATATTTGAAGAAATAACGTTGTGAAGTTTTGCTTTACGTAGTTCTTGGCAAACCAAATGTTTACAAGTTACTGGATGGGACAACTCTTTTCTGTGTTGCTGGTTTTAAATAAAGCAAGACAGTATACCCCGTTTAGGAACACAGGCTTGGTGACAAGGATTGGATGCCGAAATAGCCGTGCTGTTGCCCAGCGCCCAGGATGCCAGCAAGGAAAAAATTACCACCAGCTACTCCCACATATTCATGGGAATGGTATGGTAAACGCTGGGCTTAGGTGCTCGTCGAAGATGTTGGTCACATCGTGCATTAACGTTCTTAACTCTTGTGGCCGCGGACTTAAATTAATTGGACTGGCACAGAGTTCGTTCATCAAACTGGTGACTACATAGAGAAGCTGTGAAAACCTTTTGCAATACACGGGTCCCATAAGTTTCTTTCACAGACAACGAGCCATCATTTACCAACACGGAATTCAAGTATTTCCTAAAGTCCAATGGTACTTGCATTGTTAGGAAATATCCATATCATCCATCATCGGATAGTCTGGCGGAAAACTTGATCCAAACTTTGAAGGCAAGCTGTAAGAAATACCTTACTGCTTCACTTGATACCAAACTGGCCAGTTTCCTGTGTTGTACCACCCGCTACGCAGCTGAAGAGATAACTTCCCACAGCTGTTAACAGGGAGAAGAATGTGCACCAGGTCACTTTCTTGGACCTGGAAGTGCAGAGGGAAACAACATCTGGACGCAAGCTTCCTCTAAGCGAGAAAGACAGTTTACTTGAGAGGACGAATTTTTTTGTCGAAATCACGAAAATGGTTCTGCATGGTAGGATTCATGATTAACGCGACTTCAGGGCCCTCATGCTACAAAGTTCATGTAGGTGAGCTGGTCCTCAACAAGGACGTGGACCGCATGAACGCTGCAAACTCTAAAACGGGGCAGGAATGAAATGTAGCCAGCATCACGGAACACTGGAAAGGCGTTCAGAAGCCATGGGTTCTCCCTCTCCATTTTGCATCGAACACACCTCGGAGTCTGAGATTGAGATGGCAGATGTCACAGTCACTACGCCTTTGCTACTTGAAGAAGAGGATGAATTTCTTCCGAGACTCTCTGGATTCGGCTATCGGGTTCATTATACATTTGCAAGGCTGTGTCAGAGGAACAGGCTCTGGTGCGGAAATGCCCCTGGAAAGGCTACAAGGAAAATAACAGAATTGCATCCCTGGAATAAGAGGGAAGCGCATGTCATGATTTTAAGGAAGTCTGCCAGGTAGATGGCATAGGCGTTGAGTTCCCTGATTGGGGGTCTTAATCTGTTCAGATTAAGGAGGCCTGGTTTAAATATATAAACCTGAGTGTGAGAGGTTTCGTTCGTTCTAACAGCTGGGTTTGAGGATGCCGGACCAGAGTCAAGTACTAAATAAATTGTAGAAACAATGGTTGTAAATAGTGGGCGAATTTCTGACGGGCTACCTGTTTCTATGCAGTTATTTCAGGTACCACGTCCTCCTTTCTAATTGACAGTATCTTTTGGTCTATGACGTCTTTGGGCACTTTGCCTTTCAAAGGTTACACTTTTGTCAGTTTCCGCTATTTGTTTTGGAATAATATTACGCATTCCAAAACGTTCACTTGCAATTATCATCTTCGAACTGTGGCAAACTTCACTTTTTTTTATCGAACATAAAGCAGTACAGCACAGAACAGGCATTATGTCCCTCGATGTTACGCCGACCTGTGAAGTATTCTCAGCTCGTCCCCCTACACTATCCCATCATCATCCATGTGCTTATCTATGGATTGTTCAAATGTCCCTAACGTGTCTGACATGACTACATTAGCAGAAAGGGCATTATCAGTCTGCACAAAGAATTTGCCTCTGACATCTGACTTAAATCTATCAACCCTCAATTTGTAGTTATGCCCCCTCGTACAAGCTGTCGTCATCATCATAGGAAGAATACTTCCACTGTCTACCCTATCTAGTCCTCTGATCATCTTCTATGCCTCTATCAAATCCCTCTTCCCAATGAGAACAGGTCCACGTCTCTCAGCTTTTCCTCATAAGACCTTCCCTCCAGACCAGGCAACATCCTGGTAAATCTCCTCTACACCTTTTCCAATGCTTCAACATCCTCTCTGTAATGGGGCGACCAGAACTGTACACAATATTCCAAATGCCACACCAGCATTTTGTACAGTTTGCAGCATGATAGTGCGGTTCCAGAACTCAATCCCTCTACCAATGAAACCTAACACACCGTAAGCCTTCTTAACAGCACTATCCATCTGGGTGGCAACTTTCATGGATCTATGCACATGGACTCCAAGATCCCCCTGCACACCCACAAGACCAATAATCCTCCATTGACCAGGTACTCTGCCATCCTGTTATTAGGTGCATTGAACTCCATTTGCCACCTCTCAGCCCAATTATGCAGTTTATCCAAATCCCCCTGCAACCTGTAACATTCTTCCAAACTGTCCACTACTCCACCAACTTTAGTGTCGTCTGCAAATTTACTAATCCATCCACCTATGCCTGCGTCTCAGTCATTTATAAAAATGACAAACAGCAGTGGTCCCAAAACAGATCCTTGTGAAACACCACTAGGAACTGGACTCGACTGAATATTTTCCATCAACCAAGACTCGCTGCCTTCTTCCAGAAAGCCAGTTTCTAATCCAAAGTGCTAAATCACCCTCAATTCCATACCTCTGCATTTCCTCCATCAGCCTACCATATGGAACCCTATCAAAGGCTTTACTGAAGTCCAGGTATACCACATCAACTGTCCTATTCTCATCTACATGCTTGGTCACCTTTTCAAAAAACTCAATGAAGTTTGTGAGACACGACCTGCCATTTACGAAACCATGTTGACTCAACGAAATAAAATTATTGCTTGCCAGATGGTTATAAATCTTATCTCTTATAATCCTTTCCAAAATCCTTCCTACAAACAGAAGTAAGGCTCACTGATCTGTAATTACCTTGATCATCTTTGCTGCCCTTCTGGAACAAGGGCACAACATTTGCAATCCTCCAGTCCTCAGGTATTAAACCCGTAAACAATGACGACTCAAATCTCAAAGCCAAAGGCTCTGCTATCTCCTCCCTAGCTTCCCAGAGAATCCTCGGATAAATCCCATCCGGCCCAGGGTACTTATCTACTTTCACTCCTTCTAGAATTGCTAACACCTGTGTGTAACTAACCTCAACCCTTTCTGGTCTAATATCTCGTACCTCATTCTTCTCCTCTACAGTAGTCTCCTTTTCCTGATTCCACAGGGTCCACACTGATCTTCCCATTCTGTCTTTGACTGGTCCTACTCCAATGATCCTTTTATTCCTCACATGCCTATCGAAAGTTTTCGGGTTCTCCTTTATTCTATTTGATAAAGACTGTTCGGTCCTCTCTTTGTTCTTCTTAACTCTCTCTTTAAGTACTTCCTAGCTGATCTGTAAATCTCCATCGCCTCATCTGCAACATCTTGCCTCATCAACACACAAGCCTCTTTCTTCTTCTTAACAAGAGATGCAATTTCTGTAGTAAACCATGGATACTTTTCCTTATCACTTCCTCCCTGCCTGACGGGGACATAGCTATCAACACAATATCTGTTCCTTAAACCAGCTCCCCATTCCCATTGTCTGCATCCCTTGCATTTTGCTACCCCATTCGATACATTCTAATTCTTGCCTAATCGCATTAGAATTGCCCTTGCCCCATCGATAACTCTTGACCTGTGGCATTGCTAAGCTAAACGTAACTGAATTATGGTCACTCTCTCCAAAGTGCTCAACTACAACTAAATCAAACACCTGACCTGGTTTATTACCAAGCACCAGATCCAGTGTTGCCTCCACTCTTGTCAGCACTTTGACATACTGTGTCCGGAAATCCTCCTGTATACAATGGACAAGAACTGATCCATCCAACGTACTAAAGCTACAACATTTCCAATAAATGTTGGGGAAGTTAAAGTCCCCCAGAATGAGCACCCTGTTCCTTTCAATCCTACCCAGGTTAATGTTGCTAATCCCCTCTTTCTCCTCTTTGGAACTCTGCACAGCCTTATAAAAAAACTCCCAAGAAGAGTGACTGCACCTCTACTGTTTCTAACCTCAGCCCACACTACCTCAGTAGACGAGTCCCCATCAAACGTTCTCTCAGACGCCGTTATACTATCCTTGACTAACAAGGCCACGCTTCCCCCTCTTTTACCACCTTGCCTGTTTTCAATTAAAGATCTAAACTCTGGAATCTGCAACATCCATTCCTCACTCTGCTCTATCCATGTCTCCGAAATGGCCACAACATCGAAGTCCCAGGTACTATCCATGTTGCAAGCTCACCTACCCTTATTTTGGATATCTTTGGCTTTGAAGTCGACACAATTCAAACCACTTCGCTGTCATGCCAGCATATTCCTGTGACCCTGAAATCCTGTCCCTGTCCTTCCTACTCTCATCCTTCTATGAACCGCATCTACACCTCCGGTTCCCATCCCCCTGCTGAGCTAGTTTAAACCCACCCAAATAGCACCAGCAAATTTTCCACCCAGGATATTAGTACCCCTCCAGTTCTAGTGAAGACCATCTTGTTTGTACAGGTGCCACCTTCCCCAGAATCATTCAAATAACTGAAACTCTCCGTCCTGCACCATTCTTGCAGTCACGTGTTCAGCTGCTACCTCTCCCTATTCCTTGCCTCGCTATCACGTAGCACGGGTAACAAACCAGAGATAACAACTCTGTTTGCTCTAGCTCTCAGTTCCCAACCTAGGCTCCAGCCTTACATCCCTATCCCTCTTTCTACCTATGGCGTTGGTACCTACATGACCACGACTTGAAGCTGGTCAGCCTTCAGGACCCCAAAGATACGCTCCGAGACATCACCGACCCTGGCACCTGTGAGGCAACACCACACTCGCGAATCTCGTTTGTTCCCAACAATCCTTCTATCTGAAAGTCTAACTATTGAGTCTCCAATGACTAACGCTCTCCTCTTTCCCCTCTTTCCCATCTGTGTAACAGGGACAGGATCTTTGGCAGAGAGCTGGGCCCCACTGCTTACCCCTGGTGAGTCATCCCCCTCAACAGTATCCAAAACGGTATACATGCTTTTTTAGGGTAACGGCCACAGGGGATACGTCCACTGACTGTTTTGTCCCCCTTCGAATAGTCACCCATCTTTTTTCATGCCGAGGACGAATTACATTCCTGTAACTCTTACCTATCACAGCCACTGCCTCCCGAATGATCCGAAGTTCATCCAGGTCTCACTCCAGTTGCCTAACATGGTCTTGGAGGAGGGAGAGTTGGGTGCACTTCCTGCAGATGTACTTGGATGGGAAACTAATGGCGTCCCTCACCTCAAATATCATGCAGGAGGAGCATTGCTCTCCCTGCACTGCCATCCCTGCTAGTCCCCTTATCACAAAGGCAAAAAAAGAAGAGACGCTTGGCTGTTGCGTCCCTAGTCTTTAAGGTTAGAGTAGGTGGTTGTGTTGGAGGCCCTACAATGGTCGTATCTAAGACGTCCCTACTTTCCCCGAAACCTATGCTCTCTGACTTCAAATTTAAAAGCACAAATCAGTGACTCACCGCTCGCGGCAGTCCCCTGATCCAAGCTCCCACCCTTCGAGTTGCTGCTGCCACTGAAGTATAGAAATGGAGAACTCCCGCTCTCGTGGAAATGTTTTAAAGATTCAAATCAGTGACTCACCGCTCCCAGTAGGCCTCTCGTCCAAGCTCCCGCCCTTCGAGTTGCTGCTGCCATTGAAAAACAGAAATGATATTCAATTTTATTATTTTATCAACCTTGGTTTGGAATACTGAACTGCAAACTCTGAAGTAACGAAGTACTTTCTAATGTGATTAATTCATTGTCCAGTTTATTCATGAGGCCAAGCAAGGAAGCTAATTACCTGATGGTTCCTAGGCAAAAGGTTTTGTCGTTGCTGAGGAAGATTATTTTTAAATACCGAGCATAGATTAGCTGATTATAGTGTTGGTACCTGGAAATTAGCTCCACCAAGTCTGGAAATGACCTGACGCTTAAACAGATGCAAGGTGTTAAATGGTCAGAGTTTAAACATGGTTTTGGATTGTTTTCAGTGAATAACGTGTTTGGCTGTTGATATTACAGCGTGAAGATTTCATCCTTCTCTTTCTGCTCTCTTCTTTCTTTCTGATTTAATCTTGAGCACTGCAATTTTTATCTCATAACTTCAAAAAAATTGGAGCACTTGCATTTGACAAAATGTTATCTTTATGAAATAGATAATGCTTCTGCGTACTATTTTGAGCAATCCTGCAGGCAATTCAAGCACAGTGCAATCATACAGACATTCCAAAATGTGCTCAGTCCATATATTAATAGAAACATAAAATCCCTGTGTTATGGCAACATACTCTTGTGCTCAAAAAATCCAACAAAACCTCTGATGTCTAACCTACCCAGACAGATTCCCCAACACTATTACCTTATATTCACCCCTTAACTATGCTCCCAAACTGCACATCCCTTAACACTATGGCCAATTCACCTAACCTGCATATATTTGAATCGTGGGAGGAAAGCGGACCACCTGGAGTAAAAGAAGGCAGACACGGGCAGAATGTGCGAGAGCTGTGCCGACGTTCACCTGAACCCATCCTGGAAGTGAACCCATGTCCAAAGTGCAGTGAGGCAACACTGCTACCGACTGAGCGACCATGCTACCCACATTCCGCAAGATATTTTTCATAACACATGCTACAAAGGAAAACTCATTACCACCCCATTATTTAATCTCGCAGATCATACTTTCCGGAGAGAATGGACTGGAGCTGGGCAGTGAAAGCACACTGTAGACCCCAAGATTATATATCGGTTTCCCAGGCCGGCTAGACATATACTATTTTGACACGCTATGGTAGCTTTCTTCCTGCGTCTGTCGATCTATGTCACACTCTCTCTTTTTGCTGTAATTCTTCATCTTGAGGGCATTTTGTAATATTCTAAACAGGATCTAATTTTCTATTGCTACCATTTTCTCCCGTCCAAATGCTCGTGCTCCCTATCCACATCTGTTTAACCAGTTTGTCCTGTAAATCACCTTGTCCTGCTAAATATTCCAGTCTCCCTCTTTGAAACATGACGAGTCACATTGTTGTAAATGGGATATCTTTATTTGTTTAATAAAAGAAGAAGAGAATTTCTGAGAAGGAGGGAGATAGATAAGACAGAGTGAAAAAGGCAGAAAGATCTCCTCACAGGCACTGGGGTTTAAATGCTTGTGTCACACATCAAAAGCAGATTCCTTAATCGCAGTCTTCAAAACTGCTCCCAAACATACTGTACGATTGATACAGGAGCCTCTCAGGATTGGCAGGGTATGAGTCTTGAGTTTGAAAAACACAGGGTCACACTCTGATCGGACCACGTTAATCAGAGACGTCTAAAATCCAAGGACTCACGGAGGAAATTAAATCTACAGGTTAAAAACATACATAACTGACGTGGACGCCAGGGGGCGCTGAGATTCCAGTAGGCCTCAGGTCAAATACCACTTTCATTGTTGTTTTTGTTCAAAGCTTTCCCTGCCCCAAGCAATTTTAGATCGCGTGTCGGATCTTTTGCTTCAAAGATTTCTCAGGTTAAGAATGAAAAGATTGTTTAAAAGGGAGAGTGAGCATCCGCGTACTGCTGGCTGAACAGGCCGAACAAGAACTGAAACTTGTGCAAATTTTCTTGTTTAATTTTCTCTGTCCTGCTCTCATTTCCTGTTTTATTTTTGACTGAAAATCCAAGTGAATAATCGTGCTCAAGTCGTGTGCCATGTCCGGCTTTGAAACACACCATCGGATTGATGCAGGAGCCCTCATCATTGGGAGACTATCAGACTTTAGTTTGACCCAATGTTATCAGAGGTATTTAGCATGGCTTTTTTGGAGGGAGGTCTGGTAGAACCTTTTGTGGAAGTGAACAATTGCTTAGATTAGTATCGAGTATTTGATGCAGTTTACATGCATTTCCACAAGACCTTTGCAGAGGTCTCTCACGGGAAACGATTTAAAAAAAGATTTCCAGGGCAACTGTTTAAATTGAATACAAAATTGTCTGCGTGCCAGGAGACGGGGGTGACAGTAGGAGGCTGTTTGCATCGCTTCAGAACAGTTCGTAGTGGTGTACCATAGGGATCAGTGCTTAGTCCCTAATTGGTTTCATGATATGCATAAATTTTACAAATAGGAATGTGGGTCCGTGGTGAAGGGATGGCAATTAAGTTTATGCAAAGATGTGATGGAAAAGATTGTAGATTTCTGGGAGAGCGTGAATGAGTGGTCAGATGGGCAGATAGCTGCAGATGGAGTTCAAACCTGATAAGTGTGATGTGATGTATTTTGGAAGAAATAACAAGACAAGGAAAAGACAATGAATGGCTGGACGTTGGATATTCAGAACTAGACAAGGGTCTCCAAAGGGATTACATGCGCTGACGAATTTGGGGGCTGTTTCTGTACGTTTATCGTGCATTCAAATATAAAAGCCACGTTGTTTTGCAAACGTTTTATGGGTTATTGTGAGAACACTCGTGGATTCCTATGAACCAGTTTTAGTCTTCCTTATTTCAAGGGGGATTTAAATGTGTTGCATGCTATTCAGAGGAGGTTCAATCGATTTATTTTTCTAGGATGGGAAAAAGGGATCATTAACTGATAAAATTTGTGCAGGTTTTGCCTGTACCCACTGAAGTTCAGAAGAGTGAGAGCGATCGTGTTGGTTCGTGATAAATGCTGAAGGAACTTCAGAGAGCGACGCTGAAAGAACGGTTCCTCTTGTAGAGCACACTAGTGCCATAGACCAGACCAGACCCATCAAAACATTTTAAGAAGGTAACCCAGACCCAGTGCCTTTATTTTACACAGCAGAATTGTAGAAGATATTCCAGGCGCGACGCAGCTGGTCAATCAATCAGATTTAAACAAAACAGAAATTGTTTAAACACTGCAGATGAAACACAAACTAAAGTAAACAGAATTCAAAGTAACAAGTTAATTGATAACCCACCTGACTCTGGAGTAACTCAACGAAGCAGTTTCAATTCCCACAACATCCCATAGACACACCCCTGCCAAAAGTTAAATTCAAACATTAGCTCTTACAGGCAGGAAAGTTTTCAGAGAGAAATTTCAGGCAAGACCTCTGTTGAAGCACGGAAACTATTTTTAGTTGTAGCTGTTTCTCCAGGTCCCCAGCAGATTTTAACACCTGGCTAAGACAAAACCAAACTAGAAAATATAAACTAAACTGGGAGAGCCGTCCACTCTCCTGTTATTATTTCAAAGTCGCCATTCCTGGCATTATAGAACATCTGCATTTCTGTCCCCTCTTGAAAAAAAGCCAAGAATGAAATAACCTTGATAAAAGGTCTGCAGCATCACACTTACACTTTTTAAAAAAAAATTAACTACCAATACACAAAGATGGTTTCACTTTAAAAACCGCTTTGTCTTACATTGTTAGTGTAATGCAATTACATTCTTTGCCAGTCTGTTTGCTCCTGCCATCAAACGCCTCTGTTTCTGATCCAAGTCATCAATCACATTTTCTCGTCTTGCCATATGATCAGCTTTCCAATTGAATGACTGTAATAATAAATCCCATCTACAGCGTCTGGAAATTTTGTTCTTAAACTTCTCCAAAACCTTTAGTGAGTTACGATCAGTTTATACAGTTGATTCAGAGATATTACTGACAATGTAAATTGTGAAATTTTCCCAAGCTAACACCAAGTTCAAAGGTTCCTTTACATTTACGTTGATAAATGTTCAATTTTCAGAAGAAGAACCCAATTACACTTTCTATCCACTCGTCGTCTACCTATAAGAGTACATTATCGACACCAATATCACTTGCATCGATAGCCACCTTCAATATCCTTTAGTAATCAGGAGTTGCCAATAGTGTGGTCCTGGTTAACACAGCTTTCAGGCTGTCAAACGCCTTTTGACATTCCTCCGCCAACTGAAACTTTCTTCACTTGGTTAGTGATTCAGTGAATGCAGCAGCCACGCTACAAAAAATCAGTACGAATTTCCACTAAAACCAAGTTAATCCCAAGAATCGTAGTTCTGCTTTGTGTCGATAGTATGGGAAACTCCAATAGCTTTTGTTTTTTGTAATCCTTGGATCTTCTGTCCATGTCCAATAATATAGCCTAGGAAGATTACCTGGGCTTTGGCAAATTCACTCTTATCCAGGTTTATTACCAAGTCTGCCTCCTGAAGTCGTTGAAATATTACTTTCGAATGTTGTAAAAAATTCTTCCATGTGTGCACGAAAATCACCATAGAGGCATAGAGTCATGGAGATGTGCAGCATGGAAGCAGACTCTTTGGTCCAACCCGTCCATGCCGACCAGACATCCCAACCCAATCTAGTCACACCTGCCAGCACCCAGCCCATATCCCTCCAAACCCTTCCTATTCTTATACCCATCCAAATGCCTCTTAAATGTTACAATGGTCATAGATATAAACCAAACAGTTCGATATTAAGGAAATTAATTTATTGGTTTGTCTTTGAAATCTGGCAGGCGCATTTTTCATGGACTTTATATTGTTACACTCTATTCAGTGTTACAAAACCCGAAATTGTCTTCGATCTTTCAGATAAAGGTATCTGCAATGTCCGCTGAATAAGTTCCCATTTTCAATACCGTCTTCTAAAAGTGAAAACGAATATATGAATCAGACTTCTTGACTACATAGTCTTTGCGATCGTCCACACATAACGTTGAGTTCCATCTAGCTTTGGTACCAATACTAAGAGTGGGCTCCGGTCAATACAATTCACTTTGAATATGACGTCTTGGAGCATGTGTTCCATCTCATTTTGAACCTTTGCAAACTTTATAGGGCAAAATCTATTTCAATGTTGCTTAATTAGAACAGCATTTCCTTTATTATGCATGATGATTAATTAGAACACATCAAGTCCATTTTAATTTTTTGCTTGGCACACAGTGAGAGGTCCACTTAAATTAGCGAAATTGGTAAGTCAGAATTCAAAGACGACACATTTTGACTATATGTCAAACTTTGGGAATTTAGATTAACTTTATTTGTTTGGTAACACAAACGACTCTTTAACAACTTTACAGAAGCTGTTCCAATTCCCATAACATCTAATGAATATATGCCTTTTCAAAAAGTAAATTCGAACATTGATTCTTACAGGCAGGAAATGTTTTCAGAGAGGAAGTTCAGGCAAGAACCCCTTCTTCACTGTTTCTCATTCTCTTGGTCAACAGCACTCTTCAGCTCCTTGTTAAAACTGAACCAAGCTAATAAAAAATTGTACTGAGAGAACTGAACACTTTCCTGCCATCGTTTTAAAGTAGCGTTCTTCAGACATATCGGAACCTCTGCCTTTATTTCATGTCTTGAAAAAAAAAAGACACAAGGGCATCAAAAATTATCAGGAATGCGAGGTATTTCCTTAACAATTCCTCAGTTCACCATTTACACTCCTCGTTGTTAGCCATACCAATGTGTGTGTGTGAACCTATATGTATAAGGATGTTTTTGGTCTATGCTTTTGTCTGTCTATATATGAGCTCTCAGTGTTTGATACAATGTAGCCTTATTTTTGTTTCCTAGAATTTAGATTTGGAATGCATGGTAGCCAGGATAAGTTGCATACACGTATCTAATCAAGTGGTTTGTGGTGGGGAAAATGCAGATTGGGATCTAAGCGAGCGGTTCAGCGAGGAAGGGTGAGGTTTTACATATACTAACAGATACGCAAGGGTGAGTTAGTGACTGGAATCTAATGAAGTAGCGATCAGAGAATGATTCGCTCCCATCTGCTATTGTGCAGTTTCTTCTGTCTCCCAGAATCTGTTCTGCAACATTTCTAAGGCAGTCTTTTCCTGTATCTAAGCTCTGCATCTTGTGCTTGTATACTCTCTCACTTCTTTTGAAACTTCAGGAAATGAGATTGGCCGTTTTAACTGTGATGACATTGTAGCTATCCCCTCAATAACACTGTCAACACTTCAGAAGTGTTCAAATGCCTACATTTTAATGTGTCCACCGCCAGCCTCTACAAAGCCACTGATTCCCACGGCTACCTTCACTCTAGCTCTCCCCCTCTCTCGTCATGTAAGGATTCTACAACCTTATCCTAGGTCGTTTGCCGACATCGCATCTGTTCAGATGATTCCACCATCCTTAACAACGCTGCTAATATTTTTTCCTTCTTAATTGATCGTGGCTTCTCGCCCACTGTGATGGACTGGGCTCTCAAACGCATTCGACCTATCCCCCATGCTTTCACCTTTGCATTTTCCCGTCACTCACAACAACATGATCGGATCCCCCTTGCCCCCACTTTTCATCTCACTAGGCTCCGCATTCAGAAATCTCCAGCAGATCTCCACTCCCAAAGACAACTTTGCAAAGACTTCTCAAACCTGTAGTTTTCAGAGATCATTTCCTCCAGGACACCTGACTCCTTTCCTCAATCACCATTCGCCCTTTCCACGGCAACCTCCCATGTAACCACAGAAAGTGCAAGTGGTCTTCACTGGCAACTGGGGTGGTACCAGGGGACTGGAGAGTAGCGAATGTTGTGCCCCTGTTCAAAAAAGGGAATAGGGATAACCCCGGGAATTACAGGCCAGTTAGTCTTACTTCTGTGGTAGGCAAAGTAATGGAAAGGGTACTGAGGGATAGGATTTACGAGTATCTGGAAAGACACTGCTTGATTAGGGACAGCCAGCACGGATTTGTGAAGGGTAGGTCTTGCCTTACAAGTCTTATTGAATTCTTCGAGGAGGTGACCAAGCATGTGGATGAGGGTAGAGCAGTGGATGTAGTGTACATGGATTTTAGTAAGGCATTTGATAAGGTTCCCCATGACAGGCTTATGCGGAAAGTCAGGAGGCATGGGATAGAGGGAAATTTGGCCAATTGGATAGAAAACTGGCTAACCGGTCGAAGTCAGAGAGTGGTGGTAGATGGTAAATATTCAGCATGGAGTCCAGTTACAAGTGGAGTTCCGCAGGGATCAGTTCTGGGTCCTCTGCTGTTTGTAATTTTTATTAATGACTTAGAGGAGGGAGTCGAAGGGTGGGTCAGTAAATTTGCAGATGATACAAAGATAGGTGGAGTTGTGGACAGTGAGGAGGGCTGTTGTCGGCTGCAGAGGGACTTAGATATGATGCAGAGCTGGGCTGAGGAGTGGCAGATGGAGTTCAACCCTGCCAAGTGTGAGGTTGTCCATTTTGGAAGAACAAATAAGAATGCGGAATACAGGGTTAATGGTAGGGTTCTTGGTCAGGTGGAGGAACAGAGGGATCTTGGGGTCTATGTACATAGATCTTTGAAGGTTGCCACTCAGGTGGATAGAGTTTGTAAGAAGGCCTATGGAGTATTATCGTTCATTAGCAGAGGAATTGAATTCAAGAGTCGTGAGGTGATGTTGCAGCTGTACAGGACTTTGGTTAGGCCACATTTGGAGTACTGTGTGCAGTTCTGGTCGCCTCACTTTAGGAAAGATGTGGAAGCTTTGGAGAGGGTGCAGAGAAGATTTACCAGGATGTTGCCTGGAATGGAGAGTAGGTCGTACGAGGATAGGTTGAGAGTTCTCGGCCTTTTCTCGTTGGAACGGCGAAGGATGAGGGGTGACTTGATAGAGGTTTATAAGATGATCAGAGGAATAGATAGTGTAGACAGTCAGAAACTTTTTCCCCGGGTACAACAGAGTGTTACAAGGGGACATAAATTTAAGGTGAAGGGTGGAAGGTATAGGGGAGATGTCAGGGGTGGGTTCTTTACTCAGAGAGTGGTTGGGGCATGGAATGCGCTGCCCGAGGGAGTGGTAGAGTCAGATTCATTGGCGACCTTTAAGCGGCATTTGGATAGGTACATGGATGGGTGCTTAATCTAGGATAGAAGTTCGGCACAACATCGTGGGCCGAAGGGCCTGTTCTGTGCTGTATTGTTCTATGTTCTATGTTCTATGGTGCCCCTTCACATCCTCCCTGCTCACCGTCCAGGCGCCTAAGCTGTCTGTTCAGTTGTAGCAATATTTCACCTGTGATTTCTCCAATCTTGATTTGGAGTCACCGGTGTTGGACTGGAGCAGACAAAGTTAAAAGCAGATGCAACACCAGGTTATGCTCCAACAGGTTTATTTCAAAGTACAAACTTTTGGAGCACCTCTCCTTCATCAGGTAGCGAGTGGGGTGGGATCATAGGGACTGAAAATATCGTAAAAAGTGAAAGTGTCATACATCTGATGAGATGTATTTAAGCAAACTGGATTGCTGTTAAAGCTTTAATCACATAGAATGAGGATACAGGTTTCGATTGCTTCTCCAAATCTGTGCATTTTAATCATTGCACACAAACTGGCCTACTCTATTTTGGAGAATCCATAGGGCTCATTGATTAGTACTGTTGCCTCATAGCACCAAGGATCTGGGTTTGATTCCACACTCGGGCAACTGTATGTTTGGAGTTTGCACATTCTCTCTGTGTCTGCGTGGGTTTCCTCCGGGTGCTCATGTTACCTCCCACGTTACGTGAATTCCCATACTAAATTGCCCAAACTATTCTGGAATGTGTAGGTCAGGTGCGTAATTGTGGGGTAATGTAAAATAATAGGGCACGACAATGGCTCTGGATGGAAGGTCAGGAGGATTTTTTTGGGCCTAATGGCCTGTTTCAACACTGTAGGGATTCTATGATTCAAATACAGACTGCGTGACCGCTTTGCAAAGCACCTCTCGTCCATGTGTAAGCAAGACCTTCCTGCAACCAGTCGTTTTCATACCAAATGCTGCTTCCATGCCCATTTGTCTGGCCTCAGCGTGCTGCAATACGCCAGCAACTCAAAACGAGAACTGGGAAAACAACATCTCATCTTCGCGCTATGCACTTTTCAACCAGCTGGGCTGAAAATTGAATTCTAGACCTTCAGATTGTACAACATTATTTCTTTTAGTTTTGCTACATTCTCTGTCACTATGTCCTTTCTCCCCTTCGTCCACTCAAGTTGGACTCTCTGTTCTTTGCAGTCTGTCAGTTAGACCCAACATTTTGCTCCCATACTCACATACTGATCACTTAATTTGAAATGTCAACATCCTTTTTACCACAGCACTCCAACCCAGACCCCACCACGACCCCCTCCACTAGTGCATAAATTCAGACCCATCCATAATTCACATCAGCTCTAATGAAACATCATCTGGACTCGAAATGTTTGCTTGCTGACTCTCCGTGGATGCCTGACGGTGTAATCTTGAGTATTGTTTTGTTCCCAGCCTTGGTTATTTCTTGTTGCTAGCTTGGGAGAGGAGAGCATTAAGGTCGAATGGATTTGCGATAGTTCGTGCTCTCTTTTATTCACAATCTGCCCTGGACCAAGTGTGAATAATCGAAGGAGAAAAAGAGTGGGGGAGTGGTCGACATAAGTGGTCGACATTTTAAAGTGGAGGTGAGGAGAAATTCGTTCATCCAGAGAGGGCTCAGTCCATGGAACACATGAACACGGAAAGTGGTTAATGTCAAGACTTTTATTTTCAAAAAGCAGAAGGATATTGATCTTATGGCTCGAGCGATCAAATGATATGAAAGGGATACAAGATGATGATATTGAGCTCGATGACCAGCGATGATTATATGAAATGACGGAGCAGGCTTGAGGGATCGAATGGCCTACAGCTGCTCCTATCTTTCATGCTTATATGACGAAAATGCTGTTGTCCATTCTGTCAAAAGCTTCTCTCCTGTCTGTCAAAGTCCAATACCATTCGAGCCATGTGTGAACAGAATCAGATTTAATAAAGGCTATACGGTGCAAGGATTGGAGAAAGTAAGTGGGTCGGTTGGAACACAAGGCTTTGTCCTTCTCACACAGATGCACGATCCTCTCGAGGAAACGGAGCTGGATTCCCAAACCAAACTCTCGTGAGAAGTGTGTCAATGTGAACGATGCAGACAGGGACCTGGAGCGTGTGTGCGTATGTTTGTTTGTTTGTGTGGTGTGTGTGTGTTTGTGTGTGTGTGAGAGAGAGAGAGAACGAGAGAGAGACAGAGAGAGACGGTTGTTTGATGGAAAAGGAGAAACAAAGCGAGAGAGGATGAATAGGGAGGGATAGAAGAGGAGACAAAACGGTGGAGATGTTCTCTTCCTTTGGAATGTTATCATTTGTCCTTCAAACCAATTCTACGACGCAATACATCTAATTCTAGAGCAAATTATGCAGTAAACAAAAGAGCTTTGGGAAACGTTGGTGAGCAGAGACATCTGGGAGTTCAGGTCCATTGTACCCTGAAGGTTGCTGCACAGTGGTCAAGAAGGCATATTGAATGCTTGCCTTCATTGGACGGTGTATTGAGTGTAATAGCTGGCAGGTCATCTTAAAATTGTACAAGACATTGGTTCGGCCGCATTTAGAATACTGAGTACAGTTCTGGTCGCCAGATTACCAAACGGATATAGATGCTTTGGAGAGGGTGCAGCGAATGTTTCAGAGGATGCTGCCTGGTATGCAAGTTGCTAGCTATGAAGAGAGATTGAGTGGGTTAGGATTGTTTCCATTTGAAAAAAAAAGAGATTGGGGTGGCCTGACTGAGGTCTACAAAATCATGAAGGGTATAGACAGGGTAGATAGAGATAAGCTTTTTCCCAGGGTAAGGGATTCAATAACGAGAGGTCATGCTTCCAAAGTGAGAGGTGAAAAGTTTAAGGGGGACATACACGGCAAGTACTTTACATAGAGGGTGGTAGATTCCTGGAACGCATTGCCAGCAGAGATAGTAGAGGCAGGCACGGTAGATTCATTTAAGATACGTCTGGACAGATGAATGAGTAGGTGAGTAGCAGAGCGGTACAGATGATTTGGAATTGGGCGATAGGTTTAGACACCGGATTTTGTTAAGCTCAGGCTTGGAGGGACGAAGGGCCTGTTCCTGGGCTGTAAAGTTTCGTACTTCATTGTTCTATCAAAGCTGATCTGGTTGTGTTCTGAGATCCGCATTCCCACCCACTCCCCGATAATTGTTAACTCCTTTTTCTGTTCATTACTTCATCGATCTGTACCTAAGCTCACTAATTTTGCCTCGACTGCAGTCTGGGCAAGTGCATTCCAAATATTCACAGCATCTTCGGATAACAAAGTAAATCTTCTCCCCTCCATAACAAGTCGAAGATGCCTACTTCCACACAAAAAAACAATGACCCGAGAAGTGTTCTCACCACTTTGTATGCTTCAGTTTGTAATTGAATACGATTCTTTACCGTCTTTGTGCACTATGTGTGTTGCATCTACTGAGTGAGTGCTTTTCTGCCAGAATAAAGTTTTGCTGAGTGAATTGAAATATTTACTAAATTATCTGACTCTGTTCATAAACTATGGCACTTAAGAACAGAATGAAGTTCCGTGGCCCATTGTATCTGCTCCAACATTCGATCCATGCTGCAACGTTTTCACAAGTCGTTCTCCTGCTCGCTCCCTGTTCATTCACTGAACATCCCCCCGGAGTGTGCTCACGCGCCATTTAATACAAAACATAAAGGAAATAGCTTCAAGTTAGATGCTGGCATTTCTCAATTCATCAGTTCTGGCTTTCCCTCTGTGACGATCAGCTTTGAGTGACCGCATTCTCCCAGTTTCTCCATATCCATAGCATCTGTCCTCATAAATTCGAATTCTAGTGGGATACTTGCAACGTTATCACATTTTCCTTCAACGGAAATTTTCCATCCTTATCCATCGTCACAGTGGTAGACAGGGTCGTCATCTATGAGTAATCATCTCCGGCAGTTCTGCCTTCCCACTTTCCTCTCCTTTCCAGAATATTCATCCATTTATGCTGTACTACATAAAATACTTGCAGAGCAAAATAAAAGAGTGCAGATGCTGACGGTCTGAGACAAACATTTTTTTTCTGATGAAGTCATTGAACTTGAAAAGATAACACTGCTTTCTTCCCACAGTCGCCGCCAGGTTTGCCGAATTTAGCTCGGAAGTTTTCTACGTACATCTCAAGTTTTCTGTTAAGGACATGCACAAGACTTGCATTGCAATTTTGAATTTGGCATAGAACATTCACCAATATTTGGTTGATCTTGCGATTTAGAAGCTCCATTAAAAATAATTGTGTGCAATCTGGGCTGTACCACGTTTAATGGTGTATTTTGGCTGACATGTTAGGCGAGGCCTGTCTTGACGGTGAAATCAAAAGTCTCCTGTTCATCCTTCTGAGGAAGATTAGTGAGATTCTCAATAGGTCTTCCCTTATTTTGGTGGAATGGAAAAGAATAATGATATCCCTTCATTACTCTGTATTCTGGCAGATAGCTGAGACTACTCGTAAGTTGTTGGTACCTTTGGAGCAACACGTGCTCTCGTGAATTAGCCTACACTACTGGTCCTGGGGGAAGATAAAGCCCTGCTCGTGCACCTTCCTACGAGGAGGAGGATTGTTCCTCAGGTCGTAACACAAGGAGTGGGATGGCACCAATTCCCCTGTCTGCAATGTGTCGGGCAAATGTCAAGGACTCGTCAGACTGACAATCCTTGTCCAAGTGGCTTTCAAAGACGACACTGATGCTAGGGCAGAAATCAGACGTAATTCTCTGTGTGAGGACTGGAAAGCCATTTAATGTGGTGGGCTGTTGAGGTCCACTCAGCCTTGCGGTGGAATTCACTCCCGAATTTCGACTTAATTCATACTTCTCACAATTGAAAATGCAAGAAATTCAGCAATGCCTTGATCACTGCGTCTAAGGTGATCTCTTACGATGTTATTGATGTCATCCACCGTTAGGAGAGTCACAGCGCCTCATCTTCATTTATGTCCAAAGCTCCGAAATGTACAAATTTCAATGTACAATATTCAATTTCTCATACCAGTCACCATTTCGCCGTGCCTCTGTCGCAATATTCAGTCATACTCATTTAATTCCATTCTCTCTTCTTACGATTAAGTGGGAAAGTTATTGTTAACACAACACGCAATCTTTAATTTCATTCAGATTTGTCAAACTTCATTCCATTTCCCGCAGTAACCTTTATTCGTCGTTTTGATTCGTTAAGTACAATTCTGAAATGGTCATGTTTGTCAACCTGATTGACAATGCCTCAGGAGAAAAAGACAGCATCCTTTTGTTTATTCCGTCCTCCCGGCAGGACAGGCCCACGAGTAGTGGTTGTACATTGTTGTATAGTCAGGTGCATTGGAATTCCTCAACACTGAGTGCAGAACCCATGAAATCTGATGGCAATATGTCAAAGTGGTCAAGGAAACATTCAGCTGATTGTTATCTACTGCCAACTACACCTTGATGACAAATTAGCTGTCCTGTAATTTGAAAGTGAATTCGAAACTTTGAGGGTGACGAGGGCACACAACGTACTCTGGGTATAGTACTTCAACGTTCATCACCAAGAATGTTTCCACAACATCACTGAACGAGCATACCGAAGTGGAGAAAAATGGGAGTGGAAAGGGATAAGTGACCAAAAAGAGGGGAACGTCATTACTAATTTGGTTGCCACGTGTTTAAGAGTATCTGTGGAAGCGGACTGCACACACATTAGGTGGATAGGAAGTCGCATTGTCGTAATGAAATACTCTCCACAGTATAATTTGGAAGCGACTACTGCGAATTGAGAAACCCTACGAACAGGTCTGAGAACTCAAAATTGGAAAGCCGAGCGACATTGTGATCCATCTGCAGCAGAAGTACAATCAATCACAACCTTTAACCTCATAGTGAGGGATATCCCTCACTTCCCAACAATCCTTATGATGTGTGACGACCTTCATTTAATGTAGAACGCAGGTGGTTGTCTAAGAATCAGCACGAGGGATGTCAAACAATGAGGTATCAATTTGGTGGAGCTACACATGCAAGTACTTACAGCTGTGGATGGTGGTGGGCAATTAGACTAATAACAGAAGGAGTTCACCTGCACAGACAACATAGAAGGAGAAAGACAAAGAGAAAAAATAACTGAAGGCATTAGTGCCATCCATACTCCGAAACTCATAGATATGGTTCCATGGACAAAGCAGTGGTATTTGCGTCAATTTTTATCAAGAGGTGACGAGTTCATTGCCCATTGTTGCCTCTTACTGACAACTTCAGCATTTCAGATGCCTGCCTACAACTAATTTGATTCACTCCAGGTAAATGTAGGCAAACAGCTGTAGGAAATAGATGTAGATCGTGAGATTATAGATCATAACAACCTTTCAGCAATAACAAAAGGACATTTTATTCTCCATGACTGGCCTACAGGCCCCTATAAAACTGGTATCTACCCAGCAGTTTGAGAAATTACTCAGACATGTCACCATCACAAAATTAACAGAAACGTCCTGTTCAGTTAATGCTCATTAAATCCAAGCTAATTTTCATCATCAGCACATTGATTGAAGGGAAGGGATAGTCTCTTCAAGCAGCACATTTTAAGTAATAAGCTGCTCGGTAACACTTTTTACTATTAGTTTCAAGTCTATTTTCATAATCTGTCTTTGCTTCAAACAAATGTTTGAACGTTCCATTCTAAACCTTCTGACAGAGAAATAGTGTTCGAACACAGTCAGCTGGGAAGGTAGTAGTGTACTGCAATGGTACTGACTTGGTAATCCAGAACATCAAGGTTATCCTTTGTGAACGTGGGTTCAAATCGCAGAATGGCAGGTGGAGGAAAACTGAATTCATTGAAAATCTGAAAATAAAAACTAGTCGAATGGAAGAAATCAAGATTATGAGGTTAAAACAGAGAAATGGTCACACTTCTGAAAAAATGAGAATGTGCAGATGCAATGAAAAATATTACTGCGGTGACATGTTGGCTCAGTGGTTCGCACTGCTTCCTTACAGCGCCAGGGAACCAGGCTCGATTCCAGCCTCAGGCGACTGCCTGTGTGGAGATGTCCATTCTCCCCGTGTCTGCATGGGTATCGTCAGTGTATTCCAGTTTCTTCCCACAATGCAAAGCCATGTAGCTTAGGTGAATTAGCCATGTTAAATTGCCCAATATTTTCAGGAAGGTGTAAGTTAGGCGCATTCGTCAATGGTAAATGTAGAGTAATAGGGGAATGGGTCTGGCGGGGTGCTCTTCAAAGTGTTGGTGTGGACTTGTTGGGCCGAACAGCCTGTTTCCACACTGTAGGGATTCTATGTTTCAGGTCAGCTTTGATCTTTCCAACAGGTGGCTCAGACTCAATGGATGGAGTAATCTACTGCTCCCGATTTGCACATTTTTGTATAAATCAAAGGTTCGTGTTTGTTAGAAAAACAGGAGGAGGCCATTCAACCTCACGAGTCAGTTAACCACAAACAAGAGGACGCTATTCAGCCTCTCCAGTCTGTTACAAAAGAACAACAGGAGACCATTCAGCCTCTCCATTCTCTTCAAGTGTATGAGGAGAAACCCATTCAGCTTTTCGTGTCTGCTACACAGAACAAGGAGGAGGCCATCTCGAGCCTGCTACATATACGGAATAGAAATTCATTTAGCACTGACAGTCTGTCAAATGGGAGTTGGCCCAGGTCAGTCACACCGGCAATCACTTAAAGGAGATTAGGAAGTGCCCAAGCCATGCAACAAGCCTGGTACTCATGCACAAAAGACAGCCATTCAATCTATCTCGGGCCATTTACACAGGTATGAGGAGGCTATTGAGCTCCTCTTGCCAGTTACAAGGGAACACCAGGCGACAATTCAGCCCAGGGCATCATCCACAGCAACGGGGTGGGATTAGGAATTGGTTCAACGGCCTAATCACCCTTTCACAATGAAAGGTAAGGAAACCATACAACCATTGAGCAGCGTGCATAAAAATGGTGTAATGGTTGTTTGTTATCATGAGTGTAAGGCAAGAAAAGCTGAAGGTCATTCTGTTCCTCTGTCCCATGACATAAGAACATCAGGAGGCAATTAAATTTATCAAACCTATTAAATTGAGTGGGAAATATCATTAACCAATTGAAGCAAAATACACAGTGAAAGTAGGATGTCATTCATCTCTTATGTACTGTTACTGTGGAATAGGATAAAATCAGCCAGCCCTAACCAGTATATTGCACTGAAAGAGGAGAGGGTTTATCAGCCTCCATTATTACTAACAGGGGGAAATGCAAATAATGTGCATGAGTAAACTATTGCGCTCTTTGAATTTGCTCCACTATTCAATGACATTGTGCAGGATTTAACTGTGGCCTCAATTGTACATTCAGCAAGGCTACACAGATAAGTTTACACTCTCTTGCTCATCGTACATCCGTCTGACTCTGTTTTACTGACATTCAATGAATGTCTTCACCACTCTGGGAAAAGAGGTCGAAACACTCATGACAGTGTGAGAGAAGAAAACATATTCATCTCCATTTTAAATGGGAGATTGCTTCGCTGATGGAAGTGTCCCATAATTCTAGTCCTTTTGTCGGTTTCTATCGCAATCCACATCGAGAATATAAAATGAAAAGTGTTGCTACAACTGAAAGGAATCTTAGTGCGATCACTTCAAGAGAACCTTGCACAGATTTAGTTATTCTCCTGAAGGAAGGATACTGTTACATTGGAGAAGTTTAGATATGTTTCACTCGCTTTATTCCTGTGATGAGGGCGAAAAATGTATCAGGAAAAAAATTGGCTGGTTGAGCTAATACCCGTTGGAGTTAACAAGAATGAAAGCTGATCTTGTTTTAACATAAGACTCAAACGGAAAAAAATTGGCAGGTTGAGCTAATACCCGTTGGAGTTGACAAAAATGAAAGCTGATCTTGTTTTAACATAAGACTCAAACAAGACTCAAGCGGATCTAGTTTTAACATAAGACTCATTCTGCTTCGTGAGTCTATTGCAAAGGAGCAGCATAAGTACTTTACAGCAGAACAGAACTTCCACAGCTGACACCAGAACAGGAGGGGATTATTCTGCTCCTGGAGTCTATATACCGGAACAGGAAGAGGCCAGGCTGGTCCACAAGTATACAACACTGCACTCGGTGAAAGCCATGCAGCACTTCTATCCTGTTAAACATTAACAATAACGTTCCATTCAGCCTCCTCGAGTCTGGAACACATGAAGGAGAAGAGGCCTTAAGTTGACTGGAGATTGTTTCACTGTCATACACTGAGGCCATTCAGACAATTGAGTCTGTTCCACAAGAAGACAAGAATGATGTCAAACCACCGGAGTTTTGTTTTACTAGGAACAAAGGAGGAAGTTCAGCCCGTGTATCCTGTTATACATTAAAAGAAGGGACCATTCAGCCTCCTGGACATTGGAACACACGAACTAGAACAGGCCTTAAGGTTTCTGGTGATTGTTTCACTGTAATATACAAAGGCCACTCAGACAATTGAGTCTGTTTCACAGTAAGACAAGAATGATACAAAATCAACTGAGTATTTTGGTGTATATATAGGAAGAGAAGGAAGTAGTTCAACTCATGTATCTGCTGTAAGGGAATCGGAGAAGACCAATCACTACCTCGATCTAATTTTATGAATGCAAGAGGAGACTGCTTAGTCCTTCAAGCCTGTTATGAAAAAACACGAGAAGGCCCTTTAGCTCCTCAAGATGCAACATACCATCAATAAGATTCCATAAGCTGACAAGCCCCTTACGTAACAATAGGAAAACGATATTCAAAGCTTGAACTGTTTACTCAGAAACAGGATGAAGCCATTCAGACCCTCAAGATGGAAGGCCTCAAGCCCCCATAGAAGCATGAGGAGTGGATTCTGCCTTTCGATTCTGTAAGGCAGTAGCAAAATAAGGCTATTCAGCCACTGAATTATTTTACATAGCAATCAGGGCAGATCTTTTAGCTTGTTGTGTCCCTTGATTAGGAATTGGAATGGAATTCAGAGGTTAAAGAAAGGGAGTATCAGCCTATAATCATCATCACGAGGGAATAAAAAGTGATTAGCAAAACATGGGCATTGAAGATAAATGCATAAAATCTATTATTAAGGAAAAGGTTGCAGGAGATTTGTCAAATTCAAACCACAATCCATAGATTCAGCAAGATTTCATGAAGGGTGAGTCCTGTTGGAATAATTTGTTATTTAACAATATGAGAAGCCAAGTAGATAACTGGGATCCTATAAATGTTAAAGGAACAGAAGTAGGCCATGTCGCCCTTCGAGCCTGCGCCACCACTCAATAACATCATGCCCGACCTTGCATGGCCTCCGCTTCACTTACCCACCCTCTCACGATAACACTCAACTCCTTTATTATTCAAACAATCATCTAACTACCTTTGAAACATTCAATGAAGAAGCCTGAATAACTTCAATGGACATGGAATTCCACAGATTAACAACACTCTGAGTGAAGGAGTTCCTTTCAATTCGATCCTAAATCTGCATCTCCTAATTTCGATGATATGCCCTTTCAGCTTAGTTTCCCGCCAGAGGGAAAAAGCCTCTCTAAATATATCTTTTCTGCTCCCTTCATGACAGTGTCCTTATACATGTGTCAGAAAACGAGAGTTCAGTTACATCAGGTAATAAAGAAGACAAATCGAATTTCGACAATTATTTTCAAAGAAATGTAGAGCAAATATCAGGAAGTGTTACTGATACTAATCAAGGTATTAGTGACACTGTAACTACAGTACTGTGTACAGTTAACGTCACTGAGGGGAGTAATGTTATGTTCACATCATTGCATTGTGCATGTCCACGTGAATGTCAATACAATGAGAGATGATCAATATGTCATTCACAGCTATTTGGAAAGTTCTGGATCATAGCGGTTTACTGGAACTGAGACCATAACCGCCACTGCCAGCACTGTCCTCGCCATGATGTGAAGTCATGTGCTGTATTGATGTATAAGACCCTGCTCTGTGAATCAAGAGCACCTCATACGAGGTATTTGTGTTACGTGTATATCAGTAAGCTGTTCCTAGAAAAACAGGGTCCAAAGACAATACTTGTTTTCACAACTGTCCCTCTCTGAAGCCTCTTCTCTATGTGTTAGTCGTATGGCAGACCTGGATACTCTGTACCTCCAAAAACACATCCAAACCCCCTCCACTAAGTTTTATAATAAAAACCTAAGTTGCAAGTTGCATTTCCTGTCGTTTGCAAAATACTCCGGGTTATTCTTCATGTTGCTGAACACACAATCAATTGAGAGTGGCTAACACAGGCAGAGATCAAATTTCAAAAACGTGTCTCAAAGCTGCTGGATTCAATATTCCATTTACTCCCTCAAAGTCACTAACATTCTTATGCATTCAAACCCTTCAGACTGTGTGCATGCACTTTATCATTTTCCAGGATCATTTTACATTTTTCGTTAACTAAACACTTTAAGTATTTCAGAACGCAAGGTTAAGGGTTTTTTTTAAACTCAATATGCTTACGTGAAACCAGCCTTTGTGATTTCGACATTCCTGCTGCTCAATATATTTAATAATTTCACAGTAGTTCTCCGTTGCTGAGATGCCTTGTTAACGAAGGGATTAACTGGTTAAGGATGCCTCGTTCATCATTGCATTGCAATATTGAAAATCTGCAGACAGTTTCGAAGGTTTGAAAAAATTCACAACAGTGTTGAATATTTTCAGCTCTCTGTAAAACAACCAGCATCTATGCATTCCAATTCAAGCAAAATAGTTTAATTAATAGTCATTCACTGCTGGTTTAAAGCGGTGGGATGCAAATTCCTGGATATAAATATGTCAGACAGTCCTCCTAACGCCTGTTCAGAAATAAGAGTGCTGTAGTTAAAGAAGGAAATGCCCGACTGTTTTGCCAGATATTACTTTTTAAAAAATTCTCAGTATTAAGTTTTTCCTATTTGAGAACATGCCATCAGTCAATTTTTCTCCAAAGAGAATTGCATTTCCAAAAATCCAACTTCGGTATTACTTGAATATTTTTACACCATTTAGAATACTATAGATTCTCTACAGTGTGGAAACAAGCTATTTTGCCCAACAAATCCACATCAACCCACTGAAGGGTAACTCACTCAGACCTATTCCCTACCCAAGTAATCCATATTAACCACTCATTAATTCTCCTAAGCTACGCATTCCTGAACACGTGAGACAATTTAGCATGACCAATTCACCTAACAGGGACATCGCTGGCTTGTCAGAAAAAATTAGTGCACCCAGAGGAAACCCACGCAGACATGAGGAGAATGCACAAACTCCACACAGCCAGTCGCCTGAAGCTGGAATCAAATGCAGGTCCTCGGTGGCGTGAGGCAGCCGTGCTAACTACTGAGCAAATCCTATAATCCAGCATTAACGATTCAAGCATGCGTTAAAACAATATTTGTAAATTCAATCTAGCCAGAAAATTAAATTGCAGACATGATAATTTAAACATACGGTTTCTGAAATGAAAGTTTGCCCAGACCTCTTTTCTCAATTGAAAAACAACAAAGTTTGTACAGAAATATGAGGAAAGAGTAAATACATTCTATCATCTGATGAACTTTTACTTCACCGATTAACTTTCATTGACTGCAGACAATTCCAAAACGTCAATATTTATCTCGCTTTAAGAACCAAAAGTTTAAATCAAAATTGCCTTGCAGCACTTACAAAACTACTGATAGTTCTTTGATTCTCTTGTTCCTCACTGATACAGGCACACACCACACTTTAAAATCATCATATGTTCGCAATGCACAAAGCTCAAAGTATTTCCAAATGTGAGCACCAGGAGGCAAAACACACAAATTATGGTACACAATATTTAACAACAAACAAAGGAAGATGCATCCCAAATAGGCCACAAAGAGATAACACTCAGTATAAAGACTCTGGGCACTCAACTTTAGCATCCAAACAGAAATGAATCTTAATGTCACTCAAACACAAAAGCTGGACTTTCTCTCTCTTGGTCTATCTCTCACTCTGTTCCTTGTCTCTTTCTCTCTCTCTCTCTTTCTCTGTTTCTGTCTCTTTCTCTCTCTCTCTCCCGCTCCCCATTCTCTCTTCCCCCCACTTTCGCTTCCTCCCTCCCTCTATCCCTCTCTCCAAGCCTTGTAAATATGGCGATAAGCTACAAGAATAACAGCCATTTTATTCTTATTTACTTCCATAAATCTCAGCGGTGACCAATAGCTGTGGACTGAAGGATTTCTCTTTAATTTGACACGAGCTCGGTGGACAACTATTAAGTCCTTCTCTTCCTTTTATTTGTTTTCGTTATCCCAATACTGTCTTTACATGTTAGCTGGGTCTGCGGGATTCCAATTTATTTCATCATTAGTCTATTCTATTCCATTAACTTCTCACTTGCATCTGCGAAACATTCGGTCCCCAATCTAATGCTTCCTCTGTTGTCATGACCATTATTATAGGGTTCCTGGATAGTGTGTGGGCAACCCTCCAGGATCCATGAATAAATAAAACTGCGTCACTAAATATTACAACCGTGGCCCAATCCTTGCCTGATGCGCTAAACCAAACTGTCCCGACACACATCACTAGGGTAATCAACGTACCTACAACCATTCACACCAGATTACCTTCGAGTCTGAGTCATTATATCCGAGTGTTCAAAGTAGAGGTCCTTCCAGCCTGCTCTGGAGGAATGGTACTCCTCAGTTAATCAGCTAATGCCGGAGGCCGCTCGCAGAAGAGAGATGCATGTGATTAACTTCTGTCCAACCCGACCTTTGTGCCCGAGTCCTCTCAAGATGATCAATCCAGAGGTTCCCACTTGCAGACTGTAGTCAGATTGACTTGACCTGTCATGCGTTGCTAACCCACTGCTACTCCAAGGTATCATAACTGACAATAAACTGAATTACTCGCTATGCTGGTATCCTCCTTCTTTGTGACTGAGTGAACTCAATTTAGATTCGTGTACGAGAGTTGTTGCCAGGTCCTCCCAGCAAGCCAGGCAGGCAGATCACAATAAATACAAGCGCAAGATAACTCGACACCCCTGAGTGATCCTGTTTCCTGCACTCTGCTCACAGCGCCAAATTCTTCGAGTAGAATGAACGAATAATTCATTCGACACCCAGGAGTTTATTTCCAGCATCAAAGAGTTAATTTAAATTACGCTGGTGGAATGAAAGCTCTGAGAATCCGAGATTTTCACCAAACGAAAGAAAACATACAGTTTCATACATTTATTTCAACTCATCTTTTACATTTACACAGCAATTATAAGACTAATTCATCACATAAATTTCCGGTGTACCTAATGATATGACAGCATGGCTAGAGATGAACAAACTTGTTGTCAACATCCCAGTCCTCCACTATTTCATGAAGTTTTCCAGACTCTGTTATCTCTCTTCTTGGGGATTTTCACAATCGACATTGTATTCCAATACGTTTCTTCCCTGACATTTGCAAGCTGCACTGGGTTTACTGCTAATTGACTGGATGCTTGCCTATCACTTGAGGGCTTTTTTCAATTCCTTATTAATTCCAATGGGTGAAATACAAATGAACATTGATTTCTATTGATAGCTATAATGTCAGTTCCACAAATTGATCTGATTACACTTAACAAATTCAGCAAACAAATTGTGAGCTGTTTCTTTCTCACAGTGCTTACTGAGTAATCCTATCTTTCCCCTTGTGTGCCTTATAATGTGTTCATCAAAACCACATTGTTAGATCTGTTAGATCCGGTATCTTAGATTCAATTCTCTCTGTAATGAGTTGAGAGCAGCTTTTCTTGTCTGAGACTAGATTTCAATCAAACGTTTGTTTAAATATTTGATTTAATGTTTTTTTTATAAACAGGGGAATCTTTAACTATTTCAAAATCTATAGCTATGGTTATTTGAATGATCTTAACCATGACTCCCTATTAGTATTGTAGACAGATTCACTAATTAAATGTTCTTATATATGTCTTATGTATCAACAACAGCAGCTGCATATTCTACCTCAGTTGGGTCTGCAGTTCTAGTATTGCTATACTCGTAAAGAGTACATTGAACAAATATTTTCGCATGCTCTCTAACTGCAGTCAGCCATGTTCTACTGCATTATCCGTGTACAGAGTTTAGCCATTTTCACCTGTTCAGTCATTGAAAGACCAAACACAATGCCTTGCGAGTGCAAGAGAATCATCACAAAAACTTGTGACATTGATAACGGAAACTTGATAATTCACAGACACCTCGTCCTACTGCCCTCTCGACCATGACCTCACCTCCCACCATCTCCCAAACCATCCCGAACCTTATCACCTCAGGGGACCTCCCATCCACAGCGCCAACCTCATTGTCCAGGAACACCACACCGCCCATTTCTCCCTCATAATGAAAATTTCCAAACCTGACTTCCTCGGTCGACCTATTCTCCCAGCCTGCTTCAGACCCACTGACCTCATCTCTGCATACTTTGACACTGTCCTGTCCTCCTTAGTTGAGGAACTGCCCACCTACTTTCAGGATACCACGCACATCCTTCACCTCCTCCAAGAATTTCGTTTCTCTGGCCCCCAAAGCCTTATCTTCACCATGGGCATCCCCTCCCTGTACATACCTTTCCACCAAGGCGAAGGCCTCCCAGCCCTCTGTTTCTTCCTCACACACCGTCCCAACCATCATCCTTCTGCTGAAACCCTCAACTGCCTGGCTAAACTGATCATCACACTTAACAATTTCTCCTTCCAATTCTCCCATTTCCTCGAAATCAAAGAGGGAGCCATGGGCACCCATTTGCCCCAGCTGTGTCGGATACGTGGAACAGTGCATTTTCTGCAGCTACACCGGCGCCAAACCTTACCTGTTCCTCCGCTATATCGATGACTCTATCGGCGCCACCTCATGCTACCACGAGGAGGTTGAACTCCACTAACATCAACTTCACTAACACTTTCTACCCTGAGCTCATATGCACTTGGATCATCTCAGCCACCTCTCTCTCCTTCCAGGATGACTCCATTTCCATCTTCGGCAACTGACTAACCTTGGAGATCTACGAGAATCTCACCGATTCCACATCTAAATGGACTTTACCTACCCCCGACCCTGCCGCCTGTAAAAACGTTTTACCTTATTTCAAATTCCTCTGCCTCCAATGCATTTATTCCCAGCACAACCAATTTCACCATAGAAAATCATAGGTGTCCTCCTTCTACAAAGACCACAATTGACCCCACCCCATGTGTTCGACGATGCCCTGCTGTGCATCCCCTCCACTTCCTGCACCTCCACACTTCAACTCAATGCAACAAGAACACAACCCGATTGGTCTTCACCTTCCATCCCACCAACCTCCATATGAATCTCATCATCCTCTGCTACTTCTGACACCTACAAACAGACCCCAACACCGAGGATACATTTCCCTCCCAACCTCATCAGCGTTCCGGAAAGATCATGCCCTCCACGAGAGATCATGTCAGATTCACATTAACTTCAAACCACAACCCACTCCCGGCAACTTCTCCTGCCATCGCAAACCTCCTTCAAACCTGCGCCCACACATACCCTCTTACCTCCATCTGAAGTCCCAAAGGATCCTTCAACATACAACAGAAATTACCTGAACTTCCACAAATGTCATCCAATGTAACCATTACACCCGATGTGGACTTCTCTACATCCCGGAGGCAGGACACCAATTTGTGGATGTTTTCAGAGAAAATCTGTAGGACACCTGCACCAACCTACGCCACCACACTGTGGCTGAACGCTATCACTCCCCCTTTTCACTCCTCCAATGACATGAAGGTCCTAGTCTTACTCCATCGACAAACCCTAACCACCTGTCGTCTGGCATGCAGCACACCTTACCTTCCACCTTGAGACCCTGCAATAACACAGGATTAATGTGGATGTCACCAGTTTCCACTTTTCCCTCCCCCAACATTTCGTTCATCCGAACTATCCACGCCATCCTCCTCACTGACCTATCACCGTCTCCCCCAACTTCATCGACCTATTGCAGTCTCAGCTAACTTGCCCCCAATCCCACCCACCTTCAATTTATCTCTCAGCATTTTCGTCCACAAACCTTCGTCATTCCTGATGAAGGGCTAATGCCTGAAACGTCGATCCTCTTGGTCCTCGGATTCGGCTATGCTTTTACAGTAACACACTCTTGGGTGAAAACACATCAGCACGAAAAGTTCTTCCACATTCTGAATCCGACAAAGACAGATACCACAACTAATGGATCAAGTCACTGAAGATGAATGGTAATATTTCAGCCTTAGAATTCACCGCTAGGTGCTGGGCTCCCCGGTCAGTGAAGAAGGGAATATGTATGGAGCTTCTTTCCTCCCTTAACTGTTTATGTGCCCATCTGCAGTCACAAACGAAAGTGAACCACAGAGCATTGAACTGAACCACTGATACTGGATCACTCAGTGCCCAAACGCTTCAAGACCTGCACATCATTGAGGTTTAGACTGAGGAACGACGTGCGATTTCTCTGTAGCACAACACTCAGAGGAAATACCATCTTCAATAACATTCAGTCAAATCAACACATCCCCACGTTCAATGATGACTCTGTCGCTCACTTCAACAGTATCAACATATTGCGGTATAATAATTCACTGCTAGCTGTCCACGAACCACAATTTTAATCCAAGGAGAACATTAGATGATGCGAGTCTGACAACTTCCTTCTTGACTGTGTCGAGGATAAAACAGGCCGTTTGTTTGACAATCCATTCACAACGTTAAATATTGACTCTCACCAACCATTCCAAAATTGGGAACTAGTGCGTACCACCTGTAGTTACGTTACTATCACTACTGAAGATTCCTTCAGCACCACTTCCAAAATCCATGATCTAGACAAAACTAAGACAGCAGGTGGAGTGATACAATGAAAATCAAATCCAAGGTGCAATCTTCCCTGGGTTAAAATTCTTCTTCCTCACACCATCACTTGATGTATTTACCCTGCCCGGAATGCACTTTATCAACGTGGCAGTTCACTGTAGCCTTCTCGAAGCCATGACCATTAGATATTACAGTCGGTAACGAAGCATGTATCCCATTAATGACCATACATAATGAACTAACACGGAGATAGACAAGCACAACAAAGAATGTGGTATTGTTTGTTGGTGTTTTCGGTGACCCATAACAAAATACTTTACAAGTTGAGTAATCTAACGAACAGGTTTATTGTTAGATTTATAAACAAAACAGTCATCAATATATTAATTATATCTTAATATCGTGAGATAAATGTATGAATGTGCATTAAGCACTACAGATAACAGTAAAACTATAATAAGCAGTAATCTACTTCCGATATATTAGGAACTTCTGTTAACTCATGAAAGTGAAACTACATTAGACATGTTCAACAATGAGTATCACTGCATCCTTCTCGGCAGGGACAATACTTCACAACAGCTGGTGTGGTGAACTCATTGTTCTGAACATCATTCACAAACCCAATACAATGCTAAACCACTTGAAGAGGGCAAAAGTCATCGATGCGCATCACATTCTGTATCTAAGTTAACATGCTGTATCATCATTCCGTGATAATTTCAGTATTTTCCTGGACATTCAATTTGACAGAAACAAATACCTCCAGGTACCTCCGTGTGACGGACAAACAGGGCAATTCTTACAACACTGTGGCATCATGCGTTCATTCAGGATTCAAAGCAAGCTTCTGGCGCATGGAGGAGATTAAGGTCACGATTGGAGATGTTGGAGGTCAGATTCGAAGCTTGTGGTGCTCGAAAAGCAGAGCAGTTCAGGCATTTCCGAGGAGCAGGTGAATCGACGTTTTGTGCATAAACCCTTGGATGTTGCCTGGCTGTTGCACTTTTCCAGCATCACACCCTTCGATTCTGCTCTCGCATTTCGACTGTTTCCCACGCCTTTCTTATTTACTTAATCAATTGTTCCCTGTTATGTCCAATTTACCCTGAACAATTCACCATTAATGGTCAATTTGAAGATACATATTTGAACATACCACTGCAGATGGTCCCTTTTTTCACATTCTGATTCCTCACTAACTGTGAAATTGTACATATACAAATGAACACTTAAAACAAAATCAAATGCAGAGCGAAAGAATTGATATGTGAGATTTGTTTCCTAACCTGACAAAATGAGGCACAAAATGATGCAGTACCTACTTCAGATGCTGTAAACGCATCGGCTCTTCTCACTATTTATCCATTTAAGAATAAGATAAAAAGGACGGCTCAGCAAATTTTTCAACTGCTCTCTGAATTTTGTTTGGGTGACGGCATAAAAACAAGTGTTGGTGCAGCAACCCAGCAGCTGCAGCATGAAGCCCATTTCTTGTACAAAATCAGACATCCAAATGGAACTGCAGCCAAAGAAATACATGCGCTTCCATAGAGAGTAAAGCATCAGCATTGACCATAATAAGACAAAATTTCCAGAGATTACAAACAATAAAATGATCAATATCCTTCGACTCTCCATTTCTGCGTCTCTGGAACTCTCCCTGCGTGAATGCGCAGTCTCCTGCGGGCACTGCTGGTCACGAAGATGTTTCTGACAATAAAAGCATTGAGAAGTAGAATCAGAACGAAAGGAACACATGGAGTTAAAATATGCTGCAGAAATTCAATTGTTGTCCATGCTACTGAAGTTACATTGTTACTTGGAACAACACAAAACCACGGAGCATTCCGAAGCGTGTACAGGCCTGAGAACATCAAAATCCAGAAAATGTTCTTTATGAAGCTCAAAACAATCACTACAGCCACACTGCAGCCGCTGATTTCTTCATACAAAATTTCCTTTTCCAGTTTGGAACAGAAATAGCTACAAATCGATCGAACGTAAAAGCGACAGTGAACCAAACAGACCAGTCTGTGACTAGGTAAAGCAGAGCAGCATGAATATTACACAATGGGAGCGTCTTTAGGAATAAGAAACATTCTCGATAAAGAATAGGAATGTGCCTCATTATCAGGTCTATGATAATGACCAGTAGATCCGATGTTGACATTGCCACCAGGTAGATAGTGACACATGACGAAAGGTTGCAATTTCTCCGAGAGAGAATCCGAATAGTTAAGATGTTAACTGCAAGGAAGGAAAGAGAATTAAAGGTTAGCTGAAGGATCAGTGAAAGTGCACAAGTGTTTTAATATTTCTGATTGCAGGAAAATTACAACAGATTTTGAAATGAATTAACCTGGTGCTCACTGGAAACATTGTTCATGCAACTCATAGACATGCAGTTTGTAAGTGATGCATAACCAGAAAGATAATTATGAGTAGGGATCTTCTTGGCAACAAACAACTAATATGTCTGGGGCCAGTTATCAATCACAACGACATTCTGCTGCCCACGGTCATATGATTAGTTCTCCGATAGCTTCACAGCTTGGGAAATGGCATAAGCTTTGGAAAAGCCATTAGATCTCCAGGAGCTGTCTGTTCTCTGCAGTGAGAAGCACTTAAACCGTAAAGAAAATCCGTTTGTCTTCCCAGCAGCAGATCGTTTGAGTTGTGACTTCTGGTGATTGAAGGAGAGACATTCAACAAGTGTGTACTAGGGAGCATATGTCGTTTGCAAATCAGTTAAAATATACACAACATGAACATCAAGAAGCAGCATTCTGTTCAGAACAAGAACAATCTCGAACACTTCCTATAAACAGATCCCACTGAATTATTTTTGAAGCTTCTCTTTCACAATTCATGGCAATCATGTTTGTCTCGTCTCTGTGGAATGGGTCCGTTTTATCAGAGGGTTAATCTTTCAATAAGAAAGTTTTAAGACAATGATTCATAATTGCTTCCCTGGAGCTCCAGTCTATTTAGCATTAGTTGCACTTGTTAAGGACAGTTTCTCTATCGCCACGGATCCAAAGAGCATGAAATTCTGAGCATTAGTTTTTCTGATGAATTCCGGAGGGGCAACGCACGATTTCGAACCCACTAGCCCGATGAAATACTCGAATATCTGTCGAGGAAATGGGAGCTAAGGAAATGAATAAGACAGTGAAATGGGAAGAGTGGGTGGAAAATAATGTGGTTGAGAGCATACTTGAATGTCTATCCATATTAACAAAGGCCTGTAAAAATCTGGAAAGTTTGTGTTCAGTTTTCCAAGCATCTTGTGGTGTTTGCTATGCATGCCAAAGTGAACTTGAAGTATGGCTCGGGGATGTACGATGTGAACGTTTATAGCTTTACTAAGGTAACATTGATTTATGGGAGACCAAATTCAGTATAAGGAAGGTAAACATAAGGAAGGGAAACATAATTGAATCTTAGAACAGGTCTAATCCCAGGTGAACAAAAGCCCCAACAAGCATGCATCCAAGACAGTTTGGTAAGAGAATATCTAAGGATAGAAACAAGTCCTTAAATACGAGAACTGATTGATTCCAGCTTTATTAATGAAAGCATGTTGTCCCATTAGGTGAACAACTTCAGTTTGGACAAGGGGTGTCAATCTCAGTCCATGAGGCAACTGGTTTAACTCATTAGGCAGCGATGAAAATAGCAGCTGAAGCTGTTTCTTTTTTATTTTGTAATTAGATGTCTCCGTGACGTCATTTACAATATTATGAAAAAACTTATCAAAGATTCTTCAGACAATCAGAGACACAGATTCCCACAGTTACAGATGCACATAATGTAACGTAAGCATTGGCAAAAAACATTGAAGCCTAAATGTGAAAGCTAATTGAGCTCTGGAAACGATGCCTGGGCACGGCCTGAACGAAATATGTTATTCACAACTTGTTAGTTGAAATGTACAACTAACTTTATAATGTCTCACATGATGATTCATGTAAGTGTTTGGCTTTGGAAAAACTGAATATACATATTGTTACGGGGGTTTGGTAGGTATCCACAATCAATGAAAAGTTGAAGCAAGTGTATCATGACGGCTTTGAACTTGTCAGCAGAGACAGAAGGTTAGAGCAGACATTGAAACAGAAACACCAACAGCCCGTGAGAAAGGAGCGTAATTATGAAACAAGGACAAGTGGATACTTTAGAATAAAGAAGCACTTACAGGGAAAAGGAAAACTGGGATTTGAAAGTGAGAGATTGACAGCACGTTGTGCGAACTACAGATTCCTTATCCAAAAGGTCATGGCAGAATCTAAACAAAACGATGAAATCCATAATTTTGCCAGTTCTGTGCATCCGTCAGTGGGAACACTCGTGATGGCTTAACAGCACATGGTGCTGGAGAGTGACGAATCAGTTTTGCATGAGCTCCAATTGCTTGGCTCTGCTATCTTCAGAAGAGTCGCGAGAGCACTTGTCCAGGTGAGTATGTATTTAATGGAGACAAAGACAAATTTTCATGCTGAAGTCAGTTCAGGGATAGCAAGGGAGGGGGGTGTGCTGGAGGTGATTGGGGGCAGGATTGGTTCACTTCATGTCTTTGGATCGGGGATCAGAAACCTACGAATGCACAAGCTGTTTGAAAGGCATAAATTAAGGAAACGACTGAGTTCTCACATCGTGGCGAAGTTTGAGAAAGGTCCATCGAGTGCTCAAGAAGGCATATGGCATTCAGATGGGGTATTGAGTACAAGGGTAAGCAAGTCATGTCACAGTTGTAGAAGACTGAGGTTCGGTCGCAGTTGGTGTACTGCATAGTTTTGATCGCCATGCTATAAAGTCATAGAGTCCAAACCGACCAGATATCCCAACCCAATCTAGTCCCACCGGCCCATATCCCTCCAAACCCTTCCTATTCATATACCCATCCAAATGCCTCCCAAATGTTGCAAATGCCTCTCAAATGTTGCCAGCCTCCACCACATCCTGTGGCAGCTCATTCCATACACGTACTACCCTCTGCGTGAAAACGTTGCCCCTTAGATCTCTTTTATATCTTTCCCCTCATACCCTAAACCAATGCTCTCTAGTTCTGGACTCCCCGAGCCCAGGGAAAAGACTTTGTCAATTTATTCTATCCATGCTCCTCATAATTTTGTACACCGCTATAAGGTCACACCTCAGCCTCCGACGCTCCAGGGAAAATAGCCCCAGCCTGTTCAGACTCTCCATGCAGTTCAGAACCTCCAACCCTGGCAACATCCTTGTAAATCTTTTCTGAACCATTTCAAGTTTCACAGCATCTTTCCGATCGGAAGGAGCCCAGAATTACACTCAATATTCCAACAGTGGCCTAACCAATGTCCTGTACAGCCGCAACATGACCTCCCAACTCCTGTACTCAATACTCTGACCAATAAAGGAAAGCATACCAAACGCCTTCTTCACTATCCTATCTACCTACAACTCCACTCTCAAGGAGCTATGAACCTGCACTCCAAGGTCTCCTTGTCCAGCAACACTCCCAAGGACCTTACCATTAAGTGTATAAGTCCTGTTAAGATTTGCTTTCCCAAAATGCAGCAGCTCGCATTTATCTGAATTAAACTCCATCTACCACTTCTCAGCCCATTGGCCCATCTGATCAAGATCCTATTGTAATCTGAGGTAACCCTCTTCGCTGTCCACTACCCAACTAATTTTGGCGTCATCTGCAAACTTACTGACTATACCTCTTATGTACTCATCCAAATTATTTATGTAAATGACAAAAAGTAGAGGACCCAGCACCGATCCTTGTGGCACTCCACTGGTCACAGGCCTCCGGACTGAAGAACAACCCTCCACCACCACCCTCTGTTTTCTACCTTTGAGCCAGTTTTGTATCCAAATGGCTAGTTCTCCCTGTATTCCATGAGATCTAACCTTGATAATCAGTCTCCCATGGGGAACCTTGTCGAACGTCTTACTGAAGTCCATGTAGATCACATCTACTGCTCTGCCCTCATCAATCTTCTTTGTTACTTCTTCAAAACACTCAATCAAGTTGGTGAGACATGATTTCCCACTCACAAAGCCATGTTGACTATTCCGAATAGTCTTTGCCTTTCCAAATACATGTAAGTCCTGTCCCTCAGGATTCCCTCCAACAACTTGCCCACCACCGAGGTCAGGCTCACTAGTCTATAGTTCCCTGGCTTGTCTTTACCAACCCTTCTTAAACAGTGGCACCACATTTGCCAACCTCCAGTCGTCCGGCAACTCACCTGTGACATTTGATGATACAAATATCTCAGCAAGAGGCCCAGCAATCACTTCTCCAGCTTCCCACGGAGTTCTCGGGTACACCAGATCAGTTCCTGAGGATTAATGCACTTTTAACCACTTCAAGGTATCCAGCACTTCCTCCTCAGTAATCTGGACATTTTGCAAGATGTCACCTTCTATTTCCCTACATTCTATATTCTTTTCCACAGTAAATACTGATGCAAAATATTCATTTAGTACCTCCCCCATTTTCTGTGGCTCCACACAAAGGTCGCCTTGCTGATCTTTGAGTGGCCCTATTCTCTCCCTAGTTACCCTTTTGTCCTTAATATAGTTGTAAAAACCCTTTGGATTCTCCTTAAATCTATTTGCCAAAGCTATCGCATGTCCCCGTTTTGCCCTACTGATTTCCCTCTTAAGTATACACCTACTTCCTTTATACTTTTCTAAGGATTCGCTTGACCAATCCTGTCTATACGTGACATATGCTTCCTTCTTTTTCTAAACCAAACCCTAAATTTCTTTAGTCATCCAGCATTCCATGTAAATACCAACCTTCCCTTTCACCATGACAGGAATATACTTTCTCTAGACCCTCGTTATCTCATTTCTGAAGGCTTCCCATTTTCCAGCCGTCCCTTTACCTGTGAACATCCGCCTCCAATCAGCTTTCGAATGTTCTTGCCTAATACTGTCAAAATTGGCCTTTCTCCAATTTAGAACTTCAACTTTTAGATCTGATCTATCCTTTTCCATCCCTATTTTAAAAGGAATAGAATTATGGCCACTGACCCCAAAGTGCTCCCCCATTGACACCTCAGTCACCTGCATTGCCTTATTTCCCAAGAGTAGGTCTAATTTTGCACCTTCTCTATAGTGAATCTGTACTCTATACTACTCTATACTTCTCTATACTATACATACTGAATCAGAAATTGGTCTTGGACACACGTAGGAAATTCCTTTTCATCTAAACCTTTAATACTATGGCAGTCTCAGTCTATGTTTGGAAAGTTAAAATTCCCTACCGTAACTACCCTATTATTCTTACAGATATCTGAGATCTCCTTCCAAGTTTTTTTTTCTCAATTTCCCTCTGACTATTCGGTGGTCTACAATACAATCCCAAGAAGGTGATCATCCCTTTCTTATTTCTCAGTTCCACCCGACTAACTTCCTTGGATGTATTTCTGGGAATATCTTCCCTCAGCATAGCTGTAATGCTGTCTCTTATCAAAATTGCCACTCCCCCTACTCTCTTGCCTCCCTTTCTATCCTTCCTGCAGCATTTGGGATGAGGATGCTTTGGAGATGGTGCCGAGGAGGTTCACCAAGCTGTTGGAGTGTGTTAGCTATGAAGAAAGGGTGAGTAGATTAGGAGTATTTCCATTAGAAAGACGTAGTTTGGGGGCGACCTGCTTGAGGTCTGCAAAAACATGATAGTTATATACAGAGTAGATAGCAAGAAGCATTTTCTCACAGAGTGGGGTGCTCTGTTACTAGGGATCACGAATTAAAAGTGAGACGTGAACAGCGTAAGGGAGATATTCGGGGAAAGTTATTTATGCAGAGGGTGGTGGATGTATGGATTGCGTTGCCAGTGGAGGTGGTAGATGCGGGCATGATAGCATCAATTAATATGTATCTACACAGGCATGTGAATGGGCAGGAAGGAGAGGGATTCAGATCCTTAGAAAACGGGGACAGGTTTCGATAGAGGATCTGGATGGGGACAGGTATTCTTTGTCCTTTGTTCTTCGTTCACGTTCTGCATTAACATTTTTGTGCACGAATCCTGCTTGTCCCCTGAGTCTTCTGGTCCGGGTTTGGCGTTGGGGTCGGCTACACTCCTACAGTGGGTGTCCTGACATTGGGTACAGTCCTGATCAGGTACAGGTACAGACACCTAGCTGGAAGGATGATAACGTTAGTGGATGGTGAGCAGACTGTGCTGGAGAACACAGCTGGGCTTTCAAAGATCTGAATAAGAATTGCAAAAGCATTTTGAGACTTAGATTGCTGATCTAATGTACGGAGATCACAAGAACATTAAATACAGCACGAAGGGTCAGTTAAAAAAAGAGCATTTGTGGCAGAGAATGCTTTCCAGTAAAACTCACTGACAGGAGGCACTTAGCCGGGATGCCAATAAGAGCTAGAATTGGATAGTAAAAATGCTGCACAATCTGAACCGACCAATACATCCAGGATTATAAGTTCATCCATTTATGATTCTCATAAATGTAGTTAAACTCATAGGAAAACATATTTTCCAATGTTCTAACATGGGGATGAGTTGTTCCTGGATACCAATCCATTCCAACGACAATCTTCAAGTTTCCATATCGAGGCTGTTATAAGCCGCAGTTTCCTGTCAGTTTAGGAGGTGACACAGCGCTCTCTCTGACACAGGGAAAGGATACATTGGATGGTAGGTATTTTATCAAGTGAAATATGGAACTTGCCAGTGACACAATAAGACATCTCCCCAATCTGGATGCTGCATTTAATTACTAGTACTTGCTGTTCGGTGTGATATCCATATGGAGCACTCAGATTGAGCAGGTTCAGTTTCCACTCAGTGCATTTTAAGAATGAATAAAAATTGCTTCTGTACCAACGTTTATAAACAGTGCACAAGGAACTCCTGAAGAGGTGAGAGTGAGGTGCTTAATTTATCATGAAATGCCATCAGCCAGAGAAGTCAGCAAATGATCGCACTATTTGCTACGCATTCACACTGAATGTTGTTTAGCTGTCGACAGATAAGCCACAAAATTTATGATATTTCATACGCATGGGTGATGACCGAGAACAGTTCATCCCTATTGAGCGCAGGATGAATCTCTGCTCAGCAGTTTGTGTTCAGAGAACGATACATCCTGGGCACCTGAGATGCCAATATGACAGTTTGTCCGTCTTTAGTCAATTCATCTCAAGGCAGATGGTATCAACAAGCAGCTGAAGAGATTGACTACAACAATTGCAACTCGCTATCACAGCACCCTAGATCTCATAATCAACAAACTCTGTGTACCCTACACACCGAAATTGACAGAGACACAACAATCTGGGAAACATACCAGGTGAGATCTGCACAGAAAAACGAGCTGGGCAAAACAATAAACGCATTCTGCAAGTTGCCAGATCTCCCTTGGCTGCAGTAACTATAGTGATGGGTCGTACCATTGACAGTATGATCAAACCCATGCAAATACCAGTAATTGCTGTTCAGTGTGATATCCACAAGGGGCACTCAGATCCATGTCTGTTTGCAGTCATGTCCCAAAGACGAAGTGAATTGCGTTACAGACACCGGGCGACAGGGAAGCTTTTGATGGAAGCTTGACACTTACATTAGGCATTTTCTGTCATTGGAAAACTGAGATAAATTTTCACTAGCGACATTTTTCAAAGAAATGGTCACAGTTAGTAACGGCCAATCATATCCCATCTCTACTGACATTTCGCCAGAAATGTAAAATCAACGAGACAATGGGCAGGGGAAGGTCATTCGAATCTTCCAGACTGTTGCAAGATTCAATTTGACAAGGGCTGATAATATTGCTCAATACATATTGCGACTTCTTCGCCCAAATTCTTTGATCCGATTCTCCCAGTGTAAGATATCTTATCCATGTTATTAAAAAAAAATCGCTCAGTGTTTATCGTGTTCTCTGACAGAGAATTACACAGGATGTCCCCATTCTGGGTCAAGATACGTCTTCTTACCTCAGTACAAAAGCGCTAACTCGCTTATCCTTAGACTTCGAGGACGTTCTTCTCCTCTGTTGAGTTCTGTCAGAATCCTATAGGTTTCTGCGGGATCACAGCTCATTTGATAAATTCCAGTGAATCTATCCTCATCAGCCCACACTCGTTTCACGCATCAGTCCTCCAGTCTCTTGAATCAGTTTCGCAAATCTTTGTTGCACTGCCAGAACATCTTTTCTCAGATCCGAAGGGGAACACTGCACAGACGGGATCTCACCAAAAGTGTTATTAGTGGCGTGTTGCATTGATGTAGCGTCAATTCCGAGGATACGCCATTCCATTGTAAGGTCAGTGCTGAGGGAGCACTGTACTGCCGGATTGTCAATGCAGAACGAATGGTGCACTGTTGGAAACTCAGTGCTTATGGAGCATTGCACTGTCACTGGGTCAGTGCTGAGGAAGTGCGCAGGGTCAGTGTTGAGGAAGGACGCACAGTCGACGGTCAGTGCTGAGAAAAAGCTGTACTGTTGGAGGATCAGCTTTGGACAGGAAGACAACATCGGAGGCCAGTGCTCATCGATTGAATGAATTACACATCAGACCATGTTAAATCAGCAAAAACTCTCCATGTTTCTTATCTGTCATGTCTGATATTTTTCAACCACGCTATCTGTTCTCTCACAGTGTAGTGACTAATTGCAAAATCTATGAGGACAGGACGCCATTACAGCACGTCAGACTGTCACTGGATAAAGGTGTCTGCGATCAACGCTTGGACTCCAGAAAGTACAGAGGATCAGAGGTCTTTCATGAATATGTCGATGGATCCTTGAAGACAGCAGCACAAGTACAAATTGATGGGTCAGACGGTGTTCGGGGTACAGGCCTTGTGCAATATGGTTTGAATCGAACGTTGAATAATATACGTTATGTGATGGATAGAGATTTGTGTGTAGTTCTAAACCTCTTGCTCTTCACTATAAAATTACGCTGTCTGGTCTCAGGCACGTGTAAGACGTTCTCACAATCTACTCTCTGGAGATCACTCAAAACTTTATATACCTCAATCAGACTTCCCACCTCCCCAACACTGAACAATTCTCCCCTCAACATCCCGAAACTCTTTTATTCCAAGGAGGACCAATCAGCCCGTCTATTCTCTCATCTTAAATGAAACCTTTCATGCCAGCCAATGGCTCGATGAATCACTTCTGCACTCCCTCCCGTGATATCACTTCCTTCCGGTCGTGTGCCCACTAAAAGTGCACACAATGCTCCTTGTGGGATCTAAGGAATGTTTTATAAAGTTGTAACAAGACTTTCTTGTTCCAAACTCTATTAACTACCTAATGAAGGCAAGCGTTCCGTCTTCTTTATCATACTGCCTACCCAATTAGACACCTTAAGGGAAGTATAGCCTGAGCACCAAAACACCTCGCATTCATCAGTATTAAATCCCATTTGCCATTGTTCTGCCCAATTTACCAGATGATCAATACCAGACCATTGCCTGATACTATCTTCATTGTTATCTGCATCACTACCAAATTTCAAGTTATCTGTAAATTTCCCAAATACCATTCTTTTACATTCTCATCCAAGTTGTGAAATGCATTCCAGAATCTAGAAATAGGATTATTTAAATATGACGAGAAGACCATTTAAAAGGATGATGAGGGCAAATTTTGTTTGCTCACACAATTATATGCGTTTGGAATTCCTGCCTTCAATACATTGTGTATGCAAACAATTTAAATGTGTATTTAAGGCAGATGGCGTCAGATGACAGACGGGCTGAAGGATGATCAAGCGATAAGAAGGAATGTAAAGTTGAGTTTGAAAGGGGAGTACTCAACATTGTATTGAGTGTGGGGATAGTATAGTGGAAGGCCTGAGTGGCCTTCACTTCTTCCTTCTTCTTGTCATCGCATAATTTTATGAAGAATGCTTGGTGGCCTCTCCTACGATGATGCAGTGTCTGTAACAGGGAGATTCTTTATGTGCATTCTGCCCACTCATTGATTCGATCACCTCGAGGTGCAAACCAAGCTGCTTAAATGTTTTAGTCGGGTTTGAATGAGGCAGATAAAAATTACTCCGACTGTGCTTGTTTTGATATTCGACAAGCAAGCAGCATAATTTTTTTCTCCTGCTCCATCCTACTGTGGCTTCCAGTTTCCTTTCGAATCTTTGATCTCAGATTGCAAGGCAATAGATAGTTTCGGTATGATGCCCAAACCACCCTCTGAGTGGAGCACCACACCCTCAAAGGAAGGCAGCAGAAACGAACCAGTGTCTTTAGCAGAAGATTGTGGTCTGTGTGTGTGTACGTGCACAGGATCATAGAATCAGAGATTCTAGAAGACGACCCTCAGCACATTGAGTGCTCACCAAGAAATACTACTCAAAATCTACACCAGTGACACTGCACAAAGGTTGGGCTTAGCTTTGAATATTAGGACACTTCACGTGCACCTTCCTCTCCCCACCCCCAGGACTTGTTAACGTTTGTGTAGTCTTCTGTCTCAGTCACCCTTCCAGATAATGTGTTCCAGATTCTCACCACCCTCGGATTGAAAACGTTTCTCCTCAACACTTCTCTAAACCCTCTGTCTTTCAATTACAAATTGCGTCATCTTGTCATTCATCCTTCGACTGAGGGGAGCAGTTGTTTTCTCTTCACTCTGCTTGCGCTCTTCAGAGCTGAAAATGTGTTGCTGGAAAAGCACAGCAGGTCATGAGCCCTTCTTCAGGAATGTGCTGTTCATAAACATATACACCTCAAACAGGTTTCCCTTCTACCTTCTCTGCTGCAAAGAAAACAGCCCGATAACATTCTAATTCTTTACGTACTTAAACTATTGCATAGAAAGTGGAATAATACAGCACACGAATAGGCCCTTAGGTCTCCCATGTCTTTGCTAGCCATGATGCCATACTAGATTCATGTCATCTGCCTGCACGTGGTCTGTATCACTCCAATCTCTACCTGTTTATGCATATGTCTTAGCGCCTCCTTAACTTTGTTGTCTTATTCACTTCCATCAGTACCTCGGCAGTATGTTCCAGTGTGAATTAGCATCAACTGCATTTTGAGTAAGATTTCCACACCTCCATTACTCTTTACGTGCAGAAATGCTTTCTATCATCTCACCTGAATGATCTGGCCCTCATTCTCAGAATATGATGTGGGTGTCACTCACTGAGCCCACCATTGACTGCCTGTTATGCATCGCTCCTGAGAATGTGGTGGTGAGCTGCTTCTTGAACTGCTGTCGTTCACATGTTGGAAGTAGACGAACAATATCCTTAGGGAGTGCATTTAAGGATTTTGTCCCAGTACGTTTATACCTTTAACTTCAATCGCTGTATTTATACCTTTAACTTAACCCTGTCTTTCTCGGTTAATAACATGAGGACTTCTGTTAGATTACTTCTTCCGCTTATGGATTTTGGATAATAAAGGCCTTCATTGTATAACATTTCATTAGCATGTAACGATGGAGATCCAGGTATCATCTTTGCAAATCTGCACTGAACTCCCCTTAGCATCAAGGTCTCCTTAGTTCGATCTGGTGTCCAGATCTGTGCAACATACGTCCAGGGAACTATACATTTTGAAACTTATTGTCTCAGTATGCTTCCTTCTTCAATATTGTGAGGGTCGGTACCTTCACTGGGAAGTGAATTCCAGTTTCTATGAAAAGCAATCCCACATTCTAAATCTTCCACCCCTTACTGTAAGTCTTGCTCACTATGTGTTTATCCACACATCAAGGGGAATAGTTTCCGTCCACCAGAAGGCATTGTGTTGGATGGAAGTTGCCCCTCAGGTCCTTATTAAAATCTTTCCTTTCTCAAGTTAAACCTATGCTCACTAGTTTTCAATTCGCCAACTTTAGGAAAAAGATGGGCTAAATGCTTCATCCTATCTACATTCCTCATAATTCTGCACACCTTAATAATGTCAATCTTCATCCACCCACGATTCAAGGAAGACCGTTAAGCTTTTCCGAAAAGTAAGGTCTACTAGTCCTGGCAACATCCTTATGTATCTTTGCACACCTTCCAGTTTAATTACGTATTCACTATAATGGGGTGACCAGAAATTGTGCACAATACTTCAAGAGCAGCCTCAGCAAAGACTTATACAACTGTAACGTAACGTCCCAACACATATACCTAATGCCTCAAATGATTCATAATACTTGCCCATGACGGAAAACACATAGCTGTTGTGAAATGTAAAGTTTAGTTTCTGGTCCAGCGAATGAATTTGCTCTTCGAACGGCTGTATGGGTTTCCCCTTCTCCTCTTTCTCTTTCTCAACATTCAGTGACACTTTTTTAAAAATTGTTTGGCGATATGGGTATTGCTGGCTGTACCCAACATTTATTGTCCATCTGTAGTTGAGAAGCTGGTGGTGAGCTACCATCTTGCGCGGTTTCATTCCTTGTGCTGAAGGCAGACCCTCAATGCCATTAGGAGGCAATTCCAGTATTTTGACTCTGTGACACTGAAAGAATGAGTGATAATTTCCAAGTCAGGATGGTAGGTTACTCATGGGGGACCAAAATTAATAAAGTGTTTTGCAGCATTGTGAACTATACAGCCTCATTTATTATCCAGTCCTTCCACGGTTTTGTTTTTTTTTCTCCTGCAGCGAGAGATATTTCCACTTTTTTCAATGAACAGAATCTTAAAAATGACGACACTTTCAGGACAACATGTTCCATGTTCTCTCATTGAATATCATTCGGATTAATTTGCCTCACTTCATCCAGAAAAGTGCTTGGCGCTGGAAATGAATGTTGTCCTCTTTAAGATAGTTTTTTATTCGTGTAGAACATCGAACAGTTTGCCTTCCTATCCTGTTCTAGACACCTTCAGCTGCTGTATTTTCTATTTCATCTGTGATTTGAGTGATTCTGGTGTGTGCTCTCATCTGTGCAAGGGGAAAGATATCATGTGCTCTTTCCAATTTATGCATTTTGTTGGTGTTTAATTGGTCCGGGTCCCGCATTCAACTTCCCTGTATTCAATTCGGTCACTCAGCTTTTCCTGACGTACACTGTCTCCACACATCTATCACACAAACTCACTGGTTTCCTCTCCTTAACTTGAGATTACAGGACATCCGACTGTGTGCCGTTAGTTCCTCCATTTCTATCCCTTCTGTCTCAAGACAACTTAATGTTCCAGTGCGCAACCTTCCCACACTACCACTATCCATATTCAAATAATTTCCTTCCTTCATCGCACCACCTCCAGCGCAATGCCCCCAATTAAACATGATTTTCAGTCCTGCGCTTCTCATAGACTCATATATTTTTACAGCACAGAAGGAGAACACTCAATCCATCTTATCCTCACCACTCAACATAGATCAGACCACACCAATTCCATCTTGGAGCTCTTGCCCAATAGCGAATGAGTTTTAGATTCCCATCATTTTCTGCATGAAACAAATTTTCATCAACCGCCGTCTGAATCTTTCATCTTTTGTCATAAATTTGGGTCCAACAGGTATTGAACTCTATGAATGTTTAAACGATGCTCCCCTATACTCCCCTATATGTCCGTCATTATCTTGTACGTTTCTACAGGTCCCCTTACGATTTTCCTTACTCCAGAAGAAACACCAGCCAATGCAGTCTTTACCAGTAGCTCATGCACTGCAGGCAGCATCCTGGTAAATATCCTCTTTAACCTCTCCAGTTTGTCCATATCGACCCTTGAAGTTGCACCGACCTGTGAAACGAAACTGAAGCACATCTAGTCCACACAATTTCAGTTTCATCGATGTGTTTATTCATTGATCATTTAGATGCCCACAAATTTGGCGAGTCTACTCCTGTTGCAGGCAGGGCCTTCCACGCCCCTACTATTCTCATAGTAAAGGAAGCACCTCTGTCATCTCTCCTAGATCTATTACATTTCAATTTAAAGTGATGTCCCTTCGTGCTGGCTATCATTATCTGAAGAAAATGGTTCTAACTGTCCACTGTATCTAACCCTCCACTAACCTTATATGTCTCAATTAAGTCACCTCTCAATCTTCTTCTTTTGAAAGAAAACAGCTTCAATTCACTCAGCCTTCCTTCATAAAGCCTTCGCACCATACTAGGCAACATGCAATTAAATTTCCTCTGAAACCTTTTCAAAGCTTCTACATCCTTCCTATAATAGGTGACCATAACTATACACAAAATTCCAAGTATGGCCGCACAGAGGTTGTCCAGGGGCAACATGACATCATGGCTCTGAAACTCAATACCCCTCCCAAAAAAACCGCTAAAACATGGTATATCTTCTTAACAACCCAACCAGAGTCGGTGACAACCTTCAGGGATCTGTGTACATGGACTTCGAGATCTCTCTGCTCATCTACACTACCAAGAATCTTACAATTTGCCCAGTGCACTTTATTCCTGTTGCCACTTCCAAAATGAATCACCTCGCCCTTATCCACATTAAACGCAATTTACCACGTCTCAGGCCCGTTCTGCAGTGTATCTATGCTCTCTGTAACCTGCAACATGCTTCGGCACTGTTAACAACTCCACTGACCTTATTGTTATCCGCAAGTCGACTATACCATCCTTCTACGTCCTCATCCCGGTCACTCATAAAAATGACAAACAGCAGCGACCCCAACCAGTTCCTTGCTGCACACCATTAGTTACTGAACTCCAGGATGAACATTTCCGATCGACCCTTCTTCCAACTTTCTTTCTGCCAAGCAATATATGAACCAAACCGCCAAATCACCCCCAGTCACATGCCTCCGCATTTTCAGCAATAGGCTCCGGTGAAATTACGTTAATACAATTTTTTTCCATTCTTTAAAGCACAAGAAGAAACATGCTACTATTGACAAGACCTCAACCCTAACATCAGCAAACCTTTACCTTGCAACGAGATATAAAGCAGTCAAACAAGGCGCTCACTAAGCATGCATTACTCTAACTGCCCTTATGTTGACGACAGCGTTCATTAAATACACAATTACTCTTTCTGAAGTTATTTCTAAACTTGTTACGTAAATGCTCACAGCAACATCCAAAACTAGTCATCTGCCTTGGCTGGCTCTCATTAAAATCATTTTAAAACCACATCAAAGCAAAAGACAACAACCCAACGAGACGTAGGAGCAGGAATTAGGTCCTTCAGCCTATTGAATCCGTCATTTAATCATGGCTGATAAGTTTCTCAATGTAGCCATGAAGTGCAGGAGCTGTTGTTGGACTGGGTTGGGCAAAGTTAAAGGTCACACAATTCCAGGTCATGCTACAACAGGTTTATTTGCAAGCATTAGCTTTCGGAGTGCTGCCCCTTCATCAGCTGGCTGTGGAGCATAAGATATTAAGACACAAACGGTTAAAGTTTCATGCAGCTGAAATGAGATATTAAACAAACCTGGATTGTGCTTAAGCCTTTCATCTCGTAGAAAGGGTTGCTGGTTTCGTTTCATTAATGTTGAAATCCCAGACTTCTTTTAAGTTACCTTCTCGAGAGAACTGAAGGTTTTATAACTAACGGTGACATCTCAAGTCAGACTACGCTAAAATGTGTGAGGTCAGAGTCTCGGCACTCAAGACCAACAATTGCTAATCTTCGAACACCATGCTAGAACTCATCCACTTTATCCTCAAACACAACATTTTCACCTCTGACAATCACTTATTCATCCAAACACGGAACTGACATGGGGTGTAAAATTTGCATGCCAGCATTTTCATGGACAAGTTGGAATGAGACTTCTTTGCTGTACAGGACCTCCACAAAAGAACTATACATCGGATTATAGACCATAGAACAAAGTATATTACGCGCCCTTTGGCCCTCGACGTTCTGACGACCTGTGGAAACAATCTAAAGCATCTATCATACACTATTCTATGTTCTTCCATATGTATAACCAATGATCGTTAAAATGCCCTTAAGGTTGGTGACTCCACCACTGTTGCAGGCATTGCGTCCACACCCCTACTACTCTCGGAATAAAGAAACTATCTCTGATATCTGCCCTGTGTCTTTCACCCTTCAATGTAAAGCTATGTCCTCTCGTGCTAGCCTTCGCTGGCCAACGAAAAAGGCTCTCTCTGTTCACCCTGTCTAACCGTCTGTTTATCTTATACATCTCAATTATGTCACCTCTCAACCTTTTTCTCTCCAAAGAAAACAGCCTCAAGTGCCTCAGTCATTACTCATAAGAAAGTCCCTCCATGCCATCAACATCCCAGCAAATTTCCTTTGAAACGACTCCAATGCTTCTCTACACTTCCTGTAATTAAGTGACCAGAACTGTAGGAATTACTGCAAATGCGGCAACACCAGAGATTGGTACAGCATCACCATAACCTCGTAGCTCCGAAACTCAATCCCGTCATCAATAAAAGCTAACACACCGTATGCCTTCTTAACAACCCGATAAACTTGTTTAGTGTGTTTCATGGCTCTATGTACATGTACACTTCTCATCTACACTACCAAGAATCTTACGATTAGTCCAGCATTCTTTATTCCTTTTGCACTTTACAAAGCGAATCACCTCACACTTATCCACATTAAAGTCAATTTGCCAACTCTCAGCCCAGCTCTGCAGCCTATCTGTGTCCCTGTGAAACTTGCAACATTCTTCAGCACTGTACACAACTATACCGACGTTAGTGTCATCTTCAAATTTTCTAAACCCCTCCTTCTCTGCCCTCATCTAGGTCATTTATGAAATATAACAACAGATCCTTGCGGTCCAAAACTAGTAACTGAATTCCACGATGAACATTTCCCATCAACTCTGTCTTCTTTCAGTTAGCCAACTTCTGATCCAAACTGCTAAACCACCTACAATCACATGCATCCGTATTTTCAGCAATAGCTTATTCTGGAAACGTTCACAAACGACTTACTGAAATACATAGACGACACATCAACTGCTTTACCTTCATTCAGCCATTTGGTCACCATTTCAAAGAACTTGATAAGGCTTTTGAGGCACGACTTACCATTCACAAAACCATTTTGACAGTCCCGACTCAAATTATTCATCTCTTAATGAGTATATGTTCTCTCGCTTTTAAACATTTCCAACACTTTATGCACCACCGAAGTCGGGGTCACTTGTCTATTATTACCAGGTTTCCACTTTTCGCGGACTTTAATGTGGATTCTGCTATTCCGCTTCTTGAACAAGGGGACATCGTTTGCTTTCCTCCATTCCTCTGGCACTATTCCGGTACACAATAACTACATAAAGATAAGAACCAAAGGCTGTACAATCTCCACCCTGGATTCCCAGAGAATCTTAGAATATATCCCAGCCGGCCGAGGGAACATGCCTATATTCATACGTTGCAGAATTGTGAACAACTCCTTACGAAAGTCAATCCCATCTAGTCTAATGGGCTTTATCTCAGTATTCTCCGCAATGACATAGTCCTTTGCAGCGCGAATACTGACGAAAAATATTCATTTAGCGATTCCCATATCTTGGAATCTATGCACAACGTCCCTATACTGTCCTTGATTGGCCCCAACTTTCTTGCGTCATTCTTTTATTCCTGATATACCCATAGAAAGCTTTAGGGTTTTCCTTCATCCTATCTGTCAACGACTTCTCATGTACCCTCCTGGCTCAGCTTTGCTCTCTCTTTAGGTCTATCCTGGTTAAGTTGTAACTCTCAAGCGCCCTGACTGAGCCTTCATATTTTATCCTAATATAAGCCTTCTTCTTCCTCTCCTTCTTTACTAAACCAGGGCTTTCTCTCTCGGCCACTTAGTCCGTGCCTGACCCGTACATACTTATCAAGGACTGCAGTAACAGATCCTTCAATAAGCTCAACACTTCAATTATGATCATCCCCTGCAGCTTCCTTCCCTATACGATGCATCTTAACTCTTGCCTAATCACATTATAATTGCCTTTCGTCCAGCAATAACTCCTGTCCTTCAAGATATCCATATCCCTTTCCATCGTATGGAAAACATGATCAAATTGTGGTCACTATCACCAAAGTGCCCAATTCACTCCAAATCTAATACCTGGCCAGGTTCTTTACCCAATACCAAATCAAATGTGCCATGTCAGAAATCCATCCTGCACACATTGGGCAAAAACGGACCCACCTAAAGTACTCGACCTATTGTAGTTGCAGTCAATATTAGGAAAGTAAAAGACCCCCAATAACGAGCCTGCTACTCTCGCTCCTATCTAGAAATATCGTTGCTATCCTTCCTCTACATGTATTGAACTATACACAGTCCTATTGAAATCTCCCAACAGGGTGACCTCTCCATTCCTGTTTCGAACCTCAACCCATACTATCTCAAACATCCTTTCTGCTACCGTAGTACTGTCCTTTTCTAACAATGCCACACTCCCTTCTTTTACTATCTTTTCTGTTCTGATTGAAACAGCTAGCTCCAGGAACCTGCATACCCATTCCTTTCCCTGCTCTATCTATGTCTCCGAAATGGCCTCAACATCAAAGTCGCAAATACCAACCCATGCTGCAAGTCACCTACTTTATTCTAAATGCTCCTGGCGTTTAAGTAGATACATTTCAAACTATCTTCCTGCTTACTGGTGAACTCTTGCGACCTTGAAACCACATTTCTGACCTCACTACTCTCAACGTTCTGGACACTGGAACTACAACTGAAGTTCTCATTCCCTGCTGAATATATTGACGACAATTCCTTCCTCTAGCCCCAGGGCGAGACGTAAAAGTGAAACAATTACGCCACGATATCAACGACTTTCATCACACCGTCAGACTTGCCATGAATTACTCTAGTATCTGTCTCATTCGTGGACATTTTCCCCATCAATGATGAGCAACTCAGTACCTCTCTCTACCACAAACATATGGCTAAACTCACAATGGTACACTTCTCTAGCTTCCCCACCAAACGTGTAAAACGAACTGTCCCCTACGGACAAGCCGTACGCATACACAGGATCTGCTTAGACGTGACGAACACATGAAGGTGCTCGAGGATGATGTCATAAGTTCAAGGTACAATGCTCAACTCATTGACTGCCAGTTCCGCCGTGCCACTGCAGAAACCAAAATGACCTCCGCAGGAGACAGACACGGGTTGCAAACGATAGGGTCTCCTTCATTGTCCAGAACTTCCCAGAAACGGAAAAACTATTTCATGTTTTCTGCAGCATGAAACACATTATCGATGAGAGTGAGCATCTCGCCAAAACGTTATGTTGGCCTTCACTTCTCGTCTTTAAACAACCACCAATACATAAACAGATGTTTGATTGTTTGCAGCAAATTGCCCAACTTTCAGGGCAACATCGAACACAACACCTCACAATCCCCTCTGTCAATCACTGCAAGACGCGCCAGAGTGTCGACATGGGTACCACCAATATTTGTGTAGACACCACACAACATGTACGGGGTAAATACTCATCTGACTCAGACAACGTTTTCTGTCTCTTATGCTGCGGGCAAGGATGGCCTGACGTTCATTGGCGACTCCAAGGAGAACATACAATCGTGGTTGGACGGAAACCACGCAACAACCAACAGAGAGGGTTGTTCCCTTCAAGTCAGTGGCCAGGGACATTCAGCCTCTGATGTTTGGGAGACCATCGCTAATGTATACGTAAGGATAGGTAACAACATAAAGCCTTTGAGCAGGGATTAATAGCGATGCTTGATATCAATTAGAATGGTCTCAAACAGAATCTTTGCTTCATGTCACAATACAGTTGAGCCAAGCACGCTATAACTCTCTGACACATTTACACAAGTGTGCATGCATTCATCTATGCACACGCACTCACCCATATCCCCCCAAACACGCACACATACATTGACCTCGCGCACTCATGCATACGCACCCATCCTCTTACAGGCTTAGACTTCTTCCTACCACCATTTAGCAAGCATTCACACATGCAAACAAACACTCTGTCATGTTCAATCACACTCATGCTCACCATCACATGCTCTCCCTCGCTATTTCCATATGTGTGTGTGTGTGTGTGTGTGTGTGGGTGGGTGTCTCACGTGCACACACGCACAAGTAAGTATATGTGGAATTATATTTGCACATAGATTCTATTTTGCTCAAAAATGCCGATCTTCAGGCGGTTCGTGCAAGCAGTCAATGAATGTAATATTTTGTAAATTCCAATTTGCTAACTGAACCATTCTCACTCAAGATTGTTATACACTGACCTCAACTCTTCAATGCATTGTCTGAGCTGAGCTGTCATCTATTGGTTTTAATACCTTTAGTTGTATCAAGAAGGTGACTTAAAATAAGTTCTAGAATTTACTTATTAATGAACCGAAATCTGCAATGCATTCTAAAAGATTAAATACTGAACAACAATCCAGGTTTGTTCAATATGTCATTTCAGTTGCATGGCATTGTATCTTTTGCAATAAAATCTGTGTCTTAACATCTTATACTCCACAATCACCTGATGAAGCAGCAAAACTCCGAAAGACAGTCCTTCCAAATAAGCCTGTTGGACTATAACCTGGTGTTGTGTGATTTTCAACTTACTGAACACCACTCTCCCGCTTTCTTCTCGTAAGCTTCGATCTCCTTGTTACCCAAGAACATATCCAAATCAGCCTCAATGACCTGGCCACCATACCATCATATGGCTATACATTTCTTAGCTTCGCCATTCTCCCGCTGAAGAAGTTTTCCTTATCATTATTCGAAAACGTCTTCCTTTACTCTAAGGCTGTTGTTATGAAGTTGAAAACATGTACTGTACCTTTAAGACAGAGGGAATGCAAAGACCTGACATGTGACTTTCTGCAGACATAATGTGTATGGGAGAATTTGAAGATGGAGCGTTTGAGCCGTCACTCAGATACTGAGTTTAGATTAGATTAGATTACTTACAGTGTGGAAACAGGCCCTTGGGCCCAACAAGTCCACACCGCCCCGCCGAAGCGCAACCCACCCATACCCCTACATCGACCCCTTATCTAACACTATGGGCAATTTAGCATGGCCAATCCACCTGACCTGACTGTGGGAGGAAACCGGAGCACCCGGAGGAAACCCACGCAGACACGGGGAGAACGTGCAAACTCCACACAGTCAGTCGCCTGAGGTGGGAATTGAACCCAGGTCTCTGGCGCTATGAGGCAGCAGTGCTAACCACTGTGACACCGTGCCGCCCAGTTTGCACAACAATTCTCATTCAACCAATCAGTTTAATTAATGCCCCAACATACGAAAACCCAATCGAATTTGAATGTTACTGTTTGGTAACATTGAATCAATGAGACGAAACGATGTGATGGGGTGTATAAAGCAGGCACTTTGGGCAGTTAGTCACTAACAAAGAGAATCCACTGTTATCGACACACTGCCCGCACACCCTCTCTCTTAAAGATACCTTTTTCATAGGAAACATCTGTGCAGCAGAAGACTGATGACGACCTGGTGAAACCTATACAAAGAAGGAGTTCGGCAGTCAAAGATGACAACTGTTTTTGAAAGTTAACTTTTTTGTAGGTTTAATAGGGACTTTATTGAATCAGTATATTGTAAAAGAGTGGGAGGTAGATAACGATTTTTAAGAGGAAGGGGACTTGCAGATGTTAACAGCTTTGCTAACATTCTGTTTTGGTTTTAGGGAATAAATTGTTTATTTTCTTTAAATATTCGAATTTGAGTCGCTCTCTGTCACTCATGTTTTAGCAGATTGAGAGGCGAGGTGAGCTTTTCTGTGGGTATGGTTTAATTAGCAGTTGCTTTACCCCATGTCATATTAGGTGGTGCCTGAGTCTGTGTGAACTGAAGCATATTTGTTTTGTTTCCAATCTTGTTTATTTCTTGTTGTCGTCTCATGCCAGCAGAGTGTTAAGGCCGAATGGATTTGTGATTATTCATCTTCTCTTTTATTCACAAACTGTCCTTGAGCAAGTATGTATCTGTGTGAATAATCCAAGATGGATCTATCTGAATAATCCAAGCAGAAAGAAGACAGAGGAAGTGAGAGTGTCCAGAAACAGGGGACATGTTTTATGTATAGGTGGTCAAACTTTTAAAATGGAGTTGAGAAGTAATTCCTTCATCCAGAGAGTGCTCAGTCCAGGGAATATACGAGGAAAAAATGGTTCATCTCAAGACTCTTTTTTTTCAAGAAGGAGGAGGATATCGCTCTTGTGGCTTGAGGGATCAAGTCATACGAAAGAGGGACAAGCTGATGATATTGAGCTCCCTGAGCAGCCATGATCATATTCAATGATGGACCAGGCTTGAATGGTTGAATGGCTTACTGCCACACCTCTCTTCGATGTTTCTATGACGAAAATATTGTGACCATTCTGTTAAATGTCCTCTCCTGTCCGTCAACGTCCAAAACTATTCGAACCTTGTGTAAACAGACTCGGATTTAATGAAGGGTGTGCAGGAGAAGTATCAGAGAAAGAAAGTGATTATCAGGATCTGTCATTCTCACACGGGAACACAATTGCCTCAAGAAAACGGAGCGTGATTCCCAACCCAAAGGGGTGTGAGAAATGTCTGATGCTGATAGAGAGCGGGGTCATGCGTGTGTGCGTTTGTGTGTGCGTGACAGAAAGAGAGAGTGGGATGGATGAGTGAGGGAAAAGGCGAAACAGAGAGCGCGATGGTGAATAGGGAAGAGATAAGAGCAGACAAAATGGGGAAGGTGTTGACCGATTGGCATTATCCCTGGACTGTTAATCAAGACAGCCGGGCAATGTGCTGGGACCTCAGGTCAAATCCCACCATGATTGATGATGACCATCATCGATTGTTGGAAAAACTCATATTTGTTCATTAATCCCTTTTTTTGGGAATGAATCTATCATTCCTACCTGATATGGCCTCATATGACGCCAGAATCACAGCTATGTAGTTGTCTCTTAACCGCAATAAATGCTGCCAGCCAGCAATTCCCTCATCCCATGAATGAGCAATAATAAACGAGAAGCGAGAATGAGGTTTTGGGAGAGTAAGAGAGAGCTTGTGAGAATGAGTTTCACGTTATGGAGACAAAGGAAAGATAGGTCATAGAGCAAGAGTGTCAGAGAAAGAGAAGCATTAAGAGAGTGAGGAAATTGGAAGGGGGGAATAGGTAAATAGAAAGTGCAGGATGGAGAGAATGTGAAGAGGGACAGTTTGAACGTAACCAGGAAAATGTTGGGTGGAAGAGTATGGTGTTTGTGTCATCAGAGCTGGCAGCAAGGACAGTGTTTCATAACCACAACTCCCAGCCCCCTGCCCTTTGCTGAGGACCAGAGTGTGGGACTGAATCTCTCTTTCCAGCTCAGCATATTTAACAAAACACAACTAAACATTATTACTTCTGTTGATCTTTTTTTTTAAAAAAACCTACATGTAGAATTATAGTTACAAGAAGTGTACTGGTGCATTTTCTAACTGTTCTCTGACTTTTGAATTAAATTGAATTGTGCTTTCATTGGCTATGTGATGAAGACATTATTCATCAGTCCGCTTCAAAAGCGACATGCAGCTCCATTGCTGAAGAATTGAGATCAAATAAGCAAGCATTCTTCAGCTGCTGTATAAATTTAATGTGGGCCACAGCATCAATCGCAGTGATTGTGCAGCAACTGAGGAGCTGCAGCATGAAGGCAATTACGACGCAAATAAATGATTATATACGTTAATACACAAAAACTCATGTCCGTTTCTATGTAGAATGTGTCGTGAACACAGACCATCTGGATTAAACTGGTCGAGTGCACAAACAGAAAATGTAGGAACTTTTCAACTTTGAATTTCTGCATCCCTCTGAACGTCCCAGTTTGTGTGAGACTTGAGTGAGCCTGCGCGCTCTACTGGTCACTAAAATGTGTCTTACCGTAAAAAAGTTGAGCAGCAGAATCAGGGGAAATGAGACAGTTGGGGATAAAATGTAATAGAGAAATTTAATTGAGAGTCAAACTCGAGATGCATAATTAAGTATTAATGCAACACAAAAACAAGGAATGTTCGCAATTGAATAAAAACCCGAGAGAAGAAAATACCAGATTTTTTTTTCAACAAACAGCTCAACGTACTAACTGATCCCAGAAGCACAACAGCCGCTTTCTCATTGTAATATTTACAATAGACAATAGACAATAGGTACCGGAGTAGGCCATTCTGCCCTTCGAGTCTGCACCACCATTCATTATGATCATGGTTCATCATCCTCAATCAGTATCCTGCTTCTGCCTTACCTCCATAATCCTTGATTCCACTATCCTTGAGAGCTCTATCCAACTCTTTCTTAAACGAATCCAGAGAAAGGGCCTCCACTGCCTTCTGGGTCAGAGCACTCCACACACCCACCACTTTCTGGGTGAAGACGTTTCTCCTCATCTCTGTCCTCAATGGCCTACCCCTTATTTTTAAATTGTGTCCTCTGGTTTGTGACTCACCGATCAGCGGAAACATGTTTCCAGCCTCCAGAGTGTCCAATCCTTTAATAATCTTATACGTCTCAATCAGATCCCCTCTCAGTCTTCTAAACTCAAGGGTATACAAGCCCAGTCGCTCCAATCGTTCAACATAATCGCTCCAATAGTCCCGCCATTCCAGGAATTGACCTCGTGAACCTAAGCTGCAGTCCCTCAATTGCCAGAATTTCTTTGCTCAAGTTTGGAGACTAGAACTGCACACAATATTCCAGGTGCGGTCTCACCAGGGCCTTGTACAGCTGTAGAAGAACCTCTTTGCTTCTATACTTAATGCCTCTTGTTCTGAAGGCCATCATGCTATTAGCTTTCTTCACTACCTGCTGCACCTGCATCCTTGCCTTCATTGACTGGTGTACAAGAACACCCAGATCTCTTTGTACTGCCCCTTTACCTAACTTGACTCCATTTAGGTAGTAATCTGTTTTCCTGTTCTTGCCACCAATTTGGATAACCATACATTTATCCACATTAAAATGCATCTGTCCACTCACCTAACCTGTCCAGGTCACCCTGTAATCTCCTAACATCCTCCTCACATTTTACCCTGCCACCCAGCTTTGTATCATCAGCAAATTTGCTAATGTTGCTATTAATACCATCTTCTATATCATTGATATATATTGTAAAAAGCTGTGGTTCCAGCACTGATCCCTGTGGTACCCCACTGGTATTCCGAAAGGGAGCCATTTATCACTACTCTTTGTTTCCTGTCAGCCAACCAATTTTGAAGCCAAGTCAGTAATTTGCCCTCAATACCATGCGCGCTAATTTAGCTCACTAACCTCCTACGTGGGACTTTTTCAAAGGCTTTCTGAAAGTCCAGGTACACTACATCCACTGGATCTCCCTTGTCCGTCTTCAGAGTTACATTCTCAAAAAATTCCAGAAGATTGGTCAAGCACGATTTCCCCTTCATAAATCCATGCTGACTCTGACCTATCTTGTTACTGCTATCCAGATGTGTCATAATTTCATACTTTATAATTGACTCCAGCTTTCCCACAACTGAGGTCAGACTAACTGGTCGATAATTTCCTGCTTTCTCTCTCACTCCTTTGTTAAAAAGTGGTACAACATTAGCCACCCTCCAATCCACAGGAACTGATCCTAAATCCATCGAACTCTGGAAAATAATCACCAACGCATCTACGATTTCTAGAGCCACCTCCTTCAGTACCCTGGGATGTAGACCATCAGGCACCGGGCACTTATCAGCCTTCTAACAGTCTCTGCAATACCAATTCCTGGCAAATATAAATTCCCTTCAGTTCAGGTCCTTCAGCCTCTGGGACATTGTTTGCGTCTTCCCCGGTGAACATTGATCTGAAGTACCAATTCAACCTTTCTGCCATTTCTTTGTTCTCCGTAACATATTCCCCTTTTTCTGTCTTCAAGGGCCCAATTTTAGTCTTAACCTTTTTTTTTCCTTTCACATACCTAAAAAAGCTTTACTTTTGAGCTTCTGGCAACAAATAGCCACAATTTAATCAAAGGTGAAAGTGAACCAGACAGCGCAGTCAGTGGCTGTGTAAAGCAAGACAGCGTACTGGCGATTGAGAACAGGAAATAAAACTGTCTCTGATATGCAACTGGAATGTGTCTCAATATCACGTCGAGTATAATGACCAGTAGACCCGATATAGCCGTGGCCACTAGGTAACGATTGACACACGGAAATATTCCACAGTCTTTATATAGTAAGATGACAATTAACTATGGCAAGTGAACAAACAAAAAAAACACATAAGTCTGGAGGCTACATTATTCGTTTGAATTAGGAACTCATGATATTTTCAAAAGAGTCACACTATTAAGAGATTTATTGAAATCATTGGAGCTGAAATAAGAAATAGGAAGACTTGATTTTTTTGTAGTAAATAATGACATAAGAGACAAAAATACGATCTCCCCAAACACAGACTCACATCCATAAGAGCGTATGATTTCCACAAAATTCAATTGACCACTCAAGATAGACACGGACCACTTCTTTAAAGTTTCGGATAGGGAGGGTGAAAACGTTGTAAAGGAGTATCTTCCAGTTCCATAAAGACAACTGGAGGTTGGAAATGTTTTGCCTTTTCGTCTAAATGGTGTGCAATCCCCTGACGTTAATAAATGTAAAGTCAGGGAAAACATATTCAGCCATTTCACAATCTCACGTCAATTAACCAAATTTTAACATAATCTTTATCCTGATTACATTGTCATTCTCATCTAAACGTGAACTCTTCCTTCAGGATGTTATCATTTGCCCTTCAAACCAGTTCCACGGCCCAATATACTGATGGATTAGAGTGATTCTGGAAAAGCATAGCAGTTCAAGCAGCATCCGAGGAGCAGGAAAATCGACGTTTCGGGCAAAAGCCCTTCATCAGTAAAGGGTTCCAGCATCTGCAGTCATTGTTTTACCTAGTTGATTTTAACCCTACTGCGAATCCTCTTGCAAGGATGCCTACCTTGTAGAAGCTTTCATCCTCTCTCTACAAGAATCGAAGGGAGTCCCTCTCCCACTACAACTTTCTCTGCCCTGAAGCTCTTCAACCATGCCCTGAAACATACTCGCTACCACAGCTACATTTGCTTCCTCAGAGCCTGCCTCCATAACCAACTCATCCCACACGGACTTCGGACCACCTTTAAACCAGCAGAGTTCGGATCCGAACAGGACAAACATTGAAGTCCATTCTCTCTTTTTATGATTAAGTGGCAAAATATTTGAGAGCACAACACCTTCTGTGTCTCATTCAGCTTTATAACCCTTCATTCTATTTCCCACTGTAAAAATTATTCATAATTTTGATTCGTCAAGTAAAATTCTGATATTGCCATATTCGCATAATTACACCTGTGCGCAAAATTGCAAAAAAAAGTCACCATCATTGTATATATTCTATCGGCGGGCAGACAGGCTCTCACGCGGTGGTCGCAATGTTATACTGTCAGGAAAAGGGCTGCCCTGGAATTACTCATCATTGACTGCAGAAACTATGAAATCTCATGGCAACAGGTCAAATGGTTAAGGAAACATTCTGTTTATGGCTATCTACTGCCGACTATATCTTGGTGACAAATTAATTTTTCTCGAACTTGAAACTAAATTTGAAAAAGCATTGAGTGCAACAATGGCACACAATGTACCCTGATTGTGGTACTTTCATGTTCATCACCAAGAATGTTTCCGTAACATCACTGAATGAGCGGACAGAAGTAGAGAAGAAATAGGAGCGGAATGTGATGAATGAACGAAGAAGAGGGAAACATCGTTACCAATTTGCTTGCCACAGATGCATCCATTCTTAGGAGTATCTGTGGAAGCAGACCCACACACATCTGACGGACATGAAATCTCATCGTCATAATGAAGATACTCTCCATGATGTAAATTGGCACCAACTACTATGAATTGAGAAACTGTTCGAAATGGTCTGGGAACTCAAAATTGGATGTCCATGAAACATAATGATCCATCAGCAGCAGCAGAAGTATAATCAATCAGAATCTTTAACCTCATAGCGAGGGATTTCCTTCAATTTCTAACAGCCTTTATGACTGGGGACTACACTCCTATCCAGAATTATCTCTGCTAACATTTTCTCTACATCTCAGAAACTTTTCGGAGGCCTACAGAAAATATCTAACAGGGTGACGTCTCCTTTCCTGTTTCTCACCTCAGCCCATACGGCCTCATTGGACGAGTCCACATCAAATTTCATTTCTGCCACTGCAATTCTGTCCCTGACGAACAATGCCGCACCTCCCACTCTTTTCCCAAATTTACTGTTCTTACTGAAAAATCTAATCCCTGGAACGTGCAGCAATCATTCCCGTCTCTGTCCTATCCATGTCTCCGAAGTAGCAACAACATTGAGGTCCCAGGTATTAACCCATGCTGCAAGTTCTACTACCTTATTCTACATGCTGCTGGCGTTGAAGTAGACGCGCTTCAAATCACCTTCTGCCTGCTGGTCCACTCCTGCGACCTTGAAACCCTATTCATGACACCTACAATTCCTGTTCCCATTTTGGAAGAAAAAGCGCTGGATAATCTAACCTAGCTTCCTAAATATATATTGAACTTGATCGCACTATCTGACCTCAGGAAATTTAATGCAAAGAATTATCAGCGTGTATCGGAATGATATGGGGGATTTAATGATTCAAATGAACGGGGTCATGTGACTTGTTCTGAAATCTGAGTTCACAGTGAGTGAGATCTCAAAATACCAGAAAGGTGCCAAAGTTACCAACTTGTAAATGGTCCGTTCCCTGCTAAAGCCAAAGAGAGCTGAGGTCACGAAGTGTATGTGAACTTAATGTTTGATGCCGCAATGCAGAAGAGGGCAGAGAAAGTCAGATTTGTGATCATGTTTTGACTTCCATTTAGATCAATGGCTGTCAAAAATACAGGTTCTATGTCCTTCATGGAAAGCAAAATATGTGTCCTTTGACAGTTGTCACCGCAGGAATCAGAAGGGAGAGTTTCCCTACTTGAACAGCTACATCCTGCAGTCTTCAAAGGACTTTTCTGGCATGACTGTGGGGGAAAATGTACACTTGTAACAGGTTTCATATTTGGTAACTGATGTTTCGAGGAATTTAACCAGGAGATGGTTCAAACTCGGTACTGGCTCCAGATGCTACATGCCTACTACAATCCTTCCTCAACATATTGAACGTTTGAAGAAAACGTCCTCGTCAGTTGTTTCAAAGCTTAGGCATTTAAGCTTGAACAACAGACAACATGAGGAATGTAGCATTTTAACTCAATAAAAAGTTGTCCTGAAACCAAATCTCACGTAACGCTTACCTGTTTGCTCTGACATTGAGTCTTAGAGATACACAGCATAGAAACAGAACCTTATGGCCAACTCGTCCATGCCAACCAGGTGTCTTAGATAAATCTCGTCCCATTTGCCAGCATTTGGCTCATATGCCTCTAAGCCATTCATATTCACGTATCCATCCAGATTTCTTTTAAATGTTGTGATTGTGCCATCCATACAGAAGAGATGGATAGAGGATTACACTGATAAGGAAAGAAAAGTAATGGAGACGTGGTCTAAAGTAATGGCTGTGAGAGGGTTGATATTGGGGATTGTATTGGGCTTCACCCAAGCTGATGATATCACACAGTATTGGATGGAAAAGAAACAGTCCAGTACAAGTTCCCGACTGAGACAGCTATGCCATTTCTTTCCGCATTTTGTTATGTCAGACAAATTTCTTTACCCATTAAAACTCATCGACCACTGCTAATTACTTCAGCCCTTTGACTCAGCATTTGGCTCCACCCCAACCACAAGAAACCACTGGCTTGGTACCACAACACACAACAGGAGGAGCGTAAACGACCTAAACCATTTGGCCTAACGTAAATTCAAAGTGAGTAAATGAAGGAGTATTAACAGTGCATGATTGAAAGTCTCTCTGTTTTCTCAGAGCCAGATGCTCCCTGTGTAGGGAACCACACACCTCCAAGAAATATTGCTATCAGGAAAGGAACACAGTTAAGTCATTTCACCCATTACGTCTCCTCCACAATTTGCTCATGATTGATATGTTTTGCTAACGCATTCTTCTCCCTTCTCCCCGGACTTCAACATTACATCTACAGGTATCCACTCCCTCTGTCCCCTGCCCTCTGTTGCAACAGTAAGCAATATCTATAGGTCTTTCCATCTCTCTCGTTTTCTTTCTCTCTCTCCTTATTCCTTTCTGACTGTTTTCCTTTGTTTTCACTCTGTCTCCTAGTTCTCGCTCTTCCTCTCTCTCGTTAATCTCTGTGTACTCTGTCTCTTCCTTGCTTTCTTCTTCTGTCTTGCTTCTGCCTTCTATCTCGCTGTCTCTGACTCTCTGTTACCCTTCTCTTTCTGATTCTTTTTGCTACTCTTTCTTTCTTTTTATTCATCTTTGTCTTTCCATCTTCGTGCTGTCTCTCTGACTCTCTCCCTCTCCCTTCTCTCCCTCTTCCTCACTGTGTCTTCGATGTATCTCACTCAATCTGCACATTGCCTAGTGACTCTCAGTCTCCTCTCTCAGGGAGATATCTACACACCAACTGGCGTCTCTCAGTTCCATCTCTCTCTCTGTCTGACACAACACACACACACACACACACACATCTATACATGGCTGTTGTCCTCAGCCCCTTCTCTCTCTGTCACGGTGATATCTGTACACTGACTGGTATCTCTGTCCTCTCACACTCTCTGAGTGAGATTTCTGTAAACTGACTCTTGTCTCCCAGTCACGTCTCTTTGTCTCTCAGGGATATGTTTGTACACTAACTGCTTTCTCTGATTCCCCCCCCCCCCCCGCCTCTCTCAGGGTAATAGAACATAGAACATAGAACATAGAACAATACAGCGCAGTACAGGCCCTTCGGCCCTCGATGTTGCGCCGATCAAAGCCCACCTAACCTACACTAACCCACTATCCTCCATATACCTATCCAATGCCCGCTTAAATACCCATAAAGAGGGAGAGTCCACTACTGCTACTGACAGGGCATTCCATGATCTTACGACTCGCTGAGTGAAGAACCTACCCCTAACATCAGTCCTATATCTACCCCCCCTTAATTTAAAGCTATGCCCCCTTGTAATAGCTGACTCCATACGCGGAAAAAGGTTCTCACTGTCAACCCTATCTAACCCCCTAATCATCTTGTATAATATTTCTATCTAACCTGTCTCTCTCATTTTCCTTTCTCTCAGGGAGATGCCTGCACGCTGAATTATGTCTTTCAGTCCCTACTCTTACATTGATTGTTGTCTCCTCGTCCACTCTGTTTAACAGGGAAGTATGTGTTCACTGACTGGGGTCTGTCAATCTTGCCTCTCTTACACTGGCTGGTATCTCGCAGTCCACTGCCTGCACACTGACTGGCATCTCTGAGATCCCTCTCTCGTTGCTTGATTGTTAATGAGTTGATGTTCCACAATCTGCCATAGCGAGATTAAGACCATGGTTACCAGAATTTGACCAGATTTCTGGATGCATAGTCTCCTGATAGTACCACTGAGCTATTGCCTCCCTTTGTCAATCAGTGACTGAAGGTAACCCCCAGGATATACCAAGTTATTACGAAGGCTAATGCAGTGTTAGCTTTTACCACAAAAGTATTTGAGTTCAGGATTGGTGGGATCTTGCTTCGATTGTATAGGAGATTGGTTAAACTTCTATTGAAGTACAGTGAGGACATTTCAACCAGTACCTTAGGAAAGGTAATAAGGACTGTGAGATGAATGTGTGTGCATGTGTGATAGAGAATGTGAGTGCGTGCACCTATCTTTAAATTCATAATTTACAAGATTTGCGCATTGACAGCCACCTGTGTTCGAAATATATTTTTATTGACATTTCTGTAAATCTCTTTTTAAGTCGTATTTGCCTTCACAATATCAATTTACAACTTAAAGCTGTAACTTAAACAATGTAATGCTTAACTTAGAATAAATTACATTGCAAAAATATAACGGACAAACCCTTCATATAAATAAGCATAATTTTTTTAAAAAGATAGAAAACAGAGCTATTTAAATATTACAAATATATTCTCAGTGTCTACAACGAAAGAAATGTTAAACCCTTTGACACTTACAGCCTCAATTCTACCTCAAACGTTTGAAAGAGGAATTTGCTATGTAAACATGAATTGAATATGTTTGTGTTGGATTGGGGTGGACAAAGTTACACAACATAGGTTATAGCTAACAGGTTTATTTGAAACCATTAACTTTCAAGGCGCTCTTTTTCATCAGGTAGATGATCAAGCTGTTAAACTATAACCTGTTTCTTTTTATTTTTAACTTTGTAAACACGTCACGATTGGCAGCTCCACCAGATGGTCAGCGGGTGGGATTGCAGTGCGACGAATTTTCACCCAGCATCACCATAGAAATGCAGATATGTTTGGGTGCTGACAATACATGGAAAGCACGGGAATAGGCAACACCTGAGCTGTGAAATCTGTCTATTTCTACTGTTCATTTTCTGTGGCATAGTAAATTGCCATGTTACATTTGGTAAATTCTACCTGTTAAAGTCAGCAACTGCAAATCAACTGTCACAAAGGTAGTGCAAATGCTGGCCAATAGGTGGCCGTCTAGATTGAGGACATTGAGCAAGAAGACAAAGCGCGCATCCACTCACCCCACGCCAGTGTTCCGAGTTGGGGGAGAGAGAGCAATGGGTGGGAGAAATCTGTCCCCATCCCATCAGGCTGGGAACCTGTCCGAGAGAAGTGTGAAATCCCTCAGTGTGCGCTTGACCCAGTGGGCATACTCCCTGCAGACAAAGTAGCCCCGTAGCTTCCTCTTGAAGTCAGAGGCCCCATTGGCCTCAGAGTCCAGGGGCTTGTCGATGATGGGCAGCGGCTGAGCCAATGCCTCCAGCAGAGAGCGCAGGTTGGACACGAGACTCTGGAGCTGGGTCCGGGTGAAGGTGAGCTGCTCAGTCAGCTGACTGGGGCCCTGTCCTAGTCCCAAGGTCTGAAGGTCGTCCAGCACCAGCTGCAAGTACTCCAGCTGAAGGCTGTAGGCCCGGTAGGTTTCAGAAAGGCGCTCTGTGTCCGTCAGCCTGCGCCAGGCCAGATACCCGATGGATGGAGAGTACAGCCCAACAAGAGTAACATCCGGGAGGCTGAAACCCGGATCAGAGAATGGGAGGCCCATAGCTGTGAGCTGTGTAGTGAGGAGAGACAGAGAGTGTGTGTGAGAGAGAGAGAGTCAGGGAAAACACGGAACTCACCACAGGCCCCAGGAAATGCTTAATACAGACAGGGAAGAGGGAGCTTTATGCTCCTCAATCAATCCTTACATCCACTTATTATCACTGTGAACACTGCCAGTTTCAACACCCCCTCCCTTATCCATATAGACTCCTCCAGCCTCTACACCCCATACTATCTCTGCAACCTCCTCCAGGCCTTGCACCCCTACGTCTCACTCTGTACTCTCTTACAGTTCCTACAGCTGCTTCCAATCTCTGTAACCTTCTCCAGCCTCCCTATCTCTATGACATCTTCCAGTCCATGCTACATCAGGACAATCCCTACACAGGTCATCGTCGGCCTGGTGTGAAGAGGTGCTTCAGGCCCAAACACTAAATCACTATAACCTGGTGTTGTTTGATTGATAACTATGTCAACACGTCGTGCTCGGCAGCGTCACCAGATGGTCAGCGAGTGGGATTGCAGGTTGATGAATTTCCACCCAGCGCTGCCACTGGAAGCACAGACATGGTGGGGTGATGACAATGTCCAGAAAGTGCAGAAGTAGGCAACACCAGAGCTGTGAAAACTGTCTATTTCTACTGCGCATTTTCTGTGGCAGGGTAATGCAATTGCCAAGTTACATTTTGTCAATTCTACCTGTTAAGGTCAGGAACTGCAAATCCCCACATCCAGTGTCACAAAGGGAGGACAAATGCTGGCCACTGGTTGGTGCTCTAGAGTGAGGACATTGAGCAAGAAGAGAAAACGCGCCATGTTTGTCTGTTTTCCTATTCTCACCAATGAAAAAGTGAAAGGATTTTGAGAATTGCAATTGCAAAATATGTTACAGCAGAGTACGTAGTAAGGCTTCGGCTGGAAACGTTTCGTAGAGCAGTGCCTCAGCAAAAAGGAGAGGTAAACTCAGGTAGAGTCCTTTTACCTCTCCTCTTGAGTTTTACTGCAGTTGCAATGGAATTAGGGCAGAGACATATTCCTCCTGCAGAATGTGGGAACTCAGGGACACTTCCATCGTCCATGGTGACTACACGTGTGGGAAGTGCACCCAACTGCAGCTCTGAGAGACCATTTATGGAGCTGAAGTTGGAGCTGAATGCACTCAGATCAGGGTTTTAGTGAGGGGACTGCATCTAAGGTGCAGGTAGAGAGTAACTGAGTGACCACCAGGAAAGACAATGTGAGTGGGCAGCGAATGCAGAAATTGTCTCCTGTTCCCTTCAAAAACAAATATATCATTTTGCATAACTGTTGGGGGGGGGGGGGGGTGCGGGATGACCGTTCAGGTGAAGGCAGCACTACACAGTTCAGGGGCGTCATGACTGGCTCTGGGGCACAGTAGTAATGGGTAAAGGTGAATAGGGTCTTAGAGGTAGAGGACTCCATAGTTAGGGGAACAGATACAGGATTTGTAACCTCAAATACGAATTCAGGATGATGCGCAGTCTCCCAGGATGTCCCAGAGAGGCTGCAGAGATTTCTCAAGGCGGAGGGTGAGCACTCAGAAGTCGTTGTGCACATTGGTAAGAGTGACATAGGTTGCAATAGGGATGAGGTCCTGCAGATTGATTATAAAGAACTAGGAGAAATGTTAAAAACTAGGACCTAATTGATGAAAATCTCTGGATGATGTGGCAGATGTGTAGCTGGTTAATCATTGGTGCAGGGGACAGGGGTTCAGGCCTTTAGCCTATTTGCGTCATTTCTTGAGTAGAGATGGACACATTGGACATGAACTGGAGTGGGACCGATATTTTGGCGGCCAGGTTTGCTAGTGCTGCAAGGGATGGTTTAAATTGGATTGGCAGAGCGACAGATCTTCAACAGCAGGGAGGGAAGAGCGAGGTGAGAAGGAGATACAGTAGTCAGAAATATTACGTTGAAAAGAGAGGTCTGGCTGGAACATGACCGGGAGTAAGGATTACTATTGGATTAAATCACATTTATTTCAAAGCAAAAGGGCTGACAGGTAAGGCCGATGAACTCAGAGTGCAGACTAGGACTGCGTGAGATATTACACCTATAACAGAAACATGACTAACAGAGTGCCAGGACTGGCAGTTTAATGAACCAGGGTACATGTGGTCTAGGTTGGACAGAGGTGGTGGAAGAAGAAGAGGTGGAGTTGCATTTATGATTAAGGCGAGTAGTATTACAGCAGTCGTCAAGAGATGAAATAACTGAAAGATCATCCAGTGAGGCTCTGTGGGTGGAATTAAGAAATAAGAAGGATATGGTGACGTTATTGGGGCTGTATTATAGGCCCTTAAATAGTCAACGGGAATTAGAGGAACAAATATACAGGGCGACTGGGGAGACATGCAGGAGCATATTAGGGGATTTTAGTTTTCCTAACATGGACTGGTACTGCCAGAGCGTTCAGGGTTAAGGTTGGGTGTAATATTCAATGCATTCAGTAGTTTCCACAAGCAGTATATAGAGGATCAAACTCTAGAAGGGGTTTAAACTCGACCTACCCCTGGGAAATTGGCTGGACAGATGGCGGAGGTGAGGGAGCACTTAGGGACCAGTGACCATAGTTCAACTAATTTTAAAATAGTTATAGAGAGGCACAAAGTGGTCCATAGGTTCAAGTTCTAAATTGGGGTAGGGTGAAATTTGATGGAATTAGTGTTTGCCTTGATTAGCCTTGACTGAATGGAGTAGCTTTTCTTTGCAGGCCAAGGGACGTTTGGCAAGGGAGCAGCCTTTAAAAGTGAGATAGCTAGAGTTGAATGGCTATATGTTCCTGTGAGGGTGAACGGCAAGGTTGGCAGGAATGGTGAACCAGGAATGATAAGAGATATTGGCCATGACGTGGAGATGCCGGGGCTGGACTGAACAAGGTTCAAAATCACACAACACCAGGTTATCATTAAAAAGGTATATATGGAAGTACGGCTGTCAAAGCGCTTCTCCTTCATCAGTTATGTAGTAGAATCATAGGATACAGGATTTTAGTAAAAGATCACGAAATTGCATCAGTTGTATGACGTTTTGCGCTTTAACTTTAAATTCTGTGATCTTGCCTGAGTAGCTACCTGATGAAGACGCAGCTCTCTGAAAGCTTGCACTTCTAAAGAAACTTGTTGAACAAAAGCTTGGTGTATGATTTTTGACTGATTTTTGAGTCTTTGGCTGGAAAGATAAGGAGGCATATCTCAGGTACAAGGAACAAGAATCAAGGGAATCCCTGGAGGAAAACAGAGAAGATAGAAGTTTACTTAAGAAGCAGGTCAGGAAGGCGAAAATGGGGCACAAGATAGCCTTGGCTGTGAAGATGAGAGTGAATCCAAAGAGGCTCGATAACTGCATTAAATGAACAAGAATAACTACAGAGAGAATAGGTCCCCCGGGGACCAAAGTGGACAAGTATGTGTAGACTTCAAGGAGATGGACAAGATTCTCAAGAATATTTCTTCTTTGTGTTTACCATGGAGAAAGACTGGGGATCTTTGGGAAGTTTGTGATGATATCTTGGGGACAATGCATATCACAATAGAGAATGTGATGGATGAATTAGAATATATGAAGGTGGATAAATCTCCTGGTTCTGAAAAGATATATCCAAGAACACTGATAGAGGATATGGAAGGGAATTGTGGGGGCCCTGGCTGATATTTGTGCAGCATTGTTAGCCACGGGTCATATCCCAGAAGACTAAATGGCAGCAAAAGTTGTGCAATTTTTCAAGAAAGGTTGGAAAGTAAAACCTGGGAGCTGTCGACCAGTAAGCTTAAAATCTGTGGTGGGTAAATTACTTGAGAAGACTCCGAGGGATAAGTTGTATATGCACGTGGAAATACAGGGTTTGATTATGAGTAGTCAGTATGGCTTTGTGAATGGGAGATCAAATTTGTTAGAGTTATTTGCTGAAGTGACTGGAAAGGGTGGCAAGGGCAGGGTGGTAGACATAGTCCATATGGATTTCAGTAAGGCCGTTGATAATGTTCCACATGGTAGACTGTTATGAATGGTTAGATCGCATGGAATGCAATGGGAGCTGGCAAGTTAGATACAAAATTGGCTTGATGGTAGAAAGCAGAGGGTAATAGTGGAAGGGTGCTTGTTGGACTGGAGGCATGTCACGAGGGTGAGGGGGGTGCCACAGGGATCGATGCTGGGCCCATTGCTGTTTGTTATCTATAGCAATGATTTTAGATGGGAATATACAAGGCATGTTACAAGGCTGGTGACATGAAAATAGGCGTTATCGTGGGCAGTGAGAACGGTTACCAGAAATTGCGGCATGACCTTGATCAGCTGGGGAAGTGCGCCGAGAACAGCAAATGGAGCCAAAATAGATAAATATGAGATCTTGCACTTTGGAAAGTTAAATCAAGGTAGGGGTTTCATGTTGAATGATAGGGCCTTCAGGAATGTCGTCAAACAAAGGAATCTGTGAGTTCAGGTGCATGGGTCTCTGAAAATGGAGTCACACGTAGACAGGGCAGTGAAGAAGGCTTTTGGCACACTGGCCTTCACCAGTCAGGGCATTGGGCATAGAGGTTGGGCAGTTATGTTGCAGTCATACAGGACATTGATGAGGCTGCACTTGGAGGATTGTGTTCAGTTTTGGTCACCTTGTGTTTTAGAGATTTACAAGGATGTTGCCTGCACTCAATTGTCGGAGTTGTAGGAAGAGGTTGGGCAAGCTGGGCGGCACGGCAGTTCAGTGGTTAGCACTGCTGCCTGATAGCACCTGGGACCCGGCCTCCATTCCAGCTTCTGTTGACTGTTTAAGTGTAGTTTGCACTTTCTTCCCGTGTCTCTGTGGATTTCCTCTGCGGGTTTGGTTTCATTTCACAATGCAAAGATGTGTAGGTCAGGTCAATTGATCATGCTAAATTGCCAATAGTGTTCAGCAATGTGTAGGGCTGGTGCATTAATCCTGGGTAAATGTAGTGGAATGAGTCAGGACTGATTACTCTTTGGAATGTTGGTGTCAACTTGTTGGGCCAAATGCCATGTTACAACACTGAAAGGATTCTATGCAGCTCGGGCTTTCTTTTCTTTGGAGCATAGGAGATTTAGTAGATACCTTATAGATATCTCTAAGATCATGAGAGGCATGGATAGAGTGAATGCTCTCAGTCTTTTTCCCATGTTTGGGGTATCAAGGACTGGAGGGCATCAGTTTAAGATTAGAGGAACAAAAATGAACGGGAACCTGAGGGGCACCTTTTTTACACATATGGTGGTATGCATGTGGATTGAGATGCCAGCGGAAGTGGTTGAGGCTGATACATTAAAAACATTTTAAAGGCAGTTGGACAAATACGTGTATAGGAAAGGATTAGAAGGATATGGGGCAAGTGCAGAGAAATGGGGTTTGCGAAGATACACATTTTGGTCGGCATGGACTAGTACATGTGGAAAGGAGTGTATTTGTGTTATAACAATTTATGACTCCACGACTTTGACCCTTCCCAGTCACTGTAACCTCCACTAATCTATGCAGCCTGTACGTCTCTGCAATCCCCTTCTGCCTCAACATTCCTCCCTATACTTATAAATTTCTCCAAAAAGGACACTTCTCGCAATTTCTGTAACTGCGTCATGCCCTTACACACCCACCCTATCTCTGTCTCCTCCTCCACCTCCTACAACCCCTCCATATCTCTGTAAGGTCCTCTGATCCCTATACACTCTCCCTATCTCTGTCACCTCCTCTAGCCCCGACATATCCTCCCTATCTTTGTAACGTCCTCCAGCCCCTATACCCTCTCCCTGTCTCTGCACATGTCCCGATTGATGCAACCTCATCTGGTCCCGACACATCCATATCTGTGTAACCTCCGCCAGTCACCTGCACACTCTTCCTTTTTCAGTTACCTCCTCTAACAGCCTACAACACTCACTATCTCTGTCACCTTACACAGTCGTTACAAACCCTCCTATCTCTCACCTCATCCAGTCCCCTACACCACCTCCCTATCGATGTAATCGCCTCCAGCCTCTACACCTCTCTCTATCTCAGTAACCGCCTCCAGCCCCTACACTCCTTCCTATCTCTGCAAGCTCCTCCAGCCCCTGACCCCGTCCCAATCATTGTATCCTTCTCCAGCGCTTACATTCCTCTCTCCCTCTGTAGCACCCTGCAGGCCCCTACCCCTCCCTATCTCTGTAACGTCCTCCCACCACTACATCCTGGAGCTGGAGCTGGATGAACTTCGGATCATTTGGGAGGCTAAGGGGGTGATAGAAAGGAATTATATGAAGGTAGTCATACCTATGTTACATTTAACAGTAGCTGGGCGACCGTCAGAAGAATGAAAGGCAGTTACTGTACAGAGCCCCTCGGGCTGCTCCCCTCAAATATGAGTATGCCATTTTATATACTGTTGGGGGACGACCTGCCCGAGGAAGCTCAGAGCGGCCATGTGCCTGGTAATGAGCGTGGCTCTGTGACTTAGAAGGGAATGGGAGAGAATAGGAGGGCAATAGTGAAAGCATATTCAATGATGAGAAAGTAGCCAGGAGATTCTGTGTTTGCAAACAAGACTCCTGAATATTGCATACAGTTCTGGACACCGCATTATAGGAAGGATGTGGAAGCTTTGGAAAGGATTCATATAAGATTTAGTAGGATGTTGCCTGGTATGGAGCGAATGTCTTATGAGGAACAGCTAAGGGACTCGAAATTGTTTTCATTAGAGTGAAGAAGGTTGAGAAATGACTTAATTGAGACATATAAGATAAGCAGAGGGGTAAATAGGTTGGACAATGAGGGCATTTTTCCTCTGATGGTGATGGCTAGCACGAGGGGACAAAACTTTACTTTGAACCGTGTTATAAGACAGATATCAGAGGTAGTGTCTTAACTCAGACAGCAGTTGGGGCGCAAAAAGCACTGCCTGCAACAGTAGTAGACTTGCCAATATTAAGGACATTTAAATGGTCATTGGATAGGCATATGCACGAGAATGGAATAGTGTAGGTTAGATGGTCTTCAGATTGGTTTCACAGGTCGCCGCAGCATCGAGGGCAGACGAGTTGTATTGCACTGGAATGTTCTTTATTCTATGAATAATATGCTGCCTCACAGGTGCCTGGAAGGAGAAAGTGAGGACTGCAGATGCTGGAGATCAGAGCTGAAAATGTGTTGCTACTTTAACAAGAGAATGTAGTTCCTTTGGAGAGGGTGTAGAGGAGGTCAAACAGAATGTTGCCTGCTATGATGGTCGCTAGCTATGAAGTTGAACAGATTAGGTTTTTATTTTACAAAGATGGAACTTGAGGAGTGACCAGATTGTGTCTACAAAATCAAGAGATTTATACAATCTTTTTTTTCCAAGAGTGGTGGACTCAGTTATTCGTGGTCAAAGGTTCAAGGTGAAACGGGAAAATGTTAAGGCAGGTATATGTGGAAAGTCCTTTATGCAGATGGTGCTGGGTACTGGAATGCGTTGCCAGCAGAGGTAGTAGACGCAGACACAATAGCATCATTTAAGTTGTCTCTGGACAGATACATGAATGGGCAGGGAGCAGAGGGATCAGATCCTCAGAAAACAGGCGAAAGGTTCAGAGAGAGGATCTGGATTGGTGAACATTTGGAGGACTGAAGGAACTATTCCTGTTCTATAATTGTCTTTGTTCTTTGATCTTTGACGACCTCCCTTTCTGCAGCTGTGACGTTGTCCCTAATGTCAACACCACTCATTTTACTTCCGTGCCCATTCCTTTTGAAACATCTCTACTCCAGAGTATTTATGGCAGCACGGTGGCACAGTGGTTAGCACTGCTGCCTCACAGCACCGGAGGCCCGGGTTCAAGTCCCAACTCAGGCAACTGTCTGTGTGGAGTTTGTGCATTCTCCCTGTGTCTGTGTGGGTTTCCTCCGGATGCTCCGGTTTCCTCCCACAGTCCAAAAATGTGCAGGTTAGGTGAATTGGCCATGTTAAATTGCCCGTAGTGTTAGGTGAAGGGGTAAATGTAGGGGAATGGGTCTGGGTAGGTTGCTCTTTGTTGGGCCGAAGGGCCTGTTTCCACACTGGAAGTAATCTAAAATGAAACATTCACCAGCCATTACTGAGCCTGTGGTATCCAAGTCTGCATTCTGGGCACAACATCGTAGCTCAAAGTACTGATCCATGGTCTCAGTTCATCACCCATATTCCAGACACTTCTTGCGTTAAAATACACACACTTCAACCCACTACACTGGCTTTGCCCAGTTAACTGTCTCTTTCCTCACAGACTCTTGTGCATGCTGTTTCTGCATGTCCACCAGCACTGCCTGCAACAGTAGTAGACTTGCCAATATTAATGGAATTTAAATGGGGTCATCTTCTTATCCATAACTCCAGTTCCCATCCCCCTGCCAAACTAGATTAAGCGAAGTCAGAGATGTCTCACATCGAGTCTACAGAAGTTGTAAGTGAGAGGACGAGCAGCTGGAAGGCGTGTTGCACATTGGCACCAATGACATAGCTAGGAAAAGAGATGAGGACCTCAAAAGATCATTCGGTTAGCTAGGTTCAAAGGGAGAAGGCAGGACGAGCAGGGAGGTAGTCTCAGGATTGCTCCCATTGCCAAGGTCTAGTGAGGCCTGGAATAGAGAGTGAGTACAGATGAACATGTAGCTGCAGCAGGACTGGTGTAGGAGGGAGCGCTTCAGAAATGTGGATCAAAGGGATATCTTCTGGGAAGGTGGAACCTGTACAAGGAGGACTGGTTGCACCTGAACTGGAGGAGTACTACTATGCTGGGCAGGAGATTTGCTGGAGTCCTTCGCTTAAACTAGTTTGGCAGTGCCACCCTAAATGTTCTGGAGTATAGATGTTTCAAAATGAATGGGCACGGAGGTAAAATGAGTGGTGTTGACAGTTAGGGACAACATCACAGCTGCAGAAAGGGAGGTCGTCAAAGATCAAAGAACAAAGACAATTACCTGCGTTGCCACCTTTAGAATACAATGGACCTGAACACTCAAAATGCTCTCGACACCAGTTTTCCCCAGGACCTTTCCATTTACTGTATAGTTCGCTGTTGTACTGAATCGCGTTTACCCAGACTGAACACCATTTTCTATTTCTCTGCTCAACTCTACCATCTGGAAAAGCACGACAGCTTTGACTCTGACCTCCAGCATCTGCAGCCCTCACTTTTTCCCAATTCTACCAAATATCAAAATTCTTCAGCGTTCTTTGACACTTCCCTTCACAATCTCATATTCCGCCAATCTTAGTGTAATCTGCAAACTTGCTAATCAGACCATCTATACTTTCCTCTAAGTCATTTATGTATATCACAAACAACAGTGGTCCCAACAGATCCCTGTGGAGCACCACCGAACACAGTTCTCCATTTTGAGAAACTCCCTTCCACTACTACTCTCTGCTCCTGCTGCCCAGTCAGTTCTCTATCCATCTCGCTAGTACACCCTGGACCCCATGCGACTTCACTTTCTCCATCAGCCTACCATGGGCAACCTCATCAAACGCCTTACTGAAGATCATGCATGTGAGAAGTACAGCCCTTCCCTCAGTAATCAACTTTGTCACTTCCTCAAAGAATTCTATTAAGTTGGTAAGCCATGATCTTCTCTGCACACAGCCATTTTCTTCCAAATGTAAATAGAAACTATCCTTAGCATCTTCTCCAGCACTTTCACTATCAGTGATCACGGGCTCACCAGTCGATAATTACCTTGATTATTCATGCTCCCCTTCTTAAACAAAGGCATAACATCAGCAATTCTACAGTCCTCTGTGAATGGCAGGGAGAGTTGCTAGAGCTGATCGGAAGGATTTAAACTAATAAGATTGGGTGGTGGGGGTGGGGGGCGGACGCAGGGCGATAGTTAGGAAAGGTTTCAATCTGAGACTGGTACAGTTGAGAACAAAGGTGAGTCAAACAATCAGGGCAGGCAGGAACTAAACAAGGTATGACTGATAAATTAAACTGCATTTATTTCAATGCAAGGGGCTTAACAGGAAAGGCAGATGAACTCAAGGCATGGTTAGGAGCATGGCGCTGGGATAACATAACAATTGCAGAAACGTGGCTCAGGGATGGATAGGACTGGCAGCTTAATGTTCTCGGGTACAAATGCTACAGAAAGGGTAGAAAGGGAGGCAATAGAGGAGGGAGAGTGGCGTTTCTGACAGGGGATAGCATTACAGCTGTAGTTAGGGAGGACATTCCCTGAAATATATCCAGGGAGGTTATTTGGGTGGAACTGAGAAATAAGAAAGGGGTGATCACCTTATTGGGATTGTATTATAGACTCCCTATTAGTCAGAGGGAAATTGAGAAACAAATTTGTAAGGAGACCTCAGTTATCTGTTAGAATAATTAGGTGGTTAAAGTAAGGGATTTTAAGTTTCCAAACATAGACTGGGATGTCACAGTGTTAAGGGTTTAGACGGAGAGGAATTTGTTAAGTGTGTACAAGAAAACTTTCTGATTCAGTATGTGGATGTACCTACTAGAGAAAGTGCAAATCTTGACCTACTCTTGGGGAATAAGACAGGGAAGGTGATTGAGGTGTCAATGGGGGAGCACTTTGGGGCCAGCGACCTTAATTCTATTTGTTTTAAAATAGTGATGGAAAAGGATAGACCAGATCTAAAAGTTCAAGTTTAATTTGGAGAAAGGTCAATTCTGATGGTCTTAGGCAAGAGCTTTCACAAGCTGATTGGACACAGATATTTGCAGGTAAATGGATGGCTGGAAAATGGGAAGCCTTCAGAAATGAGATAACAAGAATCCAGAGAAAATATATTCCTGTTTGGGTGAAAGAAAAGGCTGGTAGGTATAGGGAATGCTGGATGACTAAAGAAATTGACGTTTGGTTAAGAAACAGAAGGAAGCATATGTCAGGTAGCGACAGGATAAGTCGAGTGAATCCTTAGAAAAGTAAAGATACAGTAGGAGTATACTTAAGAGCGAAATCAGGAGTACAAAAAGGGGACATGAGATAGCTTTGGCAAATCGAGTTAAGGAGAAACTAAAGGGTGTTTTTTACAAATACATTAAGGACAAAAGGATAACTAGGGAGAGAATAGGGCCCCTCAAAGATCAGCAAGGCGACTTTTTTCTGGAGCCGCAGGATATGGAGCCGAAACTAAACAAGTATTTACTGGGGGAAGGGACATGGAAGATATAGACTGTAGGGAAATAGATGGTGACATCTTGAAAAATGTCCATATTACAGAGAATGAAGGCTGGATGTCTTGAAACGCAGAAAAGTGGATAAATCCACAGGACCTGATCTGGTGTGCCCTAGAACTCTGTGGGAAGATAGGAAAATGATTCCTGGGCCTCTTACTGAGATGTTTATAAATCAATAGTCACAGGAGAGGTGCCGGAAGACTCGAGGTTGGCTAACGTGGCGCCAATGTTCAAGAAGGTGGTAAGGACAACTATTAGACCAGTGAGCCTGACATCAGTGGTGGGCAAGTTGTTGGAGGGAATCCTGAGGGACAGGATGTGCATGTATTTGGAAAGGCAATGACTGATTAGGGATAGTCAACGTGGCTTTATGCATACGAAATCATGTCTCACAAACTTGACTGAGTTTTTGGAAGAACTAGCAAAGAGAATTGATGAGGGCAGAGTGATAGATGTGATCATCAGTAAGGCGTATGACAAAGTGCCCCATAGGAGACTGGTGAGCAAGGTTAGATCTCATGGAATACAGGGAGAACTATCCATTTGGATCCAGAACTGACTCAAAGGTAGAAGACAGGGGATAATGGTGGAAGGTTGCTTTTCAGACTGGAGACCTGTGACCAGTGGAGTGCCACAAGGATCGGTGCTGGGCCCTCTACTTTTTCTCATTTACATAAATGATTTGGATGCGAGAATAAGAGGTACAGTTGGTAGGTTTGCAGATGACATCAAAATTGGAGGTATAGTGGACAGCGAAGAGGGTTACCTCAGATTACATCAGGATCTGGACCAGATGGGCCAATGGTCTGAGAAGTGGCAGGTGGAGTTTAATTTAGATAAATGTGAGGTGCTGCATTTTGTAAAGGCAAATCCTGGAAGGACTTATACACTTAATGGTAAGGTCCTAGGGAGTGTTTCTGAACAAAGAGACCTTGGAGTGCAGGTTCATAGCTCCTTGAAAGTGGAGTCGCAGGTAGATAGGATAGTGAAGGCGGTGTTTGGTATGCTTTACCTTATTGGTCAGAGTATTGAGTACAGGAGTTGGGAGATCGTGTTGCGGCTGTACAGGACATTGATTAGCCCATTGTTGGAATATTGCGTGCAATTCTGGTCTCCTACCTATCAGAAAGATGTTGTGAAACTTGAAAGGTTCAGAAAAGATTTACAAGTATGTTGCCAGGGTTGGAGGATTTGAGCTATTGGGGAGGCTGAACAGGCTGGGGCTGTTTTGCCTGGAGCGTCAGAGGCTGAGGGGTGACCTTATAGTGAGGGACATGGATAGGGTCAATAGACAAAGTCTATAAACGAGACCTAAGAGGCATCTTTTTTAGAGGGTGTTACGTGTATGGAATGAGCTGCCAGAGGAAATGGTGGAGGCTTGTACAATTGCAACATTTAAGAGGCATCTGGATCTGTTTATGAATAAGAACGGTCTGGTGGGATATAGGACAGGTGCTGGCAGGTCGGACTAAATTGGGTTGGGTTATCTGGTTGGCATGGACGAGTTGGACTGAGGAGCTGTTTCTGTGCTGTACATCTCTATGCCTCTAGGACTATATGATCTCACCCATCTTCAAGGATGTTCCAAGATATCTGTTAAGACCCCAACTATTTCCTCTCTCGCTTCCCTCAGTAACCAGGGATAGATCCCATCCATACCTGGGTACTTGTCCATCTTAATGCATCTTAAAAAAAACCCAACACTTCCTCCTTATGCCGACTTGGCCTGGAGTGATGAAATATCTATCTCTAACCTCACAATCGATCATGTCTGTCTCTTCAGTGAATGCAAAGTACTCATTAAACATCTCTGACTCCATGGATAACTTCCCTCCTTTGCCTGAAGTGGGCCAACCCTTTCTCTAGTTACCCTGTTTCTCCTTATGTATGAATAAAAGGTTTTGGGATTTTCCTTAACCTTGTTTACTCAAGATATTCCATGGTCCCTTCTATCCCTCTTAATTCCTTGTTTCAGATTGGTCCGACTTCCCTGAAATACTTCCAAACCTTTGCCTATTTCAGTTGTACATACCCTAGATATGCTCCTTTTCCCTCCCAGCCAGTTGCACAATTTCACCTGTCCCCTATGCTTCCCTCATCTTGCCATTTATATCCAAGACTCTAACCAAAGTCTCTTTTAAAGTCTCCCACCTATCAAATGTGGATTTACCTTCAAACAGCTGATGCCAATCCACCTTCTCCAGCTCCTGCCGAATGTTTGCTATAGTTGGCCTTCCTTTACGGCCACTCTTGTCTTTGCCTACGAATATTTACACCTTATGGAATTGCGCTTACTATTCCCAAAGTAATCCCCTATTGAAATTTCAACCACCTGGCTGTGCTCATTTACCAACACCAGGTCCAGTATGGCACTTTCCCGAGTTGTTCTATTTACATACTGGTCTGGGAAACCCTCCTGGATGCTCCTCACAAATTTTGCTCCATCTAGACCTCTAACACTGAGTGTATCCAGTCAATGTTGGGAAAATTAAAATCGCCTATCACCACCAGCCTATTGCTCCGATATTTTCCCATATTCTGTTTTCATATTTGTATCTCTATCTCACGCTTGCTGTTGGGAGGCCTGTGGTACAGTCCCAACATTATTGCTGCACCCTTCCTTTTTCTGATCTCTGCCCATATTGCCTCACTCTCGAATCCTCCACTGTGCCTTACTTCAACAGAGCTGTGCTATCCTCTCTGAGCAGCAAGGCAGCTTTTCCACACTTTTTACTTCCCTCGCAGTCCCGACGAAAGCATCTATATATGGGATATTTACTGCCAATCATGCCCTTCTCTCAACTAAGTTTCAGTAAGAGCAACATTGTCATACTCGCAGGTAATAATCCAAGCTCTAAGTTCATCTGCCTTGCCTGCAACACTTCTCGTAATTAAACAAAAGAACATCAGACCACCTGTTCTTTTTGTGTTCATCATCTGCTCCCTGCCTGGTCTTTCTGCTAGCCTTTATTTAATTCCTTACAAGCTTTAGTTACAACTCCTTACTGTTCAGTAACCTCTTGATTTGGTTCCCATCTCCCTGCCACATTCGTTTTAACCCTCCCCATTCACCCCCCAGAGTTAGCAAAAGCACCTCGAGGATATTGGTTTCACTCTGGCCCAGATGTAGACTGTCCAATTCGTAATAGTCCCATCTCCCCAGAACCGGGCACAACGCCCCAAAAGTCTGAAACCCTCCCTCCTGCACCATCTCTCAAGCCATGTATTAAACCTGCATATTCTCACATTTCTACTCTGAAGTGCAATTGGTATTGGGACCAATTCTAAGATTATTACCTGTTTTTTCAATTGGATCCTAATTCCCTAAATTCTGCTTGTTCTAATTCCCTCACTCCTTTTTTTTTAACCTACATCATTGGGGCGGGGGGTTGGGGGGAGGGGGCGCGGGGAGTGCTGTAGAAAACTCTCAATAAAGTGACTGCTCCTTTCCTGTTTCTGACTTTCACCCATACTAACTCTGTAGACAAATTCTCTTCGACATCCTCCCTCCCTGCAACTGTGTTGCTACCCCTGATTAGCAATGTTAAAAATTATGCAACACCCTGTTATAGTCCAACAGGTTTATTTAAGCAATGTCACTCGCCCACCTCTTTCACCTCTGTGCCCATTCCGTTTGAAACATGAAACCCTGCAACATTCAAAAACCATTTTCGCTGAACAGTCAGTCAGTGAGGACCCCATTATCCCTGCCCACCCAGCCCTCATCACTCTCACCCCCGTCCCCGATGCCCACTTGTGGTGATACTCACGTAAGTGCTCAGCAGAGAGGAGGCTTTCTCCTGCAGGAGCTGCAATAGGTCCCGGGTCTGTCCGACTAAAATGGGCACAGGAATGGGCGCTCCCTGGGGGTGACCCAGCAACTGGATCAGGAGAAGGCTCAGGATCCCTAAAGGAAAAGGGGTGGGAGGGAGGAGTATGTGGAGAGGGAATAGGAGAAGATTCAGACTGGATTATACTCTGTGGCTCAGGGGCCCAAACCTCTCTTTTCCCATTCCTCTAACTTACACTTCATCCCTATCTTTGTAACTCCATCCAGCCACTACACCTCCTCCCAATCACTTTAATCCTCTCCAGGTCCTACATTGTTTCCCAAACTTCACCACCTCTGACCGCACTTATACCACTTCCCTCTCTCTGTAACCCACTCCAGCCCCAGCCCTTCCTCCAGCACCTACATCACATCCCCAACTCTGTCACATCCTCCAGCCTGCACACCATCTCCCTATCACTGCAATCTCATCCAACCCCAAACATTCTTCTCATGTCTGTAACCTCCTCTATCCTATGCACCCTCTCCTTATCTCGATAGATTCCTCCAGCCATTATACTCCTCACTATCCCTTTAATCTTTTCCAACACCTACACCCCTTCCTGTAGCTGTAATCGTCTCTAACCCCTGTACTCCTCTGTGTCTCTGTAACCTCCTCCAGCTCGTACACAATCATGATCTCTTTGACGTCCTCCTGGCCTAGACTCCTCCCTATACCTGTATCTTTCTCTAGCTTCAACACTCCCTCCCTACCATTATAACATTTTCAGCCCCTACACCTCCGCCCTTTCTCTGTAATCTCCTCCCGCACGTACAACCTCCAAATTTCTGTAACATCTTCCAGACCATACTCTCCAAATACCTGTAAATTTCGCAAGCCTCCTGCAACTCCCTGTCTCTGTAAAATCTTGCAGCCCCTGGATGTTTCCATATCTCGACAACCTACATCAGTCGCCAAGTCCACTCCATTTCTCTGTAACTTCCTCTGCATCCCGCACTCACTCCTAATTTCATGTCAGTAATCTCTTTCAGGCCTTACTCCCCTCCAAATCTCAGAAATATGCTCTAGTTTCTAGAGGTTTTCTCTTTATCTGTAAACTCCTGTACCCACAACAACATTACCATTGCAGGGTCAGTGTTGAGCGAGGGGCACTGTCGGACGGTCAGCACTAAGTGAGCTGCGTAATGTTAGATAGTCAGTGCTGAGGGAATGGGCACTGTTAGAGGGTCAGTGCTGAGGAAGCCAGGACTGTCGCAAGGTCAGTGCTGAGGGAATGAGCACTGTCAGATGGTCAGTGCTGAGGGAGCATCGCACCATTTGCGAGTCCGTACTGAGGGAGCAGACACTGTCAGAGCATCAGTGCTGTGGGTGCAAGCACTATCAGACTATGAGCGCTGATGAAGTGCAGTACTTTTGGACGGTCAGTTCTGAGGGAGTGTCGCACGGTCAGAAGGTCAGCGCTGAAGGAGTGCCACACTATCGTATGGTCAGTGCAGAAGGAGCGGGCACTGCTGGAGGGTCATAGCTGAGGCAGCATCATACTGTTGGAGGGTCAGTGCTGAAGGAGCAAGCACTGTTGGAGGATCAGGGCTGACGGCGTGGCACACTGTCAGAGGGTCAGTGTGGAGGGAGCGTCACACTATTTGTGGGTCAGTGCTGAGGCAATGGATACTGTCAGAGCATCAATGCTGTGGGAGCAAGCACTATCAGAGTGCCAGCGCTGAAGGAGTTCAGCATTTCGGAGATTCAACACTGAGAGAGGGTCACACTGTTGGAGGGTCAGTGCTGAAGGAGCAGGCACTGTTGGAGGGTCAGTGCTCAGAGAGTACCACACGGGCAGAGAGTCTGTCCTGAGGGAGCCACACTATCGGTGAGTCATTGCTGAGGGAGAGGACACTGCCAGAGTATTAGTGCAGAGGGAGTGCAGCACTGTTGAAGCATCAGTACTGATAGAACGAGCAATTTCACAGGGTCAGTGCTGAGGGAGCTCCGCACTGTTGAAGAATCCGTCCTGAGGGAACAGGCACTGTCAGAGAGTTAGTTCTAATGGAGTGGTCACTGTGGGAAGATCAGTGCTGAGGGAATGTCACACTGCTGGAGGGTCAGCAGTGTGTGGCCGGACACTGTCAGATGTTCATTGCTCAGGAAGTGGGCACTGTCAGAGGATGAGCACTGACAGAACTGGCACTGCTGGAAGGTGAGAGCTGAAGGAGCTCCATACTGACAGAGGATCAGTGCTGAGGGAGTGGGCACCATCGGAAGGTCAACACTGAGGGAGTGGGCACTGTCAGAAGGTCAGTGCTGAGGGAATGAACACTGCTGGAGGTTCAGTGATGATGGAATGGGTATTATTGGAGTGTCATTGCTGAGGGAGCAGGCACAGTCAGATGGTCAGTGCTGTCAGAGTGTCAGTGTAGAGGGAGCGAGTAATGTCAAATGGTCAGAACTGAGGAGTTTCCACATTGTCGTGGATCAGGGATGAGCATGGGCCACACTATTGGATGATTAGTGTGAGGGAGCTTCACACTGTTGGAGGGTCAGTGCTGAGGGAGCTTCGCACTGTTGGAAATAAAGTGCTGAGGGAGCTCCACACTGTTGGACATTAGGTGCTGAGGGAGCTCCACACTGTCAGAGAGTAAATGCTGAGGGAGCTCTGCACTGTGGGAGGGTCAGTGATGAGTGAGCAGGCACTGTCGGAGGATCAGTGCTGAGAGAGTGGGCACTGTTGGAGGGTTAGCGCTGGTGGAGTGCCATACTGTTGGATGGTCAGTGCTGATAGAGTGCCACACTGTCAGAGGGTCAGCACTGGTGAAGTGGGTGTGCAGTTGTGTCCCCTTTTCCACTATTTTCATTCTGTTTTCCCTTTCATCTTTCCACATTGACATTTTCCCTTCGGTGACTGATTAATTTCTCTTTTTCTCATCTATTTTTGATGTCTTCCTTTCTGTTTCACTTCTTCATTCCCTACTTTCTCATATCCTCCATTCCCCTTTTCTCTTTCCTTCTCTCCATCATTTCTTCCTTCTGTTATTTCTTCACCTCTTTCGCATGTCAGTTCTTTCATTATTTGTACCCTTTCTTTCTGACGTCCTTCCCTCCCTCATTCCCCTCTTCGTGCCAATCCCAAGTGACACCACTCTCTGTTCTCCACTCCATCCATTCTCTTCCTCTCTCCATCCTTGCATTTTTCCTCCTTTTCCATCGTCCCACTTCCTCTATCCCTGTCTTCTCTCTTCCCCCTTCTCTCTCTGTCTTTCTCTCTCTCTCTTGCTTTGCCACTATCTCCCTCCCTCTGTCGTTTTCTCTCCCTGCCACACTTTCTGGTTCCCACTTCCTTTAGCTCTCTCTCTTGCTCCTCCTGTCTTTCTGTCGTTCTGTCTGTCTCTCTTTCTCTCCCTCCCTCCATCCCTCACTCCCCTTTCTCCCTCTCTCTCTCCTCCCATCGCTGCCTTCCCTCCCTTTCCATCTCTCTCTGTCTCTCCCTCTCTCCTCCCACTGTCCCTATCTTGCGCTGTGTCTCCCCATCTCTTCAAAATGTCTTTCTCACTCTGTCTTCCTCTCTCTCCTTCACTCATTCTCTCGAACTCCTTCTGTTCCTTTCTCTCTGTCCCTTTTCCTTCTCTCTCTGCCCCTCCCCAACTCTCCCTCCCTTTCCTTCTCTCACTCGCTCTCCTTCCGCTCTCTCGCTTTCATTTTCTCCTCTATCTCTCTCGATGTCCATCCCTCCATGACTCCCTCCCTCTATTCGGAGCTAAGGCACAGAAAGAGATGGTCATGAGCAGAATTACTCAACACAAGGAGAGAGAACTGGAGAATCAAACAGGGGGAAGGTCGAATGGGAAGGAATGAGTGAAGAAATGAGCGAGGGAAGGATGCGGCACTTTAGAAGGGAGAGAGCGAGAAAGAGAAAGAAAGAGAGGAAGGAAGAGGGAAATCAAGGAGAGGAGAGAAGGGGAGGGAGGAGAGAAGGGGCATGAGAATGCAAGAGGAAGAGAGAAGGAGGGAGAGAAGGAAGGTAACGAAAAAGAAGTAAATTGGACGACGATGTGCATCGAGAGAAAAATAGGGCAAGAAAGAGCTGGGGATGAACGAAGAGCGAGAGGCACTGTGAGAAGGATGGAGAAAGAGAAGCAAGTGAGAGAGAGGAAGAGAGGGATGGTGAGAGTGAGAGAGGGAAAACAAATGAAAGAAAGAGGGAAAGAAGGAAACAGGAAGATAGAAAGAGGGAATAGAGTGATGATTCGAGAGAGAGGGATACTGATGGAGAGAAAGAGAGACAGACAGACAGACAGACAGGAGAAAGTTGGATGAAGAGAGAGGGTAGGAAGAAGAAAGAAATAGAGAGAGGTAAATGGAAATAGAGGGATGGAGGGGGAGAGGAAGAGAGGGAAATTAGAGAGGAGGGTAATATTGAGAGAATACTTGTCTTACCTCGCAGATCCTGCATGGTGAGCTGACTTTGGTGCCTGCACCTATGTTGAAAGTTTGAATGATTCTGAGTGTGGGTTTGGGTGACATCAAAACCCTCTATAAATACCTCCCTGAAACGGAAAAGCTGGTTGATCACAAACTCCCCAGTCCACCCCCACTGGGGTGATTGTGTCTGACAACACAGTCTGTGTGGATATTTAAAGAGATTGTCTCTCAACCTCTGTCTGGGAGAGCCACATGTGAGAAAAGGGAACTCCCATGAACACCTTTCTCGAATGGGCACTTATTTCCGTTCATTACTCACCTAGGCATTCCATCACAGGTATTACTCAGCACATTCTTCACTATTACCATCACAGGCTTCATGTTCTTTAAAGAAATGCAACCAAACTGCGATACAAACCAGCTCTTTCGCAATCAGAGGCTGAACTCTGTTGGTGTGTGTGTCGAATCCTCACGAGTGGAAACAGGCCATTTGGCCCATCAAGTGCACAATGATCTTCAAAAGAATAATTCACGCAGTCCCATTCCCCGACCCTATGTTTACCCCTAACTAAGGGACCTAACCTACACATACATGACCATAATGGGCAATTTAGCATAGGTAATTCACCCTAACCTGCACATCCTTGGATTGTGGGAGGAAATCAGAGCAACACGTGGAGAATGTGCAAACTCCACACAGACAGTCACCAGAGGAAGGGATCGAACCTGATCCCTGATGTTGTGAGGTAGTAATGCTCACCACTGAGCCACTCTGTCATCCTGAGTGTGCGTGCATATGTGTGTGGTGATTGTGCGTGTGAGAGAAGGGAGAGTGTGTGAGAGAGAGAAAAACACACATTCATCACCCTCTACTTCATCAGTGAAGCTTGATTTGATGCTCACTCTTTCAGACGAACACACTCACGAGCAGTCACACACATATATACATACACTCACACACTCTCTCACACAGACACACACATACTCACACACTCATACACATACTCTCTCGCTCACATTGTCTGTCAGGGACTCTAACACAAACTACAGCGCATATACATTCGCTTTCTCACATCCACACACTCAGTCTGTCATACATACACACTTCCTCTCCCCCTCCATCCCTCTATTTCCATTTACCTCACTCTATTTCTTTCTTCTTCCTACCCTCTCTCTTCATCCAACTTTCTCTGTCTGTCTCTCTCTCTCTCTCTCTCTCTCTCTCACTCACTCCATCAGTATCCCTCTCTCTAACCAATACTCCATTCCCTCTTTCTATCTTCCTGTTTCCTTCCTTCCCTCTTTCAGTCTTTCACGCACACAACCGCTCTCATGTGAACTGTGTCTATCTCTCCAAGCTTTTTCTCTTCACTGTTGTCTATCTCTCCACCTTACTCTCTTTCTCCATCTTCCTTTCCATCCCTCCACGTTCCTCTGTACCCTCCACCTCCCTCCCTATCCTTCCACCTTTCTCTCTAACTCTCCAGCTCAATCTCCACTTCTCCAAATATCTCTCCACCTTCCTCCCTGTCTCCACCATCCACGCCATCTCTCCACTTTCCCCTCTGTCTCTCCCTCTTTGTCTCCATCTTTCTTTTTGTCTCCACCAACCTCTGTATTCTTCTACCTCTCTCTCTCTGGTTCGACCTATCCCTCTGTCCATCCACCTTCCTCCCTATGACCTTGCAATCCTGGTGATCTCTCCACTGCCCTCTCTGTCTCATGGGGCAGCATTTGCTTGTGAAAATTGCTGCGCCATCTCCTTTTCCTTTGTCCCTGAGGGGAGATGTCCTGGCTTTCCCAAGAGGAGATTCTGGTCGGTGTGTAGAGACGTCCTCTCTGAGATTCGAAGCCATGTTTCCACCCTGACAGGTTTCCCCACATTTTCCGCTATTCCCCCACTCCTGCACTACTGTCCAAACACTGTGTGGTTCAGTAATGTCAGTGGAAGCAAACTACAACGCTGTAAACTGAAACAGAGAGGTCCTGCCTCACACTAACACAATGTAAACATCAGCGCAGTGTGAGGCAGCGTTAGGAAGCCAACTGGGTCTTGGGAGAGAATGGGCAAGGAGTCAGGCAAGTAAGGTGCCAGCTGGGCTGTGGTACCAGTACGTGTACCAGTTCCGTGGAGTGGTATAGGTAGTGTGCTAGCTCCATGGGAGAGTGTAGGGTGTCAGGAAAGAGGGTGCCAGCTTATTGGGGTGCTAACTGGGAGGGGAGAGAGAAGGTTGGATACTTGAGTGATCAGGTGCCTAGTCGGTAGACGCCTACAAGTCATGGGTCTAGGCAGCCAGCTGGGTAACTGAGCCATATGGGTAGGGGCAGCAAGTGGAAAATGAGTGTGGCTTGACCAGTGTGGAAGATCACAAATGAAGAAGGAGGGCAAGAAATTGATGCGGTGCTTGGGGTAAATGAGGGTGGGGAGTGGGGGGGGGGGGTTGTAGGGGTGGCAGCGAGGCAAAAGAGGGGTGATGGAAACGGCAGGGGACAGAGGATAGGAGGGTCACACAGGGCTGAGAAGTTGACATCTTTCCTGGTCTTCCCTTCAAAGTGAGCTACAATGGGGATTCTTCAGGAGTCCCACGTGTACAACTCCCACCTGAACTGGAATAATGACTGTTCAGTTAGTTATCAAGAAATCCAGGCTTTTCACTGTCGGTCTGCCTCAATTGTCCCACCAATCACTCCAATCCACATACTAAGCCTGCATCTTTCACTCTAATTCTCCATCATCAATGTTCTACTTCTCCTGCCATCTTTCCATTCATCTTATCAACACATCCACCTTCCCATTAGTCCCTTCACCTCTCTATCCATCCTTCTGCCTTTCCGTCCCTCTCTTTGCCATTCTAATCCTCCCTCTATCCTTCATTGTGCTAACTATTCTCACGACCACCTGTCTCCCCATAGGACTGTATGCATCCTCAAAATAATCCCACTGCCTTGCTCTCTCCCAATATCCCTGTATCAAACCCATACAAGGGGAAAGTGTTTTGGAGATAGGTCCAAGTGAGGCTTTTGAGGGTGAACTCGAGAACTCTGAAAATGGATGTCACACCAAGTTTACACAGAAACTAGGATCAGGAGTAGATCATCCGGCCGTTTGAAGCCTTTGCGATTCAATTCTATCATGGCTGGTCATCCATCTCAGTCCACTGTTCACACTTACCCAGCCACACACAATCACTTGATTCCGGTAGTCCTGAGAGTGATATCGAACTCCTTCTTTAACACATCCAATATTTTTCATCTTGAACACTTTCAATAACAGAGAATTCCACAGGCTCCCCACTCTGTGCGTGAAGACATTTCTCCCCATCTCAGTCCTAATCTGTGACAGTGACCCTGCCCCCCACCCTGATTTGTGGACTCCCCAAACCGGGAAACATCCTCCCACATTGCATTTGCCTTCTCCCTGTTCGAAATGGATATGCATCAATCTTCTCAACTCAAGCGAATACGGGATTGCTCCATATCCTGCAGCTGTTATGGAAAGAATCACAAAGTAGATGTCCAACCCAGAGGGCTAGCAGGGTTTGGGTGGGACTGAGTGGTCTCCTCCCACCCTTTAATGACTCTGTTGGTCCTCTGCCTGCTCTGTCAGTGATCAGCAGAAATGTAGCCCGACAATGGGAAACAAGGAGTGGAGGGCCCCCTTCTGCTCTCTCTCTCTCTCTCACACACACGTACACACACTCACACACACTCGCACACACACTCTCACACACACTCTTGCACACTAACAAACAAACACACATGGTCTCTCCCACACACACACATTGTAACACAGAAACACTCACACACGCACTTTCACACACACACCCTTGCACGCACACTGACACACATACACTCACATACACACACACTCACACATACACTCAAACACTCTCACACACACTCTCACACAGACACTCTTGCACACACACACTAACACAGTCACACACACAGTAAAGAGACACTCTCTGATACACACACACTTTCACACATGCACTCTTACACACACAGACACCCACACACACTTGCACACACACTCTGACAAACACTCACACACACTGACACCCACACACACATCCACTCTCACACAAATCTTCCATACTCACATACTGACACACACACACACAAACTCTTGTACACACAGATTGACACACAGATACACTTCCGCACACACACTCACAGACAGACAGACACACACACACACCCAACCACACAACCACTCCCATACACACTCAATGACATTTTCTGGCACACACTCTTCCACACACACTGACAAACAGACATATGCACATTTACACAGAAATGCATGCACATGCACAGACACACATTCTTACACAGACACATACACGAACACACACATATGCACATACATCCAGGGGTGTGTGAAAGTCCATGTATGACTGTTTCTGTGTTCCAGTGTGTATGTGGGAGAGACTGCGTGTGTATTAGTGTGTATGTGCAAGAGTGTATGTGGCAGTGTGTCTGTGTGTGAATGTGTTTGTCAGTGTGTGTATGTGCGAGAGTGTGTATGTGCGTGAGTGTGTGTCTGAAAAAGTGAGCATCAAAACCAAACCTCATTGATGAAGTAGAGGGTGGTGATATTGTGTGTTTTATCACACACATACACACACACCAGAGAGAACAAATCGGTCCCAGAGAATTGGGATCTCCTATCAGGGGACAGACCTTACATTGTGAGGGACAATGTTCAGTGATGGAGCTCTGTCTGTGAAGGTTGGGCAAACTGTCCGAGTAACTCCATCACTATTGAACAGGATCAACACACAATGATTTTCACTGTTTTGACATACAGATGACTTTTATAAATGCTTCCCCAGGGGCTTCAGCAATCCTGCCTGTTTGGGAACAGTGAGACTTTCCACTCAGAATAGACAGAGAGTGAGGGAGGTGGATTTTCTGCATATTCCTGGACAGGATCCGAGCTCTGCCCCCTACAAGTATACACACTTTAAATGAACCGAGCACCTTCTGCTCTACCTTTTACAGAATGATGAACAGACATGTGACACAGGAATTGAGGGAGTGCTACTCTTTCGAAGGGTCAGTGCTGAGGGAGTGAGCCTTATCAGAGGGTCAGTGCTGAGGGAGTGCCACACTGTCAGAGGGTCAGTGTTGAGCGAGCTCTGAACTGCCAAAGGGTCAGTGCCGAGGGAATACCGCTCTGTTGGAGAGTCAGTGCTGAGGGAGTGTTGCAGTGTCAGTGGGTCAGTGCTGCTCTGTTTTTGCAGTTATGGGAGTGGTCATCAGAGATGGGAAATTATGAGATTTCTACACAGCTCCACCAGTGTAGATGCTGGCCCTGAGGTTTGGGGTGGAGGAAGTAGTTGAGAAATCTCAGAAGAGGAGGAGGAGAGCAGGGACCAGTTCTGCGGGGAGCTGCTTTCAGACTCATCAATAACCTCAGGCCAGTGATGAAGCAATGAATGAGTAAACCTGGGCATTCGACACACAGAGAAACCACCAAAACTCCAATGCCAACTCCCAGTTTCATGGCAACGGACAGTGTGTAACCAGCAGCTGGAAGCCAGCCATAATCGGCAGGAAATGCTGGAGAGGGAGCTAGTGTGTGGCCAGTGACTCGCTCGGTCTCTCTCTCACTCATCACATCACTGAGTCACAGGAAGGTATCCTCCAGCTCCACACAATCTGGAAATATGAACACCGGGTAAGTGCACCCAGGAGCAGGTCATGGCTGTGATTCCAGCCTCAGGGCACAACACTCCAGACAATTCCAACATTTCTCACATTCCTGAGTCAGATCAAGAGGCTGGGAGCAGGAAAGGGGAAGAGTAGTGGAGACTGGTTGGACGGGGGAAGACTGATACAAAGAGAGAGGTAGATAGATGAGGAGAGACAGGGAGAACAAGAGTAAGGCAGAGACATAAGGAGAGCGACAGTGAGAGAGAATGAGAAAGTGTTGCAGGAGCGAGGGAGAAAGAGAGAAAGGGGGAGAGAGAAGTATAGACAGAGACAGGGAGGAAAAGAGTGAGACAGACAGAGAGAAAGAGAACTGTAGATGGAGGGATAGAGAGAGTGAAAGGCAGGGAGACTTGCATAGAAAGAGAGAGGCAAACAAGGAAAGGTAGAGAGAGAATGGGAGAGAGAAAGTAGAAAGAAAGAATGTGAGAAAAAGAGATAGGAAGACCCAGTGAGAGTGTGAGAAAGAGAAAGAGGGACAGATAGACAGATGTAGATAGAAAGAGACAGGGAAGTACTGCCAGACGATAAACAGAGACAGTGAGAGAATGACAGGGTGAAAGAGGAAAAGACAGAGAAACAGGGAGATGTGTAGATAGAGAAGACAGAGAGAAAGAGAGGCAGACAGAGAAAAAGTGACAAGTTACTGCAGATGCTGGAATCTGTACTGAAAACAGCAAATGCTGGCGGTCAGAGCGCGTCAGACAACATCATGGAGAGAGAGCAAGCTAATGTATCTTATCTTTCTGGACTCAAAATGTTAGCTTGCTGTTTTTCCATGGATACTGTCTGACCTAGTGTGATCTCCAGCATTTGTTGTTTTTCAGAGAGATAGAAAGGTGTAGATGGACAGAAAGAGCTGTGGAATGAAAGAGAGACAGAGGGGAGAGATACTGTCAGATACTCAGATTGTAATTTTATAAGAAAGACTGAGCTAGAGAAAGTCAGAGCTAGAGAAAGAGAGAAAGAGAGTGTGTGTGTGAGAGAGAGCAAGACAGACAGACAGATAGACAAGGTGTAAACACAGGGAGAGAGAGAAAATGGGAACGAGACAGACAGACAGTGTCAGAGGGGTGAAAGAAACAGAGAGAGAGGGAGGTGTAGGTAAAGTGGTGTAAACAGATAGGTGTAGTCAGAGACAGAGAGTGAGGTGCATGGAGAGTGCGAGGGTGAGGTGCAGATCAAGAGAGAGAGTTGCAGAGAGAGAAAGTCTTAACCTTGGTTGTTGAGCAACTATTGGAAGGAATTCTGAGGGACAGAATTAATTTTCATTTGGAGAGACGTGGGGGAATCTTGAATAGTCAGTATGGTTTGGTTAAGGGTCAGTCATGTTGGAACAATGTGGTTGAATTTTTTGATGAGGTGACTGGGTGTGTGGGTGAAGGTCGTGTTTTTTAATAGAACTTCAGCAAGGTTGTGGGTAAGGTCCCACATGGGAGACTGATACAAAAGGTAAGGGAGCATGGATCTAAGGAAATTTGGAGAATTGAATCCACAATTGACTGTGAAGTAGGAGACAGGGATTGATGGTTGAGGTGCATTTTTCTTTCCATCTGGAAGTCTGCATCCAGTGGGATTCAAAATAGACAGGCAGGAGGCTGGAAGGATACAGCAAGTGAGGCAGGATCAGGAGGTGGAGAAGCCAACGTTTTGGGTATAACCTATTTTACAGGGATCAGTGCCCTGTTATTTGTGGATGTTAAAAAATGAGTTAGATTGGAATGTAGGTGGAATGGTCAGCAAGTTCACAAAGTACAGAATTGGCAGAGAGGCAAAGAGGGAGGCAGATCACCTTAGATTACCAGAGGATAGAGATGGCCTGGTGGGAAAGGCTACCAGTGGCAAATGGATACATGTGAGTTGATGTCCTTGGGCAGGATAAATAAGGCAGAAAAATACATGATGAACAGTAGGATGCTGGGAAGTACCAACAATTGGTTGTATGCCTGCCAGTCCCTTAAGGACAGGTGAATGCATATGGTACATTTGGCTTTATTAGCAGAGGCACAGAGTTCAAGAGCAGAGACATGAAGCTGGAGAATATTGGTCAGGCCACTGCTGGAGTATGGTGTACAGTTCTGGAATCCACATTACGGGAAGGATGTAATAACAGTGGAGAGGGTGCAGGAGAGATTCACCAGAATGTTGCCTGGACTGGGAGTTTCAGTTCTGTCAAGAGATTAAACAGCCTGGAGTAATTTTCCTGAGAGCAGAGGAGACAGAGGGAGGAAGTAATTGAGGTGTATCGAATGATCAGTGAGGCTGGAGTCGGACTGAATCACTCCTGAGTCCCTTTAGGATCACTCCTAAATTTCACAATCCTGGAGGGTTGTGGGTCAGTCCCGTGGTGAGACAGCACATCCTTCTTTCCTCTTCTGCCTGGCCATAGATGCACACACGAGAAAACCCATGCAAAAAAAAAACACACGCGTGCACAAACACACACACATGCAGATGCAAACTACAAACAGATATAAAAGACACATTCACACCTATTGAAAACAAACACACACCTATTGAAAACATACGCACTCACTGAAAGCAATCACATACTAAGACAGACAAACACACACAATCTCTCTCTCTGACACACACACATACACACACACCACAACTACACAGGTGAAAGCATGGTCTGGGGATGGGCATAGTGTTTGGGAAAGAGGGTGGTGTGTGTGTGTGGTGGGAGGAGAGTGAAAGATGTTGGGGTACTAACTACAAGCAAAATAGCTGTCCATTTCAACTCCTAGGCCTGGGGCCTACGTAAGACCTCAGAAATGTTGCGAATGTCAGCGAGTAAATATCATCCACAATATTAAAAAAATAAAGGCTTTATTGTCAGTCCAAAAAATATTAACAACCAGAACTCAGTTCAGTTAAATCAGTTAAAGGGCAGTGAAAATGATTACAAATGAATTTGATGAAGGGCCAGCAAACAGAAATTAAACATTGGTCAATATTTGGTTAGTTTACCCCCCTTCCTCAGTGGGTGTGCTGTCACATGGTAGGACTAGCTGGTTGACTGCGGCCTGCATCATTACCCGCTAGATCCCACATGCAACACCAGGCCTGGAAGGAAGCTTGGGCCTTTCCTGCTCAGTGGGTGCTTGGGGATAGAGGCAATGCACAATTTCAATATCCCTCTGGCCCTCACTGTGTCCTCCTCTGGGTTTCTTAATGATTGATCTCAAACGGTGTTTTGTTTCTGCAAACCTCTCCAATCCCTTCACCCCCTCCCTATCTCTAACTTCCTCCTGCCCCCACAACCCTTCCCTTACTCTAACATCCTCCTGCCCCTATACACCTCCCTTTCTCTGTAACCTCCTCAATCCCCTACACTCCTTCCCTATCTCTGTCACCTCCTCCAGCCCCTACACCACCTCATCCCTGTAACCTCCTGTGCTTAAACTCCCTCCCTATCACTGTAAACCCCGACAGCCCATACATTCTTCCCTATCTCCCTGCTCCAGGGACACTCCGAAATCTATAAATTCCTCCATTTCTAGCTGCTGGACTAACCCTTAGTACCCTTCACTCCTCCATGGTGGTTGTTGGGGTGTGTTGAAGCTGGGGAGTATTCTGACTCTGGGACTTGCTCCCCTTCTCTTCTCTCTTTCACAACTTGGCCTTCTGTTCCTGATGGATGGGCCCAGCTCTCCGAGGCTGAGGGGCAGTGCTCATGGCTCTTGCAACCCATCATCCCAGAAGCCCACCACTTTCCCAAACCCCATTCCCTTACCCAAGCCCTGCTCAAAATTCAGTATCTACTCATATTTGCAGAATACCTCCAGTCCATGCACAAGCATGATTTTTTAACACAGTGACCTGCTTGAATGCCCACTTGTTTGTCCTCAGTATGCTATCACACTCCAGCAAATCACAGCCCAAACTCTGTGGTTTGCAAATCACAAATCACAGAATAATATCTCATCTTCGACCATGGCGGGATGAAAACCTTCTGGGCTCAATGTTGAGTTCAACACCTTCAAATTGTGGACCCATTCCATCCCTTTCTTTCAGCTTTGCTTGTTACATTCGCTGCTACCGCTCTATCCCCTCCCCAACAACCATTTGTCTGCTCTCTCCAGTTTGGCAGGACGACACACAGTGGTTCTATAATCCTTATAGTCCGATCACTCAATCTGAACTATCGACAACCTTTCTTCCCCCTGCACTCTAACAACCCCCTCCCAATTAATGCATAAATGTTGCCCCTCCACCCTTCAATTCAGCGTTGATGAAAAGTTATGTAGACCTGAAACGTGAGCTTGCTCTCACCTCCATGGATGCTGCCCCAGACCCACTGTTGTCTCCAGGATTTTAAGTTGTAAGGACCCATTGGACAGACCCTCCGCCTCAAACCCCGCCTCCAATCAGAATGTCCCGCCCATTATTCATCGTACCCCGTCCCCCAGTCACAATAAGCCGCCCATCACTCTCCAAACCCCACCTCTAAACACAATACCCGGCCCATCACACCCAAAACATCGCCCCCAACTCAAGGCCCCAGAGACAATGACTGCTTCAAACTCCAAACCCCGCCCCCAAACACCACGCCCAGCCCAGGACACCCCAAACCCGGACCTTGTCACAATGCGCGGCGCAGCCCACCCAAGCCCCGCCTCCAAACCTAACGCACCACCGAACAAACGCCTAACTCCGCCCCTGACCACACCGCCCCGCCCATCATCTCTAACCCCGCCCCCGCCGGGTCAGGATCGGTCAATCCGGAGCCGTCAGCACCTTGGGGGCTTGCCCCATACGCCTCACCAGGAACAGAAATGAGGCCATTCAGCCCATTGAGTCGGCGGCTTCTTCATTCGATCAAGGCAGCATCAGGAGGTTGAGAAGTTGATGTTTCGTGTGTGACCCTTCTTTGGGACTGGTGTAAGCGGGCTGCTGATAAACGGGATGGCAGGGGCAAAGGGGTGAAGTGGGCATAGGTGAAGGCAGGCAAAGGTGAGGACTGCAGAGGCTGGAAACCAGAGTTTAGATCAGAGTGGTGCTGGAAAAACACAGCAGGTCAGGCAGCATCGACGTTTCGGGCAAAAGCCCTTCAGTGAAGGCAGGTCGAGGGTACAAACTGGGGGGAATTCATCCGGTTGGTGGCAGGAAGCAGTGGAAGGGAATGGGAGGGGCTGGGAGTGGATTTCGGAGATGGGAAGGGAGGTTATTTGAAATTGGAGAACTGAATATTGTGTGTGTGTGGTGCTGGAAAAACACAGCAGGTTAGGCAGCATTGGAGGAGGAGAGTTGACACTTCGGGCATAAGCACTTCATCCAGGGTGGGGGTGGGGTGGGGGGGGATGGACAAGGGGGCTGTAATAAATGGGAGGGGGGTGGGGCTGGGAGTGAAGGTAGGTTTGAAGGCAATAGGTAAATGAAGGTGGGGATGATGGTGATAGGTTACAGCAGGGGGTGGAGTGGATAGGTGAAAAGGAAGATGGACAGGTAGCACAGATCAAGAGGGTGGTGCTGAGTTGGAGTGTTTTATCTGGGCTAAGGGGGGGGGGGAGGGGAAGGGAGTTAAGAATACTGGTGAAATTGACATTGATGCCGTGTGGTTGGAGGGTCCTAACATCCTGTACAACCTGAACATAACGTCCCAACCCCTGTGTCCAAAAGACTGAGCAATGAACCAAGCGTGTGCCAACCGCCTTGTTAAACCATCCTGTTTTGGTCACCTTGCTATCAGAAGGCTATCAGATGGATAGAGTGCAGAAGAAATTTACAATGATTTTGCATAGGAAGACATTAGACAAGGGAGGACTTTTTTCTTTAGAGCGGAGGAGACTAAGGGGTGATCTAAAAGAAATGCGTAAGGTCATGAGAGGCATGGATAGGGTGAATGCACTCAGTCTTTTTCCCAGGGTTGACAAATTGAGGACTTCAAGGTTTGTGAGAAGACTAGAGGGCATCAGTTTAAGGTTAGAGGGAAATGAATCAAAGGGAACCTGAGGGGCGATTTCTTTTACACAGAGATGGTATGCGTATGCAATGAGCCGCCAGTGGAAGTGTTGAGGTGTGTACATCAACTACATTTAAAAGGCATTTGGACAAACACGTGGGGAGGAAAGGATTAGAAGGATATGGGCCAACTGCAGGGAAATGGGGTTAACGTGGATGGACATTTTAGTTGCCATGTACCAGTTTGGGCTGAAGGGCCTGTCTCCATGCTATAGGCCTCTATGACTCTATGTAGGATACAAACTTTAAAGAATAATGTACCGAACACCCTAGATCCCTTTGTTCTGTCGCACCACCCAAGGCCCGATTGTTAATTGTATAAGCCATATCCTTGTTTGTTGCACCAGTATGCAGTATTGCACATTTATTCAGATAGAGGGAGTGTGAGCGAGATCAAGACAGGCAGAGAGTGAGGGATAGAAATAATGACAGAGAGAGAGAGAGAGAGAGAGTCAAGACATTTGCGATTGAGAGACAAGACAGGGGAAATTGAAAGTGTCAGAGGGAGTCACAGACAAACACAGATCACAGATCTTTGTGCCTTGCTGCTGCCCGTGTGATGCCCCACTTGCCTGATTGGCCTGCAGCTCCAACAACATTTAAGAAGCTTGACACTGACCAGGCCTGCTTAATTGGCACCACATCCACACCCTCCACCACTGGTGTTCAGAAGCAGCAGTGGGTCCTATCTACAAGATAGTCACTAAAGACCCTCAAACAGCACTTCCAAGGATAAAGGCAGCAGATACATGGGAAGCCCACCCCCTGCAAGTTCCCCTCCAAGCAACTTACCGTCGTGGAAATGTATCAGCCATTCCTTCAGTGTCTCTGGGTTAAACTCCTGCAATTCCCACCCTAAGTGCATTGTGGGTTAACCTATAGCATGTGGACTGCAGCGGTTCAAGAAGGCAACTCACCCCACATTCTCAAGGGCAACTAGGAATGGGTAATTTATTATTGCTGGGCCTGCCATGCCCATGAACCATGAGAGAATAGAAAAGATCGAGACTAAGAGGCATCAGATTTAAAAGCATGACAAGGAGGAATTATTCCCTCAACTGGTTTTGAAACAATGGAATTAATTTTCCATGGTGTGGTGAATGACAGAACATTGAATAAATGGAAAGGATGACAGTGATAGATTTTTAATTTGTAACTGGTTGAAGGGTTATGATGGACAGGCAGAAAAGGGGAGTTAAGGCCAAGAATGAGATTAGCTATGGTTATATTAAATGGTGGATTTAGCTAGAGAGGTTGAATTGCCCACTGCTTCATCTCACGTTCCTACAGTCATATGTAGGTGAGATTCCTTCAGTAATAGAATTAGAGATCACCACGTGGAGAGAAGGGAGATGGAGATCTCTTCCCTAATTAGATTAGATTACTTTGTGTGGAAACAGGCCCTTCGGCCCAACAACTCCACACCGACCCTCTAAAGCACAACCCACCCAGACCCATTTCCCTACATTTCCCCCTTCACCTAACACTATGGGCAATTTAGCATAGCCAATTTACCTAACCTGCACATTTTTGGACTGTGGGAGGAAACCGGAGCACCCAGAGGAAACTCACGCAGACACGGGGAGAATGTGCAAACTCCACATAGTCAGTCGCCTGAAAGGGAATTGAACCCGCGTCGCTGGCGCTGTGAGGCAGCAGTGCTAACTGCTGAGACACCGTGCTGCCCTATTGACAAAGGTTAATCCTGTGTTATGCCTGGAAAGTTCATTACGCAGAGGGTAGTGGGTACCTGGAATGTGTTGCCAATGGAGATGGTAGAGATGGGAACGATAGCATCATTTAAGATGTGTCTAGATAGATTCATGAATGGGCAGGGAGCAGAGCCGTACAGGTCTTTGGTAAACAGGCGACAGGTTTAGATAGAGGATCTGGATTGGCGCAGGCTTGAAGGGCCGAAGGGCCTGTTCATATGTGAACTTTTCTTTGTTGCCCAGCCCCTGGGGAAGCTAAGATCCAGCAGCTGAGAGCTGCCTGCATGAGCCGTGAGTTGTGAAGCACTGATCTAGGGATATATAGGTACTCAAAAAGGCACTGTAAATTATCTCGTGTGTTCACAGGAGCCAGTGTAACAGACGTAAAATATAAAAATGTCCCTCTCGATGTGATTGTAAGATACTCCTCAATACTACCTCCCAGTGGTGAGGCTGCTCACTGCAGATCAATGTCTCATCCAAAGATAAAAATCACACAACACCAGGTTATAGTCCAATAGATATATTTGAAAGCACTAACTTTCAAAGCACTGCTCCTACCTGTTGACGGAGCAACGTTCTGAAAGCTTGTACTTCCAAATAAACCTTGTGGGATATAGGTAAATTAATGTTACTTCTGCAATTCCATTTTACAAAGTAAAATGGACTCACGCCAGTGTGTAATTGTTTTACCCACGAGCTGAGTCAACAAGAATGGAAACGATGTGGAGGAAATATATAATTGTTTTTGTATTAGCTAAAACTGTATGTCAGAATGAAACGTGACAGCAAAACAATGGTAGGCATTATGGGCAAGTAGATAAGATGTTGTGAGGGGATGAAGTTAAGCTAGATACGCCTGTACAAACAGTAGGTATAAGCATCTGTTTCCCACTTTTACAGAGACAGAGGGACAAACCCCAATTAAAAGGGTCATAGGGATCAGAACGGCCTCGGGAAAGGCACAGATAAAGGGGGTAGATAATGATGAAGAAAGAATATGCCTAACAATGACCTACAGCAGGATGAGGTCAAACAGCCTTGTGAGGCCAGGAATAAGCATTTTGTCACAGACAAGGCCGGATAAGGCAAGAGATAAACAGGGGTAATGGGGGCCGGTCTTAGGGAAGTGGAGGATGTAAACAGGGGAGGGAGCAGTGTAAAACAATAGAAATCAAATCATATAAATGTTGTGTATGAATTGAATTTGGGGTGTGTATGTCCTCTGCCTTATAGACACTGGACATGACACCCACTTGCAAGTGTAAAATAAATGACACTACTGATTCAGATCTTGTCTCGGACTGAAATTATTGAAGTGAGTGGGCTTTGTTTCTCACAACCTCTTGGACTATAATCTGGTGTTGTGTTATTTTTAACTTCATCCAAAAGAAAAAAAATTGTTTCCACAGCTTGGCATCCTTGAGTTTTAATTGAGAGAGCTCATGAAGTTGTTGATCTGGATAACTGAACGTCTCTACGGCAGATAGTGAAGCCCCAGCTGCACACGGGAAAGCTGAGAAGGGAGTTGGTGTTGCACTGGGGTGGTCACTGGAGAGTCACGCATGCGCACGTTTGGGGCAAAGCGCGCTGTCGTTTGACGAGCTTCACCGTTGGCCAATGGGAAAGCCTGGAGGACCGGAAGCAAGCTAGTCCTCCAGCTAATCAGCGCCCTCCATTGTCTGAATGCGGAAGTTGGAAATAGTTGTCGCTGTTCCTCATCTCTCTCCGAATGAAGATTGAATTTCAACCAGATTGAAACAACTCTGTCAATCATCCGTGAGGATTGCAGTTTTTTTTTCAGTTCTTTTCTCCTTCGGGGTTAATTTATTGACTTGCAAGAATTGCACGTTAGGGAAGCGAATCCCGAGAAGAGGCAGATTTATTCAAAGTATGATCCAGGTCTCCCGTTCTCGAAAACACCATGACATCGTTTACTGTTCTGAGGGTCACTCGACCCCTCATTCTTGATGAAGGGATTTTGCCCGGAAAGTCGATTATCCTGCTCCTTGGCTGCTGCCTGACCTGCTGTGCTTTTCCAGCACCACATTCCCCACACGTTAACTCTGATTTCTCTGCATTGATGCTGCCAGAGCCGCTGAGCTTTTCCAGCAATTTCTATTTTTGTTACTGACTTTCTCAGCTTGGCACACTTGTTTGTCTGGCTAATAGAATGTCATTTTTTTTATGTTCACAGTTAAAAGGGGTAGTTTCCATCCAAGAGCTGATATATGATGTATGTGATGAGGCATTAAATTGACATCTGATGCCATGTTTTCTTATATTGTACATATTTGATATTGTCACTCTATTTTGAAATTTACACGTTGCTTCCTTGTATGAGAGTATTACTGTAAAATTCTATGTTACAGTGGTATTACGGCACAAGGAGAAAGTGAGGACTGCAGGTGCTGGAGATCAGAGCTTAAAAATGTGTTGCTGGAAAAGCAGCATCAAACGACCAGGAGAATCAAGCATAAACCCTTCTTCAGGAATAGCACAATGATCAATTCAGCAAGATGAATCTGTGCCAAATCTCAAGCAATCCAGTCTCTCTCATTATCCCTCTATATCACAATCATCCAGCAAGTTAATTTTCCTCAACTCCTCATTCAATTTTATTTTGAAACCTTACCTGAGTCCTTTCAATTTTGAATTGGTTGTTTGAAATAATACATACCTCTTCCTCATAAATTGAAACTTCCAGGTTGTGATCAAATTGATGCCTAACTAGCATTCTTCCTTACATTCCCTTGTGTCTTTAATTAAGTTGCAGTCCAATTAATTTGAATACTTTAAAGCTAGTAATAAATCCTGAACAGCAAGCATTCAGCCATGCAGTATAAAATAGGCTGTTCGGCCCATTGAGTCTCCATAGATAGTTAATCTATCAGTTATCATGAATTACCTTGTGAATATTTTCTTTTGAATTTTTATCTAGCACTGAGATATTGATGCCTTTTTAAAACTGCTTTTACAGGATAATAGAAGGGAAGGATTTGAAGAAAGAAATGGCCACCTTCACCACTTTGCTTCTAGTGTACGAATTGCTGAATGAAAGCAAAGATGGGAAGGTAGACATTCTTCAGCTGCATTTCACTTTCTGCAATAGCATGCCATGTTGACATGGAGATCGTCACGTTAGGCAGTTGTTTTGTTGAACTCACGTGGGATGCTTCTCACAGAAGGTACTTGAAGAATTGTAAAATTGACAGCTCATTTTGAATTGCTGAGGGGAGAGAAGAAGCTGGAATGCTTGATGAGCATGGCACTGGAGGGTGAAATCTCCAATAAGGCTGTCAGTGAAATGCACTGAGTATTGTGTTGTGTTGGCAGGATACCGTCATACATTGGAGATATGAATGAGGAGCAGGAAGGGCATTCAGCTCTTAGAGACTGCCTCCCCATGTGATGAGATTGTGATCGATGGGATTGTCATTTCCACTTCATGCTCCTGTCTGACCCCTTGAAGCTTTGCCACTAAGGTGGGCTAAAAGATGGTGCCGAAAATGTTGCACCAAAGAGGGAAGCTTCTGAGAAATGAATCCTCTCTAATGCATTTACCGTGAGTGAAAATAGTTGCCAGGGATTCTGAAGCATTTATCTTTTCAGGGAAGCCGCACTGGATGTCCAAGAAAGCGAGGAACGATTTTTATTTTGAGTTGCTGCCTCAGCTAAAACCTTGTTGTTAAAAGCTTTGGACCTTGTCCCAAAGGTTCATTATATTGTCCCACAGGTTATTGTGGGGAAATATGTGTTTAAAGGACATGTCAGAGCACAACTGAAATAGTGTGAACAGATTTGGGCCCCGATCAAAGGAAAAATACACTGGCATTGGAGGCCTGTGGGAGGTTAATGATAACTGTGTAGAAGGTGCAGGGAGCAGAAGAGTTAATGGCGGGATGAGTAAGTAAAGCAAAAATATGAGTTAGTGCAAAACCACAGAAAACACTAAGTTGAAAACAAGGATGACGAAGAAAGTGACTTTTGAACTCCGCAACCAAAGTGGGATTGAGAAACTTGCTGATAGTCGTGTAACTGGCCCCTGGTTTTGATTAAAGCAAGAAAGTAGAATGACCTAAGCAGCAGAGAGCAGAATGTCTTTAATTGCAAAACTGCACTTAACTGATAACATTGAATCATAGAATCTTTACAGTATGTAAACAGGCCATTTGGCCTGACAAGTCCACACTGACCCTCCAAACAGTAACTAACCCAAACCCATTCCCATACCCATGCTATATCACATTTCCCTAACTAATACAGGTAACCTACACACCCTTGAACATAATGGCAATTTAGCGTGGCCAATTCACCGTAACTTGCACATTCTTTGATTTGTGGCAGGGAACCAGACCATAAAACATACAACATGGAGCAATATAGCACAGTACAGGCCTGTTGGCCCTTGAATGTTATGCCAACCTGTGAAACCAATCTGAAGCCCATCTAACCCACTCTATTCCTTTATCATCCATATGGTTATCCAATGACCATTTAAATGCCCTTAAATTTGGCGAGTCAACTACTGTTGCAGACAGGGCATTCTACATCCTTCCTACTCTCTGAGTAAAGAACCTACCTTTGACATCTGTCCTATATCTATCACCCCTCAATTTAAAGCTATGTCCCCTTGTGCTAGCCATCACCATCTAAAACAGCTCTCGCTGTCCACCCTATCTAATCCTCTGATAATCTTGAATGCCTCTATTAAGTCACCTCTTAACCTTCTTCTCTTGAACAAGAATAGCCTCAAGTCCCTCATAAGGCCTTGCCTCCATATCAGGAAACATCTTGGTCAATCTCCTCTGCACCCTTTCCAATGCTTCCAATAATGCAGTGACCAGAACTGTGCACAGTACTTCAAGTGTAGGTGTAACAGCGTTTTGTACAGTTGCAACATAACCTCATGGGACTTGGAGTTAACTCACACAGACACAGGGAGAACATGCAAACTCCATGCAGACATTCACCTGAGGCTGGAATCGAACCTGGGTTTCTAGCACTGTGAGGCAGCAGTGCTAACCACTGAGCCACAGTGCTGCCCAACAGGTAACACACTAATGAAATGTCATGGTTTGACTGTGTTGCTGAGGCTTCTGATCAAAACGTAACAGGACAGTGAGAAAACATGATTTGTGTGTAAAAGTGTGACTGCAATTGTCTGTTTCAGACTCGCCCCAACAGGTTGTCAGCAACTCTGCTGGTGGACTCTCCTTGCGTGTGAGTAATAAAGAATACATTGTTCACCATTTGGCCGTCTGACTGGTTGTTTCTTCAATGGGCCTTTCAGGTATGGAGGGACTGTGGAGAGGAGAGAATGAATAGGTTGAAACATGGAAGAATGATACCTTACTGAAAGAGAGAGGATTTTTCAGGGATTTAACAGGGTAGATGTAATCAGCTTGTTTCCCCTTGTACGTGAGTCTAGGTTCACGGTGTTTAATGCGCAAATATTTGGTCATTTATTTAAGACTGAGATGAAGAAGAATTTCTTCTCAAGCGTCTGGAATTGTTATCACGGAGGATGATTGAGGCAGGCTTATAAAATATGTTGAAGATAGATTTTTGGTCAAGAAGGCGGTCAATTGTTTGAGGGAAAAGGCACGGTGGTGGAGTTGAGGATTATCAGGCCAATGGTGGTGAACTCATTGAATTTCTGACCAGACTTGATGGGCTGAAGGGTCTACACCTGCTCCTTTGTCAGTGTTCAGGGTGAATTGAAATTGTATTCTGGGTGTAGATTCTCTTATTGGTTTTGTTTCCACGTTACTCGTGTGGGATCATGTTCAAATAACGACCCAAATCAGGGAGTGGCGAAATAGCCTCTTTATTCGACAGTCACCACACAAGTTGTATTGAACAAGCCTAGTATGCTGTTAAGTCTTTCGACTTTTAGAATGGGTTACAGGTCTCGGTTCATTAGTATGTAAGTCCTAGAATTTCTTTCAAGTAGCATTCTCGAGACGACTTAAGGTTTTTTTTAAAAAAAGTCATGACATCTCAGCTCAGACAATGAATTAAAAGTGTGAGGTTAGAGTCATATCTATATCCCTATCATGAGCCAGACTGTTCTATTTCCAAAGTAGGAATTTTTAAAATGTTACATGGATTGACTGCCTGCAGATTGTGTGCTTCTGGAACAAAATAGAATGTATCTGCGATTACAATTCTGCAAAATGCAAATTCATCCTATAGACTTATATGTGAGAGTGTGTGCATGTGAGTGGGATAGAGAGTGAGAGAATGGGTGTGTGCATGTGAGTGCATGTGAGAGTGTGTTTGCATGTGTGTTTGCTTGGTAGAGTACATGTGAGTGTGACAGAGTCTCCGCCTCGAGGAATGGCCTCTCCCCTACTTCGAATTCATGTCACACTACAGGTGACCCCACTACACTCAACACTCATCTCTCTCTCTCTGCCTCTCTCTCTTTTCCCCCCTCCCCCTCCCTCTCGCATACAATCACACACATGTCAGTCTATGGAGTGAATTTGCATTTTGCAGAACTGTAATTGCAGACACATTCTATTTTGTTTAAAAAACATACAATCTGCAGGTGGTCAATTCATGTAACATTTTATAAATTTCTGTTTTGGAAATAGAACCAGGCTGGCTCAAGATTGGGAGCCAGACAGACTCTAACCTGATACCTTTAATGCACTGTCTGAGCTGTCATGTCATCTTTTTTTTAACAAAGCCTTAAGTCATTTCACGAATGTGATTTCAAAGAAGTTCTGGGACTTACATATTAATGAGCGGGCATAGCTTTAAACTGAGGGGTGATAGATATAGGACAGATGTCAGAGGTATTCTCTTTACTCAGAGTAGTTAAGGGTATGGAATGCTTTGCCTGCAACGGTAGTAGATTTGCCAACTTTAAGTCATTGGACAAGCATATGGACGTACGTGGAATAGTGTAGGTTAGATGTACTTCAGATTGGTATGACACATCGGCGCAACATCGAGGGCTGAAGGGCCTGTAATGCGCTGGAATGTTCTATGAACCGAGGCCTGCAACCCAAAGACGAAAGACTTAACAGCAAACTAGATCTGTTCAACATATCATTTCAGTTATATGACACTGTGATCATTTGATATAAATTCTGTGCCTTATGAGAGCACAGAGGAGATTTACGAGGCTGCTGCCTGGATTGGAAGGCATGTCTTATGAAGAGAGGTTGAAGGAGCTAGGGCTTTTCTCATTGGAGCGAAGGATGATGACAGGAGACTTTGAAGAGGTGTACAAGATGATAAGATGCATAGATAGAGTGGATAGCCAGAGATATTTTCCCAGGGTGGAAATGGCTAACACGAGGAGACATCATTTTAAGGTGATTGGAGGAAGGTTTAGGGGAGATGTCAGAGGTAGGTTCTTTACTCAGAGAGTGGTGGGTGTGTGGAATGCACTGCTTGAGGTGGTAGTAGTGCCAGATACATTAAGGGCATTTAAACAACCCTTGGATCGGCACATGAATAATAGTAAAGTGAAGGGTTTGTAGATTAGTTTGATTTTAGAGTTGAATAAAAGGTCAGCACGACATTGAGGGCCGAAGGGCCTGTACTGTGCTGTACTTTTCTTTGTTCTACTCCACAGCTGGCTGATAAAGGAAAGCTAGAGCTTCCAAATAAAACTCTTGGACTATAACCTAGTGGTGTGTGACTTGTAACTTTCAAGGGAGACACATCATTGCCTGTCCTTCTCACATTCCGATCACTTAATCTGAACTATCAACATCTTTTCTCCAGCACCATCCTGTCCCCCACGATAGGATAAATGTTGTCCCGTCCACATTTCACTTCAGCTCTGATAACGAGTCATCGAGAGTGGAAACGTTAGCTTGCTCTGTCCATGGATGCTGCTGACCTGCGGTGTTCTCCAGCATTTGTGGTTCACAGCATTTCCCACTCCATCGTTCCAATGTGCTGTATTGGCCAATCCCTGCCGTTTCTATCAACAAATCCATGTTCCAACTGGAAGAAACATGGATCCCGCCCTCCCATTGTTGCCCATTGGCCCTGACTAAGTCGCAGCACGCCCAGCTGAACAGCCTTTCCCTTACTGCCCTCGCACCCTCTCAATGGTTGGCCTGCCCATTCATCAGGAAGAAGGCAGTGGAATAACATCCCCTCCCTGCCCTGAGCTCATTTCTTTGGATGGTCTGCTCTCTGCCCACCTTCTCCCTTGGTCCAACCAGTGAATCCTCACATCACCGATCCTACACCTTTTCATCAACTTGCCCCATCATCCCCAAGGGAGTGAGCAACAGGAGCTGGGACGACCCTCTCTCCCCTGATAATCCACATGGGCCTGAGCAGTAAGAGCTGGGATTGCCCCTCTCCCCCAATCATCCACAAACAAGTGAACAACAGGAACTTGGATGCCCTCTTTCCCCCCCATTATCCACAAGGTAGTGAGCAACAGGAGCGGGGTCTGACCCCTCCACTTGGCTCAACCAATGAACCCTCACACCTCTTCCCTCAGAGATCATTAACTTCCCCATCATCCAAAGGAAAGTGAGCAACAGGAGCTGGGAATGTCCCTTCCCCCCATCATCCACAAGGGAGTGAGCAATAGGAACTGGGACTGCTCGCTTTCCGCTCATTAACCCCAAGAGAGTGAGCAACAAGAGCTCGGACTGCCATGTACCCTCCCCACATCCTCAAGGACATGAGCAACAGGAGCTGGGACTGTTCCCTTCCCGCCCCAAGATCTACAAAGGACTGAGCAACAGGATCTGTGAGTGTCCTCTTTCCACTCATTCAGAGCTCATCAACTTGCCCCATCATCCCCACGCGAGTAAGCAACAGGACTGCCTCCTCCCCCATCGTCCACAAGGGAGTGAGCAACAGGAGCTGGGACTACCCCCTCTCCCGTGATAATCCACATGGGCATGAGCAATAGGAGCTGGGATTGCCCCTCTCCCCCCATTACCCACTGGGGAGTGAACAACAGGAACTGGGTCTGGCCCCCTCTGCTTGGCCCAAACAGTGAACCCTCACATCTCAAATCCCATACCTCTTCACTCAGAGCTCATTAACGTCCCTATCATCCCCAAGGGAGTGAGCAACAGGAGTTTGAACTGGCCCCTATCCTCCTAATTATCCCCAAGGGAGTGAGCAACAGCAGCTGGGAATGCCCCATCTCCCCCGCGTGTATCCCCCTTAAACCTTCCACCTCTTGCTTTGAAAGCGTGACCTCTCATTATTGAATCCTTCACTCTGGGAAAATACTTGTCTCTATCCACCCTGTCTATACCCATGATTTTGTAAACCTCAATCAGGTCCCCCCTCAATCTCCTTTTTACTAATGAAAACAAACCACTCAATCTCTCTTCATAGCTAGCACCTTCCATACCAGGCAACATCCTTGTTAACCTTCTCTGCACCCTCTCCAAAGCGTCCACATCCTTTTGGTAATGTGGCGACCAGAACTGTACACAGTATTCTAAATGCGGCCGAACCGATGTCTTGTACAATTTTAACATGACTTGCCAGCTCTTATACTCAATACCCCACCCAATGAAGGCAAGCAGACTATATATGCCTTCTTGACCACTCTATCCACCTGTGCAGCAACCTTCAGGGTACAATGTACTCCCAGATCTCTCTGCCCATCAACTTTTCAAGAAGATTTTACTAACTTCTGAACTGTGGCTCTCCATCCAAGTTTGTAAAAACAACAAACTGCCCACAAAATCATTTCCCTCTGTTGAATTCACATAATTAACGAATGTGAGATGTTGTGTTATAGGCTAGTTTTATTATCTCACTCATCAGCTCGCTATATTAATTAATACAGACTTCCCGTTAACCTTTTTAAAATTTGTTTAATTCTTTTGTGGGACTTGGGCATCTCTGGCTGGCCAGCTTTGATAGTCCATCCCTATTTGACCTTGAGAAGATGGTGGTGAACTGCCTTCTTGAATCACTTGCTGTGGGTTGACCCACAAAGCCTGGAGGGAGGGAATTCCAGGATTTTGACTCAATGACTGTGAAGGAATGGCGGTATTTTTCCAAGTCAGGATGGTGAGTGGCTTCGAGGGAAAGTCGCAGGTGGTGGTGTTCCCAAGTACCTGCTGCCTTTGTCCTTCTAGGTGGAAGTTGTGGGTTTGGAAGGTGCTGTCTAAGGATCTTTGGTGAAGTTCTGCAGTTCATCTTGGAGGTAGTACACACTGCTGCTAATGAGTGCCAGCGGTGGAGGGATTGAATGTTTGTCGATGTGGTGCCATTCAAGCGGGTTGCTTTTTTCTGAATGATGTCAACTTCTTGAGTGTTGTTCCATCACACTCCTGATTTTTGCCTTTTAGATGGTGGATAGACTTTAGCGTGTCAAGAGGTGAGTTATTCACCACAGTATCCCCTAGTCTCTGACCTGCTCTTGTAGCCACTGTTTATGTGGTGAGTCAAGTTGAGTTTCTGGTCAGTGGTAACCCCAAGGATGTTGACAGTGGGAATCAGTGATGGTAATACTGTTGAATGTGACGGGGCGGTGGTTCGAGTGTCTCTTATTACTAACCCATTAGTGACTATAACATAATTTCTTTAACTTATTCATAGAACCACAGTTGTGTAGTATCCAAATTTGAAAACAACCCTTTCAAACCCATCACTGCATTTTCACACCTTATCAGCCCCTGCTATAAGCAATGTTTACCTCAGCATATGGAACAATACCATCCCTAACAAGTCTCTGTGAAACATTTCTTGTTAAATACCATTTAACTGGGCCATTATCCCTTCAAGAAACTTACCGACAAACAACGCTCGCATGAAATTGCATGAAGGAATGAAACTCATACCGGCAAATAGTAAATAAATCTCACCACGCGGCGGCAGTAATCAGTTTATATCCTTTATTATGACGTCTAATGTATTTAGAGCATGTTGGCCTGGTATGTTTACTTACATTTTACTAATTTAAAAGACAAAAGAACGAATACCTCTAATTATGGAAGCAGACCACACAGACATCCCATTAGAAGTAGCAGTCAGCACATTGTTTTACCCATCTCCTGTCTCCCAGGACAGAAATCCTTCAAACCTTTGTGTACTACAGACGAAAAATGTAGCACAATAGGAATGTTAGGTAAGAACTGTGTATAAAGGGGCTCTTCTAAGAACTGTATTTCGGGATTTTATTGCCCCTCCGAACTAGTGCTGTGATTGTGGAAAAAAGAGGGTTGTGGATGAATGGGGGGGGGGGGGGGGGTGAGGGGAGGGTAAGGTGCAGTCAGAGCTCCTGTTCCTCACTCCCTGGGGGATGATGGGGTGGGAAGTGGGCAGTCCCAGCTCCTGCTGTTCCCTCCCTTGTGGATAAAGAGGGGAAGAGAGGGCAGTCCCAGTTCCTGGTGCTCACTCCCTTGTGGATGATAGGGTGGTTAATGAGCTCTGAGTGAAGAGGTGTGGGATATGAGATGTGAGGGTTCGATGGTTGGGCCAAATGGAGGGACCCGACCTGGTCCCTGTTGCTCATTCCTCGGTTGATATTGGGGCGGGGAAGGGGGTAGTCCTAGCTCCTTTTGCTCACTCCTTTATAGGTAATGGGGAGGAAGGGGGCACTCCCAGGTCCGGTTCCTCACTCCCTTGTGGATTATGGGGGGAGAGGGGCAGTCCTAGTTCCTATTGCTCACTGCTTTGTGGATGACAGGGAGTATCGGGGGCAGATCCAGCTCCTGTTGCTCACTCACCGGTGGGTAATGGGGGTCAGGTTGCAGCCCCAGGTCCTGTTTGTCACTCCATTTTGGATAATTGGGAAGGTAGGGGGCAGTCCCTGCTCCTGTTACTCACTCCCTTGTGGATGAAGGGGTCATTCTCAGCTCCTGTTGTTCACTCCCATGTGGATAATGGGTTAGGGGGCAGTCCCGGCTCCTATTGCTCACTCCCTTGTGGGAGGATGGGTGGAGAGGGGGCATTGCCAGCTCCTGTTGCTCACTGCTTTGTGGATGATTGGGGGAGCAGGGATAGTTGCACCTCCTGTTGCTCACTCCCTTGTGGATGATGGGGCAAGTTGATGAGCTCTGAATGAAGAGGTGTAGGACCTGTGATGTGAGGGTTCACTGGTTGGGCCAAGGGCAAAGTCAGGCAGCGAACAGGCCATCCATTGAAATGAGCTCAGGGCGGAGAGGCGATGTTATTTACAGCCAGGCCGACCATTGAGAGGGTGCGAGGGCAGTAAGGGACAGGCTGTTCACCCTTTAGCTGGGTGCGCCGCTACTTAGTCAGGGCCAATGAGCAACAATAGGAGGGCAGATCCGTGTTTCTTCTAATTGGAGCAATGATTGGGGTGACAGAAATGGCGGGGATTGGCACATTGGATGAAGTGGGAAAAGGCTGTGAACCACAAATGCTGGAGAACACAGCGGGTCAGGCAGCATCCATGGAGAGAGCAAGCTAATGTTTCCACTCTTGATGACTCGTTATCAGAGCTGAAGTGAAATGTGGACGGGGCAACATTTATCCTATCATGGGGGACAGGATGGTGGTGGAGAAAAGATGTTGATCGTTCAGATTAAGTGATTGGAATGTGAGAAGGACAGACAATGAGGTGTCTCCCTTGAAAGTTACAAGTCACACACCACTAGGTTATAGTCCAAGAGTTTTATTTGGAAGCTCTAGCTTTCCTTTATCAGCCAGCTGTGGAGTAGAACATAGAGTATAGCACAGTACAGGCCCTTCGGCCCTCAATGTTGTACTGACCTTTTGTCCTACTCTGAGATCAAACTAACCTTTCATCTTTGGGTTGCAGGTCTCGGTTCATTTATATGTAAGCCCCAGAACTTCTTTCAAGTCACATTCTTGAGATAAATTAAGGCTTTGGTAAAACAAAAGGTGACATGTCAGCTCAGACAGTGCATTAAAGGTATGAGATTAGAGTCTATCTGGCTCCCAATGTTGAGCCAGCCTGATTCTATTTCTAAAATAGGAATTTATAAAATGTTACATGATTGACTGCCTGCAGATTGTATGTTTTTTGAACAAAATAAAATGTATCTACAATTATAAAGATGAAAGACTTAACAGCAAACTAGGTTTTTTTCAATATATCATTTCAGTTATATGACACTGTGATCATTTGCTACAAATTCTGTGTCTTATGAGGGTGGAGAGGAGATTTACGAGGCTGTTGCCTGGATTGGAGGACATGTCTTATGAAGAAAGCTTGAAGGAGTTAGGGCTTTTCTCATTGGAGCGAAGAAGGATGACAGGAGACTTTACAGAGGTGTACAAGATGATAAGATGCATAGATAGAGTGGATAGCCAGAGACATTTTCCCAGGGTGGAAATGGCTATCATGAGGGGACATCATCTTAAGGTGATTCGAGGAAGGTTTAGGGGAGACGCTAGAGGTAGGTTCTTTACTCAGAGAGTGGTGGGTGCATGGAATGCACTGCTTGCAGTGGTAATAGTGCCAGATACATTAAGGACATTGAAACCCTTGGATTGGCACACAGATAATAGTAAAATGAAGGGGCAGGTGTTGCACATTTTCTGGTTACATTGGAAGGTGCCGTAGGAAGAGGGGGTGGCATTGGTGGTATCAAAGTTTTTACCGATCCGAAACAAGACTCAGACAAGTATTTGAATTGTTGAAAATCAATCTTTATTTCATCATGCATGGGGAGTAGTCCTACAAACATATATTATTCAATATGTCATATCAGTTGCATGATAGTATGACTTTGTGTTATAAATTCTGTGTCTTCTGATCCTGCCCTACGAGCTGCCTGATGAAGGAGCAGTGCTCCGAAAGCTAGTACATCCAAATAATCCTGCTGGACTATAACCTGGTGTTGTGTGATTTTTAACTTTGTTCACCGCAGTCCAACACCGGCACCTTCACATCACACCTATATACATATTGGAAGCAAACACCAAAGAGTCATTCGAATTATGGTCTTTTATAATAAAAATCATGGGAATGTCATGTATAGACTTTTACTTTTAGTAATAAGTGCAGTTATGATAAAACACCATGCTGATAAGAAATAAATGGAGATAAAACTTTATATCTACTTAGTATAGTTATAGAATCCCTACAGTGTGGAAGCAGGCCATTTGGTCCAACAAGTCCACATTGACTCTCTGAAGAGTAACCCGCCCACACCCATTTGCCTAGTTTAGATCAAAGTGGTGCTGGAAAAGCACAGCAGGTCAGGCAGCATCCGAGGAGCAGGAAAATCAATGTTTTGGACAAAAGCCCTTCACCCTATTACTCTACATTTCCCCTGACTAATGCACTGAACCCACATGTCACTGAACAATTTAGCATAGCCAATTCACCTAACCTGCACAACTTTGGATTGTGGGAGGATTGTGCGGATGACAGAAACTGTATATTCCTTCCCAGGGATTCCAGCCACAAAGGCCTATACTCACTCAGGCTCATGGATTATGACCACAAGATGTTTGATTGACAAACAAGTTGTTGCTTTAAAATGGTTACTGCTCTCTGTTTTTGGCGAAATACCTTGATTGTTCGCAATTATGCATTTTAATCCTAAAACTGTTTTGCCCTTTCTGTAATCATTAAGGTATTCCATCTTTCATGCTGGCCAAGGAGGCAATTTTATTCTTCCACAATGGTCGTGGATTGGACCAGGGTGGCTGGGAGAAAATAGGTCGCTGCAAAATGCAGATGGCGAAAGGTATCTGATGGTGGTGTTCTGTTGAACTTTGCTGAAATGATGCAAAATGAACCTTTGAGTGCAGAGGCTGGTGAGATGAAAAGTGAGGATCAGGGCTGTTGTGAATGGTGGGAAGGGGCAAGGGCGGAAGGAGTGGTGATAGGTCAGGTGCAGTTGAGGGCCCTGTCTACCACAGTGGGCAGGAAACCATGGTCATGCTGCTTTGGGAGATGGCCTCATCCAAACGGATGCAACAGTGGCCAAGGAACTGGGAGAATGGGGCTGAATCATTGCAAGGCATGCGGTGGGAAGAGCTGTAGTGCAGGTAGCTACAGCAGTCGGTGGATGGCAGTGGAACTTGGCCGTGGAGTCCAGTTTTGGCGCACAACTTGCCCAACACAAACAATGAAAGGGCTTTTAGGTTAATGTTTGGCGGGGGGTTTAGCCAATCAGAAGAATAAACGTTGGCAGGCTATCTGGATGGACTGAGATGTTGACCAATCACGTTTCAGCTTTCGGACACGACTGCTGGACATTTAGAATGCGGAGGCGGGGCGCAACATTTTGGAGGACGGTTGAAAAGGCCAACTGGAGAATACTAGGGCGGGACAACGGAGACAGTTGTCCAATTAAACCAATCGTAAAGCGTTGTTGGGTGGGTCGATGTCCGTTGACACGGGAAGGGGCCAATCGGATATTGAGACGGTGAAAGGGTGAAAGAGACCAATGAGGGATCGGGTTCGAAAACGCTCATCGGGTTGAAGGGCTGATTAGCATTTACAGATGGACACAGCAACCGACCAATAGAGGACAGGCGAGGAGCGGTACGGGGGATGGGCACGCGGGCCGCCCAATCGGAGGGGGTGGTGTAAGGAGAGAGAGGCGGTGAAGGCCTGGGTGAGGAGGAATGACGGCTCTCGCGACCAATAGAAGGCGTCGCCGCCGCGCGCTGAGTTAATTTTGAACAACAATGGCGGCAACGGTCACCATTGGGGGAGAGGTGGAGACAGTGATGGGTGTCTGTTATTTTGTGAACTTTACTGAGCGAGGGAGATGTGTGTCTGTAACGTTGTGTGTTTCCGTGAGTGTTTGATCTGTGTCTGTTATACTGTATTTCACTGAGAGAGTGAGGTCACCGTCTGTTACATTGTGCGTTTACCTGAGTAAGAGAAATGGGTGTCTCACTGCGAGTGAGAGAGAGAGATGGGTGTCTGTTATCCTGTGCGTCTCGCACAGTGGGAGAGAAGGGTGTCTGTGACCTGGTGTATCTCACTCAGTGGGAGAGATGGGTGTCTGTTATCCTGTGCGTCTCACTGCGAGTGAGTGAGATGGGTGTCTGTTATCCTGTGCGGCTCACTGCGAGTGAGTGAGATGGGTGTCTGTTATCCTGTGCGGCTCACTGCGAGTGAGTGAGAGAGATGGGTGTCTGTTATCCTGTGCGGCTCACTGCGAGTGAGTGAGAGAGATGGGTGTCTGTTATCCTGTGTGTCTCGCTCAGTGAGTGACATGGGTGCCTGTGACTCGGTGCATCTCACTCAGTTAGAGAAATGGGTGCCCATTATCCTGTGCGTCTCACTGCTTGTGAGTGAGTGAGATGGTGTCTGTTATCCTGTGCGTCTCGCACAGTGGGAGAGATGGGTGTCTGTTATCCTGTGCGTCCCGCACCGTGGGAGAGATGGGTGTCTCTTATTCTGTGCGTCTCACTGCTTGTGAGTGAGTGAGATGGTGTCTGTTATCCTGTGCCTCGCAGTGAGAGAGATGGGTGTCTGTTATCTTGTGCGTCTCGCACAGTGGGAGAGATGGGTGTCTGTTATCCTGTGCGTCCCGCACCGTGGGAGAGATGGGTGTCTCTTATCCTGTGCGTCTCACTGCGAGTGAGTGGGAGAGATGGGTGTCTGTTATCCTGTGCGGCTCGCGCAGTGGGAGACATGGGTGTCTGTTATCCTGTGCGTCTCACTGCGAGTGAGTGAGAGAGATGGGTGTCTGTTCTCCTGTGCGTCTCGCTCAGTGAGAGAGATGGGTGTCTGTTCTCCTGTGCGTCTCGCTCAGTGAGAGAGATGGGTGTCTGTTATCTTGTGCGTCTCGCTCAGTGAGCGAGATGGGTGTCTGTTAACCTGTGCGTCTCGCTCCGTGAGAGAGATGGGTTTCTGTTATCCTGTGTGTCTCGCTCAGTGAGTGACATGGGTGCCTGTGACTCGGTGCATCTCACTCAGTTAGAGAAATGGGTGCCCATTATCCTGTGCGTCTCACTGCTTGTGAGTGAGTGAGATGGTGTCTGTTATCCTGTGCGTCTCGCACAGTGGGAGAGATGGGTGTCTGTTATCCTGTGCGTCCCGCACCGTGGGAGAGATGGGTGTCTCTTATTCTGTGCGTCTCACTGCTTGTGAGTGAGTGAGATGGTGTCTGTTATCCTGTGCCTCGCAGTGAGAGAGATGGGTGTCTGTTATCTTGTGCGTCTCGCACAGTGGGAGAGATGGGTGTCTGTTATCCTGTGCGTCCCGCACCGTGGGAGAGATGGGTGTCTCTTATCCTGTGCGTCTCACTGCGAGTGAGTGGGAGAGATGGGTGTCTGTTATCCTGTGCGGCTCGCGCAGTGGGAGACATGGGTGTCTGTTATCCTGTGCGTCTCACTGCGAGTGAGTGAGAGAGATGGGTGTCTGTTCTCCTGTGCGTCTCGCTCAGTGAGAGAGATGGGTGTCTGTTCTCCTGTGCGTCTCGCTCAGTGAGAGAGATGGGTGTCTGTTATCTTGTGCGTCTCGCTCAGTGAGCGAGATGGGTGTCTGTTATCCTGTGCGACTCGCACAGTGGGAGAGATGGCTGTCTGTTATCCTGTGATTCTCACTGTGAGTGAGTGAGAGAGATGCGTGTCTGTTATCCTGTGCATCTCACTGCAAGGGAGTGAGAGAGATGGGTGTCTTATCCTGTGCGTCGCGCACAGTGGGAGAGATGGGTGTCTGTTATCCTGTGCGTCTCACTGCGAGTGAGTGAGACAGATGGGTGTCTGTTATCCTGTGCGTCTCGCTTAGTGAGAGAAATGGGTGTCTGTTACACTGTGCGTCTCACTGCAAGGGAGTGAGAGGGATTGGTATCTGTTATCCTGTGCGTCTCGCTCAGTGTGAGAGATGGGTGTCTGTTATCCTGTGCCTCTCAGTGGGAGAGATGGGTGTCTGTTATCCTGTGCCTCTCAGTGAGAGAGATGGGTGTCTGTTATCCTGTGCCTCTCAGTGAGAGAGATGGGTGTCTGTTATCCTGTGCCTCTCAGTGAGAGAGATGGGTGTCTGTTATCCTGTGCCTCTCAGTGAGAGAGATGGGTGTCTGTTATCCTGTGCCTCTCAGTGAGAGAGATGGGTGTCTGTTATCCTGTGCGTCTCGCTCAGTGCGTGAGATGGGTTTCTGTTATCGTGTGCTTCTCTCTGCGGGTGAGTGAGTGAAATGGGTGTCTGTTATCCTGTGCGTCTCAGTGAGTGAGGTGTGTCTGTTATCCTGTGCGTCTCACTGCGAGTGAGTGAGAGAGATGGGTGTCGAAATTCCTGTGCCTCTCAGTGAGAGGGATGGGTGTCTGTTATCCTGTGTGTCTCCCTCAGTGGGGGATGTGGGTGTCTGTTATCCTGTGCGGCTCACTGCGAGTGAGTGAGTGAGATGGGTTTCTGTTCTCCTGTGCATCTCACTGCGAGTGAGTGAATGAGATAGGTTTCTGTTATCCTGTACGTCTCGCTCAGTGAGTGACATGGGTGCCTGTGATCCGGTGCATCTCACTCAGTGAGAGAGATGGGTGTCTGTTATCCTGTGCGTCTCGCACAGTGGGAGAGATGGGTGTCTGTTATCCTGTGCGTCTCGCACAGTGGGAGAGATGGGTGTCTGTTATCTTGTGCGTCTCGCACAGTGAGAGAGATGGGTGTCTGTTATCTTGTGCGTCTCGCACAGTGGGAGAGATGGGTGTCTGTTATCTTGTGCGTCTCGCACAGTGGGAGAGATGGGTGTCTGTTATCTTGTGCGTCTCGCACAGTGGGAGAGATGGGTGTCTGTTATCTTGTGCGTCTCGCACAGTGGGAGAGATGGGTGTCTGTTATCTTGTGCGTCTCGCACAGTGGGAGAGATGGGTGTCTGTTATCTTGTGCGTCTCACTGCGAGTGAGTGAGAGAGATGGGTGTCTGTTCTCCTGTGCGTCTCGCTCAGTGAGAGAGATGGGTGTCTGTTATCTTGTGATTCTCGCACAGTGGGAGAGATGGGTGTCTGTTACCTTGTGATTCTCACTGTGAGTGAGTGAGAGAGATGCGTGTCTGTTATCCTGTGCGTCTCACTGCAAGGGAGTGAGAGAGATGGGTGTCTGTTATCCTGTGCGTCGCGCACAGTGGGAGAGATGGGTGTCTGTTACCCTGTGCGTCTCGCACTGTGGGAGAGATGGGTGTCTGTTATCCTGTGCGTCTCACTGCGAGTGAGTGAGACAGATAGGTGTCTGTTATCCTGTGCGTCTCGCTTAGTGAGAGAAATGGGTGTCTGTTACCCTGTGCGTCTCGTACTGTGGGAGAGATGGGTGTCTGTTATCCTGTGCGTCTCACTGCAAGGGAGTGAGAGAGATTGGTATCTGTTATCCTGTGCGTCTCGCTCAGTGTGAGAGAAGGGTGTCTCTAATCCTGTGCGTCTCGCTCAGTGAGTGAGATGGGTGTCTGTGACCTGGTGTATCTCACGCAGTGGGAGAGATGGGTGTCTGTTATCCTGTGCGTCTCACTGCGAGTGAGTGAGATGGGTGTCTGTTATCCTGTGCGTCTCACTGCGAGTGAGTGAGATGGGTGTCTGTTATCCTGTGCGTCTCACTGTGAGTGTGAGATGGGTGTCTGTTATCCTGTGTGTCTCACTGCGAGTGAGTGGGAGAGATGGGTGTCTGTTATACTGTGCGTCTCGCACAGTGGGAGAGATGGGTGTCTGTTATCCTGTGCGTCTCACTGCGAGTGCGTGATAGAGGTGTGTGTTTGTTATCGTGTGCGTCTCGCACAGTGGGAGAGATGGGTGTCTGTTATCCTGTGCGTCTCGCACAGTGGGAGAGATGGGTGTCTGTTATCCTGTGCGTCTCACTGCGAGTGAGCGACTGAGATGGGTGTCTGTTATCCTGTGCGTCTCGCTCAGTGAGTGAGATGGGTGTCTGTAATCCTGTGCGTCTCACTGCGAGTGAGCGACTGAGATGGGTGTCCGTTACCCTGTGCGTCTCGCTCAGTGAGAGAAATGGGTGTCTGTTATCCTGTGCTTCTCATTCAGTGGGAGAGATGGGTGTCTGTTATCCTGTGCCTCTCAGTGAGAGAGGTGGGTTTCTGTTATCGTGTGCGTCTCACTGCGAGTGCGTGATCGAGGTGGGTGTTTGTTATCGTGTGCGTTTCACTGCGGGTGAGCGAGATGGGTGTCTGTTATCCTGTGTGTCTCGCACAGTGGGAGAGATGGGCGTCTGTTATCATGTGTGTCTCACTGCGAGTGAGTGGGAGAGATGGGTGTCTGTTATCATGTGCGTCCCGGTGAGTTAGATGGGTGTCTGTTATACTGGATTAGTGGTGCTGGAAGAGCACAGCAGTTCAGGTAGCATCCTGCGAGTGAGTGAGAGAGATGCGTGTCTGTTATCTTGTGCGTCTCGCTCAGTGAGAGAAGTGGGTGTCTGTTATCCTGTGCATCTCGCTCAGTGAGTGAGATGGGTGTCTGTTATCCTGTGCGTCTCGCTCAGTGAGAGAAGTGGGTGTCTGTTATCCTGTGCATCTCGCTCAGTGAGTGAGATGGTTGTCTGTTATCCTGTGCCTCTCAGTGGGAGAGATGGGTGTCTGTTATCCTGTGCATCTCGCTCAGTGGGAGAGATGGGTGTCTGTTATCCTGTGCATCTCGCTCAGTGGGAGAGATGGGTGTCTGTTCTCCTGTGCGTCTCGCACAGTGGGAGAGATGGGTGTCTGTTATCCTGTGCCCCTCAGTGAGAGAGATAGGCGTCTGTTATCCTGTGCGTCTCACTGCGAATGAGTGAGAGAGATGGGTGTCTGTTACCCTGTGCGTCTCACTGCGAGTGCGTGACAGAGGTGGGTGTTTGTTATCGTGTGCGTCTCACTCATTGTGAGGGATGTGTGTCTTTTTTCCAGTGCATCTCATTGCGAGTGAGTGAGTGAGTGAGTTGGGTGTCTGTTATCCTGTGCGTCTCACTGCGAGTGAGAGAAGTGGATGTCTGTTATCCTGTGCATCTCGCTCAGTGAGAGAGATGGGTGTCTATTATCCTGTGTGTCTCACACAGTGGGAGAGATGGGTGTCTGTTATCGTGTGGGTCTCACTGCGAGTGAGTGAGTGAGATGGGTGTCTGTTATCCTGTGCGTCTCACTGCACGGGAGTGAGAGAGATGGGTGTCTGTTATCCTGTGCGTCTCGCTGCACGGGAGTGATTGAGTTGGGTGTCTGTTACCCTGTGCGTCTCACTGCGAATGAGGAAGAGAGATGGTTGTCTCTTATCCTGTGCGTCTCGCTCAGTGGGAGAGATGGTTGTCTCTTATCCTGTGCGTCTCGCTCAGTGGGAGAGATGGTTGTCTCTTATCCTGTGCATCTCGCACAGTGGGAGAGATGGGTTTCTGTTATCCTGTGCGTCTCAGTGAGAGGGATGGGTGTCTATTATCCTGTGTGTCTCCCTCAGTGGGAGAGATGGGTGTCTGTTATCCTGTGCGTCTCGCACAGAGGGAGAGATGGGTGTCTGTTATCCTGTGCGTCTCAGTGAGAGGGATGGGTGTCTATTATCCTGTGTGTCTCCCTCAGTGGGAGAGATGGGTGTCTGCTATCCTGTGCGTCTCGCACAGAGGGAGAGATGGGTGTCTGTACTCCTGTGAGTCTTGCTCAGTGAGTGAGATGGGTGTCTGTTATCCTGTGCGTCTCACTGCGAGTAAGTGAGAGTGATGGATGTCTGTTATCCTGTGCGTTTCACTGCGCGTGAGAGAGATTGGTGTCTGTTATCCTCTGCGTCTTGCTGCGAGTGAGTGAGTGAGATGGGTGTCTGTTATCATGTGCGTCTCACTGCGAGTGAGAGAGATGGGTGTCTGTTATCCTGTGCGTCTCGCTCCGTGAGAGAGATGGGTGTCTGTTATCCTGTGCATCTCCCTGCGGGTGCATGTGTGAGATGGGGGTCTGTTATCCTGTGCGTCTCAGTGAGTGAGATGGGTGTCTGTTGTACTGGATTAGTGGTGCTGGAAGAGCACAGCAGTTCAGGTGGCATCCTGCGAGTGAGTGAGAGAGATGGGTGTCTGTTATCCTGTGCGTCTCGCTCGGTGGGAGAGATGGGTGTCTGTTATCCTGTGCGTCTCGCTCAGTGAGTGAGATGGTTGTCTGTTATCCTGTGCCCCTCAGTGAGAGAGATGGGTGTCTGTTATCCTGTGCGTCTCGCTCAGTGAGTGAGATGGGTGACTGTTGTCCTGTGCGTCTCTCACTGCAGGTGAGTGAGGGAGATGGATGTCTGTTATCCTGGGCGTCTCGCTCAGTGGGAGAGATGGGTGTCTGTCATCCTGTGCGTCTCACTGCGAGTGCGTGACAGAGATGGGTGTTTGTTATGGTGTGCGTCTCACTGCGAGTGAGTGAGAGAGATGGGTGTCTGTTATCCTGTGCGTCTCACTCAGTGAGAGTGATGGGTGTCTGTTATCCTGTGTGTCTCCCTCAGTGGGAGAGATGGGTGTCTGTTATCCTGTGCGTCTCGCTCCGTGAGAGAGATGGGTGTCTCTTATCCTGAGCGTCTCGCGCAGTGAGAGAGATGGGTGTCTGTTATCCTGTGCATCTCCCTGTGGGTGCATGAGTGAGATGGGGGTCTGTTATCCTGTGCGTCTCAGTGAGTGAGATGGGTGTCTGTTGTACTGGATTAGTGGTGCTGGAAGAGCACAGCAGTTTAGGTAGCATCCTGCGAGTGAGTGAGAGAGATGGGTGTCTGTTATCCTGTCCGTCTTGCTCAGTGAGAGAGCTGGGTGTCTGTTATCGTGTGCGTCTCGCTCGGTGGGAGTGATGGATGTCTGTTATCGTGTGCGTCTCGCACAGCGGGAGAGATGGGTGTCTGTTATCCTGTGTGTCTCATTGCGAGTGAATGAGAGAGATGGGTGTCCGTTATCCTGTGCGTCTCGCTGAGTGGGAGAGATGGTTGTCTCTTATCCTGTGCGTCTCGCACAGTGGTAGAGATGGGTGTCTGCTATCCTGTGCGTCTCACTGCGAGTGAGTGAGTGAGATGGGTGTCTGTACTCCTGTGAGTCTTGCTCAGTGAGTGAGATGGGTGTCTGTTATCCTCTGCGTCTTGCTGCGAGTGAGTGAGCGAGATGGGTGTCTGTTATCCTGTGCGTCTCGCTCCGTGAGAGAGATGGGTGTCTCTTATCCTGAGCGTCTCGCGCAGTGAGAGAGATGGGTGTCTGTTATCCTCTGCGTCTTGCTGCGAGTGAGTGAGTGAGATGGGTGTCTGTTATCGTGTGCGTCTCACTGCGAGTGAGAGAGATGGGTGTCTGTTATCCTGTGCATCTCCCTGCGGGTGCATGTGTGAGATGGGGGTCTGTTATCCTGTGCGTCTCAGTGAGTGAGATGGGTGTCTGTTGTACTGGATTAGTGGTGCTGGAAGAGCACAGCAGTTCAGGTGGCATCCTGCGAGTGAGTGAGAGAGATGGGTGTCTGTTATCCTGTGCGTCTCGCACAGAGGGAGAGATGGGTGTCTGTTATCCTGTGCGTCTCGCTCAGTGAGAGAAGTGGGTGTCTGTTATCCTGTGCATCTCGCTCAGTGAGTGAGATGGTTGTCTGTTATCCTGTGCCCCTCAGTGAGGGAGATGGGTGTCTGTCATCCTGTGCGTCTCGCTCAGTGGGAGAGATGGTTGTCTGTTATCCTGTGCCCCTCAGTGAGAGAGATAGGTGTCTGTTATCCTGTGCGTCTCACTGCGAGTGCGTTACAGAGATGGGTGTTTGTTATCGTGTGCGTCTCACTCATTGTGAGGGATGGGTGTCTTTTTTCCAGTGCGTCTCATTGCGAGTGAGTGAGTGAGATGGGTGTCTGTTATCCTGTGCGTCTCACTGCGAGTGAGAGAAGTGGGTGTCTGTTATCCTGTGCATCTCGCTTAGTGAGAGAGATGGGTGTCTGTTATCCTGTGCGTCTCACTGCGAGTGAGTGGGAGAGATGGGTGTCTGTTATCCTGTGCGTCTCACTCAGCGAGAGTGATGGGTGTATCTTACCCTGTGCGTCTCACTGCGAGTGCGTGACAGAGGTGGGTGTTTGTTATCGTGTGCGTCTCACTGCGAGTGAATGAGAGGGATGGGTGTCTGTTATCCTGTGCGTCTCGCTCAGTGGGAGAGATGGGTGTCTGTTATCCTGTGCGTCTCACTCATTGAGAGTGATGGGTGTCTGTTATCGTGTGCGTCTCACTGCGAGTGAGAGAGATGGGTGTCTGTTATCCTCTGCGTCTTGCTGCGAGTGAGTGAGTGAGATGGGTGTCTGTTATCGTGTGCGTCTCACTGCGAGTGAGCGAGATGGGTGTCTGTTATCCTGTGCGTCTGGCTCAGTGAGAGAGATGGGTGTCTGTTATCCTGTGCGTCTCGCTCCGTGAGAGAGATGGGTGTCTCTTATCCTGAGCGTCTCGCGCAGTGAGAGAGATGGATGTCTATTATCCTGTGCATCTCCCTGTGGGTGCATGAGTGAGATGGGGGTCTGTTGTACCAGTGGTGCTGGAAGAGCACAGCAGTTCAGGTAGCATCCTGCGAGTGAGTGAGAGGGATGGGTGTCTGTTATCCTGTGCGTCTTGCTCAGTGAGAGAGCTGGGTGTCTGTTATCGTGTGCGTCTCGCTCGGTGGGAGAGATGGGTATCTGTTATCTTGTGCGTCTCGCACAGTGGGAGAGATGGGTGTCTGTTATCCTGTGCGTCCCGCACCGTGGGAGACATGGGTGTCTGTTATCCTGTGCGTCTCGCACAGTGGGAGAGATGGGTGTCTGTTATCTTGTGCGGCTCGCGCAGTGGGAGACATGGGTGTCTGTTATACTGTGCGTCTCACTGCGAGTGAGTGAGAGAGATGGGTGTCTGTTATCATGTTGGTCTCACTGCGAGTGAGTGAGGGGGATGGGTGTCTGTTATCCTGTGCGTCTCGCACAGTGGGAGAGATGCGTGTGTGTTATTCTGTGCGTCTCGCATAGTGGGAGAGATGCGTGTCTGTTATCTTGTGCGGCTCGCGCAGTGGGAGACATGGGTGCCTGTTATCCTGTGCGTCTCACTGCGAGTGAGTGAGAGAGATGGGTGTCTGTTATCATGTTGGTCTCACTGCGAGTGAGTGAGGGGGATGGGTGTCTGTTATCCTGTGCGTCTCGCACAGTGGGAGAGTTGGTTGTCTGTTATCCTGTGCGTCTCGCACAGTGGGAGAGATGGGTGTCTGTTATCCTGTGCGTCTCGCTTAGTGTGAGAGATGCGTGTGTGTTATTCTGTGCGTCTCACTCCATGAGAGAGATGGGTGTCTCTTATCCTGAGCGTCTCCCTTCGTGAGAGAGATGGGTGTGTGTTATTTTGTGCGTCTCACTGCGAGTGCATGAGTGAGATGGGTGTCTGTTATCCTGTGGGTCTCACTGCGAGTGAGTGATGAGATGTGTGTCTGTTATCCTGTGCGTCTCAGTGCAAGGGAGTGAGAGCGATGGGTGTCTGTTATCCGGTGCTTCTCAGTAAGAGAGATGGGTGTCTTTTTTTCAGTGCGTCTCGCACAGTGGGAGAGATGGATGTCTGTTATCCTGTGCGTCTCACTCATCGAGAGGGATGGGTGTCTGTCATCCTGGGCGTCTCGCACAGTGGGAGAGATGGGTGTCTGTTATCCTGTGCCTCTCAGTGAGAGAGATAGGCGTCTGTTATCCTGTGTGTCTCACTGCGAGTGAATGAGAGAGATGGATGTCTGTTATCCTGTGCGTCTCACTGAATGAGAGGGATGGGTGTCTTTTTTCCAGTGCGTCTCACTGCGAGTGAGGTAGATGGGTGTCTGTTATCCTCTGCGTCTTGCTGCGAGTGAGTGAGAGAGATGGGTGTCTGTTATCCTGTGCGTCTCGCGCAGTGAGAGAGATGGGTGTTTGTTATCCTGAGCGTCTCGCGCAGTGAGAGAGATGGGTGTCTGTTATCCTGTGCGTCTCGCACAGAGGGAGAGATGGATGTCTGTTATCCTGTGCGTCTCACTGCGAGTGAGTGAGTGAGTGAGATGGGTGTCTGTACTCCTGGGAGTCTCTCACTGCAGGTGAGTGAGGGAGATGGGTGTCTGTCATCCTGTGCGTCTCGCTCAGTGGGAGAGATGGTTGTCTGTTATCCTGTGCCCCTCAGTGAGTGAGATGGGTGTCTGTTGTACTGGATTAGTGGTGCTGGAAGAGCACAGCAGTTCAGGTGGCATCCTGCGAGTGAGTGAGAGAGATGGGTGTCTGTTATCCTGTGCGTCTCGCTCGGTGGGAGAGATGGGTGTCTGTTATCCTGTGCGTCTCGCTCAGTGAGAGAAGTGGGTGTCTGTTATCCTGTGCATCTCGCTCAGTGAGTGAGATGGGTGTCTGTTGTCCTGTGCGTCTCTCACTGCAGGTGAGTGAGGGAGATGGGTGTCTGTTATCCTGGGCGTCTCGCTCAGTGGGAGAGATGGGTGTCTGTTATCCTGTGCCCCTCAGTGAGAGCGATGGGTGTCTGTCATCCTGTGCTTCTCGCTCAGTGGGAGAGATGGTTATCTGTTATCCTGTGCCCCTCAGTGAGAGAGATGGGTGTTTGTTATCGTGTGCGTCTCACTCATTGTGAGGGATGGGTGTCTTTTTTCCAGTGCGTCTCATTGCGAGTGAGTGAGTGAGATGGGTGTCTGTTATCCTCTGCGTCTCACTGCGAGTGAGTGAGAGAGATGGGTGTCTGTTATCCTGTGCGTCTCACTCAGCGAGAGTGATGGGTGTATCTTACCCTGTGCGTCTCACTGCGAGTGCGTGACAGAGGTGGGTGTTTGTTATCGTGTGCGTCTCACTGCGAGTGAATGAGAGGGATGGGTGTCTGTTATCCTGTGCATCTCGCTCAGTGAGAGAGATGGGTGTCTGTTATCCTGTGCGTCTCACTGCGAGTGAGAGAGATGGGTGTCTGTTATCCTGTGCGTCTCACTGCGAGTGAGTGAGATGGGTGTCTGTTATCCTGTGCGTCTCACTGCGAGTGAGAGAGATGGGTGTCTGTTATCCTGTGCGTCTCGCTCCGTGAGAGAGATGGGTGTCTCTTATCCTGAGCGTCTCGCGCAGTGAGAGAGATGGGTGTCTGTTATCCTCTGCGTCTTGCTGCGAGTGAGTGAGTGAGATGGGTGTCTGTTATCGTGTGCGTCTCACTGCGAGTGAGAGAGATGGGTGTCTGTTATCCTGTGCGTCTCACTGCGAGTGAGCGAGATGGGTGTCTGTTATCCTGTGCGTCTTGCTCAGTGAGAGAGATGGGTGTCTGTTATCCTGTGCGTCTCGCTCCGTGAGAGAGATGGGTGTCTCTTATCCAGAGCGTCTCGCGCAGTGAGAGAGATGGGTGTCTGTTATCCTGTGCATCTCCCTGTGGGTGCATGAGTGAGATGGGGGTCTGTTATCCTGTGCGTCTCAGTGAGTGAGATGGGTGTCTGTTGTACTGGATTAGTGGTGCTGGAAGAGCACAGCAGTTCAGGTAGCATCCTGCGAGTGAGTGAGAGAGATGGGTGTCTGTTATCCTGTGCGTCTCGCACCGTGGGAGAGATGGGTGTCTGTTATCCTGTGCGTCTCGCACAGTGGGAGAGATGGGTGTCTGTTATCTTGTGCGGCTCGCGCAGTGGGAGACATGGGTGTCTGTTATCCTGTGCGTCTCACTGCGAGTGAGTGAGAGAGATGGGTGTCTGTTATCATGTTGGTCTCACTGCGAGTGAGTGAGGGGGATCGGTGTCTGTTATCCTGTGCGTCTCGCACAGTGGGAGAGATGGGTGTCTGTTATCCTGTGCGTCTCGCACAGTGGGAGAGATGGGTGTCTGTTATCCTGTGCGTCTCGCTTAGTGTGAGAGATGCGTGTGTGTTATTCTGTGCGTCTCACTCCATGAGAGAGATGGGTGTCTCTTATCCTGAGCGTCTCCCTTCGTGAGAGAGATGGGTGTGTGTTATTTTGTGCGTCTCACTGCGAGTGCATGAGTGAGATGGGTGTCTGTTATCCTGTGGGTCTCGCTGGGAGTGAATGAGAGAGATGGGTGTCTGTTGTCCTGTGTGTCTCACTGGGAGTGAATGAGAGAGATGGGTGTCTTTTTTCCAGTGCGTCTCACTGCGAGTGAGTGGGAGAGATGGGTGTCTGTTATCCTGTGCGTCTCGCACAGTGGGAGAGATGGGTGTCTGTTATCCTGTGCGTCTCGCACAGTGGGAGAGATGGGTGTCTGTTATCCTGTGCGTCTCGCACAGTGGGAGAGATGGATGTCTGTTATCCTGTGCGTCTCACACAGTGGGAGAGATGGATGTCTGTTATCCTGTGCGTCTCACTCATCGAGAGGGATGGGTGTCTTTTTTCCAGTGCGTCTCACTGCGAGTGAGGGAGATGGGTGTCTGTTATCCTCTGCGTCTTGCTGCGAGTGAGTGAGAGAGATGGGTGTCTGTTATCCTGTGCGTCTCGCGCAGTGAGAGAGATGGGTGTTTGTTATCCTGAGCGTCTCGCGCAGTGAGAGAGATGGGTGTCTGTTATCCTAAGCGTCTCGCGCAGTGAGGGAGATGGGTGTCTGTTATCCTGTGCGTCTCGCTCGGTGAGAGAGATGGGTGTCTGTTATCCTGTGCCCCCTCAGTGAGAGAGATAGGTGTCTGTTATCCTGTGTCTCACTGCGAGTGAATGAGAGAGATGGGTGTCCGTTATCCTGTGCGTCTCACTGCGAGTGAGTGGGTGAGATGGGTTTCTGTTATCCTGTGCGTCTCACTGCGAGTGAGTGAGTGAGATGGGTGTCTGTATTCCTGTGTGTCTCACTACGAGTGAGTGAGGGAGATGGGTGTCTGTTATCCTGTGCCTCTCAGTGAGAGAGCTGGGTGTCTGTTATCCTGTGCGTCTCGCTCAGTGAGAGAGATGGGTGTCTGTTATCCTGTGCGTCTCTCACTGCAGGTGAGTGAGGGAGATGGTTGTCTGTTATCCTGTGCGTCTCGCTCAGTGAGAGAGATGGGTGTCTGTTATCCTCCTGCGTCTCGCTCAGTGAGAGAGATGGGTGTCTGTTATCCTGTTCCTCTCACTGTGAGTTAGTGAGGGAGATGGGTTTCTGTTATCCTGTGCGTCTCACTCAGTGAGAGAGATGGGTGTCTGTTATCTTGTGCGTCTCACTCAGCGAGGGAGATGGGTGTCTGTTGTCCTGTGCGTCTTGCTGCGAGTGAGTGAGAGAGATGGGTGTCCGTTATCCTGTGCGTCTCACTGCGAGTGAGTGAGTGAGATGGGTGTCTGTATTCCTGTGTGTCTCACTACGAGTGAGTGAGTGAGATGGGTGTCTGTTATCCTGTGCGTCTCACTGCGAGTGAGGGAGATGGGTGTCTGTTATCCTGTGCCTCTCAGTGAGAGAGCTGGGTGTCTGTTCTCCCGTGCGTCTCGCACAGTGGGAGAGATGGTTGTCTGTTATCCTGTGCGTCTCGCGCAGTGAAAGAGATGGCTGTCTGTTATCCTGAGCGTCTCCCTCCGTGAGATAGATGGGTGTGTGTGGTTTTGTGCGTCTCACTGCAAGGGAGTGAGAGTGATGGGTGTCTGCTATCCTGTGTGTCTCGCTCAGTGAGAGAGATGGGTGTCTGTAATCCTGTGCGTCTCACTGCGAGTGAGAGAGATGGGTGTCTGTTATCCTGTGCGTCTCGCACAGTGGGAGAGATGGATGTCTGTTATCCTGTGCGTCTCGCACAGTGGGAGAGATGGATGTCTGTTATCCTGTGCGTCTCACTCATCGAGAGGGATGGGTGTCTTTTTTCCAGTGCGTCTCACAGTGAGTGAGTGAGATGGGTGTCTGTTATCGTGTGCTTCTCGCGCAGTGGGAGAGATGGGTGTCTGTCATCCTGGGCGTCTCGCACAGTGGGAGAGATGGGTGTCTGTTATCCTGTGCCTCTCAGTGAGAGAGATAGGCGTCTGTTATCCTGTGTGTCTCACTGCGAGTGAATGAGAGAGATGGATGTCTGTTATCCTGTGCGTCTCACTGATCGAGAGGGATGGGTGTCTTTTTTCCAGTGCGTCTCACTGCGAGTGAGGGAGATGGGTGTCTGTTATCCTCTGCGTCTTGCTGCGAGTGAGTGAGAGAGATGGGTGTCTGTTATCCTGTGCGTCTCGCGCAGTGAGAGAGATGGGTGTTTGTTATCCTGAGCGTCTCGCGCAGTGAGAGAGATGGGTGTCTGTTATCCTGTGCGTCTCGCACAGAGGGAGAGATGGATGTCTGTTATCCTGTGCGTCTCACTGCGAGTGAGTGAGTGAGATGGGTGTCTGTACTCCTGTGAGTCTCTCACTGCAGGTGAGTGAGGGAGATGGGTGTCTGTTATCCTGTGCGTCTCGCTCAGTGGGAGAGATGGTTGTCTGTTATCCTGTGCCCCTCAGTGAGAGAGATAGGTGTCTGTTATCCTGTGCGTCTCGCACAGAGGGAGAGATGGATGTCTGTTATCGTGTGCGTCTCACTGCGAGTGAGAGAGATGGGTGTCTGTTATCCTGTGCGTCTCGCTCCGTGGGAGAGATGGGTGTCTGTTATCCTGTGCGTCTCGCTCAGTGAGAGAAGTGGGTGTCTGTTATCCTGTGCATCTCGCTCAGTGAGTGAGATGGTTGTCTGTTATCCTGTGCCCCTCAGTGAGAGAGATGGGTGTCTGTTATTCTGTGCGTCTCGCTCAGTGAGTGAGATGGGTGTCTGTTGTCCTGTGCGTCTCGCACAGAGGGAGAGATGGATGTCTGTTATCCTGTGCGTCTCACTGCGAGTGAGAGAGATGGGTGTCTGTTATCCTGTGCGTCTCGCTCCGTGAGAGAGATGGGTGTCTGTTATCCTGTGCATCTCCCTGCGGGTGCATGTGTGAGATGGGGGTCTGTTATCCTGTGCGTCTCAGTGAGTGAGATGGGTGTCTGTTGTACTGGATTAGTGGTGCTGGAAGAGCACAGCAGTTCAGGTGGCATCCTGCGAGTGAGTGAGAGAGATGGGTGTCTGTTATCCTGTGCGTCTCGCTCGGTGGGAGAGATGGGTGTCTGTTATCCTGTGCCCCTCAGTGAGAGAGATGGGTGTCTGTCATCCTGTGCGTCTCGCTCAGTGGGAGAGATGGTTGTCTGTTATCCTGTGCCCCTCAGTGAGAGAGATAGGTGTCTGTTATCCTGTGCGTCTCACTGCGAGTGCGTTACAGAGATGGGTGTTTGTTATCGTGTGCGTCTCACTCATTGTGAGGGATGGGTGTCTTTTTTCCAGTGCGTCTCATTGCGAGTGAGTGAGTGAGATGGGTGTCTGTTATCCTGTGCGTCTCACTGCGAGTGAGAGAAGTGGGTGTCTGTTATCCTGTGCATCTCGCTCAGTGAGTGAGATGGTTGTCTGTTATCCTCTGCGTCTCACTGCGAGTGAGTGAGAGAGATGGGTGTCTGTTATCCTGTGCGTCTCACTCAGCGAGAGTGATGGGTGTCTGTTATCCTGTGCGTCTTGCTGCGAGTGAGAGAGATGGGTGTCTGTTATCCTGTGCGTCTCACTGCGAGTGAGCGAGATGGGTGTCTGTTATCCTGTGCGTCTCACTGCGAGTGAGAGGGATGGGTGTCTGTTATCCTGTGCATCTCGCTCAGTGAGAGAGATGGGTGTCTGTAATCCTGTGAGTCTTGCTCAGTGAGTGAGATGGGTGTCTGTTATCCTGTGCGTCTCACTCATTGAGAGTGATGGGTGTCTGTTATCGTGTGCGTCTCACTGCGAGTGAGAGAGATGGGTGTCTGTTATCCTGTGCGTCTCACTGCGAGTGAGAGAGATGGGTGTCTGTTATCCTGTGCGTCTCACTGCGAGTGAGAGAGATGGGTGTCTGTTATCCTGTGCGTCTCGCTCCGTGAGAGAGATGGGTGTCTCTTATCCTGAGCGTCTCGCGCAGTGAGAGAGATGGGTGTCTGTTATCCTCTGCGTCTTGCTGCGAGTGTGTGAGTGAGATGGGTGTCTGTTATCGTGTGCGTCTCACTGCGAGTGAGAGAGATGGGTGTCTGTTATCCTGTGCGTCTCACTGCGAGTGAGCGAGATGGGTGTCTGTTATCCTGTGCGTCTTGCTCAGTGAGAGAGATGGGTGTCTGTTATCCTGTGCGTCTCGCTCCGTGAGAGAGATGGGTGTCTCTTATCCTGAGCGTCTTGCTCAGTGAGAGAGATGGGTGTCTGTTATCCTGTGCATCTCCCTGTGGGTGCATGAGTGAGATGGGGGTCTGTTATCCTGTGCGTCTCAGTGAGTGAGATGGGTGTCTGTTGTACTGGATTAGTGGTGCTGGAAGAGCACAGCAGTTCAGGTAGCATCCTGCGAGTGAGTGAGAGAGATGGGTGTCTGTTATCCTGTGCGTCTCGCACAGTGGGAGAGATGGGTGTCTGTTATCCTGTGCGTCCCGCACCGTGGGAGAGATGGGTGTCTGTTATCCTGTGCGTCTCGCACAGTGGGAGAGATGGGTGTCTGTTATCTTGTGCGGCTCGCGCAGTGGGAGAGATGGGTGTCTGTTATCCTGTGCGTCTCACTGCGAGTGAGTGAGAGAGATGGGTGTCTGTTATCATGTTGGTCTCACTGCGAGTGAGTGAGGGGGATGGGTGTCTGTTATCCTGTGCGTCTCGCACAGTGGGAGAGATGGGTGTCTGTTATCCTGTGCGTCTCGCACAGTGGGAGAGATGGGTGTCTGTTATCCTGTGCGTCTCGCTTAGTGTGAGAGATGCGTGTGTGTTATTCTGTGCGTCTCGCACAGTGGGAGAGATGGGTGTCTGTTATCTTGTGCGGCTCGCGCAGTGGGAGAGATGGGTGTCTGTTATCCTGTGCGTCTCACTGCGAGTGCGTGAGAGAGATGGGTGTCTGTTATCATGTTGGTCTCACTGCGAGTGAGTGAGGGGGATGGGTGTCTGTTATCCTTTGCGTCTCGCACAGTGGGAGAGATGGGTGTCTGTTATCCTGTGCGTCTCGCACAGTGGGAGAGATGGGTGTCTGTTATCCTGTGCGTCTCGCACAGTGGGAGAGATGGGTTTCTGTTATCCTGTGCGTCTCGCTTAGTGTGAGAGATGCGTGTGTGTTATTCTGTGCGTCTCACTCCATGAGAGAGATGGGTGTCTCTTATCCTGAGCGTCTCCCTTCGTGAGAGAGATGGGTGTGTGTTATTTTGTGCGTCTCACTGCGAGTGCATGAGTGAGATGGGTGTCTGTTATCCTGTGGGTCTCGCTCAGTGTGAGAGATGGGAGTCTGTTATCTGGTGCTTCTCAGTAAGAGATATGGGTGTCTGTTGTCCTGTGTGTCTCACTGGGAGTGAGTGGGAGAGATGGGTGTCTGTTATCGTGTGCGTCTCGCACAGTGGGAGAGATGGATGTCTGTTATCCTGTGCGTCTCACACAGTGGGAGAGATGGATGTCTGTTATCCTGTGCGTCTCACTGATCGAGAGGGATGGGTGTCTTTTTTCCAGTGCGTCTCACTGCGAGTGAGGGAGATGGGTGTCTGTTATCCTCTGCGTCTTGCTGCGAGTGAGTGAGAGAGATGGGTGTCTGTTATCCTGTGCGTCTCGCGCAGTGAGAGAGATGGGTGTTTGTTATCCTGAGCGTCTCGCGCAGTGAGAGAGATGGGTGTCTGTTATCCTGTGCGTCTCGCACAGAGGGAGAGATGGATGTCTGTTATCCTGTGCGTCTCACTGCGAGTGAGTGAGTGAGTGAGATGGGTGTCTGTACTCCTGGGAGTCTCTCACTGCAGGTGAGTGAGGGAGATGGGTGTCTGTCATCCTGTGCGTCTCGCTCAGTGGGAGAGATGGTTGTCTGTTATCCTGTGCCCCTCAGTGAGAGAGATAGGTGTCTGTTATCCTGTGCGTCTCGCACAGAGGGAGAGATGGATGTCTGTTATCGTGTGCGTCTCACTGCGAGTGAGAGAGATGGGTGTCTGTTATCCTGTGCGTCTCGCTCCGTGAGAGAGATGGGTGTCTGTTATCCTGTGCATCTCCCTGCGGGTGCATGTGTGAGATGGGGGTCTGTTATCCTGTGCGTCTCAGTGAGTGAGATGGGTGTCTGTTGTACTGGATTAGTGGTGCTGGAAGAGCACAGCAGTTCAGGTGGCATCCTGCGAGTGAGTGAGAGAGATGGGTGTCTGTTATCCTGTGCGTCTCGCTCGGTGGGAGAGATGGGTGTCTGTTATCCTGTGCATCTCGCTCAGTGAGTGAGATGGTTGTCTGTTATCCTGTGCCCCTCAGTGAGAGAGATGGGTGTCTGTTATTCTGTGCGTCTCGCTCAGTGAGTGAGATGGGTGTCTGTTGTCCTGTGCGTCTCGCACAGAGGGAGAGATGGATGTCTGTTATCCTGTGCGTCTCACTGCGAGTGAGAGAGATGGGTGTCTGTTATACTGTGCGTCTCGCTCCGTGAGAGAGATGGGTGTCTGTTATCCTGTGCATCTCCCTGCGGGTGCATGTGTGAGATGGGGGTCTGTTATCCTGTGCGTCTCAGTGAGTGAGATGGGTGTCTGTTGTACTGGATTAGTGGTGCTGGAAGAGCACAGCAGTTCAGGTGGCATCCTGCGAGTGAGTGAGAGAGATGGGTGTCTGTTATCCTGTGCGTCTCGCTCGGTGGGAGAGATGGGTGTCTGTTATCCTGTGCCCCTCAGTGAGAGAGATAGGTGTCTGTTATCCTGTGCGTCTCACTGCGAGTGCGTTACAGAGATGGGTGTTTGTTATCGTGTGCGTCTCACTCATTGTGAGGGATGGGTGTCTTTTTTCCAGTGCGTCTCATTGCGAGTGAGTGAGTGAGATGGGTGTCTGTTATCCTGTGCGTCTCACTGCGAGTGAGAGAAGTGGGTGTCTGTTATCCTGTGCATCTCGCTCAGTGAGTGAGATGGTTGTCTGTTATCCTCTGCGTCTCACTGCGAGTGAGTGAGAGAGATGGGTGTCTGTTATCCTGTGCGTCTCACTCAGCGAGAGTGATGGGTGTCTGTTATCCTGTGCGTCTTGCTGCGAGTGAGAGAGATGGGTGTCTGTTATCCTGTGCGTCTCACTGCGAGTGAGAGGGATGGGTGTCTGTTATCCTGTGCATCTCGCTCAGTGAGAGAGATGGGTGTCTGTAATCCTGTGAGTCTTGCTCAGTGAGTGAGATGGGTGTCTGTTATCCTGTGCGTCTCACTCATTGAGAGTGATGGGTGTCTGTTATCGTGTGCGTCTCACTGCGAGTGAGAGAGATGGGTGTCTGTTATCCTGTGCGTCTCACTGCGAGTGAGCGAGATGGGTGTCTGTTATCCTGTGCGTCTCACTGCGAGTGAGAGAGATGGGTGTCTGTTATCCTGTGCGTCTCGCTCCGTGAGAGAGATGGGTGTCTCTTATCCTGAGCGTCTCGCGCAGTGAGAGAGATGGGTGTCTGTTATCCTCTGCGTCTTGCTGCGAGTGTGTGAGTGAGATGGGTGTCTGTTATCGTGTGCGTCTCACTGCGAGTAAGAGAGATGGGTGTCTGTTATCCTGTGCGTCTCACTGCGAGTGAGCGAGATGGGTGTCTGTTATCCTGTGCGTCTTGCTCAGTGAGAGAGATGGGTGTCTGTTATCCTGTGCATCTCCCTGTGGGTGCATTAGTGAGATGGGGGTCTGTTATCCTGTGCGTCTCAGTGAGTGAGATGGGTGTCTGTTGTACTGGATTAGTGGTGCTGGAAGAGCACAGCAGTTCAGGTAGCATCCTGCGAGTGAGTGAGAGAGATGGGTGTCTGTTATCCTGTGCGTCTCGCACAGTGGGAGAGATGGGTGTCTGTTATCCTGTGCGTCCCGCACCGTGGGAGAGATGGGTGTCTGTTATCCTGTGCGTCTCGCACAGTGGGAGAGATGGGTGTCTGTTATCTTGTGCGGCTCGCGCAGTGGGAGAGATGGGTGTCTGTTATCCTGTGCGTCTCACTGCGAGTGAGTGAGAGAGATGGGTGTCTGTTATCATGTTGGTCTCACTGCGAGTGAGTGAGGGGGATGGGTGTCTGTTATCCTGTGCGTCTCGCACAGTGGGAGAGATGGGTGTCTGTTATCCTGTGCGTCTCGCACAGTGGGAGAGATGGGTGTCTGTTATCCTGTGCGTCTCGCTTAGTGTGAGAGATGCGTGTGTGTTATTCTGTGCGTCTCGCACAGTGGGAGAGATGGGTGTCTGTTATCTTGTGCGGCTCGCGCAGTGGGAGAGATGGGTGTCTGTTATCCTGTGCGTCTCACTGCGAGTGCGTGAGAGAGATGGGTGTCTGTTATCATGTTGGTCTCACTGCGAGTGAGTGAGGGGGATGGGTGTCTGTTATCCTTTGCGTCTCGCACAGTGGGAGAGTTGGGTGTCTGTTATCCTGTGCGTCTCGCACAGTGGGAGAGATGGGTGTCTGTTATCCTGTGCGTCTCGCACAGTGGGAGAGATGGGTTTCTGTTATCCTGTGCGTCTCGCTTAGTGTGAGAGATGCGTGTGTGTTATTCTGTGCGTCTCACTCCATGAGAGAGATGGGTGTCTCTTATCCTGAGCGTCTCCCTTCGTGAGAGAGATGGGTGTGTGTTATTTTGTGCGTCTCACTGCGAGTGCATGAGTGAGATGGGTGTCTGTTATCCTGTGGGTCTCGCTCAGTGTGAGAGATGGGTGTCTGTTATCTGGTGCTTCTCAGTAAGAGAGATGGGTGTCTGTTATCCTGTGCGTCTCACTGCGACTGAGTGAGTGAGATGGGTGTCTGTTGTCCTGTGTGTCTCACTGGGAGTGAGTGGGAGAGATGGGTGTCTGTTATCCTGTGCGTCTCGCACAGTGGGAGAGATGGATGTCTGTTATCCTGTGCGTCTCACTGATCGAGAGGGATGGGTGTCTTTTTTCCAGTGCGTCTCACTGCGAGTGAGGGAGATGGGTGTCTGTTATCCTCTGCGTCTTGCTGCGAGTGAGTGAGAGAGATGGGTGTCTGTTATCCTGTGCGTCTCGCGCAGTGAGAGAGATGGGTGTTTGTTATCCTGAGCGTCTCGCGCAGTGAGAGAGATGGGTGTCTGTTATCCTAAGCGTCTCGCGCAGTGAGAGAGATGGGTGTCTGTTATCCTAAGCGTCTCGCGCAGAGAGAGAGATGGGTGTCTGTTATCCTGTGCGTCTCAGTGAGTGAGGTGGGACTGTTATCCTGCGCATATCCCTGCGGGTGCATGAGTGAGTTGGGTGTCTGTTATCCTGTGGGTCTCACTGCGAGTGAGTGATGAGATGGGGGTCTGTTATCCTGTGCGTCTCGCTTAGTGTGAGAGATGCGTGTGTGTTATTCTGTGCGTCTCACTGCGAGTGCATGAGTGAGATGGGTGTCTGTTATCCTGTGGGTCTCACTGCGAGTGAGTGATGAGATGGGGGTCTGTTATCCTGTGCGTCTCAGTGCAAGGGAGTGAGAGGGATGGGTGTCTGTTATCCTGTGCATCTCTCACTGCGAGTGAGTGAGGGAGATGGGTGTCTGTTATCCTGTGCGTCTCGCTCGGTGAGAGAGATGGGTGTCTGTTATCCTGTGCCCCCTCAGTGAGAGAGATAGGCGTCTGTTATCCTGTGTCTCACTGCGAGTGAATGAGAGAGATGGGTGTCCGTTATCCTGTGCGTCTCACTGCGAGTGAGTGGGTGAGATGGGTTTCTGTTATCCTGTGCGTCTCACTGCGAGTGAGTGAGTGAGATGGGTGTCTGTATTCCTGTGTGTCTCACTACGAGTGAGTGAGGGAGATGGGTGTCTGTTATCCTGTGCCTCTCAGTGAGAGAGCTGGGTGTCTGTTATCCTGTGCGTCTCGCTCAGTGAGAGAGATGGGTGTCTGTTATCCTGTGCGTCTCTCACTGCAGGTGAGTGAGGGAGATGGTTGTCTGTTATCCTGTGCGTCTCGCTCAGTGAGAGAGATGGGTGTCTGTTATCCTCCTGCGTCTCGCTCAGTGAGAGAGATGGGTGTCTGTTATCCTGTTCCTCTCACTGTGAGTTAGTGAGGGAGATGGGTTTCTGTTATCCTGTGCGTCTCACTCAGTGAGAGAGATGGGTGTCTGTTATCTTGTGCGTCTCACTCAGCGAGGGAGATGGGTGTCTGTTGTCCTGTGCGTCTTGCTGCGAGTGAGTGAGAGAGATGGGTGTCCGTTATCCTGTGCGTCTCGCACAGTGGGAGAGATGGGTGTCTATTATCCTGTGCGTCTCGCTCAGTGAGTGAGATGGGTGTCTATTATCCTGTGCGTCTCTCACTGCAGGTGAGTGAGGGAGATGGGTGTCTGTTATCCTGTGCCTCTCGCACAGTAGGAGTGATGGGTGTCCGTTATCGTGTGCGTCTCAGTGAGAGAGATGGGTGTCTGTTATCCTGTGTATCTCGCACAGTGGGAGAGATGGGTGTCTGTTATCCTGTGCGTCTCGCACAGTGGGAGAGATGGGTTTCTGTTATCCTGTGCGTCTAGCACAGTGGGAGATGTGGGTTTCTGTTATCCTGTGCCTCTCAGTGAGAGAGATAGGCGTCTGTGATCCTTTGTGTCTCACTGCGAGTGAATGAGAGAGATGGGTGTCCGTTATCCTGTGCGTCTCGCTCAGTGAGAGAGATGGGTGTCTGTTATCCTGTGCGTCTCACACAGTGGGAGAGATGGGTGTCTGTTATCCTGTGCGTCTCGTCTAGTGTGAGAGATGCGTGTGTGTTATTCTGTGCGTCTCACTCCATGAGAGAGATGGGTGTCTCTTATCCTGAGCGTCTCGCGCAGTGAAAGAGATGGCTGTCTGTTATCCTGAGCGTCTCCCTCCGTGAGATAGATGGGTGTGTGTGGTTTTGTGCGTCTCACTGCAAGGGAGTGAGAGTGATGGGTGTCTGCTATCCTGTGTGTCTCGCGCAGTGAAAGAGATGGCTGTCTGTTATCCTGAGCGTCTCCCTCCGTGAGATAGATGGGTGTGTGTGGTTTTGTGCGTCTCACTGCAAGGGAGTGAGAGTGATGGGTGTCTGCTATCCTGTGTGTCTCGCTCAGTGAGAGAGATGGGTGTCTGTTATCCTGAGCGTCTCACACAGTGGGAGAGATGGGTGTCTGTTATCCTGTGCGTCTCACTGCGAGTGAGTGAGAGGGATGGGTGTCTGTTGTCCTGTGTGTGTCACTGCGAGTGAGTGAGTGAGATGGGTGTCTGTTATCCTGTGTGTCTCGCTCAGTGTGAGAGATGGGTGTCTGTAATCCTGTGCGTCTCACTGCGAGTGAGATGGGTGTCTGTTATCCTGTGCGTCTCGCTCAGTGTGAGACATGGGTGTCTGTTATCCTGTGCGTCTCACTGCAAGGGAGTGAGAGAGACTGGTGTCTGTAATCCTGTGCGTCTCGCACAGTGGGAGAGATGGGTGTCTGTAATCCTGTGCGTCTCACTCAGTGAGAGAGCTGGGTGTCTGTTATCCGGTGCGTTTCACTGCGAGTGAGTGAGAGAGATGGGTGTCTGTTATCCTGTGCGTTTCGCACAGTGGGAGAGATGGGTGTCCGTTATCCTGTGCGTCTCAGTGCGAGTCAGTGAGAGGGATGGGTGTTTGTTATCCTGTGAGATTCACTGCGAGTGAGTGAGAGAGGTGGGGGTCTGTTATCCTGTGCATCTCACTGCAAGGGAGTGAGAGAGATGGCTGTCGGTTATCCTGTGCGTCTCGCTCAGTGGGAGAGATGGGTGTCTGTTATCCTTGTGCGTCTCACTGCCAGTGAGTGAGGTGGATGGGTGTCTGTTTTCCTGTGCGTCTGACTGCGAGTGCGTGAGTGAGTGAGGGAGGTGAGTGTTTGTTATCCTGTGCGTCTCACTGCGAGTGAGTGTCAGAGATGGGTGTTCGTTATCCTGTGAGTCTCGCTCTGTGAGAGAGATGGGTGTCTGTTATCCTGTGTGTCTCCTTCAGTGAGTGTGATGGGTGTCTGTTATCCTGTGCGTCTCACCGCGAGTGCGTGATAGAGATGGGTGTTTGTTATCGTGTGCGTCTCACTGCGAGTGATTGAGAGAGATTCATGTCTGTTATCCTCTGCGTCTCACTCAGTGAGTGAGATGGGTGTCTTTTTTCCAGTGCGTCTCACTGCGAGTGAGAGAAATGGGTGTCTGTTATCTTGTGCGTCTCAGTGCGAGTGAGTGTGTGAGATGGGGGTCTGTTATCCTGTGCGTCTCACTGCAGGGGAGTGAGAGATGGGTGTTTGTTATCGTGTGCGTCTCACTGCGAATGAGATGGTTGTCTGTTATCCTGTGAGTCTCGCTTAGTGTGAGAGATGCGTGTCTGTTATCCTGTGCGTCTCACTGCGAGTGAGAGAGCGATGGGTGTCTGTTATCATGTGCGTCTCAGTGCGAGTGAGTGAGTGAGATGGGTGTCTGTTATCATGTGCATCTCCGTGCGAGTGATTGAGAGAGATGGGTGTCTTGTTCTTCTGTGCGTCTCGGTGAGTGAGGTGTGTCTGTTATCCTGTGCGTCTCACTGCGAGTGCGTGAGTGAGACGGGTGTCTATTATCCTGTGTGTCTCCCTCAGTGGGAGAGATGGGTGTCTGTTATCCAGTGCTTCTCAGTGAGTGAGGTGTGTCTGTTATCCTGTGCGTCTCACTGCAAGGGAGTGAGTGAGATCGGTATCTGTTATCCTGTGCGTCTCACTGCAAGGGAGTGAGTGAGATGGGTGTCTGTTATCCTGTGCGTCTCACTCATTGAGAGGGATATGTGTCTGTAATCCTGTGCGTCTCACTGCAAGGGAGTGGGAGAGATGGGTGTCTGTTACCCTGTGCGTCTCACTGTGCCTGGGAGAGAGAGATGAGTGTCTGTTATCCTCTGCGTCTCAGTGAGTGAGTTGTATCTGTTATCCTGAGTCTCGCTGCGAGTGAGTGTCAGAGATGGGTGTCTGTTATGCTCTGCATCTCCCTCAGTGGGAGAGATGGGTGTCTGTTATCCTGTGCGTCTCGCACAGTGAGTGAGATGGGTGTCTGTTATCCTGTGCGTCTCGCTCAGTGAGAGAGATGGGTGTCTGTTATCCTGGGTATCTCGCACAGTGGGAGAGATGGGTGTCTGTAATCCTGTGCGTCTCGCACAGTGGGAGTGATGAGTGTCCGTTATGCTGTGCGTCTGACTACGGGTGTGTGAGTGAGATGGGTGTCTGTTATCCTGTGCGTCTCACCGCGAGTGCGTGATAGAGATGGGTGTTTGTTATCGTGTGCGTCTCACTGCGAGTGAGTAAGTGAGATGGGGACAGTTATCCTCTGCGTCTCACTCAGTGAGTGAGATGGGTGTCTTTTTTCCAGTGCGTCTCACTGCGAGTGAGAGAAATGGGTGTCTGTTATCTTGTGCGTCTCAGTGCGAGTGAGTGAGTGAGATGGGGGTCTCTTATCCTGTGCGTCTCACTGCAAGGGAGTGAGAGATGGGTGTCTGTTATCCTGTGCGTCTCGCTCAGTGGGAGAGATGAGTGTCCGTTATCCTGTGTCTTTCCCTCAGTGGGAGAGATGGGTGTCTGTTATCCTGTGCGTCTCACTGCACGGGAGTGAGAGATGGGTGTTTGTTATCGTGTGCGTCTCACTGCGAGTGAGATGGGTGTCTGTTATCTTGTGAGTCTCGCTTAGTGTGAGAGATGCGTGTCTGTTATCCTGTGCGTCTCACTGCGAGTGAGAGAGCGATGGGTGTCTGTTTTCCTGTGGGTCTCACTGCAAGGGAGTGAGAGAGATGGGTGTCTTGTTCTCCTGTGCGTCTCGGTGAGTGAGGTGTGTCTGTTATCCTGTGCGTCTCACTGCGAGTGCGTGAGTGAGTTGGGTGTCTGTAATCCTGTGCTTCTCGCTCAGTGGGAGAGATGAGTATCCGTTATCCTGTGTGTCTCCCTCATTGAGAGGGATGGGTGTCTTTTTTCCAGTGCGTCTCATTGCGAGTGAGCGAGAGCGATGGGTGTCTCTATTTGTGTGCGTCTCACTGCGAGTGAGTGAGTGAGAGAGATGGGTGTCTGTTATCCTGTGGGTCTCACTGCGAGTGAGTGAGTGAGATGGGGGTCTGTTATCCTATGCATCTCACTGCAAGGGAGTGAGAGAGATGGGTGTCTTGTTCTCCTGTGCGTCTCGGTGAGTGAGGTGTGTCTGTTATCCTGTGCGTCTCACTCCGTGAGAGAGATGGGTGTCTGTTATTCTGTGCGTCTCGCTCAGTGGTAGAGATGGGTGTCTGTAATCCTGTGCGTCTCACTGCAAGGGAGTGAATGAGATGGGTGTCTGTTATCCTGTGCGTCTCCCTGCAAGGGAGTGAGTGAGATGGGTGTCTGTTATCCTGTGCGTCTCCCTGCAAGCGAGTGAGTGAGATGGGTGTCTGTTATCATGTGCATCTCCGTGCGAGTGATTGAGAGAGATGGGTGTCTTGTTCTTCTGTGCGTCTCGGTGAGTGAGGTGTGTCTGTTATCCTGTGCGTCTCACTGCGAGTGCGTGAGTGAGACGGGTGTCTATTATCCTGTGTGTCTCCCTCAGTGGGAGAGATGGGTGTCTGTTATCCAGTGCTTCTCAGTGAGTGAGGTGTGTCTGTTATCCTGTGCGTCTCACTGCAAGGGAGTGAGTGAGATCGGTATCTGTTATCCTGTGCGTCTCACTGCAAGGGAGTGAGTGAGATGGGTGTCTGTTATCCTGTGCGTCTCACTCATTGAGAGGGATGTGTGTCTGTAATCCTGTGCGTCTCACTGCAAGGGAGTGGGAGAGATGGGTGTCTGTTACCCTGTGCGTCTCACTGTGCCTGGGAGAGAGAGATGAGTGTCTGTTATCCTCTGCGTCTCAGTGAGTGAGTTGTATCTGTTATCCTGAGTCTCGCTGCGAGTGAGTGTCAGAGATGGGTGTCTGTTATGCTCTGCATCTCCCTCAGTGGGAGAGATGGGTGTCTGTTATCCTGTGCGTCTCGCTCAGTGAGAGAGATGGGTGTCTGTTATCCTGGGTATCTCGCACAGTGGGAGAGATGGGTGTCTGTAATCCTGTGCGTCTCGCACAGTGGGAGTGATGAGTGTCCGTTATGCTGTGCGTCTGACTACGGGTGTGTGAGTGAGATGGGTGTCTGTTATCCTGTGCGTCTCACCGCGAGTGCGTGATAGAGATGGGTGTTTGTTATCGTGTGCGTCTCACTGCGAGTGAGTAAGTGAGATGGGGACAGTTATCCTCTGCGTCTCACTGCACGGGAGTGAGAGATGGGTGTTTGTTATCGTGTGCGTCTCACTGCGAGTGAGATGGGTGTCTGTTATCTTGTGAGTCTCGCTTAGTGTGAGAGATGCGTGTCTGTTATCCTGTGCGTCTCACTGCGAGTGAGAGAGCGATGGGTGTCTGTTATCCTGTGCGTCTCGCTCAGTGTGAGAGATGGGTGTCTGTTTTCCTGTGGGTCTCACTGCAAGGGAGTGAGAGAGATGGGTGTCTTGTTCTCCTGTGCGTCTCGGTGAGTGAGGTGTGTCTGTTATCCTGTGCGTCTCACTGCGAGTGCGTGAGTGAGTTGGGTGTCTGTAATCCTGTGCTTCTCGCTCAGTGGGAGAGATGAGTATCCGTTATCCTGTGTGTCTCCCTCATTGAGAGGGATGGGTGTCTTTTTTCCAGTGCGTCTCATTGCGAGTGAGCGAGAGCGATGGGTGTCTCTATTTGTGTGTGTCTCACTGCGAGTGAGTGAGTGAGAGAGATGGGTGTCTGTTATCCTGTGGGTCTCACTGCGAGTGAGTGAGTGAGATGGGGGTCTGTTATCCTATGCATCTCACTGCAAGGGAGTGAGAGAGATGGGTGTCTTGTTCTCCTGTGCGTCTCGGTGAGTGAGGTGTGTCTGTTATCCTGTGCGTCTCACTCCGTGAGAGAGATGGGTGTCTGTTATTCTGTGCGTCTCGCTCAGTGGTAGAGATGGGTGTCTGTAATCCTGTGCGTCTCACTGCAAGGGAGTGAATGAGATGGGTGTCTGTTATCCTGTGCGTCTCCCTGCAAGGGAGTGAGTGAGATGGGTGTCTGTTATCCTGTGCGTCTCCCTGCAAGGGAGTGAGTGAGATGGGTGTCTGTTATCCTGTGCGTCTCCCTGCAAGCGAGTGAGTGAGATGGGTGTCTGTTATCCTGTGCGTCTCACTGCGCCTGGGAGAGAGATGGGTGTTATCCTCTGCGTCTCAGTGGGTGAGGTGTGTTTGTTATCCTGTGCGTCTCACTGCCAGTGAGTGAGTGAGATGGGTGTCTGTTATCCTCTGCGTCTCACTGCAAGGGAGTGAGAGAGATGGGTGTCTGTTATCCTGTGCGTCTCGCTCAGTGAGAGGGATGGGTGTCTGTTATCCTGTGCATCTCGCTCAGTGAGAGAGATGCGTGTCTGTTATCCAGTGCGTCGCACTGCGTGAGAGAGATGGGTGTCTCTTCCTGAGCGTCTCGCACAGTGAAAGAGATGGGTGTCTGTTGTCCTTTGCGTCTCATTGCGAGTGAGTGTCAGAGATGGGTGTCTGTGATGCTGTGCGTCTCTCTCAGTGAGAGAGATGAGTGTCTGTTATCCTGTGCGTCTCGCTCAGTGAGTGAGATGGTTGTCTGTAATCCTGTGCGTCTCGCTCAGTGAGTGAGATGGGTGTCTGTTATCGTGTGCGTCTCACTGCAAGGGAGTGAGTGAGATGGGTGTCTGTTATCCTGTGCGTCTCACTACGGGTGTGTGAGTGAGTGAGGGAGGTGAGTGTTTGTTATCCTCTGCGTCTCACTGCAAGTGAGTGTCAGATATGGATGTCTGTTATCCTGTGCGCCTCGCTCAGTGAGAGAGATGGGTGTCTGTTATCCTGTGCGTCGCACTGCGAGTGAGTGAGTGAGTGAAATGGGTGTCTGTTATCCTGTGCGTCTCACTGCAAGGGAGTGAGAGATGGGTGTCTGTTATCCTGTGCGTCTCACTCAGTGGGAGAGATGGGTGTCTGTTATCCTGTGCGTCTCGCACAGTGGGAGAGATGGGTGTCTGTATTCCTGTGCGTCTCACTGCGAGTGAGTGAGAGAGATGGGTGTCTGTATTTGTGTGCGTCTCACTGCGAGTGAGTGAGTGAGATGGGTGTCTGTTATCCTGTGTGTCTCACTCCGTGAGAGGGATGGGTGTCTCTTTTCCTGAGCGTCTCGCGCAGTGAAAGAGATGGGTGTCTGTTATCCTGTGCGTCTCACTGCGAGTGAGAGAGAACGATGGGTGTCTGTTATCCTGTGCGTCTCAGTGCGAGTGCGTGAGAGAGATGGATGTCTGTTCTCCTCTGCGTCTCACTGCAAGGGAGTGAGAGAGATGGGTGTCTGTTATGCTGTGCGTCTCACTGCGCGTGAGAGAGAGATGGGTGTCTGTTATCGTGTGCGTCTCACTGTGAGTGCGTGATAGAGATGGGTGTTTGTTATCGTGTGCGTCTCACTGCGAGTGAGAGAGATGGGTGTCTGTTATCCTGTGCGTCTCGCTCAGTGTGAGAGATGGGTGTCTGTAATCTCGCTCTGTGAGAGAGATGGGTGTCTGTTATCCCGTGCGTCTCGCTCAGTGGTAGAGATGGGTGTCTGTAATCCTGTGCGTCTCGCTCAGTGAGAGAGATGGGTGTATGTTATCCCGTGCGTCTTGCTCAGTGGTAGAGATGGGTGTCTGTTATCCTGTGCGTCTCGCTCAGTGAGTGAGATGGGTGTCTGTTCTCCTGTGCTTCTCAGTGCAAGGGAGTGAGGGAGGTGGATGTTTGTTATCCTGTGCGTCTCGCTGCGAGTGGGAGAGATGGGTGTCTGTTATCCTGTGCTTCTCAGTGAGTGAGGTGTGTCTGTTATCCTGTGCGTCTCACTGCAAGGGAGTGAGTGAGATGGGTGTCTGTTATCCTGTGCGTCTCACTGCAAGGGAGTGAGTGAGATGGGTGTCTGTTATCCTGTGCGTCTCACTGCAACGGAGTGAGAGAGATGGGTGTCTGTTATCCTGTGCGTCTCACTGCAAGTGAGTGAGAGTGATGGATGTCTGTTGTCCTGTGTGTCTCACTGTGCCTGGGAGAGAGAAGGGTGTCTGTTATCCTGTGCGTCTTAGTGGGTGAGGTGTGTTTGTTATCCTGTGCGTCTCACTGCCAGTGAGTGAGTGAGATGGGTGTCTGTTATCCTGTGCGTCTCACTGCAAGGGAGTGAGAGAGATGGGTGTCTGTTATCCTGTGCGTCTCGCTCAGTGAGAGGGATGGGTGTCTGTTATCCTGTACGTCTCACTGTGAGTGAGAGAGATGGGTGTCTGTTATCCTGTGTGTCTCCCTCGGTGGGAGAGATGGGTGTCTGTTATCCTGTGTGTCTCCCTTGGTGGGAGAGATGGGTGTCTGTTATCCTGTGTGTCTCCCTCAGTGGGAGAGATGGGTGTCTTTTTTCCAGTGCGTCTCACTCATTGAGAGGGATGGGTGTCTGTATTCCTGTGCATCTCACTGCAAGTGAGTGAGTGAGATGGGTGTCTGTTATCCTATGCATCTCACTGCAAGGGAGTGAGAGAGATGGGTGTCTTGTTCTCCTGTGCGTCTCGGTGAGTGAGGTGTGTCTGTTCTCCTGTGCGTCTCACTGCGAGTGCGTGAGAGAGATGGCTGTCTGTTATCCTGTGCGTCTCACTCTGTGAGAGAGATGGGTGTCTGTTATCCTGTGCGTCTTAGTGGGTGAGGTGTGTTTGTTATCCTGTGCGTCTCACTGCAAGCGAGTGAGAGAGATGGGTGTGTGTTATCCTGTGAGTTTCACTGCGAGTGAGTGTCAGAGATGGGTGTCTGTTCTCCTGTGCGTCTCGCTCAGTGGGCGAGATGGGTGTCTGTTCTCCTGTGCGTCTCGCTCAGTGTGAGAGATGGGTGTCTGTAATCCTGTGCGTCACGCACAGTGGGAGAGATGGGTGTCTGTTATCCTGTGCGTCTCACTGCGCGTGAGAGAGAGATGGGTGTTTGTTATCGTGTGCGTCTCAGTGCGTGAGAGAGAGATGGGTGTCTGTTATCCTGTGGGTCTCTGCGCGTGAGAGAGTGATGGGTGTCTGTTATCCTGTGCCTCTCAGTGGGAGAGATGGGTGTCTGTTATCGTGTGCGTCTCACTGCGAGTGCGTGATAGAGATGGGTGTTTGTTATCGTGTGCGTCTCACTGCGAGTGAGAGAGATGCTTGTCTGTTATCCTGTGTGTCTCCTTCAGTGAGTGAGATGGGTGTCTGTAATCCTGTGTGTCTCGCACAGTGGGAGAGATGGGTGTCCGTTATTCTGTGCGTCTCAATGCGAGTGCGTGAGAGAGATTAGTGTCTGTAATCCTGTGCGTCTCGCACAGTCGGACAGATCAGTGTCCGTTATCCTGTGTGTCTCCCTCAGTGGGAGAGATGGTTGTCTGTTATCCTGTGCGTCTCACTGCGAGTGAGTGAGTGAGATGGGGGTCTGTTATCCAGTGCGTCTCGCTCAGTGGGAGAGATGGGTGTCTGTTATCCTGTGCGTCTCGCACAGTGGGAGAGATGGGTGTCCGTTATCCTGTGCGTCTCACTCATTGAGAGGGATGGGTGTCTTTTTTCCAGTGCGTCTCATTGCGAGTGAGTGAGAACGATGGGTATCTGTATTTGTGTGCGTCTCACTGTGAGTGAGTGAGATGGGTGTCTGTTATCCTGTGCGTCCCGCTGCGCGTGAGAGAGAGATGGGTGTTTGTTATCGTGTGCGTCTCAGTGCGAGTGATTGAGAGAGATGGGTGTCTGTTATCCTGTGGGTCTCACTGCGAGTGCGTGATAGAGATGGGTGTTTGTTATCGTGTGCGTCTCACTGCGAGTGAGAGATGCATGTCTGTTATCCTGTGTGTCTCCTTCAGTGAGTGAGATGGGTGTCTGTAATCCTGTGCGTCTCGCACAGTGGGAGAGATGGGTGTCCGTTATCCTGTGCGTCTCACTGCGAGTCAGAGAGAGATGGGTGTCTGTTATCCTGTGTGTCTCCCTCAGTGGGAGAGTTGGGTGTCTGTTATCCTGTGTGTCTCCCTCAGTGGGAGAGATGGGTGTCTGTTATCCTCTGCGTCTCGCTCAGTGAGTGAGATGGGTGTCTGTTATCCTGTGCTTCTCACTGCAAGGGAGTGAGGGAGGTGGATGTTTGTTATCCTGTGCGTCTCACTGCGAGTGAGAGAGATGGGTGTCTGTTATCCTGTGTCTCCCCCTCCGTGGGAGAGATGGGTGTCTGTTATCCTGTGTGTCTCCCTCAGTGGGAGAGATGGGTGTCTGTTATCCTGTGTGTCTCCCTCAGTGGGAGAGATGGGTGTCTGTTATCCTGTGCTTCTCCCTCAGTGGGAGAGATGGGTGTCTGTTATCCTGTGCGTCTCACTGCAAGGGAGTGAGAGAGATGGGTGTCTGTTATCCTGTGAGTTTCACTACGAGTGAGTTAGTGAGATGGGTGTCTGTTATCCTCTGCGTCTCACTCAGTGAGTGAGATGGGTGTCTTTTTTCCAGTGCGTCTCACTGCGAGTGAGAGATGGGTGACTGTTATCCTTTGCGTCTCGCTCAGTGAGTGAGATGGGTGTCTGTTCTCCTGTGCGTCTCACTGCAAGGGAGTGAGAGAGATGGGTGTCTGTTATCCTGTGAGTTTCACTACGAGTGAGTTAGTGAGATGGGTGTCTGTTATCCTCTGCGTCTCACTCAGTGAGTGAGATGGGTGTCTTTTTTCCAGTGCGTCTCACTGCGAGTGAGAGATGGGTGACTGTTATCCTTTGCGTCTCACTGCGAGTGAGTGAGTGAGTGAGTGAGATGGGTGTCTGTAATCCTGTGCGTCTCGCACAGTGGGAGAGATGGGTGTCTGTTATCCTGTGCGTCTCACTGCGAGTGAGTGAGATGGGTGTCTGTTATCCTGTGCATCTCCCTCAGTGAGTAGATGGGCGTCCGTTATCCTGTGCGTCTTGCATAGTGAGTGAGATGGGTGCCTGTTATCCTGTGCGTCTCACTCATTGAGAGGGATGGGTGTCTTTTTTCCAGTGCGTCTCACTGCAAGTGAGTGAGAGTGATGGATGTCTGTTATCCTGTCTGTCTCACTGCGCGTGAGAGAGAGATGGGTGTCTCTTATCCTGTGCGTCTCGCTCAGTGAGAGAGATGGGTGTCTGTTATCCTGTGCGTCCTGCTGCGAGTGAGTGAGTAAGATGGGTGTCTGTTATCCTGTGCGTCCTGCTGCGAGTGAGTGAGTAAGATGGATGTCTGTTATCCTGTGCGTCTCACTGCGAGTGAGAGATAAATGGGTGTTTGTTATCCTGTGCGTCTCACTGTGAGTGAGTGAGAGAGATGGGTGTCTGTTATCCTGTGCGTCTCACTGCGAATGAGAAAGCGATGGGTGTCTGTAATCCTGTGCGTCTCACTGCGAGTGGGTGAGTGAGATGGGTGTCTGTTATTCTGTGAGTCTCGCACAGTGGGAGAGATGGGTTTCTGTTATCCTGTGCGTCTCACTGCGAGTGAGAGATAAATGGGTGTCTGTTATCCTGTGTGTCTCACTCATTGAGCAGGCTGGGTGTCTTTTTTCCAGTGCGTCTCACTGCGAGTGCGAGTGAGATGGGTGTCTGTTATCTTGTGCGTCTCACTGCGAGTGAGTTAGAGAGATGGGTGTCTGTTATCCTGTGCGTCTCACTGCAAGTGAGTGAGTGAGAGAGATGGGTGTCTGTTATCCTGTGAGTCTCACTCAGTGAGTGAGATGGGTGTCTGTGACCCGGTGCGTCGTACTGAGTCAGGTGGGTGTCTGTGATCCAGTGTGTCTCCCTGTGAGTGAGTGAGATGTGTGTTTGTGATCCGGTGCATCTCGCTGAGTGAGATGTGTGTCTGTTATCCAATGCGTCCCGCTGTGTGAGATGGGTGTCTGTGATCCGGTGCGTCTCACTCACTGGGATGTCTGTTGTCATGTGCGTCTTACCGGGTGGGAGGTGTGTCTGTTCTCCTGTGCCTCTCACTGGGTGAGAGAGTGAGAGAGGTGTGTGTCTGTTCTCCTGTGCGTCTCACTGGGTGAGAGAGTGAGAGAGGTGTGTGTCTGTTCTCCTGTGCGTCTCACTCGGTGAGTGAGTGAGATGTGTCTGATATCCTGTGCGTGTCCTTCGGTGAGTGAGCTGTGTGTCTGTTATCCTGTGCCGATCACTCGGCGATTGAGATCTATGTCCATTAGCCTGTGCATCTCACTGAGTGAGAGGTGTGTCTATTCTCCTGTGCTTCTCACTGTTTGGGTGAGTGAGTGAGGTCTATGTCTGTTCTCCTGTGCGTCTCACTGAGTGAGATGTGTGTCTGTTAACCTGTGCGTCTCACTCGGTGAGTGAGAGAGATCTCTGTCTGTTATCCTGTGTCTCACTGGGTGAGTGAGATGTGTGTCTGTTCTCGTGTGCATCTCACTGGGTGGGAGGTGTGTCTGTTCTCCTGTGTGTCTCACTCAGTGACTGAGATGTGTGTCTGTTATTATGTGTGTCTCACTGGGTGAGTGAGGTGTGTGTCTGTTATCCTGTGCGTCTCACTGGGAGAGATTTGTGTCTATTCTCCTGTGCGTCTCACTGGGTCGGACGTGTGTCTGTTCTCCTGTGCTTCTCACTAGGTGGGAGAGTGAGAAAGATGTGTGTCTGTTCACCTGTGCGTCTCACTGGGTGGGAGGTGAGTCTGTTCTCCTGTGCATCTCACACAGTAAGATGTGTGTCTGTTCTGTGCGTCTCACTGAGTGAGATGTTATCCTGTGTGTCTCACTCCGTGAGTGAGAGCGGTGTGTGTCTGTTCTCCTGTGCATCTCACTGGGATAGAGTTGCGTCTGTTCTCCGATGCGTCTCCCTGAGTGAGATGTGTGTGTGTGATCCTGTGCGTCTCACTGGGTGGGAGGTGTATCTGTTCTCCTGTGCATCTCACTGGGTGGGTGGGAGGTGTGTCTGTTATCCTGTGCATCTCGCTGAATGAAATGTGTGTCCTTTATCCTGTGTGTCTCCCTCACTGAGTGAGATGTGTGTCTGTTAACCTGTGCGTGTCACTCGGTGAGTGAGAGAGATCTATGTCTGTTATCCTGTGTCTCTCATTGGGTGAGTGAGTGAGATGTATGTCTGTTATCCTGTGCATCTTACTCGGTGAGTGAGAGAGCTGTGTGTCTGTTATCCTGTGGGTCTCACTGAGGCAAGATAACTGTCTGTCTGTGTTGTCCTGTGTGTGTCACTCGGTGAGTGAGACGTGTATCTGTTTTTCTGTGCGTCTCACTCGTTGATTGCGTGAGATGCGTGCCTGTTATCCTGTGAGTATCACTGGGTGGGTGAGTGAGAGAGATGTGTCTGTTATCCTGTGTGTCTCAGTAAGTGAGTGCATGAGATGTGTGTCCCGCTCGGTGAGTGAGATGTATGTCTGTTATCCTGTGCATCTTACTCGGTGAGTGAGAGCTGTGTGTCTGTTATCCTGTGGGTCTCACTGAGGTAAGATAACTGTCTGTGTTGTCCTGTGTGTCTCACTCAGTGAGATGTCTGTTATCCTGTGCATCTCGCTGAATGAGATGTGTGTCCTTTATCCTGTGTGTCTCCCTCACTGAGTGAGATGTGTGTCTGTTCTCCTGTGCATCTCACTGTGAGAGATGTGTCTGTTAACCTGTGCGTGTCACTCGGTGAGTGAGTGAGATGTGTGTCTGTTCTCCTGTGTGTCTCACTGGGTGGGAGGTGTGTCTGTTCTCCTGTGTGTCTCACTCGGCGGGAGGTGTGTCTGTTCTCCTGTGTGTCTCACTGGGTGGGAGGTGTGTCTGTTCTCCTGTGTGTCTCACTCGGCGGGAGGTGTGTCTGTTCTCCTGTGTGACACACTCGGCGGGAGGTGTGTCTGTTCTCCTGTGTGTCTCACTGGGTGGGAGGTGTGTCTGTTCTCCTGTGTGTCTCACTGGGTGGGAGGTATGTCTGTTCTCCTGTGTGTCTCACTCGGTGGGAGGTGTGTCTGTTCTCCTGTGCGTCTCACTCGGCGAGTGGGTGAGAGAGATGTGTGTCTGTTATCCTGTGTGTCTCACTCGGCGAGTAAGATCTATGTCTGTTAGCCTGTGCATCTCACTGAGTGAGAGGTGTGTCTGTTCTCATGTGCATCTCACTGGGTGGGTGGATGTGTGAGATGGATGCGTGTCTGTTCTCCTCTATGTCTCAGTGAGTGAGATGTGTCTCTGTTCTCCTTTGCTTATCACTGTGAGAGATGTGTCTCTGTTGACCTGTGTGTCTCACTCGATGAGTGAGTGAGATCTATGTCTGTTATCCTGTGTGTCTCGCTCGGTGGGATATATGTCTGTTCCCTTCTGTGTCTCACTGGGTGGGAGGTGTGTCTGGTCTCCTGTGCGTCTCGCTGGCTGGGAGGTCTGTCTGTTCTCCTGTGCGTCTCGCTGGGTGGGAGAGTGAGAGAGATGTGTGTCTCTTCTCGTGTGCTTCTCACTCGTTGGGAGTTGTCTGTTCGCCTGTGCGTCTCACTTAATGAGATATGTGTCTGTTCTCCTGTGTGTCTCATTCGGTGAGTGAGTGAGATGTGTGTCAGTTATCCTGTGTCTCTCAATGAGAGAGATGTATGTCTGTTATCCTGTGCGTCTCACCTGAGAGGGTGCGTGAGAGAGGTGTGTGTCTGTTATTCTGTGCGTCTCACTCGGTGAGATGTGTGTCTGTTCTCCTGTGTCTCTCAATGAGTGAGATGAGTGTCTTATCCTGTGCGTCTCACTGAATGAGATGTGTGTCTGTTCTCCTGTCCGTCGCACTGGGTGGGTGAGTGAGGTGAGGTCTATGTCTGTTCTCCTGTGTGTCTCACTGAGACAGATGTGTGTCTGTTATCCTGTAGGTCTCACTGGGTGAGTGACTGAGATGTGTGTGTGTTATCCTGTGCGTCTCACTGGGTGGGGGATGTGTCTGTTCTCCTGTGCGTCTCACTCGGTGAGTGAGATGCGTGTCTGTTATCCTATGTGTCTGACTGAGTGAGTGATATGTGTGTGTGTGTTATCCTGTGCGTCTCATTGGGTGGGTGAGTGAGAGAGATGTGTGTCTGTTTTCTTGTGCGTCTCACTGAGGTGAGATGTGTGTGTGTTATCCTGTGCGTCTCATTGGTGAGTGAGTAAGATGTGTCTCTGTTATCGTGTGTGTGTCAATGAGTGAGTGAGATGTGTGCCTGTTATCCTCTGCGTCTCACTGAGTGAGAGAGTGAATGAGATGTGTGTGTGTGTTATCCTGTGCGTCTCACTGACGTAAGATAACTGTCTGTCTGTGGTGTCCTGTGTGTGTCACTCGGTGAGTGAGACATGTATCTGTTTTTCTGTGCGTCTCACTTGTTGATTGAGAGAGATGTGTGTCTGTTATCCTGTGCGACTCGGATTGCGTGAGATCCTATGAGTATCACTGGGTGGGTGGGTGAGTGAATGAGAGAGATGTGTGCCTGTTATCCTGTGTGCCTCACTGATTGGGTGAGTGAGAGAGATGTGTCTATTATCCTGTGTGTCTCAGTAAGTGAGTGCATGAGATGTGTGTCCCGCTCGGTGAGTGAGATGTGTGCCTGTTATCCTGTGTGCCTCACTGAGTGAAATGTGCCTGTTATATTGTGTGCTGCACTGAGTGTGACGTGTGTGTGTGTTATATTGTGTGCTTCACTGAGTGAGATGTCTATTATTGTGTGCTTCACTGAGGAGATTAGATTACTTACAGTGTGGAAACAGGCCCTTCAGCCTACCAAGTCCACACTGCCCCGCTGAAGCGCAACCCACCCATACCCCCACATTTACCCCTTACTTAACACTATGGCAATTTAGCATGGCCAGTTCACCTGACCTGCACATCTTTGGACTGTGGGAGGAAACCAGAGCACCCGGAGGAAACCCACGCAGACACTGGGAGAACGTGCAAACTCCACACAGTCAGTCGCCTGAGGCAGGAATTGAACCCGGGTCTCTGGCACTGTGAGGCAGCAGTCCTAACCACTGTGCTACCGTGCCGCCCACTGTTATGTTGTGTGCTTCACCTGAGTGAGTGAGGTGTGTGTCTGTTATATTGTGTGCTGCACTGAGTGATGTGTGTCTGTTATATTGTGTGTTTCAGAGTGTGACGCGTGTCTGTTATATTGTGTGCGTCACCGAGTGAGCGAGGGTGACGTGTGTCTGTTATATTGTGTGATTCACTGAGTGAGTGTGACGTGTGTCTGTTATATTGTGTGCTTCAGTGAGTGAAATGTGTATGTTATACTGTGTGCTTCACTGAGTGTGGCGTGTGTTGGCTATATTGTGTGCTTCACTGAGTGAGTGTGAAATGTGTCTGTTACATTTTGTGTTTCACTGAGTGTGATGTGTGTGTGTGTGTGTGTGTGTGTGTGTGTGTGTTATATTGTGTGCTTCACCTGAGTGAGTGATGTGTGTCTATTATGTGTGTTTTATTGAGTGAGTGAGACATGTGTCGGTTATATTGTGTGCTTCGCAGTGAGTTTAATGTGTGCCTATTATATTGTGAGTATGATGTGTGTCTGTTAGATTGTGTGCTTAAGTGAGTGAGGTGTGTGTCTATTTTGTTGTGTGCTTCACTGAGTGACATGTGTCTGTATATTGTGTGCTTCAGTGTGTGTGATGTGTGTCTGGAATACTGTGTGTGTCACCGAGTGAGCAGGTGACGTGTGTCTGTTATGTTGTGTGCTTCACTGAGTTTGACCTGTGTCTATTATATTGAGTGTGATGTGTCTGTTATATTGTGTGTTTCACTGAGTGAGTGTGACGTGTGTCTTTTATATTGTGTGCATCACTGAGTGAGGTGTGTGTCTGTTATAATGTGAGCTTCACGGAGTGAGTGAGGTGTGTGTATGTTATAATGTGTGTTGTATTGAGTGTGTGAGACGTGTGTCGGTTATATTGTCTATTTCACAGTGAGTGTGATGTGTGTCTGTTATATTGTGTTTCACTGAGTGAGGTGTGTCTGTTATGATGTGTGCTTCACTGTGTGAGTGAGGTGTGTATCTGTTATATTGTGTGCTTCACTGAGTGAGATGTGTCTGTTATTTTGTGTGCGTCACCGAGTGAACGAGGGTGACGCGTGTCTGTTATATTGTGTGTTTCACGGAGTGTGACGTGTGTGTTATATTGTGTGTTTCACCTGAGTGAGATGTGTCAGTTATATTGTGTGCTTCACTGAGTGTGAGAGAGTCAGGTGTCGTGTGCTTCACTGCGTGAGAAGTGTCTGTTATATTGTGTGCTTCACTGAGTAAGGTGTCGGTTATATTGTGTGCTTCACTGAATGAAATGTGTCTGGTATATTGTGTGATTCACTGAGTGTGACGTGTCTGTTACATTGTGTGCTTCGCTGAGTGTGTGTGACGTGTGTGTCTGTTATGTTGTGTGCTTCAATGAGTGAGATGTGTCTGTTATATTGTGTGCTTCTGAGTGAGGCGTGTATTATATTGGGTGTTTCACTGAGTGTGACTTGTGTGTGTGTCTGTGTGCTTCACTGAGTGAGACATGTGTCTGTTATATTGTGTGCTTCACTGAGTGAGTGAGGTGTGTGTCTGTTATGTTGTGTGCTTCAATGAGTGAGATGTGTCTGTTATATTGTGTGCTTCTGAGTGAGGCGTGTATTATATTGGGTGTTTCACTGAGTGTGACTTGTGTGTGTGTCTGTGTGCTTCACTGAGTGAGACATGTGTCTGTTATATTGTGTGCTTCTGAGTGAAGCGTGTGTCTGTGTTATATTGTGTGCTTCACTGAGTGAGGCATGTGTCTGAGTTATATTGTGTGCTTCACTCAGTGAGTTGTGAGTCTGTTATGTTGTGTGCTTCATCTGAGTGAGATGTGTCTGTTATACTGTGTGTTTCACTGAGTGAGTGTGGCATTGTGTCTGTTATATTGTGTGTTTCATTGAGTGAGGTGTGTGTCTGTTATGTTGTGTGCTTTACTGAGTGAGTGGGTCGTGTCTCTGTTATATTGTGTGCTTCACTGAGTGAATGAGGTGTGTGTCTGTTATATTGTGTGTTTTATTGAGAGATGTGTCGGTTATATTGTGTGCTTCGCTGAGTGTGTGACGCGTGTCTGTTATATTGTGAGTTTGACAGGTGTCTATTATGTTGTGAGTATGAAGTGTGTCTGTTAAATTGTGTGTTTCACTCTGAGTTTGGTGTGTTTCTGTAATAATGTGTGCTTCACTGAGCGAGATGTTTTGGTTATATTGTGTGCTTCACTGTGTGAGTGAGGTGTGTGTCTGTTATATTGTGTGCTTCACTGTGTGAGATATGTTTGTTATATTGTGAGCTTCACTGAGTGAAAGAGGTGTGTGTTTGTTATATTGTGTGTTTCACTGTGCGGTGTGTGTCTGTGATATTGTGTGTTTCATTGAGTGTGACATGTGTCTGTTATATTGTGTGCGTCACCAAGTGAGCGAGTGTGATGTGTGTCTATTACATTGTGTGCTTCAGTATGTGAGTGAGGTGTGTATCTGTTATCTTGTATGCTTCACTGAGTGAGATGTGCCTGTTATATTGTGTGTTTCACGGAGTGAGACTTGTGTCTGTTATATTGTGTGTTTGACTGAATGAGTGAGATGTGTGTCTGTTATGTGTGTTTCACTCAGTTACTGAGATATGTCTGTTATACTGTGTGTTTCACCTGAGTGAGTGAGATGGGTGTGTGCTTCACTGAGTGAGTGAGGTTTTGTGTCTATGTTGTGGGTTTCACTGAGTGAAATGTGCCTGTTATATTGTGTGCTTCACTGAGAGAGTATGACGTGTGTCTGTTATATAGTGTGTTTCACTGAGTGACGTGCGTCTGTTACATTGTGTGTTTCATTGAATGAGTGAGATGTGTGTCTGTTATGTGTGTTTCACTCAGTTACTGAAATATGTCTGTTTATATTGTGTGTTTCACCTGAGTGAGACGGGTGTTTGTTTCACCTACGTGTGACGTGTCTGTCATATTGTGCGTGTGACGTTTGTCTGTTATGTTGTGTGTTTCACTGAGTGAGTGACTGTGACATGTCTGTCCTGTTATGAGTGAGGCATGTGTCATTTATATTGTGAGTGTGAAGTATGTCTGTTATGTTGTATGCTTCACTCAGTTACTGAGATATGTCTGTTTATATTGTGTGTTTCATCTGAGTGAGTGAGACGGGTGTGAGTTTCCCTGAGTGTGATGTGTGTCTGTGATTTTGTGCGTTTCACTGAGTGAGGCGTCTGTCTGTTATATTGTGTTTCACCTGAGTGTGACATGTGTATGTCATATTGTGAGTGTGACGTGTATCTGTTATATTGTGTGCTTCACTGAGTGAGCGAGGGTGACGTGTGTCTGTTACATTGTGTGCTTCACTGATTAAGTGAGGTGTGTGTCTGTTATATTGTGTGCGTCACTGAGTGAATGAGGTGTATGTCTGTTATATTGTGTGTTTTATTGAGTGAGATGTGTCTGATATTGTGTGCATCACCGAGTGAGTAAGTGAGGTGTGTGTCTGTTATAATGTGTGCTTCAGTGTGTGTGTGTGTGTGTGTGTGTATGTTACATTGTGTTTGACTGAGTGTGACGTGTGTATGTTATATTGTGAGTGAGGCATGTGTCTGTTATGTTGTGTTTCACTGAGTTACTGAGATGTCTGCTTATATTGTGTGTTTCATCTGAGTGAGAGAGATGGGTGTGTGTGTGTGTGTGTGTGTGTGTGTTTCACTGTGTGAGTGTGACGTGTGTCTGTCATATTGTGCGCGTGATGTGTTGTCTGTTATGTTGTGTATTTCACTCCGTTACTGAGATATGTCTGTTTATATTGTGTGTTTCACCTGAGTGAGTAAGACGGGTGTGTGTTTCATGAGTGTGATGTGTGACTGTCATATTGTGTGCTTTACTGAGTGAGTGAGTGAAGTGTGTCTGTTCTACTGTGTGCTTCACTGAGTGACTGAAGTGTGTGTCTGTTATATTGTGTGCTTCAGTTAGTGAGTATGACGTGTGTCTGTTATATTGTGTTTCTTTGAATGAGGTATGTGTCTGTTTTACTGTGCCTTTGACTGAGTGAGATGTGTGTCTATTATAATGTGTGCTTCATTGAGTTAGTGGAGTATGTGATTGTTACATTGTGTGCTTCACTGAGTGAGGTGTGTGTTATATTGTGTGTTTCTGGATTAGTGGTGCTGGAAGAACACAGCAGTTCAGGCAGCATCCGAGGAGCAGTAAAATCGACATTTTGGGCAAAAGCCCTTCATCAGGAATAAAGGCAGAGAGCCTGAAGCATGGAGAGATAAGCTAGAGGAGGGTGGGGGTGGGGAGAAAGAGAGTACAATAGGTGAGTGGGGGAGGAGATGAAGGTGATAGGTTGGGGGCAGGTGGAGGGTGGAGTGGTTAGATGGAAAAGAAGATAGGCAGGTAGGACAAGTCATGGGGACAGTGCTGAGCTGGAAGTTTGGAACTAGGGTGAGGTGGGGAAAGGGGAAATGAGGAAACTGTTAAAGTTCACATTGATGTGTTTCACTGAGTGACTGAGGTGTTTGTTTGTTATACTGTGTTTCATTGAGTGAGTGTGACGTGTGTCTGTTATATTGTATGTTTCACTGTGTGAGTGAGGTGTGTGTCTGTTATATTGTGTGCTTCACTGAGGGACTGTGACGTGTGTCTGTGATGGTGTGTGTTTCACTGAGTTACTGAGATATGTCTGTTTTATATTGTGTGTTTCACTGAGTGTGACCTGTGTCTGTTATATTGTTTTAATGAGTGAGTGTGACGTGTGTCTGTTATATTGTGTGCTTCCCTGAGTAAGTGAGACGTGTGTCTGTGATGGTGTGTGTTTCGCTGAGTTACTGAGATATGTCTGTTTATATTGTGTGTTTCACCTGAGTGAATGAGACGGGTGTGTGTTTCACTGAGTGACGTGTCTGTGATTTTGTGTGTTTCACTGAGTGAGACTTGTGTCTGTCATAAGGTGTTTGACTGAGTGAGATGTGTGTCTGTTATGTGTGTTTCACTCAGTTACTGAGATATGTCTGTGAAACTGTGTGTTTCACCTGAGTGAGTGACACGGGTGTGTTTCTGTGTGAGTGTTACGTGTGTCTGTTATTTTGTGTGCTTCACTCAGTTACTGAGATATGTCTGTTTTATATTGTGTGTTTCACCCGAGTGAGTGTGACGTGAGTCTGTCATATTGAGAGTGAGGTGTGTCTGTTATATTGTATGTTTCACCTGCGTGTGACGTGTGTCTGTTGTCTTGTGTGTTTCACTGAGTGAGGTGTGTGTCTGTTGTCTTGTTTGCGTCACTGAGTGTGACGTGTGTCTGTTATGTTGTGTGTTTCACTCAGTAACTCAGATATGTCTGAGTGAGTGAGACGGGTGTGTCTTTCACGAGTGTGACCTGTGTCTGTTATATTGTGTTTTACGGAGTGAGTGTGCCGTGTGACTGTCATATTGTGTGCTTTACTGAGTGAGATGTGTCTGTCATACTGTGTGATTCACTGAGTGTGGTGTGTGTCTGTCATATTGTGAGTGTGACATGTGACTGTTATGTTGTGTGTTTCTCTCAGTAACTGAGATATGTCTGTTTATATTGTATATTTCATCTGAGTGAGTGAGACAGGTGTGTGTCTCATTGTGTGAGTGTGACGTGTGTCTGTCATATTGTGGGCTTCACTGAGTGAGTGAGACGTGTGTCTGAGATGGTGTGTATTTCGCTGAGTTACTGAGATATGTCTGTTTATATTGTGTGTTTCACCTGAGTGAGTGAGACGGGTGTGTGCTTCACTGAGTGACGTGTCTGTGATTTTGTGCGTTTCACTGAGTGTGACGTGTGTCTGTTGTATTCTGTGTTTCGTGAGTGTGACTGTCATAGTGTGCTTCACTGAGAGAGTGAAATGTGTGTCTGTTATGTTGTGTGTTTCACTCAGTTACTGAGATATGTCTGTTTATATTGTGTATTTCATCTGAGTGAGTGAGACGGGTGTGTGTTTCACTGTGTGAGTGAGGTGTGTGTCTGTTTATATTGTGTGCTTCACTGCGTGAGTGAGTGTGACGGGTGTGTGTTTCACTGTGAGTGTGACGTGTGTCTGATATATTGTGTTTCAGAGTGCGACGTGTGTCTGTCAGATTGTGCGCGTGACATGTGTGTTATGTTGTGTGTTTCACTCAGTTACTGAGATGTCTGTTTATATTGTGTGTTTCACCTGAGTGAGTGAGACAGGTGTGTGTTTCACTGTGAGTGTGACGTGTGTCTGTGATTTTGTGCGTTTCACTGAGTGAGTGTGCTGTGTGACTGTCATATTGTGTTTCACTGAGTGAGTGAGGTGTTTGTCTGTTATACTGTGTGCTTCATTGAGGTAGTGAGGTATGTGTCTGTTATATTTTGTGCTTCTCTGAGAATAACATGTGTCTGTTATATTGTATGTTTCACTAAGTGAGTGAGGTATGTGTCTGTCATATTGTGTGAGATGTGTGTCTGTTATACTGTGTGCGTCACTGACTGAGACCTGTGTCTGTTATACTGAGTGAGTGAGTGACGTGCATCTATTATATTGTGTGCTTCACTAAGGGAGGGAGATGGGTGTCTGTTTATATTGTGTGGTTCACTGAGGGAGATATATGTCTGTTATATTATTAACATCATCAGCAACACCCTCACGAGCATAAAGTTCACCATGGAGGAAGAAACTGACAACAAACTCGCATTCCTGGGCGTCTCAGTCGAAAGAAAGGACAACGGAGATCTACAAACCTGCGTATACAGAAAACTGACAAACTCTGACCAAATACTTAACTATACCAGCAACCATCCCAACACCCACACAAACGAAGCTGTATCAGAACACTGTTCCAACGAGCCACCATACACTGCAGCACAGACGAACTTAGGAAAGCAGAGGAGAACCACCTATACAACGTATTCAAGAAGAACGGATCCTCAAAAACAAATACAGTCTGCAGATTCCTCAAGAACAAACCACAACAAGCAGACCAAACTTAGCCAGAAACCCTAACCACCTTACCATACATCAAAGGAGTTTCAGAAAAGACAGCCAGATTACTAAGACCCCTCAGAATCTTAGTAGCACAAAAACCACCAAACTTAAAAGACCCAGTACAACTCGTGAACAAAACCAACGTCATCTACAAAATTCCATGCAAGGACTGCCACAAACACTACGTAGGACAAACAGGAAGAAAGTTAGCCACCAGGATACACGAACACCAGCTAGCCACAATAAGATAAGACCCTCTCTCCCTCGTAGCCCTACACATGGATGAAAAAAAACAATTTGACCGGGACAGGCTAAGCAAAGACATGCCAGAGAATTCCTAGAGGCCTGGCACTCCAACCACAACGCCATAAACAAACACATAGATCTAGATGCCATCTATCAACCCCTCCGAAAACTAACAGGAAATGACATCACCACAAACCCCAGGAACCCCATCCAGGACAAACATATAAATAGAAAGCAGGAGACAACAGCTTCGCTTCACTTGGAGGTCGCCACTGATAATGTTACCTAGCCAGGGAATGAAACTTCTGGATATCAAATCTACACCCTAAACCTCAACCTGAGCTACAAACCTCGCAAAAAAAAAGAGAGATGTGTCTGTTGTATTGCGTGCTTCACTGAGTAAGGTGTGTGTCTGTTATGTTGTGTGTTTCACTGAATTAATGTGACGTGTGTCTGTTATATTGTGTTTCACTGAGTGAATGAGATATGTATCTGTTGTGTGCTTCAAGTGAGACCTGTGTTTCATTGAGTGAGATATTTGTCTGTTAGATTGTGTGCTTCACTGAGTGAGTGAGATATGTGTCGGTTGTTGCTGGTTCCCGGATTTCGATGTTTCAGTAAGAACAAAGAAGATGGTAAAAGAGGGGGAGGTGTGGCATTGTTGGTCAAGGACAGTATTGCAGTTGTAGAAAGGATGTTTGGGGACTCGTCAACTGAGGTAATATGGGCTGAGGTTAGAAACAGGAAAGGAGAGGTCACCCTGTTGGGAGTTTTCTGTAGGCCTCCGAATAGTTCCAGAGATGTAGAGGAAAGGATAGCAAAGATGATTCTTGATAGGAGTGAGAGAGACAGAGTTGTCATGGAGGACTTCAACTTTCCAAATATTGACTGGGAACACTATAGCACGAGTACTGTCGATGGGTCAGTTTTTGTCCAGTGTGTGCAGGAGGGCTTCCTGACACAGTATGTAGACAGGCCCACGAGGGGTGAAGCCACATTAGATTTGGTACTGTGTGACGAGCCCGGCCAGGTGTTAGACTTGGAAGTAGGTGAGCACTTTGATGATAGCGATCACAATTCTGTTATGTTTACTTTAGTGATAGAAAGGGATAGGTGTATACCACTGGGCAAGAGTTACAGTTGGGGGAAAGGCAATTAGGATGCAATTCGGCAAGATTTAGGTAGCATAGGATGGGTAAGGAAACTGCAGGGGATGGGCACATTAGTAATGTGGAGCTTATTCAAGGAAAAGCTCCTGAGTGTCCTGAGATAAAAGTATGTACCTGTCAGGCAGGGAGGAAGCTGTAGAGTGCAGGAGCCCTGGTTTACAAAGGAAGTGGAATCTCTGGTCAAGAGGAAGAGGAAGGCTTATGTTAGGATGAGATGTGAAGGCTCAGTTCGGGCACTTGAGGATTATAAGGTACCCAGAAAAGACTTAAAGAGCGAGCTCAGAAGAGCCAGGAGGAGACATGAGAAGTTGTTGGTAGATAGGATCAGGGTAAATCCTAAGGCTTTCTATAGGTATTTAAGGAATAAAAGAATATAAGTAATATTAGGGCCAATGAAGGATAGTAGTGGGAATTTGCGTGGGGAGTCAGAGGAGATGGGGGAAACACTAAATGAATATTTTTTGACAGTATTCACTCTGGAAAACGACAATGTTGTCGTGCCTCACAAACCTTATTCGAGTTCTTTGAGAAGGTGACCGAAGAGGTGGATGAAAGTAAACCGATTGATGTGGTGTATATGGCTTTCAGCAAGGCGTTCGATAAGGTTCCCCACAGTACAAAATGCTGAGGAATGGGATTGTGGGCGTTATAGCAGTTTGGATCAGTAATTGGCTTGCTGAAAGAAGACAGAGGGGTGGTGGTTGATGGGAAATGTTCATCCTGGAGTCCAGTTACTAGTGGTGTACCGCAAGGGTTGGTGTTGGGTCCACTGCTGTTTGTCACTTTTATAAACGACCTGGATGAGGGCGTAGAAGGGTGGGTTTGTAACTTCGCAGACGACATTAAGGTTGGTGGAGTTATGGATAGTGACGAAGGATGTTTTAGTTTACAGAGAGGCATAGATAATATGCAAAGCTGGGCTGAGAGGTGGCAAATAGAGTTTAGTGTGGACATGTGAGAGATGATTCACTTTGGTCGGAGGAACCGTAATGCAATGTACTGGGCTAATGGTAAGATTCTTGGTAGTGTCGATGAGCAGAGAGATCTCTGTGTCCCGGTACACAGATCGTTGAAAGTTGCCACCCAGGTTGACAGGGTTGTGAAGAAGGCATACAGTGTTTTGGCTTTTATTAATAGAGGGATCGAGTTCTGGAACCATGAGATGATGCTTCAGATGTACAAAACTCTGGTGTGGCTGCACTTGGGGTATTGTGTACAGTTCTGGTCACCACATTATAAGAAGGATGTGGAAGGTTTGGAAAGGGTGCAGAGGAGATTTACTGGGATGTTGCCTGGTATGGAGGGGGAGGTCTTATGAGGAAAGGTTGAGGCACTTGAGGCTGTTTTCGTTGGAGAGAAGAAGGTTGAGAGGTGACTTAATAGAGACATACAAGATAATCAGCGGGTTAGATAGGGAGGACAGGGATGAGAGCCTTTTTCCAAATATGTTGACAGCGAGCACGAGGGGGCATAGGTTTAAATTGAGGGGTGATAGATATAGGACAGATGTCAGAGGTAGTTTCTTTACTCAGAGTAGTAAGGGTATGGAATGCTTTGCCTGCAACGGTAGTAGATTCGCCAACTTTAAGTGCATTTAAGTCGTCATTGGACAAACATATGGATGTACATGGAATAGTGTTGGTTAGATGGGCTTTAGATTTGTATGTCTAGTCGGCACAACATCGAGGGCCAAAGGGCCTGTACTGCGCTGTAATCTTCTATGTTATATTGTGTGTTACACTGCGTGAGATGTGTTTCTGTTATATTGTGTGCTTCATTGAGTGAGTGAGATATGTGTCTGTTATCTTGTGTGTTTCACTGAGCAAGATGGGTGTTATATTGTGTGATTCTCTGAGTGAGTGTGACTTGTGTCTGTTACATTGTGCGCTTCACTGAGTGAGTGTGATGTTTGTTTGTTATATTCAGTGTTTTATTAAGTGTTTCTGTTTTTCAGCGGCAGCAGCAACTCTAAGGGCAGGAGCTTGTACCTGGGGATTGCCGAGAGCAGTGAGTCACTGATTTGTGCTTTTAAATTTGACGTCAGAGAGCAGAGGTTTCTGGGAAAAGAGGGACTACTTGTTTTTTTCCAACCTGCTATATAAGTCAGTGTCTTCTCAACCCGCGACCCTACCTTTGTAGGGCCTCCCACCCAAACACCTCCTCTAACCTTTAAAGACCAGGGACATCAGGTAAGCATCTCTTTTTTACTTTGTGTGGAGGCGACTACAGGGAGAGCAATGTTCCTCCTGCAGGATGTTTGCGGTCAGGGATGCCAATAGTGTCCCATCCAAGTACATTTGCAGGAAGTGCACCCAACTCTCGCTCCTCCAAGACCGTGTTAGGGAACTGGAGCGGGAGTTGGATGAACTTCTGATCATTTGGGAGGTAGAGGCTGTGATAGATAGGAGTTACAGGGAAGTAGTTACTCCGAGACAAGAAGAAAGCTGGGTGACTGGAGTTCAATGCAGCTAAATATGAGATGATGCACTGTGGGAAGAATACAGGATGGCAGAGTACTTGGTCAGTGGAAAGATTCTTGGTGGTGTGGGTGTGCAGAGGGATCTTGCAGTCCATGTGCATAGATCCCTGAAAGTTGCCACCCAGGTGGATAATGCTGTTAAAAAGGCATACGGTGTGTTAAGTTTCATTGACAGGGATTGAGTTCCGGAACCGCAATATCATGCTGCAAACAATGCAAAACGCTGGTGCGACCACACTTGGAATATTGTGTACAGTTCTGGTTGCCCCATTACAGAAAGGATGTGGAAGCATTGGAAAAGGTGCAGAGGAGATTTACCAGGATGTTGCCTGGTCTGGAGGGAGGGCCTTATGAGGAAAGGCTGAGAGTGTTGGGTCTTTTCTAATTGGAAAGAAGGCGGCTAAGGGGGGATTTGATAGAGACATACAAGATGATCAGAGGATTAGATAGGGGAGACAGAGAAAGACTTTTTCCTCGGATGATGACGTCAGTGTGTACGAGCGCGCATAACTGCAAATTGTGGGGTGATAGTTTTAAGACTGATGTCAGAGGCAAGTTCTTCACGCAGAGAGTGGTAAGGGCGTGGAATGCCCTACCTGCTAAGATAGTCAACTCAACCACATTAGGGAGATTTAAACAATCCTTAGATAAGCACATGGATGATTTTTGGGATAGTGTAGTGGGACGAGCTGAGAATAATTCACAGGTCGGCGCAGCATCGAGGGCCAAAGGGCGCTGTATTGTTCTATGTTCTATGATTGAGATCTGTGTCTGTGTCAATGAGGTTTGTTTGACATTACCTGCCCTTGACAAAATCATGTTCACTATCTGAAATCAGATTGTTGCTTTCCGGATGTTTGTAAATCTTATCTCTTATATTCCTTTCCAACACCTTTCCTACAACAGAAGCAAGGCTCACTGGTCTATAAATACCTGGATCATCTCTATTGCCCTTCTTGACCAAGGGCACCACATTGCAATCCTCCAGTCCTTCTGGTACCACATCTGTAGACTATGATGACTCAAATATCAAAGCCAAAGACTCTGCTATCTCCTCCCTAGCTTCCCAGAGAATTTGCTGATAAATCCCATCCAGCCCAGAGGACTTGTCTACTTTCGCTCCTTCTAGAATTGATAACGCCTGTTCATAACTAACCTCGATCGTTTCTAGTCTAATATCTCGTATCTCATTCTTCTCCTCTACAATATTCTCCTATTTCCTGAGTGAAAACTGAGAGAAATGTTCATTTAGCACCTTTCCGATCTCCACAGGGTCCACACTCCACTTCCCACTTCTGTCTTTGAATAGCCCTTTTCCTACCCTAATCATCCTTTTATTCTTCACATACCTATAGAAAGCTTTAGGGTTCTCCTTTATTCTATTTGTTAAAGACTGTTCGTGTCCTCTCTTTGCTACTCTTAACACTTTCTTTTAATCCTTCCTAGCTGTTCTGTAACTCTCCATCGCTTCACCTGAACCATCTTGCCTCATCAACACACAAGACTTCTTCTTCTTCATAACAAGAGATGCAATTTCTGTAGTAAACCACGATTCCCTTACCTTATCACTTCCTCCGTCCCTGACAGGGACATAGCTGTCAAGGACACGCAATATCTGTTCCTTAAACCAGCTCCACATTTCCATTGTCTGCATCCCCTGCATTTTCCTACCCCATTCTATGCATCCTAATTCTTGCCTAATCACATTATAATTGCCCTTGCCCCATCGATAACTCTTGACCTGTGGCATGTACTTATCCCTTTGCATCACTAAACTAAACGTAACTGAATTATGGTCACTCTCTCCAAAGTGCTCACCTACAACTAAGTCAAACAACTGGCCTGGTTCCTTACCAAGCACCAGATCCAGTGTGGCCTCCCCTCTTATTGGCCCTTCGACATACTGTGTCAGAAAATCCTCCTGTGCACATTGGACCAAAACTGATCCATCCAACGTACTGGAGTTATAGCATTTCCAGTCGATGTTGGGGAATTTACAGTCCCCCATAATGACCACCGTCTTCCTTTCACTCCTACCTAGAATAATTTTGCTAATCCTCTCTTCCACCTCCCTGGAATTCTGCGGAGGCCTACAAAAAAAACTCCAAGCAGTGTGACCTCTCCCCTCCTGTTTCTAACCTCAGCCCACACTACCTCAGTAGACGCGTCCTCATGAAACGTTATATTGTGTGTTTCACTGAGTGAGTGAGAGAGATGTGTGTCTGTTTTATTGTGTGTTTCACTGAGTAAGCGAGTGAGATGTCTGTCCGTCATATTTTGTGTTTCACTGAGTGAGAGAGATGTGTGTCTGTTATGTTATGTCTTTCACAGAATGAGTTGTGTGTCTTTTTTATATTGTGTGTTTCACTGAGTGAGTGAGATGTGTGACTGTTTATATGGTGCGTTTCACTGAGTTAGTGAGTGAGATGTGTGTCTGTTGTTTTGTGTGTTTCACTGTGAAGGAGATGTGTGTCTGTTATATTTTGTGTTTCACTGAGTGAGTAGTGTCTGTTATCTTGTTTGTTTCAGTGAGTGAGGGTGATATGTGTCCGTTGTTTTGTGTGTTTCACTGTGATTGAGATGTATGTCTTTTATGATGTGAGTTTCACTGAATGAGATGTCTGTTATATTGTGTGTTGCACCTTGTAAGTGAGATGTGTGTCTATTATCCTGTGCGTTTCAGTGAGTGAGTTAAATGTGTGTCCATTATATTGGATGTTTCAGTGAGTGAATGTGATGTGCGTCTTATGTTGTGTTGCATTGCGTGAGTAAGGTGTCTGTTATATTATGTGTTTCCTTGAGTGAGTGTGACGTGTCTGTTATATTGTGTGTTTCCCTGAGTGAGGGAGAAGTGTGTCTGTCATATTGTTTATTTCAGTGAGTGAGGGAGATGTATGCCCGTTGTTTTGTATGTTTCATTGAGTGTGTCTTTTATATTGTGTGTTTCACTGAGTAAGTGAGTGAGATGTGAGTCTGTTATATTGTGTGTTTCAGTGCGTGATGCAGATGTGTGTCCATTGTTTTGTGTGTTTCACTGAGTGTGTGATTGACGTGTATGTCTTTTACAATGTGAGTTTCACAGAGTGAGATTTGTCTGTTATATTGTGTGTTTCCCTGAGTGAGTGAGTGTGACGGGTTCTGTTGTGTTGTGTGTTTCACTGACTGAGGGAGATGTGTTTCTTTTATATTGTGTGCTTCCCTGAGTGAGATGTGTCTGTTATATTGTGCGCTTCACTAAGTGTGACGTGTATATGTTATATTGTGTTTCAGTGAGATGTGTTTCTGTTATGTTGTGTGTTTCACTGAGTGTGTGGTTGAGATCTGTGTCTATTATATTGTGTGTTTCCCTGATTGAGTGAGATGTGTGTCTGTTATATTGTGTGTTTCATTGAGTGTTATGCGTCTGTTATATTGTGTGGTTAACTGAGTGTGATGTGTGTCTGTTACATTGTGTGTTTCAGTGAGAGTGAGATGTGTGTGTTATATTGTGCGTTTCACTGAATGAGCGAGTGAGATGTGTCTGTTATATTGAGTTTCACAGTGAGTGAGATGTGTGTCTGTTACCTTGTGTGTTTCAGTGAGAGAGGGAAATGTGTATCTGTTTTGTGTGTTTCAATGAGTGAGTATGATGTGCGTCTTTTATGTTGTGTGTTGCATTGCGTGAGTGAGATCGGTGTCTGTTATATTTGAGTGTTTTACTAAGTGAGTCAAATGTGTGTCTGTTATATTTTGTTTCACTGAGGGGAATGTGTCTGTTATATTGTGTGTTGCACTGTGCGTGTGGTTGACTTGTGTCTCTGTTATATTGTGTTTCCCTGAGTGAGTGAACTATATTGTGTTTCCTTGAGTAAGTGTGATGTGTCTGTTACATTGTGTTTCACTGATCGAGTGAGAGAGATGTGTGTCTGTTATATTGTGTTTCACTGAGTGAGATGTCTGTTATATTGTGTGTTTCACTGAGTCAGTGAGTGAGATGTGACTGTTATGTTGTGTGTTTCACCGATGAGTAAGCGCGATCTGTGTCTGTTCTATTGTGTGTTTCACTGAGCGATTGGGTGAGATCTGTGTCTGTTATATTGTGTGTTACAGTGAGTGAGAGAGATGGGTGTCTTTTAGGTTGTTTGTTTGACTGGGTGAGATGTGTATCTGTTATATTGTGTGTTTCACTGATTAGTGAGCTAGATCTATGTCTGTTATATTGTGTTTGAGTGAGTCAGTGTGATGTCTGTCTGGTATCTTGCGCATTTCACTGAGTTAGTGAGGTGTGTGTCTGTTGTATTGTGTGTTTCACTGAGCGAGTGAGATGTGTCTGTTATATTGTGTGTTGCACTGAGTGAGATAGGTGTCTGTTATTGTGTGTTTCACTGAGTGAGGTCTGTGCCTGTTATATTGTGTTTCACCTGAGTGAGTGAGGTGTGTTTCTGTTATATGTTTGTTTTCGTGAGATGTGTGTCTGTTATTTTGTGTGTTTGCGTATTTGTGATGTGCGTATTTTATGTTGTGTGTTTCATTGCGTGAGTACGATGTGTTTCACGTTGAGTGAGTGTGATGTGTGTCTGTTTATATTGTGTTTCACTGAGTGAGATGTGTCTGTTATATTGTGTGTTTCACTGATTATAACAGGCAGATCTAGCTCACTAATCAGTGAAACACACAATATAACAGACACATCTCACTCAGTGAAACACAATATAACAGGCAGATCTAGCTCACTATTGTGTTTCACTGAGCGAGTGAGAGGTGTCTGTTATGTTGTGTGTTTGACTGGGTGAGTCAGTGTGATGTCTCTGTTATCTTGCGCATTTCACTGAGTTAGTGAGATGTGTGTCTGTTATATTGTGTCTCACTGAATGAGTAAGATATGCGTCTATCATATTGAGTGTTTCATAGAGTGAATGCTGTATCCTTTTATATTGTGTTTGACTGAGTGAGTGAGATGTGTCAGTTATGTTGCGTGTTTCACTGAGCGGGTAAGATCTGTGTCTGTAATGTTGTGTATTTGAGTGAGTGAGATGTGTATCTGTTATATTGTGCTCTTCACTGAGCGAGTGAGATGTCTGTCTGTTATATTGTGTGCTTGACTGCATGAGTGAGTGAGATGTGTTTCTGTTTGTGTATTTCACTGTCTGAGATGTGTCTGTTGTATTGTGTGTTTCACTGAGTCTGTGAGTGAGGATTTGGAGATGCCGATGTTGGACTGGGGTGTGCAAAGTTAAAAATCATGCAACACCAGGTTATAGTCCAACAGATTGAATCACCTGATGAAGGAGCATCACTCCGAAAGCTAGTGTGCTTCCAATTAAACCTGTTGGACTATAACCTGGTGTTGTGTGATTTTTAACTCCATGAGTGCAATGTGTGTCTGTTTCACTGAGTGAGTTTGATCTGTGTCTGTTATATTGGGCGGCACGTTGACACAGTGGTTAGCAATGCTGCCTCACAGCGCCAGAGACCCAGGTTCAAATCCCGCCTCTGTGTGGGTTTCCTCCGGGTGCTCTGGTTTCCTCCCACTCTCCAAAAAATGTGCAGGTTAGGTAAATTGGCTGTGTTAAAATGCCCATCATGTTAGGTGAAGGGGTAAATGTCGGGGAATGGGCCTGGGTGGGTCTTCGGAGCATCGGTGTGGACTCTAAGTAATCTAAATCTTATTGTGCGTTTCACTGAGTGAGTGTGATGTGTTTCTGTTATATTGTATGTTTCACTGAGTGAGTGAGTGACTTTTGTGTCTGGGCTCTTCACTGATTGAGAGAGATGTGTGTGTTTATATTGTGTGTTTCACTGAGCGAGTGAGATGGGTGTCTGTTATATTGTGTTTTTCACTGAGCGAGTGAGATGTGTGTATGTGTGCTTGACTGCGTGAGTGTGTGTTGAAGGTGTTATTCCTTGTGTTCTCTGTCTGTGCAATGATGTTTAGATTGATTCTAATCTAAAAAGTGAGATAACAGAGCTTTATGTGAATTCATGCAGTTTGTGAGCAAGGTACAATGTAACTCTCCAAGTACGAATTCACCCCACAAACTTGTGTGTGTTCACTGACTCATCACCATCATCATCGCTACTATCCTCACACTTAATTGTACACGAACCCATATTTGAAACCATTTCATCAATGTTCCCAGCCACCACCACTTCCTCTGGCAGCTCATTCCATTCGTACCAATCTGCATGGAAAAGTTGCCCCTTAGGTCTCTTTTATATCTTTCCCCTCTCACCCTAAACCTCTGCCCTCTAGTTCTGGACTCCCCACCCCAGGGAAAAGACTTTGCCTATTTACCCTATCCATGCCCCTCAAAATTTTGTAAACCTCTATGAAGTCGCCCCTCAACCTTCAACGCTCCAGGGAAAACAGCCTGTTCAGCCTCTGCCTATAGCTCAAATGCTCCAAACCTGGGAACATCCTTGTCAATCTTTTCTGAACCCTTTCAAATTTCGCCATCTTTCCAATAGGAAGGAGACCAGAATTGCACGCAATATTCCAACAGTGGCCGAACCAATGTCTTGTACAGTCACAACATGACCTCCCAACTCCGGTACTCAATACTCTGACCAATAAAGGAAAGCAAACCAAATGCCACCTTCACTATCCTATCTGTCCACTCCACTTTCAAGGCGCTATGAACCTGCACTCCACAGTCTCTTAATTCAACAACACTCCCTAGGACCTTACCATTTAAGTGTAGAAGTCCTGCTAAGATTTGCTTTCCCAAAATGCAGCACTCGCATTCATCTGAATTAAACTCCATCTGCCACTTCTCAGCCCATTGGCCCATTTGGTCCAGATCCTGTTGTAATCTGAGGTAACCCTCTTTGCTGTCCACTACACCTCCAATTTTGGTGTCATCTGCAAACTTACTTACTGTACCTCTTATGCTCGTATCCAAATCGTTTATGTAAATGACAAAAAATGGAGGACCCAGCATCGATCCTTGTGGCACTCCACTGGTCACAGGCCTCTTGTCTGAAAAACAAACCACCACCACCACCACCACCCTCTGTGTTCTACCTTTTGAGCCAGTTCTGTAACCAAATAGCTAGATCCCCCTGTATTCCATGAGATCTAACCTTGCTAATCAGTCTCCCATGGGGAACCTTGTTGAACGCCTTACTGAAGGCCATATAGATCACATCTACTGCTCCGCCCTCATCAATCCTCTTTGTTACTTCTTCAAAAAACTCAATCAAGTTTGTGAGACATGATTTCCCACGCACAAAACCATGTTGACTATCCTGAATCAGTCCTTGCCTTTCCAAATACATGTACATCCTGTCCCTCAGGATTCCCTCCAACAACTTGCCCACCACTGATGTCAGGCTCACCGGTCTATAGTTCCCTGGCTTGCCTTTATCACCCTCCTTAAACAGTGGCACCACGTTAGCCAACCTCCAGTCTTCCAGCACCTCACCTGTGACTATCGATGATACAAATATCTCAGCAAGAGGCCCAGCAATCACTCCTCTAGCTTCCCACAGAGTTCTGGGGTACATCTGATCAGGTCCTGGGGATTTAGCCACTTTATGCGTTTCAAGACATCCCGCACTTCCTCCTCTGTAATCTGGACATTTTGCAAGATGTCACCATCTATTTCCAAACAGTCCATATCTTCCATATCCTTTTCCACAGTAAATACTGATGCAAAATATTCATTTAGTATCTCCCCTGTTTTTTGCGGTTCCATACAAAAGGGATCTTTGACAGGCCCTGTTCTCTCATTAGTTACCTCTTTTTTTCTTTAATGTATTTGTAAAAACTCTTTGGATTCTCCTTAATTCTATTTGCCAAAGCTATCTCACATCCCATTTTTGCCCTCCTGATTTCACTCTTAAGTATGCTCCTACTTCCTTTATACTCTTCTAAGGATTCACTCGATCTATCCTGTCGATACCTTACATATGCTTCCTTCTTTGTCTTAACCAAATCCTCAATTTCTTTTGTCATCCAGCATTCCCTATACCTACCAGCCTTTCCTTTCACCCTGACTGGAATATACTTTCTAAGGATTCTTGTGATCTCATTTCTGAAGGCTTCCCATTTTCCAGCTATCCCTTCACCTGCGAACATCTGCCCCCAATCAGCTTTTGAAAGTTCTTGCCTAATACCGTCAAAATTGGCCTTTCTCCAATTTAGAACTTCAACTTTTAGATCTGGTCTATCCTTTTCCATCATTATTTTAAATCTAATAGAATTATGGTTGCTGGCCCAAAAGTGCTCCCCCACTGACACCTGTCACCTGCCCTACCTTATTTCCCAAGAGTAAGTCACGTTTTGCACCTTCTCTAGTAGTACATCACATACTGAATCAGAAATTTGTCTTGTATGCCCTTAACAAATTCCTCTCCATCTAAACCCTTAACACTATGGCAGTCCCAGTCTATGTTTGGAAAGTTAAAATCCCCGAACATAACCACCCTATTTTCTTACAGATTGCTGAGATCTCCTTACAAACTTGTTTCTCAATTTCCCTCTGACTATTACGGGGTCTATAATACAATCCCAATACGGTTATCATCCCTTTCTTTTTTCTCAGTTCCACACAAATATGTTTTCTTGATGTATTTCTGGGAATATCCTCCCTCAGCACAGCTGTAATGCTGTCTCTTATCAAAAATGCCACTCCCCCTCCTCTCTCGCCTCTCTTTCTATCCGTGTTGTGGTTCTGTTCGCCGAGCTGGGAATTTGTCTTGCAGACGTTTCGTCCCCTGTCTAGGTGACATCCTCAGTGCTTGGGAGCCTCCTGTGAAGCGCTTCTGTGCTGTTTCCTCCGGCATTTATAGTGGCTTGTCTCTGCCACTTCCGGTTGTCAGTTCCAGCTGTCCGCTGTAGTGAACGGTATATTGGGTCCAGGTCGATGTGTTTGTTGATAGAGTCTGTGGATGAGTGCTATGCCTCTAGGAATTCCCTAGCTGTTCTGTTTGGCTTGCTCTATAATGGTAGTGTTGTCCCAGTCGAATTCATGTTGCTTGTCGTCTGTGTGTGTGGCTACTAAGGATAGCTGGTCGTGTCATTTCGTGGCTAGTTGGTGTTCGTGTATACGGATTGTTATCTGTCTTCCTGTTTGTCCGATATAATGTTTTGTGCAGTCCTTGCATGGGATTTTGTACACTACATTGGTTTTGCTCATGTTGGGTATCGGTTCCTTTGTTCTGGTGAGTTGTTGTCTGAGCGTGGCTGTTGGTTTGTGTGCTGTTATGAGTCCTAGTGATCGCAGTAGCCTGGCTGTCAGTTCAGAAATGCTCCTGGTGTATGGTAGTGTGGCTCGTCCTTTGGGTTGCGGCATGTCCTCATTCCGTTGTCTCTCCCTTAGGCATCTGTTGATGAAATTGCGAGGGTATCCGTTTTTGGCGAATACCTTGTATAGGTGTTCCTCTTCCTCTTTTTGTAGTTCTGGTGTGCTGCAGTGTGTTGTGGCCCTTTTGAATAGTGTCCTGATGCAACTTCGTTTGTGTGTGTTGGGGTGGTTGCTTTCATAGTTTAGGACTTGGTCTGTGTGTGTGGCTTTCCTGTAAACCTTTGTGGTGAATTTTCCGTTCAGTGTTCCGTTCAGTGTTCTCTGTCTAGGAATGGGAGTTGGTTGTCCTTTTCTTCCTCTCTAGTGAATCGGATTCCTGTGAGTGTGGCGTTGATGATCTGGTGTGTGTTCTCTATTTCTGTGTTTTTAATGATTACAAAGGTGTCATCCACGTGTCTGAATCTCTCACACAGTCTCTCTCACATTCTCTCTCTCTCTCTCTCTCTCTATCTCACACATACACTCTCTCTCGCTCTCTCTGTCACTCACTCTCTCTCTGTCACTCACTCTCTCTCTTGTCACTCACTCTCTCTCTTGTCACTCACTCTCTCTCTTGTCACTCACTCTCTCTCTTGTCACTCACTCTCTCTCTTGTCACTCACTCTCTCTCTTGTCACTCACTCTCTCTCTTGTCACTCACTCTCTCTCTTGTCACTCACTCTCTCTCTTGTCACTCACTCTCTCTCTTGTCACTCACTCTCTCTCTTGTCACTCACTCTCTCTCTTGTCACTCACTCTCTCTCTTGTCACTCACTCTCTCTCTTGTCACTCACTCTCTCTCTTGTCACTCACTCTCTCTCTTGTCACTCACTCTCTCTCTTGTCACTCACTCTCTCTCTTGTCACTCACTCTCTCTCTTGTCACTCACTCTCTCTCTTGTCACTCACTCTCTCTCTTGTCACTCACTCTCTCTCTGTCTCTCTCTCTCTCTCTCTCTGTCACTGTCTCACACACACACTCTCTCTGTGTGTCTCTCTCTCGCTCTCTCTCATGCCCGCTCTCTCTCGCCCGCGCTCTCTCTCTCTCGCCCGCTCTCTCTCTCTCTCTCTCTCTCTCGCCCGCTCTCTCTCTCTCTCTCTCTCGCCCGCTGTCTCTCTCTCTCTCTCTCTCTCGCCCGCTCTCTCTCTCTCTCTCTCTCGCCCGCGCTCTCTCTCTCTCTCTCTCTCGCCCGCTCTCTCTCTCTCGCCCGCTCTCTCTCTCTCTCTCTCTCGCCCGCTCTCTCTCTCTCTCTCTCTCTCGCCCGCTCTCTCTCTCTCTCTCGCCCATTCTTGCTCTCCCTCTCACGTTCGTTCTCCCTCTCCCGCTCACGTTCGCTCATCAGAGTGGGATGGGTTGCTCTTCGAAGGGTCAGTGTGGACTTGTTGGGTGGGAGTGGACATTCCCAGCTTCTGTTCTTTTGACACTCCTTGTCAAAAAAAAGGGGGAGTGGTTGCAGTCCCAGCTGCACTCCCTTGGGGATAGTTGGGGAGAGGAGGCATTCCCAGCTCCTGTTTCTCACCAGTTTGTGGATGATGGGGACGTTAATGAGCTCTGAGTGAAGAGGTGTGGGATCTGAGGTGTGAGAGTTCACTGTTTGGGCCAAGAGGAGGGGCCAGACCCAGTTCCTGTTGCTCAGTCCTTTGTGGATATTGGTGCGGGAAGGGGACAGTCCCAGCTCCTGTAGCTCATGCCCTTGTGGATGTAGGGAGGGTACAGGGCAGTCCTAGCTGTTATTGTTCACTCTCTTGGAGATAATGAGGGGGAGAGGACAGTCACAGGTCCTGTTCCTCATCCCTGTGGATAATAGGGGGACAGAGGGCAGTCACAGATCCTGTTGCTCAGTCCTTTGGGGATATTGGGGTGGGAAGGGGACAATCTCGGGTCCTGTTGCTCACTCCCTTGTGGATAATGGGGGGGGAAGGGAACATCCAAGTTCCTCTTGTTTACTTGCTTGAGGGGAGAGGGGCATTCCCAGCTCCTATTGCTCATGTCCATGTGGATTATCAGGGGAGAGAGAGTTGTCCCAGCACCCGTTGCTCATTCCCTTCGGGATGATGAGCTCTGAATGAAAGAGGTGTAGGATCTGGGATGTGGGGGTTCACTGGTTGGACCAAGGGAGAAGGTGGGCAGTGAGCAGACCATCCAAAGAAATGAGCTCAGGGCAGGGAGGGGATGTTATTCCAATGCCGCCGCCTTGATGAACGGGCAGGCTGACCATTGAGAGGGTGCGAGGGCAGGAAGGGACAGGCTGTTCACCCTTTAGCCCTTTAGTCAGGGCCAATGGGCAACAATGGGAAGGTGGGATCAGCGTTTCTTCCAATTGGAGCAAGGATTGGGGTGATAGAAACAGGGGGATTGGCCAATGCAGCATAATGGAACGATGGAGTGGGAAATGCTGTGAACCACAAATGCTGGAGAACACCGCAGGTCAGGCAGCATCCATGGAGAGAACAAGCTCACCTGTCCACTCTCAATGACTCGTTATCAGAGCTGAAGTGAAATGTGGACGGGGTAACACCTAACCCAAAATGGGGGACAGACAGTATGGTGGTGGAGAAACGATGTTGATAGTTTAGATTAAGTGATCGGAATGTGAGAAGGGCAGGCAATGATGTGTCTCCCTTGAAAGGTACAAATCACACCCCCACCAGATTATGGTCCAACAGGTTTATTTGGAAGCACTAGCTTTCCTTTATCAGCCAGCTGTGGAGTAGAACATAGAACAGTACAGCACAGTACAGGCCCTTCGTTGTGCTGACCTTTTATCCGACTCTAAGATCAAACTAACCTCCGAACCCTTCACTTTACTATTATCCATGTGCCTATCCAAGGGTCGTTTAAATGTCCTTAATGTATCTGGCACAACTGCCACCGCAGCAGTGCATTCCACACACCCACCCCTCTCTGAGTAAAGAACCTACCTCTGATATCTCCCCGAAATCTTCCTCCAATCACCTTAAAATGATGTCCCCTCATGATAGCCATTTCCACCCTGGGAAAATGTCTCTGGCTATCCACTCTATCTATGCATCTTATTATCTCGTACACATCTACAAAGTCTCCTGTCATCATCCTTCAACCTCTCTTCATAAGACATGCCTTCCAATCCAGGCAGCAGCCTCGTAAATCTCCTCTGTGCTCTCATAAGGCACAGAATTTATAGCAAATGATCACAGTGTCATATAACTGAAATAATATATTGAAAAGACCTAGTTTGCTGTTAAGTCTTTCATCTTTGGTCACGGTTCATTTATATGTAAGCCCCGGAACTTCTTTCAAGTCACATTCTTGAGATAAATTAAGGCTTTGTTTAAAAAAAAGTGACATGTCAGCTCAGTCAGTGCATTAAAGGTTAGAGTCTGTCTGCCTCCCAATCTTGAGCCAGCCTGGTTCTGTTTCCAAAATAGGAATTTATAAAATGTTACATGATTGACTGCCTGCAGATTGTATGTTTTTTGAACAAAATAAAATGTATCTGCAATTACTATTCTGCAAATGGAAATTCACCCAATCGACTGATATGTGTGTGTGCGTGCATGAAGAGGGAGCAGTGCTCCGAAAGCTAGTATATCCAAATAAATCTGTTGGACTATAACCTGGTGTTGTGTGATTTTTAACTTTGTTCACCCCATTCCAACACCGTTACCTCCACATCACACCTATATACATATTGGAAGCAAACACCAAAGAGTCATTCGAATTATGGTCTTTTATAATAAAAATCATGGGAATGTCATGTATAGACTTTTACTTTTAGTAATAAGTGCAGTTATGATAAAACACCATGCTGATAAGAAATAAATGGAGATAAAACTTTACATCTACTTAGTATAGTTATAGAATCCCTACAGTGTGGAAGCAGGCCATTTGACCACATTGACCCTCTGAAGAGTAACCCGCCCACACCTATTTGCCTAGTTTAGATCAGAGTGGTGCTAGAAAAGCACAGCAGGTCAGGCAGCATCCGAGGAGCAGGAAAATCAATGTTTCAGGCAAAAGCCCTTCACCCTATTACTCTACATTTCCCCTGACTAATGCACTGAACCCACATGTCATTGAACATTATAGGCAATTTAGCATAGCCAATTCACTTAACCTGTACAACTTTGGATTGTGGGAGGATTGTTCAGGCGATAGAAACTGTATATTCCTTCCCAGGGATTCCAGCCACAAAGGCCTGTACTCACTCAGGCTCATGGATTATGACCACAAGACGTTTGATTGACAAACAAGTTGTTGCTTTAAAATGGTTACTGCTCTGTTTTTGGCGAAATACCTTTATTGTTTGTAATTATACATTTTTATCCTAAAACTATTTTGTCCTTTCTGTAGTTATTAAGCTATTCCATCTGGCCGAGTAGACAGTTTTATTCTTCTACGATGATTGTGTATTGGACTAGGCTGGCCGGGAGAAAATCGGCCACTGCACCATGCAGAGTGCAAAAGGAATTTGATGGTGGTGTTCTGTTGGACTTCCCTGAAATGATGCAAAATGAACCTTTGAGTGCGGAGGCTGGTGAAATGAAAAGTGAGGATCAGGGCTGTTGTGAATGGTGGGAAGGGGCAAGGGCGGAAGGAGTGGTGATAGGTCAGGTGCAGTTGAGGGCCCTGTCAACCACAGTGGGCAGGAAACCATGGTCATGCTGCTTTGGGAGATGGCCTCATCCAAACGGATGCAACAGTGGCCAAGGAACTGGGAGAATGGGGCTGAATCATTGCAAGGCGTGCGGTGGGAAGAGCTGTAGTGCAGGTAGCAGCCTATGGCTGTGTGTTGGGTGGCAGTAGGAACATGGCTGTGGAGTCCAGTTTTGGCGCACAGCTGCAACAGTGAAAGGGGTTTTAGGTCAATGGTTGGCTAGACAACCCGCCAATCAGTGGACGAAACGTGGGCGGCAAATCCCGATGGATTGGAGGTTGACCAATCAGAAGAAGGGTTCAGCTAATGGACACGATCGCTGGACAATCAGAATGCGAAGGCGGAGTGTAACATTTGGGTGGACGGTTGAAAAGGCCAACTGGAGAACAGTAGGGCGGGACAATGGCGAATGTTGTCCAATCAGACCAATTGGAAAGCGTTGTTGGGTGGGCCGATGTCCGTTGACACGGAAGGGCCCAATCGGATGTTGTGATTGGACGGCATGCAACGGTGATAGAGTGAAAGAGACCAATGAGGGAGCGGTGTCGAAAACGCCGATCGGGTAGAAAGGTCTGATTCGCATTTAAAGTTGGACGTAGCAACTGACCATTACAAAGCAGGGGCGGGGCGGTACGGGTGACGACCACACGGAGCCGCCCAATCGGAAGGGGGTAGATTGGTGTGAGAGGGTGGCCGTGACGATCAGGGGCTGAGGAGGAATGACGGGTCTCGCGACCAATAGAAGGCGCCGCCGCCGCCGCCGCCGCCGCGCTATGTTAATTTTGAACGACAATGGCGGCAACGGTCACCATTGTGAGTGAGATTTGTCTGTTTGTATCGTGTGCCTCACTGAGTGAGATGTGTTGCATGTTATACCGTTTCACTAAGTGAGTGTGGAAACAGGCTCTTTCGGCCCGACCAGTCCACACCGACCCTCCCGAAGAGTAACCCACCCAGACCCACTTCCGTCTGACTAATGCACCTCACACTACGGGCAGTTTAACATCTTTGGACTGTTGGAGGAAGCGAGAGGCACCCGGAGGAAACCCACGCAGACACGGGGGGGAATGTGCAAACTCCACACAGACAGTCTGCCCAAGGCTGGAATCGAACCTGGGGACCCTGGTGCTGTGAGGCAGCAGTGCTAACCATTGTCCCGCCCTACTGTTCTCCGGTTGGCCTTTTCAACCGTCCACCGAAATGTTACAATCCGCCTTCGCATTCTGATTGTCCAGCGATCGTGTCCATTAGCTGAACCCTTCTTCTGATTGGTCAATACATTCACCTATAATAAGATTAAAATAAATGTCATTCATAAAAGTTTCGCAACACAGCTCAATAACAAGCAACAAGACGATCATCTGAGGTGAACTGTAACATTGTAATTAATGAATTTAGTGACTAAAATCTGTTTTAACAGAGCTGTTCATGCCAGTGTTGTTTTTACAGGGTTCTACAATGAATGCACTCCCACCTAGCCCCTTTCCATACTCAATTTGATAACAAGAATAGAACGTAATTGCCATTTTAGCGAAACATGAGGTGTTGTTCTCTGCAGACTAAAGTCTCCACTGGTACAGCTGAAGAACATATGTTCGTTAAAAACTAGCAAATTATCTACCCTCTGAGATTATAATCCAGCTACCATTTTGAAATTTCAAATCATATCTCTTTGAAGTTGGCAGTTTTCACAAAAGAAAAAGCACCAGTTCTCTCAGATTTTCCTGGCGACTGGTGCTCTTAAAATATATGCCAGTGTGGCAGCTCTTAAGAGTATCCAGGCAAACCATTTTCCCTGTGAGACAGGATATTGCAGGCCTCTGACAAAGACAGGAAAGTGTTTATTTCTTTTATATTTGGAAGCAAAACTTGCCAATGTGCCAAAAGACTACAGGTTATTCGCTCGTTACAGAGACAGATGACTGGTGAGAATTTAACTTCAGGATCACTCTGCCTCAGAACATGGCAAGACTGAGAACCCCCATACTTCATATGAAATTGTTCAGGTAATACATCTTAGTTCAGTTTCCTTATAGCCTCCTACCATAGCAGTTTATAGCCCTTTGAGGACTCATCCACTCATAACTGCTAGACCACTGTCCTGCTTAAATCCTTGTTCACACAACCATACGCTGTGAATACATTCACCCTAGTCAGCCCTAATCAAGTTGTTTTCACTGTATTTGTCCACATAAGAGTCTTCTAGCAGACACAGACCCATTTCCCGTTATATCTAATACTGCTTGCAATCTTTTACAAAAACAGCTTTGTTTTGATGTCATGATTTGGAGATGTCATGAGTTGGACTGGGGTGTACAAAGTTAAAAATCACACAATACCAGGTTATAATCCAACAGGTTTAATTGGAAGCACACTAGCTTTCGGAGCGATGCCACCTGATGAAGGAGCATCACTCCGAAAGCTAGTGGGCTTCCAATTAAACCTGTTGGACTATAACCTGGTGTTGTGATTTTTAACTTTGTTTTGATGTCTCCGTGAATAGCAGACATTATGTCACATACTTACTCAGTCTGTTATAGTTTGTTGTATTGTGTTTCATTGAGGAAGTGAGTGAGAACTGTGTCTGTTGTATTGTGTGCTTCACTGAGTGAGATGTGTCTGTTACATTGTGCTTCACTGAGTGAGATGTATGTGCGTTATATTGTGTGGTTCACTGAGTGAGTGAGTTGTGTGTGTTTGTTATATTGTGTGTTTCAGTGAGTGAATGTGATATGCATCTGTTCGGTTGTGTGTTTCACTGAGTGAGATGTGTGACTGTTCGGTTGTGTGTTTCACAGAGAGTGAGATCTGTGTCTATGTATGAGAGAATAAATGGGATGTGTTTCTGTTTCTGTTGTGTGTTTCAGTAAATGAGATGAGTGTCGATAATACTGTATGTTTCACTGAGTCAGGGAGTGAGATGTGTTTCACTGAGTGTGATGTTTGTTATCTTGTTTGTTTCATTGAGTGAGATGTCTGTTATATTGCGTGTTTCGCTGAGTGAGATGTGTGTCTGTTGTGTATGAGTGAATAAGTGAGATGTGTTTCTATTGTGTTGTGTGTTTCACTGAGCGAGGTGTGTTTCTGTTGTGTTGTGTGTTCCGCTGAGAGGGTGAAATACGTGTCTGTTCTATTGCTTGTTTCTCTGAGTGAGTGAGATGCGTCTCTGTTATGTTTTGTGTTGCACTCAGTGAGTGAGATGAGTATTGATAATGTTGTATGTTTCACTGAGTCAGGGAGTGAGATGTGTTTCTGTTATATTGTGTGCTTCAGTGAGTGAGTGAGATATGTGTCTGTTATTTTGTGTGGTTCACTGTATACGTGAGTGTGATGTGACTCTTATTTTGTGTGCTTCACTGAGTGAGATGTGTCTCTGTTATATTGTGTGCTTCACTGAGTAAGTGAGTGAGATGTGTGTGTTATGTTGTGTGTTTCAGTGAGTGAATGTGATGTGTGTCTGTTATATTTTGTGTTTCACTAAGTGAGTGACTTGTGTGTGTACGTTATATTGTATGTTTCACTGAGTGAGATGTGTGTCTGTTATATTGTGTGCTTCCCTGTCTGAGAGAGATGGGTGTCTGTTATATTGTGTGTAGCACTGAGTGAGTGACAAAGTGTCTTACTTTGTGCTTCACTGAGTGAGATGTGAGTCTGTTATATTGTGTTTCACTGAGTGAGATGTCTGTTATATTGTGTTTTGCTGAGTGAGTCAGTGAGTCAGATGTGTGTCTGTTTTTATTGTGTGTGAGAGATGTGTGTCCGTTATATCGTGTGCTTCACTGTGTGAGAGAGACAGGTGTCGTTATATTGTGTGTTTCACTGAGTGAGTGAGATGTGTGAGTCTGTTGTATTGTGTGCTTCACTGAGTGAATGCGATGTGTCTATTAGATTGTGTTACTGAGTCCATGATTGGCATGTGTTTCTGTTTATATTGTGTGTTTCATTGAGTGAGAGAGGTGTGTGTCTGTTATATTGTGTGTTTCACTGAGTGAGATGTGTCTGTTATATTGTGTTTTGCTGAGTGAGTCAGTGAGTGAGATGTGTGTCTGTAATATTGTGTGTTTCACTGAGAGATTTAGATGTGTGACTGTTACATTGTGTTTCACTGATTGTGATGTGTGTCTGTTACATTGCGTGTTTCACTGATTGTGATGTGTGTCTGTTACATTGCGTGTTTCACTGAGTGAGATGTGTGTCTGCTTATATTGTGTGTTTCACTGTGAGTGAGATTGTGTGTCTGTTACATTGCATGTTTCACTGAGTGTTATTATGTGTCTGTTATATTCTTTGTTTCACAGTGTGTTATTACGTGTGTCTGTTTATATTGTGCGCTTCGCTAAGTGAGTGAGGTGCGTGTCTGTTGTGTTTCACTGAGTGTTACGTGTGTCTGTTATATTGTGTATTTCAATAAGTGAGTGAGGTGCGTGTCTATTATATTGTTTGTTTTGCTGAGTGAGATGTGTGTCTTTATATTGCGTGTTTCACTGAGTGTATGAGGTGTGTGTCTGTTATATTGTGTATTTCACTGAGTGACGAGTGTCTGTTATTTTGTGTGTTTCACTCAGTGAGTGAGGTGTGTGTATGTTTGTGTGTTTCACTGAGTGGGATGTGTCTGTTTACAGTGTGTTTCACTGAGTGATAAGTGTGTCTGTTATATTCTGTGTTTCACTGAGTGAATGAGTGATGTGTCTGTTACATTGTGTGTTTCACTGAGTTATTAGATGTGTGCCTGTTACGTTGCGTCATTCACTGAGTGAGATATATTTCTGTTATATTGTGTGTTTCACTGTGAGTGAGCTGTGTGTCTGTTACATTGTCTGACTGAGTGAGTGTGTGTGTCTGTTTATATTGTGTGTTTCACTGAGTACTGAGATGTGTGTCTGTTAGATCGTGTGTTTCACCTGATTGAGTGAGTGTGATGTATGTTTGTTTGTATTGTGTGTTTCACTGAGTGAGTGAGATGTGTGTTTCACTGAGTGAGTGAGATGTGTGTTTCACTGAGTGAGACATGTTCTTTTGTGTGTTTCACTGAGTGAGACGTGTTCTTTTGTGTGTTTCACTGAGTGAGCGTGACGTGTGTCTGTTATATTGTGTTTCACTGAGCGAGTGAGATATGTATGTTGTATCATGTGTTTCACTGAGCGAGTGAGATATGTATGTTATATTGTGTGTTTCACTGAGTGAGCTGTGTGTGTTTCAGTGAGTGAATGTGATGTGCATCTGTTATATTGTGTGTTTCACTGAGTGAGATGCGAGTCTGTTATATTGTGTTTCACTGAGTGCCTGAGTGTAACGCGTGTCTGTTTATATGGTATGCTTCACTAAGTGAGATGAGTGTTTGTTACATTGTGTTTCGCTGAGTGAGCGAGATCTGTGTCTATTATATTGTGTGTAGCACCGAGTCAGGGAGTGAGATGTGTGTCTGTTATATTATGTGATGCACTCATTGAGTGAGGTGTGTCAATAATATTGTATTGTGGGAACGGTTTTGTGGGAACGAGAGAGACTCACGTTTGGTATGTTGCCTCCCAGGTGCAAGGGTACGTGATGTCTCTGATCGTGTTTTCCGGGTCCTTAAGGGGGAGGGGGAGCAGCCTGAAGTCGTGGTCCATATTGGCACCAATGACATAGGTAGGAGGAGTGCTGAGGATGTTAGACAGGCTTTTAGGGAGCTAGGTTGGAAGCTCAGAGTTAGAACGAACAGAGTTGTTGTCTCTGGTTTGTTACCCGTGCCACGTGATAGAGAGTCGAGGAATAGGGAGAGAGAACAGTTAAGTGCGTGGCTCATGGGATGGTGCAGGAGGGAGGGATTTCGGTACTTGGATAACTGGGGTTCTTTCTGGGGAAGGTGGGACCTCTATAAACAGGATGGTCTGCACCTGAACCTGAGGGGCACCAGTATCCTTGGGGGGAGGTTTGCTAGTGCTCTTGGGGGGGGTTTAAACTAACTCTGCAGGGGCATGGGAACCCAGACTGTAGCTTTAGGGTGCAGGACCTGGAGTGTAGGGAGGTTAGGAATATGGCATCAATCTTAAAGGAGGGTGCCTGTAAACAGAAGAGTGGCTTGAAGTGTGTATACTTTAATGCCAGAAGTATACGAAATAAGGGAGGTGAACTTGCAGTGTGGGTTGGTACCTGGGACTTCGATGTTGTGGCTATTACGGAGACATGGCTAGATCAGGGACAGGATTGGCTGTTGCAGGTTCCAGGGTTTAAATGTTTTAGTAGGGTCAGAGGTGGGGGTAAAAGAGGGTGTGTGTGGCTTTGCTTGTCAAAGATAGTATTACAGCGGTGGAAAGGAAGATGGACGAAGATTTGCCATCTGTGGTAGTTTGGGTTGAGGTTAGGAATAGGAGAGGTGAGGTCACCCTGTTAGGAGTCTTTTACAGGCCTCCTAATAGTCCTAGAATCGTTGAAGAAAGGATTGCGAAGATGATTCAGGAGAAGAGTGACAGTAATAGGGTGGTTGTTATGGGGACTTTAACTTTCCTGATATTGATTGGGAAAGCTATAGCTCAAGTTCGTTAGATGGGTCAGTGTTTGTCCAATGTGTGCAGGAGAGTTTCCTGACACAATATGTAGATAAGCCAACAAGAGGTGAGGCCATACTGGATTTGGTTCTGGGTAACGAACCAGGCCAGGTATTAGAACTAGAGGTAGGTGAGCACTTTGGGGACAGTGACCACAATTCGGTGATTTTTACTCTAGTGATGGAGAGGGATAAGTGTGTACTACAGGGCAAGAGTTAGAGCTGGGTGCAGGGAAATTATGATGCGGTGAGGCATGACTTAGGATGCGTGGCTTGGAAAAATAGATTCCAAGGCAAGAGCGTAATTGATATGTGGAACTTGTTCAAGGAGCAACTATTGAGTGTCCTTGATAAGTACGTACTTATCAGGAAGGGAGGAAAGGGTCGTGTGAGGGAGCCGTGGTTTAATAAGGAATTGGAATCCCTTGTTAAATGGAAGAGGGCGGCCTTTGTAAAGATGAGGCGTGAAGGTTCAATAGGGGCGATTGAGAGTTATAAGGTAGCCCGGAAGGACCTGAAGAGAGAGCTAAGAGCAGCAAGGAGGGGACATGAAAGGTCCTTAGTTGGTAGGATTAGGGAAAACCCTAAGGCTTTCTATAGGTATGTTAGGAATAAAAGGATGACTAGGGTAGGAATAGGTCCAATCAAGGATAGTATTGGGAAGTTGTGTGTGGAGGCTGAAGAGATTGGGGAGGCACTGAATGAATACTTTTCGTCAGTATTCACTCAGGAACAGGACATTGTTGTCGATATGAATACTGAGGCACGAATAAGTAGAATGGATGGCTTTGAGATATGTAGAGAAGAGATGTTGGAAATTCTGGCAAGGGTGAAAATAGATAAGTCCCCTGGGCCTGATGGCATTTATCCTAGGATTCTCTGGGAAGCAAGGGAGGAGATTGCAGAGCCATTGGCCTTGATTTTTGTGTCCTCTTTGTCTACAGGAGTAGTGCCAGAGGACTGGGGGCTAGCAAATGTGGTTCCCTTGTTCAAGAAGGGGAGTAGGGATAATCCTAGTAACTATAGGCCAGTGAGTCTCACTTCTGTTGTGGGCAAAGTCTTAGAGAGAATTGTAAGGGATAGGATTTATGCACATCTGGATAAGAATAATGTGATCAAGGATAGTCAGCATGGTTTTGTGAAGGGCAGGTCGTGCCTCACAAACCTTATTGAATTCTTTGAGAAGGTGACTAAGGAGGTAGATGAGGGGAAAGCGGTAGATGTGGTATATATAGATTTTAGTAAGGCATTTGATAAGGTCCCCCATGGTAGGCTACTGCAGAAAATACAGAGATAAGGCATTGAGGGTGAGTTGGAGGTTTGGATTAGGAATTGGCTGGCTGGAAGAAGACAGAGGGTAGTAGTTGATGGTAAAGGTTCATCTTGGAGTGCCGTCACTAGCGGTGTTCCGCAAGGATCTGTTTTGGGACCATTGCGGTTTGTCATTTTTATAAATGACCTGGAGGAAGGGTTAGAAGGTTGGGTGAGCAAGTTTGCGGATGATACGAAAGTCGGTGGAGTTGTAGACAGTGAGGAAGGATGTGGCAGGTTACAGCGGGATATAAAGAAGCTGCAGAGCTGGGCAGAAAGGTGGCAAATGGAGTTCAATGTAGCTAAGTGTGAGGTGATTCACTTTGGTAAGAGTAATAAAAAGATGGGGTACTGGGCTAATGGTCGGATACTTGGTAGTGTGGAAGAGCAGAGGGATCTTGGTGTCCATGTACACAGATCTCTGAAAGTTGCCACCCAGGTAAATAGTGCAGTGAAGAAGGCATATGGCGTACTGGCTTTTATTGGTAGAGGAATTGAGTTCCGGAGTCCTGAGGTCATGCTGCAGTTGTATAAGACTCTGGTGCGGCCGCATCTGGAATATTGTGTGCAGTATTGGTCGCCATACTATAGGAAGGATGTGGAGGTACTGGAACGGGTGCAGAGGAAGTTTACCAGGATGTTGCCTGGTATGGTAGGAAGATCCTATGAGGAAAGGCTGAGGCACTTGGGGTTGTTTTCATTGGAGAAAAGAAGGTTTAGGGGTGACTTGATAGAGGTGTACAAGATGATTAGGGGGTTAGATAGGGTTGACAGTGAGAATCTTTTTCCACATATGGAGTCAGCTATTACAAGGGGGCATAGCTTTAAATTAAGCAGGGGTAGATATAGGACTGATGTTAGGGGTAGGTTCTTCACTCAGCGAGTCATAAGTTCATGGAATTCCCTGCCAGTAGCAGTAGTGGACTCTCCCTCTTTATGGGTATTTAAGCGGGCATTGGATAGGTATATGGAGGATAGTGGGTTAGTGTAGGTTAGGTGGGCTTTGATCGGCGCAACATCGAGGGCCGAAGGGCCTGTACTGCGCTGTATTCTTCTATGTTCTATGTTCTATGTATGTTTCACTGAGTCAGGGAGTGAGATGTGTTTATGTTATATTGTGTGTTTCACAGAGAGAGATGTGTCTGTTTTATTGTGTTTTGCTGAGTGAGTCACTGAGTGTGATGTGTGTCTGTTATATTTGTGTTTGACTGAGGATGTAAGTGAGATGTGTGTCTGTTATATTGTGTGTTTCACAGAGTGAGTGTGATGTGTGTCTGTTATATTGTGTTTCACTGAGTGAGATGTGTGTCTTTCATTGTGTGCTTCACTGAGAGATATGTATCTGTTATATTGTGTTTCGCTGAATGAGTGAGTGGGATGTGTGGCTGTTATATTGTGTGTTGCACTGAGTGAGATGTGTCTGTTATATTGTATGTTTCACTGAGTCAGGGAGTGGGATGCATGTCTGTTATCTTGTGTGTTTTACTGAGTGAGATGTGTGACTGTTATATTGCATGTTGCACTCATTGAGATGTGTGTCAATAATATTGTATGTTTCACTGAGTCAGGGAGTGAGCTGGGTTTCTGTTATATAGTGTGCTTCACTGAGTGAGCTGTGTCTGTTATATTGTGTGTTTCACTGAGTGAGTGAGATCTGTGTCTGTTATATTGTGTGTAGCACTGAGTGAGATGTGTCTTATATTGTTTGTAGTGAGTGAGATGTGTGCGTCTTATTTTGTGTGTCTGTGATATTGTGCTTCACTGAGTGAGATGTGTGTGTTTCAGTGAGTGAATGTGATGTGCGTCGGTTATGTTGAGTGTTTCACTGAGTGAGTGAGATGTGTATCTGTTGTATTGTGTGTTTCGCTGAGCAAGTGAGATGTGAGCCTGTTATATTGTGTATCACTGAGTGAGTGGGAATGTGCCTTACATTGTGCTTCACTGAGTGTGATGCTTGTCTGTTATATTGTGTATTTCTTTGAGTGAGTGAGATGTGTGTCTGTTACAGTGTGCTTCACTGAGTGAGATGCATGTCTTTTCTGTTGTGTGTTTCACTGAGTGAGTGAGATGTGTGTCTGTTATTAGATTATTTACAGTGTGGAAACAGGCCCTTCGGCCCAGCAAGTCCACCGACCCACCGAAGCGCAACCCACCCCGACCCATTCCCCTACATTTACCTCTTCATCTAACACTACGGGCAATTTAGCCTGGCCAATTTACCTAACCTGCACATTTTTGTACTGTGGGAGGAAACTGTGCCACCGTGCCGCCATAAATCAAACTGGGAGGCAACAGTGCTAACCACTGAACCACCATACTGCCCTGTACCACTTACACCTCTTTTTTTTTGTTAGATTCCCTACAGTGTAGAAACAGGCCCTTCAGCCCAACAAGTCCACACTGACCCTCTGAAGATCCATTTTCCTCTGACTAATGCACCTAACACTATGGACAATTTAACATGGCCAATTCACCTAACGTGCACATCTTTGGACTGTGTTTGTCATGTGTGTTTCAGTGAGTGAGATGTGTGTCTTTGACAATGTGTGTTTCAGTGAGTGAGATGTGTGTCCGTTATATTGTGTGCTTCACTGTGTGAGAGAGATGTGTGTCATATTGTGTTTCGCTGAGTGGGTGAGATGTGTGTCTGTTATGTTGTGTGTAGCACTGAGTGAGCTATGTGTCTGTTATATTGTGTGTTTCAGTGAGTGAATGTGATGTGCGTCTGTTATATTGAGTGATTCACTGTCCGAGAGAGATGTGTGTCTGCTAGATTGCGTGTTTCACTGAGTGAGTGAGATGTGTGTGTCCATTATATTGTGTGCTTGACGGAGTGAGATGTGTCTGTTGTATTGTGTTTCACTGAGCCAGTGAATGACGTGTTTCTGTTGTATTGTTTGTTTCACTGGGTGAGTGAGATGTGTGTCTGTTACATTGTGTTTTCCTGAGTGAGTGAGAATGCGCCTTACATTGTGCTTCACTGAGTGAGTAAGATGCGTGTCTGTTATGTTGTGTGTTTCACTGAGTGAGTGAGATGTGTGTTTGTCATGTGTGTTTCATTGAGTGCTTGAGATGTATGTCTGTTATATTGTGTGTTTCACTGAGATGTGTGTCAGTTATATTGTGTTTCACTGACTGAAGTGTGTCTGTTATATTTTGTGTTTCATTGAGATGTGTGTCTGCAATATTGTGTTAAAAATCACACAACACCAGGCTATAGTCCAACAGGTTCAATTGGAAGCACACTAGCTTTCGGAGCGTCACTCCTTCATGAGGTGCTCGTGGAGGGCTCAATCCTAACACAGAATTCATAGCAAAAATTTACAGTGTGATGTAACTGAAATTATACATTGAAAAATTCATTGTCTGTTAAGCCTTTCATCTGTTGGAATACTATGTCAGTTTCACTTCTTTCATGTGTAAATCACCAAACCTTTTTTTTAAATCTTTTTTTTTCTGACCAAAGAACACACCTGTGAATTAAACACACTAATCAGAACTTTGGATCCAGTCCTTCAGAATTCCCTACGCACCCTCATCCCACGTACTTGAATACTTTGACCAATAAAAAAAAAGCATACGAAACACCTTCTTTACTTTCCTATCTAGGAGCTATGAGCCTGCACTCCAAGGTCTCTTTGTACAACAACACTCCCTAGGGCCTGACCATTAAGTGTAGAAGTCCTGCTAAGATTCGCTTTCCCAAAATGTAGCACCTCACATTGATCTGAATTAAACTCCATCTACCACTTCTCAGCCCTTTGGCCCATCTGATCCAGATCCTGTTGAAATCTGTGGTAACCCTCTTCACTGTCCACTACACCTCCAATTTTGGTGTCATCTGCAAACTTACGAACTGTACTTCTTATGCTCGCATCCAAATCATTTATGTAAATGACAAAAATTAGAGGACCCAGCACCGATCCTTGTGGCACTCCACTGGTCACAGGCCTCCAGTCTGAAAAACAAACCTCCACCACCACCCTCTGTCTTCTACCTTTTGAGCCAGTTCTGTATCCAAATAGCTAGTTCTCCTTGTATTCCATGAGATCTAACCTTGCTAATCAGTCTCCCATGGGGAACCTTGTTGAACGCCTTACTGAAGGCCATATAGATCACATCTACTGCTCCGCCCTCATCAATCTCTTTGTTACTTCTGCTTTGTTCTTCGTTCTCTTATTCTCTCTGTTCTGCTGCTCTCTCTTTTTTCCCCTGTCTTCCCCTGTCTTCTGCTTTTAATCATAACTCAAACTGTTTCACTTCTTCTGCACTTTCCTTATAGTAATGGGAAGTTGCGTGTGGAGGCTGAAGAGATTGGGGAGGCACTGAATGAATACTTTTCGTCAGTATTCACTCAGGAACAGGACATTGTTGTCGATATGAATACTAAGGCACGAATAAGTAGAATGGATGGCTTTGAGATATGTAGAGAAGAGGTGTTGGAAATTCTGGCAAGGGTGAAAATAGATAAGTCCCCTGGGCCTGATTGCATTTATCCTAGGATTCTCTGGGAAGCAAGGGAAGAGATTGCAAAGCCATTGGCCTTGATTTTTGTGTCCTCTTTGTCTACAGGAGTAGTGCCAGAGGACTGGAGGCTAGCAAACGTGGTTCCCTTGTTCAAGAAGGGGAGTAGGGATAATCCTAGTAACTATAGGCCAGTGAGTCTCACTTCTGTTGTGGGCAAAGTCTTAGAGAGAATTGTAAGGGATAGGATTTATGCACATCTGGATAAGAATAATGTGATCAAGGATAGTCAGCATGGTTTTGTGAAGGGCAGGTCGTGCCTCACAAACCTTATTGAATTCTTTGAGAAGGTGACGAAGGAGGTAGATGAGGCGAAAGCTGTAGATGTGGTATATATGGATTTTAGTAAGGCGTTTGATAAGGTCCCCCATGGTAGGCTACTGCAGAAAATACAGAGATATGGCATTGAGGGTGAGTTGGAGGTTTGGATTAGGAATTGGCTCTCTGGAAGAAGACAGAGGGTAGTAGTTGATGGCAAAGGTTAATCTTGGAGTGCCGTCACTAGCGGTGTTCCGCAAGGATCTGTTTTGGGACCATTGCGGTTTGTCATTTTTATAAATGTCCTGGAGGAAGGGTTAGAAGGTTGGGTGAGCAAGTTTGCGGATGATACAAAAGTCAGAGGAGTTGTAGACAGTGAGGAAGGATGTGGCAGGTTACAGCGGGATATAGAGAAGCTGCAGAGCTGGGCAGAAAGGTGGCAAATGGAGTTCAATGTAGCTAAGTGTGAGGTGATTCACTTTGGTAAGAGTAATAAAAAGATGGGGTACTGGGCTAATGGTCGGATACTTGGTAGTGTGGAAGAGCAGAGGGATCTTGGTGTCCATGTACACAGATCTCTGAAAGTTGCCACCCAGGTAAATAGTGCAGTGAAGAAGGCATATGGCGTACTGGCTTTTATTCGTAGAGGAATTAAGTTCCAGAGTCCTGAGGTCATGCTGCAGTTGTATAAGACTCTGGTGCGGCCACATCTGGAATATTGTGTGCAGTTTTGGTCGCCATACTATAGGAAGGATGTGGAGGCACTGGAACGGGTGCAGAGGAAGTTTGCCAGGATGTTGCCTGGTATGGTAGGAAGATCCTATGAGGAAAGGCTGAGGCACTTGGGGTTGTTTTCATTGGAGAATAGAAGGTTTAGGGGTGACTTGATAGAGGTGTACAAGATGATTAGGGGGTTAGATAGGGTTGACAGTGAGAACCTTTTTCCACGTATGGAGTCAGCTATTACAAGGGGGCATAGCTTTAAATTAATGGGGGGGGGGGGTAGATACAGGACTGATGTTAGGGGTAGGTTCTTCATTCAGCGAGTCGTAAGTTCATGGAATGCCCTGCCAGTAGCAGTGGTGGACTCTCCCTCTTTATGGGTCTTTAAGCGGACATTGGATAGGTATATGGAGGATAGTGGGTTAGTGTAGGTTAGGTGGGCTTTGATCGGCGCAACATCGAGGGCCGAAGGGCCTGTACTGCGCTGTATTCTTCTATGTTCCAAGTTCTATCTCTCGCCTCTAACTTATGCTGCTTTATTTGCAATTGCATTCTGGCCATCTCTATCGGTTTGGGTTTTTTTCAGCAAGTTTAAATGCTGAGCTACTGCTTTACTTATCTATCTTTTCCTCACGGAAGTAGGCAGTTTCCATTTCCAGCTTGTCTGCTAATACCTGCAGCTTGATCTTATTTACCGATTGCAAACCTACCAAAGTCACCGCATCCACTTCCCCAAAACTGAAAGTGCCATTGCTATCGCAAGTTTTGTCTATTGACACAAACCAACACCCGGAACAAAGACACTAGTGCCTAACACGCTGTTTAACTTCCCACAAAGAGCCCCAATTCTGTAGCAGACTAGGCCAGACTACTCAAAACATTCTGATGCAGGCAGCCCAGACCATAACTTTACAATTTGTTTCTGTAAGTGGACAGTGAAAATGACCCGGACTGATTTGGTGAAGTCGACTACCACGGTTGAAACTGACAGAACATTTATTCACAAAATTGCACAAAGAAACAGGAAGAACAGAATAAAAAACCCTACATAACTCAGTCTGTCCAAACTAGACTTAAGTATGCCTTTCCGAACGTGCACAACAGTCCCAATAAGCAAACTCCCTTCAAAAACCAATATAAATGGATAACATGTTTACAGCTTGAAGTTAGAAGGAAAGAGAGACATTCCACTCAGCTCACTGTTGAACTCCCAACCAGTTCTGGACTGAACTGCTCAGCTCAACTAGAGAGCTGACCACTTCCCTTTCATTATGCAGGTCACTTCTAAAAGATGAACACTTTGGCTTGAAGACTCATCTGTTTACATATAAACAAAAGGCCTCACAAAATAATTTTCATTCCTGTGCCAAACCAGTCTGATCGGAGCTCGGCTGATCTATTACCACTCTGAAAATAAAATCAAGGACAGAGTATCCTTGAGCCAAGGAACAGCTCTTAGAAAAAGAAAGAACTAACTTTGTGACACTGAATTCGAAGAACCTTTTGTGCGGGTTATAAGTCAGTGTTTCGGTCAACTGCAGAGAATTAGAAGAGATAAAGAACTGGAGAAACAGGTGTTGTTACTGCCCCGCAGAATGTGGAATCAAATCCAGATGTGGCTTTTGATGTGCATCAAAATATGTTCAAATAATGACGATGTCCTTGATGAGTTGGATAAGTTAGTGAGCTAATTTTCGTCGGAGAAAAGAACGCAGTTGAGAATTTTGTTATTGCAGTATGACAACATATGTGTGAATCGGATGGGGAAAACGATTGCTATTGTACTTGAAGTAGACAGAAGGAGTACTGTTATGATAAAATAAACCCCTGTAGAGTTAATGATTTCAAATCCAGACAGGTGCAGAAGCAGGTGGAGGCCATGCTGAGCCAGGATATCATTGAACCGAGTCAGATCGAGTGGAGTTCACGAATTGTCTTAGTGCCCAAACTGGAAGGGACACAACAATTTTATGTGGATTATCAGACAGTCAACGGCGTTACAAGATTGGACTCATATCCGATACTGAGATTGAAGGACTGTATCGAGAAAGTTGGACAAGCCAGTTACATGACCAAATTGGAATTACTGTGTGCTTACTGGCAGGTGCATTTATCAGTGATGGCAAAAGAAAGTTCTGCGTTTGGAACCCGATATGTCAATAGTGATGCCCTTTGTAGTGAGGAACACACTTACCACATTCCAAAGTCTCATGAACAGAGTTTTGGCTGGGCTCACAAACTGTGCAGTCTACTTGGACAATGTAGTGATCTTTATGAAGTGCTGGAAAGATCAAATGATAAGGTTGGAAGAGATCTTTGAACGATTACAAGAAGCGAAACTAGTAATAAACTTTTTTTAAAAATGCTGAATTGGTGAAAGCAGAGTTGACATTCTTGGGACATAACATCAGTCGTGGAAGGTTGACAACACGGAAAGAAAAGGAGAAGGCTATCGACGAGTTTCCATGATGAACCTCAAAGAAAGAAGTGCTTCGATTCTTGGGACTAAGCCAATTCTATCAGAAGTTTGTTCCAAGCCGTGAACCGATTTGCTGAAAAGAACAGAAGTTTTGGTGGACAAAATACTGCCAGTAGCCATTTGACCATTTAAAAGCAATATTAACCACCGCACCGGTTTTAGCCCACACCAAACGTTTTGAAAATTTTCGAAGTTGCCATCAGTACTAGTGACATGGGTGTTTCTGATTTCTGCAGGAAGATGGTGATCGAATTGAACTGCAAGTTGGTTACTGCCTGAAGAATCTCAACATCCACCAGAGGAAATATTCTACAATGGATAAAGAACTATTGAGTTTGCTACTGGCTGTACAACATTTTAATGTGTACATCATGAACAATATATCGCAGATGTTTGTGTACAAAAATCACAATGCTTGTATGTAGTTGGAACAATTTAAAGACAAGAAAAGAAGATTATTTCATTGAAGTCTTATGTTACAGACTTTTACTTCACAAATCAAACACGCTTTGGTTAAAGAATGTGATCGCAGATGCATTATCGTGGATTTAACTGATAAAATACACATGAGACTGGTATCTAATCAATGTTATGCTTATGAGGGAAGAGTTTAATATGAACTTAGATTAAAGTCATAAGTTTGTTATGATAATGTGACTGAAGAATATATTTTTAAAAAACCATCTTTTTCTTAAGGGGATGGTGTTATGAAGTTTGTAATGCACCTTTAAGATAGAGAGGAAGCTAGCAAGGACTGATTGAAACTACAATGTGTGCTGAACAATTTGAAAATGTAACATTGGTTTGAAACAAATAGCTGGACTTGCGTTGCCATGGAACAAAGAAAACACAATCAAATTCGGCCAATCAGTTTATATTATCCCCGTGATACAAAAATCAAATCGCATTTGACTTTTAATGTTTGGGATGATATTAATCCAATGGAATAATCTGATGTTTTGTGGGACTGGAGGCAGATGCCTTAAACAGGTAGGCGGAGAACATCAAAGAGCACCAGCAAACAGACTGTGAGCTGAATAGCTGTCTATACCTGTCTATAAGCAATTTGTGTGCAGTGGAACGCCAAAGTCGACCTCGAGGAATATACAGAGAAAGTTCTGCATCCGAAGATGATAACTGGGCATGAAATTGATTTTGCCATAAATGTAGGAAGGAATTTATCGGACCAGTGTAGTAGAGTGGGAGGTAAAAGATAAGTTGAAGAGAAGGGAGTTGTAAATAGCTGTTGTTTTAATTTTCTCTGTGGGACTTTCAGAATATCATTGTTAATTTTTACTTTAAATAATGAGAGCTGGGTAGTCCTTTGCCTCTCGAAATTTAACAGATTACGGCGATAGGTGAGCTTCTCTGTGTATTGGGTTTAAATTAGCCGAACATTTACCCCATGCCACAACAGTGCCCTTTCTTCTGAATGATTTGCAACAATGATATCACTGCAGATGAGGGTAATTTGGACACCATGGAAAGTGTAACAACCTGAATAACATGACGTTTGTCAGTAATTTTCTGCTACTTGGAAGTTAATTGCTTCAGTCCTTCCTCATTGATATGTTTGTTTAAGCATTTGATATACTACTGAACGGTGCTGCGAAGAACAACTTTCATGACTTGAATAGTAAAGACGTGGAACTATAATTGCACGAGTGTGAAAGCAGCACAACGGTGAGTCCTCTCACTGTCGCACAGCAAAACAGAGAATGCTACTGAATTCTAAAAGGCTTTAAAGCATTTGAGGAGAAATATTAACGTTTAAAGTCCAATGACCCGTCCTCAATACAAATTTGATTAGGGATTTTAAAATCAATGATGTAATGGCGGGAAGTGGCGAGGGGCGTGGCGGGACATGCAAAGGGCGCAACCTTGAATTAAGGACTATTTTTGATAATATAAATAGCTCTCTTTCTGTCATGTACTTTGGGGAAATTGCCTTTCTTACATTGTTTTTCATATTACTCCTGATACAAAGCCATGTATTTGACTTTTAACTGGTCTCTGGCAATTTGACGAAGAAAACATGGTAGGCCGTGACACCTACATGTAGTAAATTGTTTCTTTTCAAAGATGCTTCTTAATTGGGTTGACAGAATTAGTCCATAGCACACAGTCCAGCCTTCAATCACCCGCTTTTAATAACAAATGAATACATGTTTCTATATTAATGGGTCCGAACCTGCATTCATTGCCGTTCACTTTAAATGATGTTCTAATTCCTTGTGAGAGATATTTTGTGATGCAGTATTTCGCAGTCTTGGTGTTCCTAAGGTTTGGCTAAACATGCTGTTTCTCTGTAATATTTTTTGAGATTTTTCTTTAGTTAATTTGTTATCCTGTCACTAAGTTGAGAGGAGAATTGATCACTTTTAACTCTAACTAAACTTTTTACAAAGTTCAAAAAGCCTGCTAATATTCAAACCAGTTTTAACTCGCTCGGTACAGATAGACCTAACACTTACTCGAGACAAATGAATAACCAATGAATGTAGATATACCTACACAGTAGAGTATGTATTAGATTTGGTTCTCCCATTCAGCATTGATGTTCTCATGGCTCCTTATCAACCTTTCACACTTTTATTCTCGGCATGTGTCTATTAAATAAATACTGATCTCATTTAAGCTATTATTTCAGGATATACTTTATGGAAATGGGATGACTGCCTCCTGGGAGTTTGCTGTTCATACTCACCAATACGATCATTTCCTTTTAAACCAAGCATCTCTTCTTAAAATTTTCAATGTTGGATGTCATTCTTAAGTTATGGTTTAAAACGCTTCAGAGAACGAAAACGACATTTATTTTGGTTATCACAGAATGAAAATGTTCAGCTGGAAAATCGTAGAAAAATGTAATTGGTCTCAAAGCATTATTTGTTTATCTCTCCGCCAATGCTGCAAGGACTATTGAGTTCCTGTCCCACTTTCTGCTTCTACAATTAGCTAATTAATTTCAGCTTTATTTTGGTACGAAACGATCCTTAACCCTCTGGAAATTAAAACACCCAGAAAAGCTCAACTCCCATCATGATGTGTTAACTTTGAGTAGAGAAATCCAAAATTTCACTATTTAAAGAAAACAAATTCAATTTATTCTTTAAATCTAAAACTGAACATTAAACAGCAACTCTGCACAAGTCTAAGCACCCCCCTTCTCATAACAACTTCTTCTCTGCGTCCAACTCTCAAACAACATTATTGTTCCAATGAAACACTTATTCAAATTAAGTCAACTTAATGTTATGATGGTGTGGGTGTATACGGTATCTTTAAGAGATAGAGGTAGCTAGCATGGAATGTCTGAAAGAACAGGCGACTGACTGTATGGAGTTTGCACGTTCTCCCCGTGTCTGCGTGGGTTTCCTCCGGGTGCTCCGGTTTCCTCCCACAGTCCAAAGGTGTGCAGGTCAGGTGAATTGGCCATTGCTAAATTGCCCGTAGTGTTAGGTAAGAGGTAGATGTAGGGGTAGGGGTAGGGGTATGGGTGGGTTACGCTTCGGCGGGGCGGTGTGGACTTGTTGGGCCGAAGGGCCTGTTTCCACACTGTAAGTAATCTAATCTAATCTAATCTAAACAGAGTGTGCTGAACAATTTTAAAATGAAGGCTTTATTTGAAACAGATAGCGTGAGTGGCGTTGTGATGTTACAAAAGCAAATTCAAATTCTGCCAATCATTTCAAATTATGTCCCAAATACAAAAATCCAATAGAATTTCAATTGTACTTGTTAGAATGACAGCAAACAAGGAAATCATACGATGTTTTGGGCTATAAAACTGGACATTTTGAACAGTTGGAGGGAGGACAGCAAAAAGTAGCCAAGCAACGACGAACAAACACAGTCTGCTAGCCGAATAGCTCTATTCTACCTGTCAAAAAGAAATTTGTGCAACAGGACACCAAAGTCGCTCCAGTGGAAAATTTAGAGAAAATTGGACATCTGGAGACGATGACGGGGTTTGAAATTGATTTTGCCATAAATTTAACAGGGAATGTATCAGATCCATATTTCAGGTTGGGAGGTAAAGTATGGGATTAAAATACAGGATTTGTTGTTTTCAATGTTCTCTGTTGATCTTAAAGAAGAAAATTGTTAGTTTTTACTTTAAATAGTGAGATCCAGTCAAGTTATTTGCCTCTCGAAATTTAACAGATTATGGTATAAGGTGAGCTTCTCTGTGTGTTGGGTTTCAATTAGCAGAGGGGTTAATCCCTTGTTGTAATTTAAATTTCAAAAACACTTCGCGACTTTTGTCGTTTGTGACATTCTTCTTGGCGCTGAAGATCTCCCTGGGTCAATTTTTTTTAACTGCGATATTGTTCACAGAAAAGGTACCTCTGACGGAGAGTGTTTGAATGGCAGTTTCTCTGTCGATTGTGGTTACTCCGTCGAACGATCAAAAGTGAGGAGTGTAACTGAACATGCCGCTATACAAATCACGATTGGTGAGAGAGGACAGCTTGAATGAATGTGATACTCCAATTGTAAGAAATGTCTACGACCAAAGAAGTGATTTGGGATATCGACGGGCTGAATGTAGATTGTTTCCTCGACAGGACATAAGTCGTGTGAAAGGAGCAATGTCAAATTTCTCATTGATAAGCTCTGTCCCATAATGTGCCATCAGCAAAAATATTCTGATCCAGTGTCCACTGGAATTGTGAAGATATGTGGACATTCCACACTGTCTTTAATATTTAGATGAAATTTGTTTGATAGTTTCAAACAGGCGTGTTCGAGTTGGGTGGCTACAAAGGAATCCTTTTTATTCAGATAGATGCACAAATTCATAAGCATCATTTTACCTTAGTGCCTAACTGCGTGATTTACTATGTTCACTGGAAACCGTTATCTTTACTGATCAAATTATCAGGCAAACTGAAAACAATTTTGACACCAAAAGTGCTGTGTGAAAGTCGAAATGAATTATGTTTAATTTTACCAGGCAGAAGAATGTTTTCTGATGGAGAAAGACGTGAAACTAAAATATTGCACAGAACCATTTCTTGCCTGAATTCATTTCATAGGTTTTACCTGACGTATCTCCGAATTAATAACCAAGGAGATTTTGCCATATTTTTCAACTCTGCTCTGAATTTGCTCTGTGTTGCTGCATAAATACAAGGATTTAGAAAGCAACTAAAAAACGATAAGATATTACCAACTTCAGTCGCGATAAATTTAGGGTTTGTGAACTTGCCTCGGTAATAAACAGTATTTGTTATTTTGGTAACACCTAAACTCACCGCATTTGTCAACCAGAGCAAGAGAAAACTTACTGATATTGAGAATAATAAAGTGATGGACTTCCTGCGGTTCTCCATTTCTGAGTCACATTTGGTGCTCCGGAGTTCAGTGCGGGTTCTATTTGCCAGGACAATTCGTTGGACAGTTAATGAATTACACAAGACGATCAGTGTGAAAGGAATCCAAATGACACAGGCGCTGTAAAACCAGACATAACCTATACCTGCAGAAGAGGAAAAGAATGCTGCCCGTGACCGGCAGCCCCACTGCACGTTGTTAATAATTTTCTCAGATTCATAAGCAAACAAAACTGGTACTTCCTTCAATACGATCACAACCGTGATAGTTATTACCAGAGTGACTGCAGTTCTTTTAGTGCAATATTTTGTTTGAAACTTCTGGCAACAAATCACGACAAATCGGTCAAAAGTGAAAGAAACAATGCACCAAACAGATAAATCGGGAGTGACAGCAGACATGTATATAATAACTCTGCAAACAGGAGTATGGGACAGGAATGATAAAGGAAAGTGATAACTGAAGATGTGATAGACTATTATATTGTTCATCAGGAACAGTAGATCTGTTATTGCCATGGCCAACATGTAAACAGTGATACATTTGGAAAGGCCGCATTTTCTTTGTGAAATAATCCAAATTGTGGCCAAGTTCGCTATGAGATAGAATAAAAAAAAATCATCAGTGCCTGATTCAAATTAAGTATGATAACGTCGGTCAATTACATGTGATTAAAACATTCAAAACTCATTTAGTCATCTAGTGCTGACATCAGTTTGTAAGGGGGTAAAAGACATTCGAAAAATAGGCAAGACCATTAAGAAGCATTGTCATCACACCCACAAGATGAAGCAAACGCAGAGATTAAAATGCGAGGTCGATCATAAAAATTCTCCAAATGAGTTATTATGAAGATTACAGCAAAGAAAGTGGTCTCTTGACTCAAGTATGCAAATAAACAAAAGAGATGACAGGGATCAACACCGGGAGATTACCTATGAATCAAAAGGCCCGCCTGTGGGGCAGTGGCTGTGCCCATTAGCCCGGATTGAGAAAATTGGATTTAGTCCCGCCTGCTTCAGAAGTTTCTAAACTATCTTTGAGCAAGTTGATTTCAAAAAATTGGATGAAAAATGTCAACTTACCAGGAACAGCTACACATGCAAGTAGCGGGTAATAAATCTCTTTCACCAGTAGAATTGCAGCCTTCATCATTTTGTACAACAGTGAATATTTCTGAAGAAGCTGAAATACTATGATCAGTCGCAGTCGTGGCACTGGAAGGGAATCTGTATTTATGCATGCATCAATCCTTCGGGGAGTCAATCATTTACATTAATCACAGTTATATAACAAAGACAGAGAATGTTCTTTGGCTGAAATAGTTAAATTATCAAAACACGCATTACAAATGAAGTCAATTTTTTGTAAGGCCTACCGGCACTAAAGTTGAGGTTAGCTCACAAGAGCATATTCTCACGAGAATCACTTTGATGTTCATTGAATTCTTTCACATAAACATGCTACCGAAGGACGCTTCAGTTGCTGTATTTATTGCTCAAACATATTTTTCACACCACTAACATCAACCAGCTCATCTTTCAGGAAATTAGTTGGCTTCACCATTTGCTCCCCTCCGCAACCACTATTGTCCCACATAAATATCTTTTAGTGCGCAAGATAATATTTTTGTGATCGCATGCATGAAATGCAAGAATGAAATTTGCGAAGTAATCCCATATGTCAAAATGTTGCTATGAAATTTAATTCTTTCATGAATGGAAGATTATTTTTTTTGAAAAGACCGTGGTGGCTGTGTTTGCTCACCAGTCTTATTGGTCCAGCAGCATTTTCGCAACCATTCTTCCAGTGTTGCTTTGTTTGCTTTTCTTCTGCATGTTCCCGGATAGCTCATCTCCATAATATGCGTGAATACAGTCGCATTCTGCAAAAGATATCATTCAAATTGCATGTTTTCACCTTTATGCTGTTTTATGTGTTATGGTCCAGTTCATACGATTGTATAAAATTGTATACAGTTGCATACGATTTTGATTCGGTCCAATTTGGAATACTGCGTCCACTTCTGGTCAACACATTAACAAAAGGATGTGGATGTTTTGGAGAGGGTGCAGATGAAATTTATTAGAATGCTCCCTGGTATGGAGGGCACTAATTACCAAGAAAGGTTGAGCACATTCGGATTACATTCGTGAGGAAGATCGAGGTTGAGGGGGTCTAGCTGATGTTAACAAAATCATGAGAGGTATGGATAGGGAGGATAACAAGAAGGTTTTTCGCAGAGTGCGGAACTCTAATCTTGGAGGTCAAGAGTTCAAAGTGAGAGGGGAAATTTTAGGGGAATCTGCGTGCAAAATTATTTACGCAGAGCGTGCTGGGTGCCTGGAATGCGTTGCCAGTGATGGTAGGAGAGGTGGACACGATAGCGTCGTTTAAGATGTACTTGGACAGATGCGTGAATGGGCAGCGAGCAAAGGATACAGACCCTTAGAAACAAGGTGGCAGCGTTATGTAAAGGATCTAGATTGGCGCAGGCTTGGAGGGCCGAAGGGCCTGATCTGGTGCTGTAATTTTCTTTATTCTTTGAACTTTTTCTATGCATGTGTGTTGTGGATTTTCCAGGAGTGATGCAGTTAGCCCAACCATTGCATTTTCAACAAATGAGAATTTATTTGCAAGATTACCGATTAATACAAAGAAAAGAGAACAGAATTTATAATATCTTTATTGAACCGAAAACTGAACAGTTTTCCCAACTTAACGATGCTGTTCCAAATACCTGCGAAAATCGCCATAAATATATCTTTGCTAAAAAAATGGAAAATGCAATATTGGTTTTTACAGGTGAAATGTCAGAGAGAGGGAGGATACACTTTCACTTTTCTTTTTAACTTGAATGCGTTTTGCTTGAGGTAGTATCTGTTAGCTAGAATTAAATTGGCACAAAAACCCTTTAAACCGAGACACCCTGGAACCCATGTCTTTACAATCGTTCTAAATATTTAAAAAACTAATGATCCAATAACCTTGTTTAAGGAGAAGCATCATCCCAAATGGAGGATCTTGATGTACTTGTTCACCTGCATGACAATTTCTTCGAGCAAGAATTCTCTCCCTGTCCCACTGACTCCTTCACACGCTTTCAAAACTCCACCTTCACCTGGACTCTGAACTTTCACCTGAACTATACATCTTCATTAGAACTATTGGCCTCACATTGGTCGCCTCAATTTCTCTATTCCTCAGACTATTTCCCTATTAACTGATTCAATTCCGTGCTCTCTCAGATCCAACCCGAATTGTTTTACTAATCCTGTCACCAAGTGTGGTGCTGTTGTTGTATGCACTACTCACATCTACATTACAATTGTTGAGGGCCAGCTTTGAAAACCTGCAGCTACCTCTACTAGGACCATGATTCTGCCATGGCGTACACAACTGTCACGACCGCTGTTTCATCCTCTGATCTTCTGTTGACTGCTTCCACGCTCATAGTCTCCCAGCAACACGCAGCCCAATTCTACCTCATTCCAAAAATTCAGAAACAGGACTTCCCAGGCACTTAGTGGTTTCTGTCCGTTTTTGCCTCTGTTCCAACCCCGATTCAATGTTTTTTTCTCCTCTTCTTCTGTTCATTCACATTTGTATCCGCCATTCCCTTGACACTATATTCAAGTTTCTGAATTTCCAGTTGGCAGGCTGCACTCAGATATTTCTTTCACTTGGGACATTCAATTCCTTGACACCTCCACCCCATCAGGGTGGTCGCAGGGGTTCCTGATAATTCTTGAAAAAAGAAGGCCCCATCTACCATGAACGTCTTCTGCCTGGCCTAGCTTGTGATCACCCTGAACATTTGCAGTTTTAAATCATCTCACCTACTCCACGTTCCTGCATGGGCCACAGTGAAACCTGTCTCTTTGTGGGCTGTGTGAAACTTTCCTTGTTCCAGTCTGACCACAGGTCCCACCCACAGCTCTTTCTCCGGGATGTCCATGATTTTATCCATGCTGCTTCACTGTCTCGAGTGGAATTTTAAACGTTTATCTATTTCACTTCCAATTTCCACCCTGTTCTCATCGTCACCTCGTCCACCTCTGACTTGGTCCCTTCCCTTCCTCAAAAAATCTATTTGGATTTCTGGTGATATATTGCCCACCAATAACCACGATAAGCCCACTGACAACCACATTTAGATTGACTATATATTCCGCACCCTGCTTTCTCTGAAGACTCTATTCCATTGCCCCTGTTCATCCGTCTTCATCACATCTTTTCTCAAATTGCCAACTTTGGTGGGAGGACCTTCGAAATGTGCACCTTTATACTCTACTCAGGATTCCACAGCACTCTGGCTACAGGGTCCCCAGCTGGATTCGATCTGTCTCTCACACGTCAGTCCTTCCTCTCTTTGCCCTTACATCATCAATAGAGTTCACCTTATCCTCACCCACCAGCATCAACATCATGAAAAACATTAGCCGCAATTTCCGCCATTTCAGCAGGTTGCCAAAACGAGACACATGTTCTCCTCCATTCTTTGTCAGCATTCCGCAAGGACCATTCCAGCCGAGGAACCCTTGTCTATTCTGTGACAATGCTGTCCGTTTAACAACGTTATTATATCCTTGGATTTTTAAAGAGAGGTCGTAAATGCAGAGGTGTCGCGCAGTCTGGTAAAAGCCTAGTTTACCAAAGGCATGGGAGTGCCTGTGTCTTTCAGTTCAGGTTTTTTTCCGGTTTGGTTTAGTTGTGGCAGTCACAAGATGTTTGAATCGAGGATAGGGCAGTAGACTTCATCGTATGGTTCCTGACTGAGATTCTCTGAAATCTCTTTGGATATTGTTCCCTGCTGCCTGGAAGAATCTGTGTTTGAATTTACCCTTTGTGTAAGGGTATGTTTATGGAATGATACCGAATTAGTACATTTCCTTATTTGTGGTACTGAATCGGTTCCAATAATTTTCCAACAGTGACGTTTTTCTCCATTCCATTATCTTTGGTTCGTCTTTCAACTGCAGTGTTAAAATGAATTCTGTTTTGTTTTAAGCCGAGTGTTTTGACCAGCTGCACCATACCTGGAATACCCACTTATTATCTGCTTTGGAAATCAGGAAGTTAGGGTGTAAGCAACACGGCGCCACAGTCTCATGGCACATTCTGTAGATTTGGAGATTCTTTAAATCTTGCCTGTTTACTCCCTCACTCTTCACACTCCAAGGTATCATTCAGGGTTTTATCTGCACTTCACTGTATCTAGTCTACTCTATTAACTGATCGCAATGTCGTGCCCTCCACCCAGGGGGAACTTAAACACAGGTCATGTGACCACTTCGTTGCCCCACTACATTCTGTCCACAGAGACCACCCTGTGGCTTTTCAATTCAACACACCACCGGATTCTCTGGCAAACATCTCCGTCTGAGACTTGCGGCAGTGAAGCTCAGCACAAGTTACAAAATCAGCACCTCATTTTCCACTTGCGAACCCTACAGCTGAATATGGAGCTCATCGATTTTAGCGCTCTAGCACCTTCCCCTATGCTTTTGCTCAAACCCACACACCAAGTCTAGTCATTACATGAACCGATAGCACACACTGCCCATTGTTAGTACATTGTGTCGATGTTGTGGTTTGACAGATTATTTTGTCCTGGTTTCTTTTCAGAGAAGTTCATACCTGTCCACTGAAGAGTATTCGTGAACACAGCTTGTGAAGTTTTGAGTTTGTTTTAAAAGTTGGAACAATGGAACAGTCTGATTGAGTCACGGACCAGGTCTTTTTAGTTCGTTTCTGCTTTCTAAGTCTAGACCGAGGGGAAAGCTACTGGGGTTCACAAAACAGTGGGAAGCTTCATTCAATGTCTCTTAGTTGCTTCTCTGTTTAAATTTTCACATAATGTTTTCTCTCCTGCATTGGAGTATGCACGGTACAAACTGCGTCTGAATTTTCCTTTATTTGCCATTTGTTTAGAGGATGGTTCTATATTGGAACAGGTGATTAGTCACAGTTGCAATTTCAGTAATTCTGGTAATGCTTCCAATCCTCATTGTTTTTACGACAGTTTTAAGAAAATTGTGCTTTGCTTCACATCGAGTAGTTTCAGCAGTCTCGTTGCATCTTGAACAACGGTTTTAAAATGCGAAAATGTGTGAACTAACTTGCTAAAGATTTTTGAGGATGTCTGGTCTGGCCCATAACCCCATTAATAGCTATTTATTCCCTCAAGCTAAACTGCAATCGGACAGCGGTTTTTCTCTCATTGTCTATATTATGGACAAGGCCAATCCACCTCAAAGCATTTCAAAAATGTATCGGGTGCCTAACTTGTTTTAGTTACTATAATCAGTTGTAAGTAGGATGTTCCAGGAGTGGTGCAGCTGACTCAGCCACACAGGTGTAATCAAAACTTTTACAGACGACTGAATGAAACACGAGCCGAATTTAGAATAACTTGACTTATCTGAAAACCCAATCGAGCCTATTGAAACTGAATGACGCAGTTCCAAGTAATTATTACATCTTCATAAACACCCCTAGGCATATAAAAGGTAACACAGATTATTATAGGAGAGATGTCAGAGAGAGAGAGAGAGAAAGAGAAAGAGAGACTCTCTGCCTCTGATCAATCATGTTTTCATTCATTAATTCAAATTGTGTCCCATTGCAGGCAGATTATCTCTCTCTCACACACACACATGCACACGAACAGAGACGCAGCCACATACATATATACACAAACAGAGACACAGACGCAGCCACATACACATTCACAGACAGAGAAACCATAGTAGTATGAACGCATACAACATCAAATATACAATGAACAAAGAATATTCACAGCCCAGGAACAGGGCGTTTGGCCCTCAAAGCCCGAGCTGATCCAAATCTACTGTCTAAACGTGTCGCCTAGTTATTAAGCATATGTATCCCTCTGCTCCCCATCTAGTCATGCATCTGTCAAGAGACATCTTGAATGAATCTACTTTGTCTGCTTCTACTACCTCTGCTGGCAACCCTTTCCAGGCACCTATCAAACTCTGTGTAAAGTACTTACAGCGTGAATTCCTCATAGGCATTTCACCTCTCACCTTGAAAGCTTGACCTTTCGTTATTGAATCCTTCACTCTGTGAAAAACCTTTTCTCTATCTACCCTATCTGTACCATTGGTGATTTTGTACACGTCAATCAGGTCCCCGCTCAATCTCCTTTTTTGGTAATGAAAACAAACCTAACCTACTCAACCTCTCTTCATACCTCCCTTCCATACCAGGCAACATCCTCGTAAACCTTCTCTACACCCTCTCCATAGCGTCCACCTCCTTTTGGTAATGTGACGACAAGAACTGTACACAGTGTTCTAAATGCGGCCAAACCAATGCGTGTACAATTTTAACATGACCTACCAGCTCTTATACTCAATACACCGTCCAATGAAGGCAAGCAATCTGCCTTCTTGACCACTCTATCCATCTCTGCAGCAATCTTCATTGTACAATGGATCTGAAATCCTAGATATCTCTGCTCATCAACTTTTCCCAAGGCTCTTCCGTTTAATGTATAATTCACTCTAAAATTAGACATCCCAAAATGTGTCACCTCACATTTGCCTGGATTGAACTCCAACTGCCACTTCTCCGTCCAACTCTTCAAGCTAACTATATTCTCCTGTATTCTTTGACAGTCCCCTATGCTTTCTGCTACTCCACCAATCTTCGTATCATCTGCAAACTTACTGATTAGACCAACAATGCCCTCTTCTGGATCATTTCTGCATATTACAAACAGCAGTTGTCCCAGCACTGATCCCTGTGGCACACCACTGGTCACCTTTCTTCATTTCAAGAAACTCTGTTCAACTACTACTCTCTGTCTCCTGTTGCTCAACCAGTTCTTTATCCACCAACTAGAACACGCTATACACCATGTGACTTCACTTTCTCCATTAGTTTGCCATGGGAAACCTTCTCAATCGCCTTACAAAACTTCATGTGTATGACAACTACAGACATTCCTTCATCTATCAACTTGGTCACTTCCTCAAAGAACTCTATTAAGTTGGCAAGGCACGATCACTCCTCCCCCCGCCCACACAAAATCCGTGCTGCCTATCACTCAGAAACCCATTCTCCTCTAAATATAAATGGATTTTTTCCCTCAGTACCTTCCCCAGCAGCTTTCCCAGCACTGCCCTCAGGCTCACTGGTCTGTAGTTAAACAGAATATCCCTACTATCTTTCCTGTGCAGGAGGACAACATGAGCAACCCTTCAGTCCTCCGGCACCTCACCTGTGTTTGAGGACTCTACAAAGATATTTGACAGGACCCCGTTTATTTCTTCTCTCACTTCCCTCAGCAACCTTAGATCGCTCCCATCCGGTGCTCGGGAGTTGTCCACCTTAATAATCTCTAGCCTACACAAAAACTCAGACACTTATAGACACACACACAGACACTCAAAATGCTACGGTATATTTTCAGGGAAGAAGCCAATCTTTTTAATAAATTCAAGGTCATTTGCACTAACTGTGCATGTCTCTACTTGGTGCTCAGACAGGCAGAGGGCTTTTGATTAATCACGTCTTATTTCAGTCGTTCAAAATATGCCTCATTTTTCTCTCTTTCACACACACACGCGCGCACACACACACACACACACACACACACACACACCAACACACACACACACACACACACACACACACACACACACACACACACACGGAAAGAGACTGCAAAGTTTAGCTAAGCTCATGGTGATTTATTTGGACCAGATAGAGGTGAATCCTATTTGGTGTTCATTTGATTATGAGAATCACGGGCAGAGTAGGTACGATGTAACTGCTTCCCTTAACCGATTGTCAAGCACAAAGATAGTAAGAACAACTAAAGTTTCATTTTGAGGTTATGGGCAGGGTAATAGGCGGGACTGAGGGAAAACGTTTTAACTCAGAGAATGATAGGGTTCCGGAATGCTCTGCCCAGGAGGGAAAGCTGAGGCGGGAAGACCACAACTATTTAAAAAATTTGCAGGATATGGGCCTGGTGTGGGAAAGTGTGCTCATGTGGTTTTAGTAAATGTTTGGCAGTAGAGACCTGAAGGGCTGAAGGCTGTTTTTGGTGGTCTGTTATTCCATAAATCTATAGGTCTGCCTGAGGAATCAGAAATCACATTGGATCCAATCTCTCTACAAAAAATGAGAATTTTAGAAGTGTTACAGTGCACAAGGAAGCAATTTCAGCCAGTATTTATGTACTGGCTCCTAAAAGGAGAACGCAGCTGCAGCCGCCTCTCTGTCATCCTCTCCATTCATCACTTCCAAATATACATGCAACTCTCTTCTGAAATTTCCTCCACCTCCACTGGAATGCACCTCCACTGCCCTCCCAGAAATTGCATTCTAATTCCTAACAACTCTGAGTAATAACACCTAATGGTACAACAACAGGGCAGTACAAAAGCACAGGGACCTGGAAGTTTAGGTGAATATTTTCGAATGGTTGCACAACAGTTTGAATGATTTGTTAAGAAGCACATTGCAAACCCTAGCAACTCTTGGCCTAAAGGGATTTATCCTTATCTCATTCCCACCTCTCTTGTAGAAAAGCTTGAAATTATAATCCCATTTACTGACCTATCATCAGGTTGAAACTAAATATCCTTCTTTACCCCGCCAAAATAATTCATAATTTTCGACACCTCAATGAAGTTAAATCTTCACTGCACCGAGGCGAACAAGCCCAATTTCTCTAATCTTTCCTTATATCTAAAATCCCGCATCCTTGGTGGACAGTACACACTGCCGCTACTGTGCACCAGCGGAGGTGTGGGTGAAGGACTGCAGATGTCTTGCCAATTAACTGGGCTATATTTCCTGAAATAGAGCATTGGTGGAGTTACACCAACTCAGGCAATTCGGATGCTTTCCACTGTAATCCTGAGTTGTACCTTGTAAAGAGTGAATGGCGTCTGGGGAGTCAGATGTTGATGTTCTCGTAAAAGTCTTCCAAACCTCTGAACTGCTTTTGCTACTTTTGTATTTATGTGGCAATAAGTGCCTTGCATTCAGTTTCAGATCAAGAGTAAAGTAGAGAATATTAATCGGGCGTGTTCAGAAGCAGAGAGAAGCTCCCTGTCTTCAAAAGGATGGATTTGATCTTTCTTGACGACAGATCTTCATCTGTTGCAGAACAACCCTGCTGGTAGACATGTTCCCTGAATTATATTCATTGATTACTGGAGAGTGGTTATAGGATGTCACATCAGAAAAGTATGCTGTTTGATGTAACCTTGCCATCATTAGCGTTCACTGATATATTTTCCCTTCTCATTTAAGTGGATTTAAAAACCTGATTCTCAGTAAACATTAGTTCCCTTCTGCCAGGATATTCTGTACACTTCAGACAATAGTGCAATGGTGCTGTGGATGGGGTACTGATGTGGCGACCTAAGACTAAAGTTAACAATATGGTCGCTTGGATTCTTTGCAAAGAACACAAGATGGCTGAAAGGGTCTGTCAGTTACATAAAGCAAACGTGCATAGCTAAACTTATTATCTTCATATGGATATATTCCATAAGATGAGATTCTTCAGATGAAGCAATATGATAGAGGTCAAACAGCTCTCTGCAAATAGACAGTTGTCAGTATATAAGCATTTTGAAAAGGATCGTTTTTTAAGGCATAGTTTAACCGCGGTCCAAACTTTGGTATTGACTGCAAGGTAGAAAGAATAGTTTGATGCTGCTTTCTTCAGAATTGTTGTGATAATTGAAGAATTAGGAAGGCAACGATCGAGCTAAAAGTTAATTCTATTCCTTAAGGAAACGTTTATCATCAATACAAAATCGTAATGTACTGTTCGGGAAGGTAAATTTATACTGAATCGTGTAAATACGACATCAAAAAGTAACAAAAGCACAGAAAGTGGGGGTGGGATGGGGAAGGCAAATGAAGTCACGACTGGGGAAAGATTAGCAATTGGAACCTAAACTCAGATTTTGATAATTCGAACAAATTCGTACATCCAAAAATTAAGGCACATTAAAATTCAAAGTACAAAATACAAAATGGCTGTGCTTTAGTTATTTGTGGCACAGTGGCACAGTGGTTAGCACTGCTGCCTCACAGTGCCCGCGACCTGGGTTCAATTCCCAACTCAGGCGACTGACTGTGTGGAGTTTGCACATTCTCCCCGTGTTTCCTCCGGGTGCTCCAGTTTCCTCCCACAGTCCAAAAATGTGTAGGTTAGGTGAATTGGCCATGCTAAATTGTCCGTAGTATTAGGTGAAGGGGTAAATGTAGGAGAATGGGTCTGGGTGGGTTGCGCTTTGGCAGGTCGGTGTGGAGTTGTTGGGCCGAAGGGCCTGTTTCCACACTGTAAAAAAATTGTTCGGCACAACATCGTGGGCTGAACATACTGTTCTATGTTAATGAGTTTCATTTATGGCTTGAGAAAGTTGTAACGTGGTTGAATTTCACTCTTTTGTGTGGAATTCGAAACCATGTTCTTATTCAGAAAAGAGAATTAGTCATAGAACATGTTTAGAGTGGGAAAAGCAAAGGTTTATTTTCAAATGAAACTTCAGTTTAAAATCCAATTACAGGAAGTAAGTAGCATAAACAACAGTTGTAAGTCAGACAGCCCGTTGCTTTTTTGTCTTAGGCTGAAGTGAGAGAGTTACTATTCTCCAATTGTCAGCTGTTGATTATATCAGTATTAATCTTATCACATTTATAGCAATTGATAGAAATTAATGTCCTTCCTGATCTGCCACTCTCAACTTAATACAGAACTTGGAAGAGTCCTTCGTGAGAAACATTTATTGAGGTTTTTCATCAATAAAGTGTTGCAACTGACAAACATCTCCGAAGGACTAAAACTGAAAGAAACTTTGTAAGACCGCAAACACACATGCTGGAGATATCTGGCAAACATTCTGAGATTGCAGGAGGAGCTTAGGCTGTCCACCGAGTTATCCATTATCGATTGCATTTCTTTTCAATTGTTTATTTATGTTCGGGATATATGCCTAACAATGACATTGATGTTGCATGCAATTACTGTAACACGAATGGAAGTAAAATCTTGCATTTCCCTGGGGAATCCAAAGCATCATTGACCTTCCGCTCTGAGCTGTCAAAAGGGGGAATTTCTACTCCATCCCAAACCTGGATACGGGGTAGTCTCTGGCCTTTCACACATATGTGAAACAGAGCTTTGAAGGAGCGAAGGAACGCGGAAATTCAGGTTCCCCTATGATATTTCTCCCTGCAACAGATCTTCTTGCTATTTTGAGCTTCCCGAGTCTTATTAAAAATGCACTTGTCCCCGCAATGAGTGAAACACCTTGGAGTGAGAGGTCAGACGTCAGGCAGTCAGGGGGTGCGCCACATTTTGATAGAATACATGGGCCTCTTGATAACATTGCAACCAAAATATAAATAATATTGACCCAGTTAAGTGCCTGATCAATTGTAACTCCTGGGATTTTCTCAACAGCTATTGACTCATGGAGATTTTTTTGACAGGCTTAGGGAGATGCTTGAAGTACTTACTGGAAATGTTTAATTTATAAGATCAAGTGAGACTCAGTCCAATCTTCTTCTGTGTTTTTTGAAGCTGATCACCTCATCGAACATGTTGCATCATAAGAGTGAATGGATATTTCAGCATCTGTTTAAACTGGTTTCGGAACATAGTCTGTGTCACAGCATAAATAAGTGTTTGTGCAACAACTCAAGAGCTGCAGCATGAATCCCATTTCATGTACAAGGTCAGACAGCCAAAATGATACATCACTGAATAAATACATTCGCTCCCATAGAGAATAGACCATTAACATTGTCCACAACAACATAAAATTAGCCGACAGTACAAAGAGTAAAATGATGAATTTCATTAGACTCTCCAGTTCTGGATCTTTGAAATTCTTCTCACTTCTCCGGGCCCGAAGTCTTCTGCAGGGTCTACTGGTTATTAAAACTGTCTGACAGTTAAAGCATTCAGAAACAGGAACACATATGGTCAGAATGTAATGCAGAAAATCAATTCTTGTCCAGAGCAATGTCACCTGCTTCGAGAGAACAAAACCAGCGAGCCCTCTGAAGATTATACATGAAGTACCAGAAAATATTCTTTAAGCAGCTCAGTGCAGTCACTGTTCCCAGAACGACAGCTGCTGTTTCCTCATTGCAATATTTATGTTTTTATTTCTGGCAACAAATGGCCACAAATCGATCAAAGGTGAATATGACGGCTAACCTGACAGAACTGTCAGTGGCTGCATAAAGCAGGATAGCGTGGATATTACACACAGGAATGGAATACAGGAAATAAAATTGCTCCCATTAAACAATCTGAATGGTTCTCAATATGACATTGAACACAATGACCATTAAATCTGCCATTGCAATGGCTTCCAGATAACGACTGACGGATCCAGAGAGACCACATGATCTGCGCAAAAGGATGAGGATCGCCATGATATTAGCTGTGAGGATGAGAGGTACATGTTTAATCTAGTGATCAGTTGAATTTTAACATGACAATTAATTCTGCATTGATACGAATAGAAATATTGGCCCATCATGCAGATGAATGGCAGCACAGTGAATCAGTGGCAATCAGTGCTGTCTCACAGCACCACGGATCGAGATTTGATTTCAATCTCGGGCGAGAGTCTGTTTGGAATTATCAGGGCTCTACAGTGGTTTCATCCCACGTTACAACAATGTGCAGCACAGATGATGTGGCCATAGGTGATGTAGATTAACAAGGGTAGCGATTGGATCTTGGTGGAATACTATTCATTGAATTACTGTTGGGCTGAATGGCCTGCTTCCATGTTGTAGACATTCTAAATGACAGTCGTCATTACATGGCTGTTATCTTATTCACAAAACTACAACCGAGAAAGTTTGTCATCTCTATGCCCTCTACAATGATTTGTCGATGTGTTCTCAAACTTGTGTTATTTTCGCACTCTTCCCAGAAATTGACAATTCACTGAGTATTCAGTTGCCTCTCTCTGTGTTCTCGAAGCATTGTCTTTAAACACTTAATTATTATAATTATTGTAACTAGAGCAAAGAAGACACCGAGAAATGAGGTTATTGATCGAATAGGAAAATGGATAGAACAATTCACAAGTGGTAGTGGGTTCCTGTTGTGAGATAAGTATTGACTCATAATCATTTCCAGATTCCTACTCCTTATGATGATACTTTCAATAGAATTTTTCAAGAGTCATCAATTCATCTGTTATTCTGGTCTCTGTTTTGAGATTCTGAGCTTTAAGATCTTGTGGGTGTCTCCTTACCTCACAATCAGCGTTCAACTTCTGCTATGGAAAAGTGAGGGTATGCATTATCCATGGCTTGATGTTATACCAGCCATTTCTTGATAAAACACAAAACGAGCGCCTCTCAATGATATTGAGAGTTTTTTTGTGTGTGTGTTTGGGGAATGAAGGACGAACCTGACAATCTGAAAGTGACGTCACTTATTGTCATAGTATTAGAATGGTGCTACACAGAAAGAGATCCATCACTCTAACTCGTCTTTGCAGACCGGATAACACAAATTAGTCTAGTCCCATTTGCCAGCAATTCGCCCAAACACTTTCAAAACTTTCCTATTTATGAAGCCATGCCGATGCATTTCAAATAGTGTAATTGTACCAATCTCACCACGTCATCTGCAAGCCAGTTCTCAACCTGCCCTCTCCAACTCCTTTATCTGCACCTCCCCGAACACCCACCCCAAGCGTTGAAGAAAGATGATCCCTGAAACGTCGATTTCTCCATCTGCTGATGTTACCTAGCTTACCTTGTTCATCCAGCCTCCCACCGTTCTATATACGCAGCACCCTCTTCATGAGAAAATGCCCTGTTGTCCCTTTTAACTATGTCGACTTTCACGTTAAACATATCTCCTTTACCTTTCAACTCCTTGTCACTCTATTCATGACAGCCATGGTTTAGAAATAAAAATCTATAAGGAAATCCTTCAGCAAACAACTGTTGCAGGGAGGAAAGCTACAACCTTTACTGACATCTCAAATTCCGGAAATGTACTTGTAAATGTTATCTGAACCATTAACCGCACTAGATTAATGGTGTCCTCGACTATCTCAGTTTTGTGCCTTTATCACAAAAACACAGTGCAAAAGTTGAACTCTCAGTAAACAGGATGGATGTAAAATATTTGACTTGAAAGACAACAGAAATCCTCGATAAATCAGTGAATTCCCAAACATGAATCTTTTCAATTGTGTGCACACTTCCACAGTGTCTACAGGGTTTCATCTGGACATACCGGTATCCTCCCAAAGTCCAGAAATGTGCAGGTTAGACTGAGTAGCCGTGGAAAATGGGATGATAGGGAGGAGGGGTGTTCTGCACTTCACAGGGTTGGCGCAGACTCAGTGAGCTGAACTTTCTACACTCTCAGTATCCTATGTGAGCCTACTGTAACAAAAATAAAGTAATGAAACGGCAAATAACACACACGAATTTACATTTAAATCAATACTTTATGTTAAAAAAAAATGCCCTGATGAGTCCGAGGCAAAAGTCTCAAAAATCAAAAGTCCTTTATTTCAACAACAATCCTGATTAGACTGGGCAGCAGGTTAATACATAGCAAATGCTGCAGCGACCAGGAGTCAACTGAGAAGTAAAGAAAATAAGTGGAACAAACTCATAATGGTGACTATTTAGTTTTTAATACCTCAGCCCGTGTTGTTGAGAATAGAAATTCTACTAAGGCTACATTGCGGCCAAAATGTATTATTCTCCTTCACCTTCATCAGACTTCTTTCTTGAAACCATAAGAAGTAGGAGCAGAATAACACAACTTAGTTCATCTAGACTGTTCCACCTTTCAGTGAGATAGTGACTCTGCCAGAAGGATCTGATCATCCTCGAACATGCATCATGCCTGTCTCCCACAAGCCTCGATTCCCTTCCTGATGAATAATCTGTCCAGCCCGTCTTTGAACATACATGATGACTCATTTGCAACAGCCCTCTACATTGAAGAATTCTACAGACTTTTGAGAGACAATTCCTCGTTATCGCAGCCTCTAATGGGAGACATTATAGTGAGAGTGTGCTCAACAGTCCCAAATACTCTCCACATGCAGTTTGTTAGTAAAACTAAGAATCTTGGAAGTTTAAATAAAATCATCACAACTTCTACATTACAACGAGTACAAAACCAAACCTACCACTCCGATGAGGAAATCTCTTTGAGATACTGAGAATCTTGAGGAAATATTTTTCTGTGGTGAGACTGATACTGACGCTAGCTTCTGAAAGTTTGTGTGAAGAGACGATACAAGCTTCAAATAAAAATAAAAATGCAGACGTGATAATTAAAAATAAGTTATCAAAAAGAACGCTGTCAGGATCTGGAGCTTCGTCCATGAAATTGTAGTTGACACGATCTTAACCAAGACTCAGTTCTTTTGATGGAAAAGAAGTTAGAATGGAAAAATCTTTTGATCAATAAAAAAGGAGTGAGAATGGCGATAGGAATATTTCATATATTCATCAGTTGCTTGGTAAGCTGGATGGCAGAGGTCAGAACTGTTGTCTGATGTGATTCTGTGAGCAAAAGAAAACGTGTATGTGACAGAGAAACCGAAAGACGTGACAGAATGTATAGAAACAGAGAGGACTCTGCCAGAAGGAAGAAAACAGGTATATCGAATTGAAAACGCGACACTAACAGCACTTTGTGAGAAAGACAGGATCCTGGGGTTGAGTAGAGACTGAAATAATTGAGGGAGTCGAACACAATGATGATAATTTTTAGTTTGAGACCCCTCCCAAATGAGACAATTTGATCGATGCGAGCACAGGCGTCATATAAACTTGGTGTCACTTAATTAGTGACTGACCAGCATCTGGTGATTTGCAGTTAAAGGAAGCTTATATCTTTGGAGTCTGACTGGGAGAAGAATAGATCATCAGAGTGTGGATTCGAAAAAGACACGGATGAGTTTTGATTTTTCAATGGTTTCAGGCGGATTGGAGATGGACGCAGTGATGGAGGTGGTTGGACACAGTCAGTTTAATTTATGGACTGGACTTGCTGACTTAATATGGTCGTACACAGTCCTGCTCAAGCTGATGGTGTCATTGCATATTGCTGGGTATGAAGATGAGAGAAGACACTGGCCTCAGTTTTCCAAAGGTTTGCTGAAGAAGTCGAGCAGCACACTGCTGCATTTTTTTCCACATTGATCATAACATGATTGAGACTTTCCAGGACAGAAACAGTAGCGAACATTGGTGACACCATCGTTAATTTTCTATCGTTTTACTTATACTTTTGATGGATCTGAAAGTGAAGTCAAAACTAAACTTTGATCGCTAAATTGTGATAGATGCAGTCGAACAGGCAGAGATTTGTTTTGTTGATGGTAGACCTGCTAGGCAATGGTAATTCATTTCAAATCTGGGGAATACTGCAGACGATTCAACCTCGAGTTCTGTTATGCCCAGTGCTGACACCTAGTTGCATGTTGTATTTACTAATCAAGGGAAGGCAGTCTTCACGATCCTGTCTATGTGTGACTCTACTTTCAAGAAGCAATGAACCTGCACTCCACAGATTAATTAATCAGCAACACTCCCATCATAACATCATGTTTGTGAGTCGTGCTATGATTTGCTTTAGCAAAATACAAGACCTTGCATATATCCAAGTTAAACTCTATGTTTCACTCCTCAGTCCATTGATGAAGATCCTGCTGTCATCTGAGGTAAGCTTCTTCACAGTCCACTGCACTTCCAATTTTGGTGTTATCTGCAAACTTACTAACTATACCTCCTATGTTCACATTGAAATCGTTTATGTAAATAACGAGAAGTTGTAGATCCAGTGCCAATACCCGTGGCTCTCCACTGGCCACATGCCTCCAGTCTGAAAAACAACCCTCCACCCCCACTATCTGCCTTCTTGCTTCGAGCCGCTTCTGTATCCAAATGATTCTCTCTGTATTCCATGAGATCTAACATTGCTCACCAGTTCCCATGGGAAACCTTGTTGAACACATCAGTGAAGTACACATGGATCTCGTTCACCATTCCTCCCCCGTCGACATTCTTGGTTACTCTTTGTAAAAAGCCACGCTGACTATCCACCATCAGTCTCTGCCTTTCCAAATACATTTCAAATCCGGTCCCTCAGAATTCCCTGTAAGAAGTTGCTCACCACTAACGTCAGGCGCACTGGTCTATAGTCCCCTGATTTTTCAAAACCACCTTTCTTTAGTCCTGGTAACGCATTAGACAACCTCCACTCTTCTGACGCTTCATCTGTGACTATTGATGATAGAAATATCTCTACAAGAGGCCCAGCAATCACTTCCCTAGCTTTCGACAGAGTTCTTGTGTATAGCCGATGAGGTCCTGGGAATTGATCCGGTTTTATGCGTTTGAAAACAACCAGCACATCTTCCCCAATATCGACATTTTTCAAAATGTTATCATCTAATTCTTTACACTTTATATCTAGCATCTCCTTTTCCACTTTAAACATTGATGTTAAATACTTGTTTATAATCTCCCCCATTTCTTGCACCTCCACACGGAGGCGGCATTGGTAATCAGTTGGAAGTATGGAGATTCTCTATTCTGTCCTTAGTTAGCTTTTTGTCCTGAATGTATTCATAAAAATCCTTTGGATTTTCCTTAACCATATTTACCAAAGCAATCTCATGTCCCATTTTCGCCTCCTCATGTCTCTCTGAAGTGTCCTGTTCCTGCATTTATGCTCTTCTAACGATTCGCTCAATCTATATGTCTGCACCTGACATATGCTTCCTTCTTTTTCTGAACCAAAACCTCAACTTCTCCAGTTATCCAGCATTCCCTACATTTACCTGCCTTTCCTTTTAAGTTAACAGGAATATGGTGTCTCTGGACTCTCATTACCTCATTTCTGAAGGCTTCTCAAATTTCAGCTGTGCGTTTATCATCGAACATCTGCCCCCAATTCGATTTTGAAAGTGATTGCATTATACCGAAAAAAAAAGTTACCTTACTCCAATTTAGAACTTCAACTTTTAGATCTGGTCTACACTTTTCCATTACTAATTTAAAACTGGTAGAGTTATGGGCAGTGTCCTCAAAGTTCTCTCCACCAACCAGTGTCACCTCAGTCACCTGACCTGCCTTATTTTCCAAGAGTAGGTCAAGTTTTGCACCGGCCCTACACGTTACATCCACAGACTGAACAGAACATTTTCTTGTACACACTTAATAAATTACTTTCCATCTAAACCCTTAACACTGCGGCACTCCAACTCTAAGTTCGGAAACTTAACATCCTGGAACATAATCACTCTGTTATTGTTACAACTAACTGAATTCTCCTTGCAAATTCTTTTCTCATTTTCACGCTGACTATTAGGGGGTCTATAGTAAAATCCTAATAAGGTAGTAATCGTTTTCTTATTTCTCCCAAATAACTTCCTTGATGCATCCCCAAGAATATCCTCCCCAAGTACAGCTGCAACGTTATCCTTTATATAAAATGTGGCTCCTCCTCAACTCTTGCCCCCTTTCTATCCATCCTGTGGCATTTTTATCCAGGTCTAATAGCTATGATGTTCCTAACTATTCCCTGAGTTCATCAGCCTTCCCTGTTAATCCTCTTACATTGAAGTGAATGCAACTTCGTTTTTTCAGTCCTACCTTGTTCTCTGTTATGTCCCTGGCTGCACAGACTGTCTGGGTCGCACCTTTTCCCAACTGCTCCAGTGTCAGATTGATGTCTTCTCTCACTATCACCCTTTGTCCCATTCCTCCACATTGCAAGTTTAAATCCTCCAGAGCAATTCTGTTAAACCTCCTGCTCGTATCTTAGTCTCCTTCCAATTCAGGTGCTTTCCATCTTTCTGGAACAAGACACGTTTTGCTCTGAAACAATTCCTATGATACAAAAAACGTGAACCCTTTTCCCAAGCAACAGATCCGCAGCCACGCATTTGTTTACTCTATCCTCCTATTCCTACCAACGCTAGTTCGTAGTACCAAGAGTAATCCAGATTTGTCTACCTTGAGGACCTCCTTTAAAATTCATGCCGAACTTTCTGTAGTCTCCCTTCATAATCTTTCCGTTTCCCTTCATTTGTCGTTGATTGCAATGTGTATAATGACCCTCTCCTAGACCCTCTCCCCTTTGAGAATATTCTGCACACTCGGTTAGACACGCTTGATCCTGGCACCAGAAAGGAAACACGCCATTCTGAATGTTACCTGCTGAGCTCAGAGACGTCTATCTCTGCCACTGATCAGATAGTCGCTATCACAATGGATTGCTTGCAATTAACGTGTCTCCAATTGCATCAGATCCTGTCGTGATACCAGAAACTTGGCTGTTCGTGCAACATTGCCCTGGGAGACTATCATTCCCGATATTTCCCAAAACAACTTCCCTGTTTGAAATGACGAAAGGTACAGACGACTCCTGCACTACTTGCCTACTTGTCCTTTTTTTTCTGGAGTTAACCAATCTAACTGACTGCATCTGCACCTTTTCTCCCTTCGTATCACTGTCACCCATCACACCCTCAAGCTCTTGTAAATTCATTAGTGCCTCTAGCTGTTGATCCAAATGATCCATTCGATCTTATAGGATTCGCAACCAAAAATATTTTCTGCAGATATAATCCTCAGCAACATGTAAACTCTCTCTAAACTCCCACATACGTCAAAAGAGCATACCACGCCCCAAAAGACCATCTTCGTTCCCACACAATCTGAAGACCTTGAAAACAGCACCGTTTTATTGCTCTAAAGAAAATTGCTGCAGCCTAACTGAATACTTGTGATTTACTTTTTAAAAAATTTAATCAAGCTACAAATCTCAATAGAACGTATAACCCACTCCATTCACTCTTTCATATTTAAAACAATGCTGCACTGACAAACTTTGCACTTACCTGTTCCTGTGCCGTGATGGCTCCCACACAGGTTCCTCCAAATCAGTTGCATAGTACGCACTCCGATGTCCAGAGATATATGAATGCAAACAAAAGTAACTGCGCCGAACCACTGTTTTGTCAGTGAGCAGTGCAGGTATATTTATCTCTCTCTTTCACTGACTATATCCTGCCATTTTTCTGTTCGTCTCCCTTTTAAAAGTATCGTTGTTCTGACTTTTTATTTTCTCCATACTTCCAACACAATGCCACAACATATAAAACACTATTTGGAATGCGATCAAATCACCTTAAACACCTAAAATATCTTAAAACGTGAGAAGCTCTGACAGTCAGAATATTTCCGGTCATCCAACTTGGATTACCCAGAATGGAATGAGGATTGAGGGAAGTCTATGAAGGTCTTATTTTTTTCTCTTTTTTGGAGGGGCTACAGTGTTGCTGTGGTGTTCTGCACAGTTTTATTCTGCAATATAATGTCATAGGCTGATTTTGACACTGACGCCAATATGTTTCTCTGCAATAATTTGACAAAGCAAAGCTTTTGAAGGGACCTTCATGCATTTCTTTCTTCATTTGGTGGTAGAAAGCGGCTGATTTCAATGAAACTGGGACAGCAGATGTGGAATTCATAAACAGTAGGTTCTTAATGCGAGATCTTTTTAATCAATGCAAATTTCATCAGCTACTGGGGTGGAATGAAAACATCTGAGAACATTTTTTCTCAGCTTCTGGATAAATTCGATGCAAACAACAATAATAAATGTCTAATTCTAATTGTCGATCGATTAAATCAATGTCGACCATCTTCCCAGGAATGGGAATGCATGCACTATTTACTGTGCCGCTTCAGTCATGTACTGCAGGCACACAAATAATCCTGATGAAGGGCTTTTGCCTGAAACGTCGATTTCCCTGCTCCTCGGACGCTGCCTGAACTGCTGTGCGTTTCCAGCACCACTCTAATCTAAACTCTGATTTCCAGCATCTGCAGTCATTGCTTTAGAAACACAAATAAACCGTCAGGGAAGGAATTCAAGGATTTTGACCCGGCTACAGTGATGGATCGACTGGTATGTTTCCAAGTCAGAGTGAAGATTGCATTGGAAGACAATTTGAAGCTGAGTGGCTTTTCCATGTATCTGCCACGTTTGCCTTTTCAGATCACTGTCTGTTCAGACAATATTGCCTGTTATCCTTACGTGAGGAATAAGAGAATGATCAGGGAGAAGGTAGGACCGATCAGGGATAGCGTAGGGAATTTATGCGTGGAGTCTGAGCAGATAGGGAAGTGCTAAATAAGTTTTTTGCTTCGGATTTCACCAAGGAAAGCGAACTTGTTCTAAATGAAAACTTAGAGGAGCTGGGATACAGTCTTGACTAGATCAAGATTGATGAAGTTGATGTGCTCGTAATTTTGGAAAACATGAAAATTGATAAGTCTCCAGGGCCAGAGCAGATTTATTCTAGGCTGCTGCAGGAAGCGAGAAAGGAGGTTGCTGAGCCGCTGAAGAGAATATTTGCTTCGTAACTCTCCACAGGAGTTGTACCCGAGGATTGGTAGGAGGGGAATGTTGTTCCTCTTTTCAAGAAGGGCAATAGGGAAATCCCTGGCAATTACACGACGGTCAGTCTTACGTCTGGTCAGCAAAGTTTTGGAAATAATTCTGAGGGACAGATTTTTCACTATTTGGCAAAGCATAGTGAGATAAAAGGCAGTCAGTATGGCTTTGTGAGGGGCAGGACATGCCTCGCAAAAGTTATTGAGTTCTTTGAAGAGGTGTCAAGACAGGTCGACGACGGTCGAGCAGTGGTTGTTCTGTAAATATATACGTAAGCAAGGCGTTTGATTGGGTTCCCCATGGTTGGCTCATTCATAAAGTCAGGAAGTATGGGATACAGGGAGATCGGCTATCTGGATTCAGAATTGGCTGGCTGACAGAAAGCAGAGAGTGGTTGTAGATTTAACTTATTCTGTCTGGAGGTCAGTGTTGAGTGGGGTCCCGCAGGCCTCTTTTCTTGGGCCTTTGCTCTTTGTGGTTATTATAAATGACTTGCATGAGGAGGTTGATGGATGGGTTAGTAAATTTGCAGATGACACCAAGGTTGGAGGTGTCGTCGATAGTATAGAGGGCTATTGCAGGCTGCAGCACGACATAGACAGGAGACAGAGCAGAGCTGAGAAATGGCCGATGGAGATCAATCTGAAGTGATGCATTTTGGAAGGTTGAATTCGAATGCTGACTATAGGATTAAAGACAGGAGTCTTAGCAGTGTAGAGGAACAGAGGGATCTGGGTGTGCAAGTACATAGATCCCTCAAAGTTTCCACCCAAATGGATAGGATTGTTAAGAAAGCATTTGGCGTTTTGGCTTTCATTAGCACAGGTATCGAGTTTAAGAGCCGCAAGGATTTGCTGCAGCTCTGCAAATCCCTGGTGTGACTACACTTGGAATATTGTGTCCAATTCCGGTCGCCCTACTCCAGGAAAGATACAGAGGCTTTGGAGAGGGTGCAAATTATGTTTACCAGGGTTCTGCCTGGACTAGAAGGCTTGCCTTATGAAGGCAGGTTGAATGAGCTCGGACTTTTCTTTGTGGAGTGAAGGAGGAAGAGAAGAGACCTGATCGAGGTGTGCAAAATAATGAAAGCAATATATAGAATCAATGCCAGGTACTTTTCCCCGCTGCAGGATTGACTGGTACGAGAAGTCATAGTTTGAAGATATTCGGAGGAATTTATAAAAGAGACCTCAGAGATAGGTTCTTTACGCAGAGAATTGTAAATGCATTGAATGCTTTGCCAGTTGTGGTGTTGGAAGCAGAGTTCATTGAGGACATTTAAGCGACTGCTGGGCATGCACATGGATAGTAATGAGTTGAGGTGTGTGTCGGTTAAGTTACTATATTTGGCATTAGGATTAAGTCTTGGCACAACATCGTGGGCCAAAGGGCCTGTTCTGTACTGTAACTATCCCTCTCGTCATACTTCCAAAGTATGGTGCAGGTGAATTTACTCTCGAGTTTAAACTGTGATTCGATGAAGATGGTTAGTTTGGAGCTGACAGACGTGACCATGTCTCTGGTATTTCTGAAAACTGATGACAGTACAGCGTATACCAATCACAACGTGAAATCAGACACATATCATGGGATATGATCAAATGCAGTGAACAGCTGTATTCACTATTCAAAATCAGTGCAGGATGGATTGTAGGGCTGAGGATAATCAACATAGTTGCAGATTGCAGAATCTGCAGCTGGCTTCACTCACAGTGTCATATCGACTTTATTGTGTTACACCTGTATTTTTCACAAGCCACTGAATGTCATTCTGCCAACAATTCAGAAATAATCAGCACTTATGGAGTAACTCAATCTCAACAGCTTAACATCATTTAGTACATCTTGTCTAGTTTTTGCATAAACCTCCTTCTTCCCCGTAATGAAAAATGCAAATTCTGTAAGAAACCACTTTTCCATTACTCTATCACTTCCTCCCTGTCTGACAGGGGCATTAGTATCATGGACACACAATATTTGTTCCGTAGTGATATAATGATCATAGTGATGATAATAGGAATAAGAGATGAAACAGAGATGGGGAGAATATCCTTTGATCCATGGAATCCAAAAAAACAGACAAGACCGTTTGATTCGTCGATTCTGGACTGTCAAAAATGCAACACTACGTACACAAATTCCACTTTCTGGGATTAGGCTCACAGGCAATTATTGTCATCTGGGATGTGAATCTTGGAAGAACAAAGAGGGCACAATAGATAGTACTGCTGCCTCACAGCGCCAGAGATCCGATTTCAATTCACGCCTCAGGAAACTCTCTGAGTGGATTTTGCACATTCTCCCCTTGTCTGCGTGGATGTCCTCCGGGTGCACCGGTTTTCTCCCACAATCCAAAAATATGCAGGTTAGGTGAATTGGCCATTCTAAATTGCCCGTAGTGTTAGGTGAAGGGGTTAAATGCAGGGGAAACGGTCTGGTGTTAGGTGAAGGGGTTAAATACAGGGGAAATGGTCTGGGTGGGTTGCGCTTCGGTGGGTCAGTGTGGACTCGTTGGACCGAAGGGCCTGTTTCCACACTGTAAGTAATCTAATCTAATCTAAACAACGGAAGCAGTTTCAACAGAGACCTCCAGAAAAAGTGTACAAGAACAACCAGATTCACCAAGATCCATTCTGCTTCGGTTTAACAAGAAACATGGCCAGCAGCCTCGTATAATAATTTATTCTAGACGTAGGCTTGGTAAATGCCCCTTTAGCAGATCCGAGATGCAGCCAACCCTTTGTGTTTGTATTCGTATGTAATTATGAACAATGGAACTTCTGTTTTCCAGCAAGCTTATTAAGGTATTGAGAACCTCAGAGGAGAATTGAGAAAGCTCTGGTTTTTTCTCCTTGCGACCTGGTACTGATGCAGCCCATCATTGCTGGAGGAGAAATGAGTACAAGTGAGTACTTTATTGGACGGGAGTACAACTCCTTGTAATTACTGACACATTCAGATGAACAGGTGGAAACCACGTCAAAGCCCAATATCTTTTTGTTACGTTCATATTGACTGTAACTTAATATGTCTTAGCTTGAACAGCAGTATTAGTTCAGTAATCCTTAAAAAGTACTTCTTACGTAAAAGATTAAAAGTGTTTGTTTAATGATCCAGAATCATTACTTCTTGGTGTCATTCAAGGAGGAAGACCTACCCAGTCAGCATTTTCTATCTCCATGCTGTCTTCTGGCGAATTCAAACAACAATCAAAAGCATCTTTTTTTAACCACTTCACTAATACTGTCCTCTCTTTCTGTGTCTACATGGGAATCTAATCACTATCGGTGGTCGTATACCCAGCTGATTGGGGACGAAGCTGTTATCTTCACGGAATTATCTTCTGTACCCATCTCTCCTCCTCCAAGTCTGCCCATTATACGCCCCCTTCGAGCAATCTTTTGGTCTTCTCTCTAAAACCTGGAAGATTTTCGAAGGAACAATTTGCCACTCTCAAAATTGGAACATCTTTTGTGCCTTACACACAGGACAGTGGAAGGACAACCCGCACTTTCGGTCTCCATGAATGTTGGTTTGGATACACTTCACTTGAGGATTAAATGTTCTTTTTCGTTCTGTTCCCCAACCTTCGTGAGTCTTTGTCAGAAGAATGGAGAAAAATGCACAAAATCACATTGTCGCAACGATGAGACTCTGAAGTCTTGGCTCTTTTGGTCTCTTGCAGAATGCTGATTTCAGAACTCAGTGAGAAAACAGGAACAGGTCCCACCGTGAGTCCGTGTTGAGCTTTACCTGAAGTTCAGTTTAATTCTTGTCATTTAGAAATCGTAAGATTCAGGAGATACAATCAACCAAGAATCGGTGCATCTGAACCGTGTTAATAAATCTGTCAGCATTGATCATCGTCAATTGTCTGTTGACTCATTTTCCTTCTGGGTTATTATGGTGGTAGTGGAGGGATGGATATTTGTGGATGTGTTATCAATCAAGCCGGTTTCCTTGTCCTGAATATTGTCGAGCTTTTCAGGTGTTTCTGAACCTAAACCCATCCAGACCTATGATAATAATCCATCGCAGTCCTGCATTCTGGTTACGTTCTAATAATCAAAACAACACTCCCACTCGCAGGATATGCTTCAAGCGAGATTCAGTGGAGGCAACACAAGTAAATTGAAAGGGGGTGATGGTTTGAATGTCACTCAGTGGCTACAACAAGGCTGTTGATATTGGGGAGTTCAGTAGTGTTAATATTATTGCACGTTAAAAATGGGGTTATATCTCGTCTTGTTCGAGATTGTCGATGAGTGTGGATTGCCAATGTTAATCCTCAATTTTGAGACCAAACCTAGACATTGTGCAGATTTTGTTTCTTTATATCATGGATTGCTTTAGTATCTGTGGAATCGTGAATGGTGCTGAACATTCTGAAATAATTTCCGAACATCGCGGGGTGGCACGGTGGCTCACTGGTCAGCACTGCTGCCTCACAGCACCAGTTTCGCAGATAAATTCCAACCTCGCGTGACTGTCGGTGTAGAGTTTTCGCATTCTCCCTGTGTCTGCTTGGGTTTCCACCGGGTGCACCGGGTTCCTCCCACAATCCAAAAATGTGCAGGCTAAGTGAATTGGCCATGCTAAATTGCCCGTAGTGTTAGGTGAAGGGGTTAAATGCAGAGGAAATGGTCTAGGTGGGTTACGCTTTGGTGGGTCAGTGTGGACTCGTTGGACCGAACGGCCTGTTTCCACACTGCATGTAATCTAATCTAATCTAAACAACGGAAGCAAATTCAACAGAAACCTCAAGAAAAGGTGTACAAGAACAACCAGATTCACCAAGATCCATTCTGCTTCGGTTTAACAAGAAACATGGCCAGCAGCCTCGTATAATAATTGATTCTAGACATTGGTAGACTCAGTAAATTTCCCTATAGCAGATCCGACTGGAGCCAACTGTTTGTGCTTGTATTCGTATGTAATTATGAACAATGGAACTTCTGTTTTCCAGCAAGCTTATTAAGGTATTGAGGATCTCAGCGGAGAATTATTAAGAAAGCTCTGCTTTTTCTTCTTGCAACCTTGTACGGATGCAGCCCATCATTGCTGGAGGAGAAATGAGTATCAGTTACTTTATTGGACGGGAGTACATCTCCTTGTATCTACCGGGACATTCAGATGAACAGGTGGAAACCACGTCAAAGTCCAATATCTGCTCGTGATGTTCGTATTGACTGTAACTTAATATGTGCCTTAGCTTGAACAACAGTATTATTGCAGTAATCTTTAAAAAACATTTCTTACTTAAATTATTAAACACTGCGTTGGTATTTCCAAAGTGCTTGTTTAATGATCCAGAATAATTACTCCTTGGTATCATTCAAGGAGGAAGACCTACCCAGTCAGCATTTTCTATCTCCATGCTGTCTTCTGGCGAATTCAAACAACAATCAAAAGCATCTTTTTTTAACCACTTCACTAATACTGTCCTCTCTTTCTGTGTCTACATGGGAATCTAATCACTATCGGTGGTCGTATACCCAGCTGCTTGGGGACGAAGCTGTTATCTTCACTGAATTATCTTCTGTACCCATCTCTCCTCCTCCAAGTCTGCCCATTATACGCCCTCTTCGAGCAATCTTTTGGTCTTCTCTCTAAAACCTGGAAGATTTTCGAAGGAACAATTTGCCACTCTCAAAATTGGAACATCTTTTGCGCCTTACACACAGCACACTGGAAGGACAACACGCCCTCCTGATCTCCATGAATGTTGGTTTGGATACACTTCACTTGAGGATTAAATGTTCTTTTACGTTCTGTTCCCCAACCTTCGTGAGTTTTGTCAGAAGAATGGAGAAAGATGCACAAAATCACATTGTCGCAACGATGAGACTCTGAACTCTTGGCTCTTTTGGTCTCTTGCAGAATGTTGATTTCGGGACTGAGTGAGAATACAGGAACGGGTCCCACCGTGAGTCCGTGTTGAGCTTTGTCTGAAGTTGAGTTTAATTCCTGTCACTTAGACTTCGTAATATTCAAGAGGTAAAATCAACCAAGAATCGGTGCATCTGAATCGTGATAATAAATCTGTCAGCATTGATCATCGTCAATTGTCTGTTGACTCATTTTCCTTCTGGGTTATTATGTTGGTAGTCGAGGGGATGGATGTTTGTGGATGTGTTATCAATCAAGCCGGTTTCCTTGTCCTGAATATTGTCGAGCTTTTCAGGTGTTTCTGAACCTGAACCCATCCAGACATATGGGGCGATGGTTTGAATGTCACTCAGTGGATACAATAGGGCTGTTGATATTGGGGAGTTCAGTAGTGTTAATGGTATTGAACGTTAAAGATGTGGTTATATCTCATCTTGTTGGAGGTTATCGATGAGTGTGGAGTTTGCACATTCTCCCTGTGTCTGCTTTGGTTTCCTCCAGGTGCTTCGGGTTCCTCCCACAGCCCAAAATGGGCAGGTTAGTTGAGTTGCCCATGCTATATTGTCCATAGTGCTCGGTGCATTAGTTCGAGGGAAATGGGTCTGAGTGTGTTACTCTTCAGAGGGTTGGACTGGACCGGTTGGTATGGAGGGACGGTTTCTGCATTGTAGGAAACCTAATCTAATCTAATCTAATTAAAGTAATAATAATCATTCCCGAGCTTATATTGAGGGAAGCTCAATGGTGAAACATTTGAAGATGGCTGAGAAATGAACAGTACACTCGTGAAGTCCTTCAGAGATTTTTTTTCTGTGATGACTGACCTCCACTTCTTACAAAAGTAAAATTGCAAGCTTAGTAATAAAGAAAAAAGGTCGTGCAAGTAATGTTTTGGAAAAGGAAGACAGACCGAGCTCTTGACTAATACAAAGATAGCAGAAAAGAATGCAACCAAAGAAGAGGAAGAGAGGCTCTAAAAGGAGATATGAAATGTCATCGGCTGGCAGGCTGAAGAAGACACTTTATACATATGTAAGGAGCAAGAAGAAAGCAAGGGAATTAATTAGAGATACTCAAAAGAAAGGGGAGAATTGATGTGTCCAATGTCTGCGTGGACGTTGGTATGGTTCCTCATTGCAGTCTGATGCAATAGGTGGAGTTGAGCTGGCAGGATAGATGTAGAACTGTCGTTTTCATGAAAGAAGAGTGTAGCAGTCAAAGGATTTTTTGCAGTCTGGAGATATTTGATCAGTAGCATTTCGAAGGCTGACCACTTTTTAGTTTCCATATCAACAAATAGTTTAGATGAGAATATAGACCTGATCCAGAAGTTTGAGAGTGATAGGAAGATAGTGAGGACGATTGTCAGAGGCATGATATCGATAAACTCGATAATCGGACAGAGAAATGGCAGATGATGGTGCATCCGCATAAATGTAAAGTGATGTATTTTGGAAGATCTAACATATCAGGTAAGTATAGAGTAAATGGCATCAACATCGAGAAGGATTCAAGTGCTCAGCTCCACAGTTGTCTGAAAGATGCAACGAAACTGGATAAAGTGATAAAGAAAGGATGTGGCCTACCTGTCTTCGTTGGTCGAGACATACAGTATAACCATTGATGAATTATGTTTCCACTTGAACTAGCCCACGGTTGGAATATTGTGTGCAGTTCTGATCGCCACAGTGCCAGTATGGTGAGGAGATTTTGGAAAGCGCTCAAGAATGGTTTAAGAGGTTGCTAACTGAGGAGAGATTTGACAAACTTGATTTGTTTTTGCATGCAAGTGCCAGGAGAAGCGGTGACATGATGGGCGTTACAAGATATGAGAGGCATGGATCGATTAGACAACAGAGTCTTTTTCTCGGGTGGGAAATGTCAGTGACTAGTGAATAAAAGTTAAAAGTAATAGGGGCAACGATATGAGAGGCAGTATTCATGGGACATAGATTAACTTGGTAAGGGCAGAATTTGTAACTTGCCCTCAGTTGCATTTTGAAAAATGTGTTGCTGGAAAAGCGCAGCAGGTCAGGCAGCATCCAAGGAGCAGGGGAATCGACGTTTCGGGCATTGGCCCTTCTTCACGAATCAGGATTCCTGAAGAAGGGCATATGCCCGAAACGTCGATTCTCCTGCTCCTTGGATGCTGCCTGACCTGCTGCACTTTTCCAGCAACACATTTTTCAGTTATGAGTCTGAAGTCAACTGAGTGAGCCTGAAGATCACGTTTAGCTAAAGCTCATTGCTTAAAACGTCGCTGAAGAATATTAGACAAGGTGGCGACTTGAGACATGTCAGACAGTCAGTTAGAGACAAATATTTAACAATTCAACATTGCTGAGCATTGAAATCATTTAACTATCTGTAAAAAAAAATACTTGGTACGGATAAAGAGACAGAGAGAGTGAGTGAGAGAGAGATAGACATAAATGTCAAGACGGAATTTTAAAAAGGTAAGTAAGATGGAGGAAAGAGGAGCGTATGACAATGAAACAAAGGAATTGAGCTTTAAATAGAGCAATTGAAAATTTTGGGGGAACAGGGCAGAAAGACGCAATGTCCCAATCTTGTAAATCACGAGCCCTGGATGTATCCTGGTTCTATCGCAATGGGTCATTAGATACACCATAGGTGACTATTTTACACAGTCGAGAAGAGATTGACCCTGGAAATTCTAAACATTGAAGACTTGCTGTGGGCTGCCTCATGAAATAGGCCATGACACAGGAAAGCAGAATTCCTGTTGTCTCTCATTGAACACTGTCCTTCAGCTGTCGAATCAGTCCTTTTACAACAGAAACAACACTCGGAGAAATCTCTGAAGGGAACAAATTTCATCAAATAGATTGTCGTTAGTTTTCTCAGTCACAATTGAGATGGTCTAAGACAGAGAGTGACCGCATCACAATTAAAACAGTTGGTCACGTCCAGTGAGATAGAATTCTCATCTCTCTGGTGTTGAAAGGACCAAAAGGACAAGATCCACTTGACCACAATTCCAAAAAACTCTCAGTCATGGATGTATCGGTAACGATGGTGCTTATAAAAACAGGAAGTATTTGTGAACATGGTGTCTTGTTGTCAGACTGGGCACAAACTCCCTAAGTTTGTGTTAAAGTCCAACAGCAGAATTTGGCACCCAAAGTTTCTACCACTACAAATTCTTCATCCTAAACTCTGCACTCCACAAATTAATCCCCTTGTTTTCCTATGCACTTAACTTTCCATCTCACAAATCTTGTGCCCTCCTCAGACATTGCACAATCTAATTTTACTGAACTCGAGAAGCATTTTGTGCTCACTCAAAAATATGGCACCCCCTTCAAATTTTCCCTTTCCCAATTATTTTGCCCACAGTAATCCGGGCAAATAAATTGATCCCTGATCAATACTTGTTTAAGTTTCTCATGGGATGAAGATGTCGCTGGTCTGGCCAGCATTTATTGCCCTAATTGCCCAGTGGGCGGTTAAGCGTCGAAGGATTCAGCTTTGGGTCTGGAGTCAGAGACAGGCCAGAACAGACAAGGATGATTGATTTTGACATTACTGAAACAATATGTGTTTTTCCAACAATCAGGAATGAATCTGCGTTCATGGTTAGGCTCTGAATTTCAGATTTTCTATTGTCATAAAGTCGAATTTCATCAACTACGGATATGGGATTTAAATCAGTGTTCCCAGAACATGATCTGGGTTTCTGGGTGCTGAGCCACCATTACACCTTCATTATTTAGTAATATTTCCCAATCTATCATGGCCATCTTTTGCCTCATACCATCGTGGCTTACTGTATTCAGTTCAGTAACTATGTCTCAGCTTTAACTGGATCACTGTTCTCCTCGATCAAGATTTCTATAATGCATTTATCAGGGACAAGTCATCCCTCACAAGCCTCATTGAATTCTTGAGGATATGAGAAAACACGTTGATGAAGTTACAGCAGTGGATCTGGTGTACGTGGATTCACGGGCAGCATGGTGGCACAGTGGTTAGCACTGCTGCCTCACAGCACCAGAGACCTGGGTTCAATTCCCACCTCACGCGACTGTCTGTGTGGAGTTTGCACATTGCCCCTGTGTCTGCGTGGGTTTCGTCTGGGTGCTCCGGTTATCTCCCACGGTCCAAAGATGTGCAGGTGAATTGGCCATGCTAAATTGTGTTGCGTGAAGGGATAAATGTCAGGGAATGGGTCTGGGTGGGTTTCGCGTCGCTGTGAGACTTGTTGGGCCGAAGGGCCTGTTTCCACACTGTAAGCAATCTAATCTGTCTTGCGTGTGAAAACGTTCTACATGATAGGTTCATTCAGAAAATAAAGAGGAATGGGATGCAATGGAACCTGTCTGTTTAGATACAGAACTAACTGGGCGATAAAGACAGATATTGGTACCATAAGGGAAGTATTTACCCTGGAGCCTGGTGATTTGTGGTGTTACAAAGCGAATGATTCTGAAACCTTTGCTCCTTGTGATGTTTATAAAGAACTTGTACAAGGAAGTTAAAGAATGGGTGAGTAAATTTGCCGATGACACAAAGGTTGTTGTACTTGTGGGTAGTGTGGGGAGGTGTTGTAGTTTGCAATGAAACTTTGGCAGAATGGAGAACTGGGCTGAGAAATGTCAGATGGGGTACAACCTGGAATATTATGCGGCCATTCACTTTGAAATATCAAATTTGAATGCATAATACGGGGTTAAGGGCAGAATTCATGGAAGTGTGAAGAAGCGAGGGACCTTGAGATCCATGCCCATGGATCCCTCGAAGTTCACAGCCAGGTTGATTGGGTTGTTCCGAGGTTTCTGGTGTGTTAACTTTCATTAGCAGGGAGTTTGAGGTTAAGAGCTGCTAGGATATGCTGCCGCTCGATAGAGTCCTGGTTAGACCACACTTTGAATAATGTGTTCAGTTCTGGTCGCGAAATTACCGGGAAGATGTAGAAGCTTTATAGAGGGGGTAGCGGAGATTCCTCAGGATGCTACCTGCACCGGAGCACATGTCTGATTAAGAAAGGTTGAAGGAGCGAGGGATTTTCTCATATGAGCGAAAAAGGATGAGAGGTGACTTGATACAGGTATACAAGATAATGAGAAGTATGGATAGCGTGGATAGACAGAATCATTTTCTCATGACAGCGATGTCCAAATCGAGGGCATAGTATTAATGTAATTGGAGGAAGGTGTAGGGGAGGTGCCAGATATATGTTCTTGATTGTAGAGTCAGGTATATTAGGGATATTTCAGTGACTCTTGGATAGGCACATGAAAGCTAGTAGAATGAAGAGTATACAGGTTAGTTTGATTTTAGAATTGGGTAATAATTCGGTTCAACATCAATGGCCAAAGGCTGTACTGTTCTATTTTCACATTGTGGTCGTTAATTTTGAACTGCCCTCGAGCACATGGATGGCAAATTCGTCCATTCTGATTCCCCAGTACCTAGTCTGGGATACCCCTTTTTCTCAAAGGCGCCTCAATATATCAGTCAACAAATAACCTTAGTCTGGATTAGAGTGGTGCTGGAAAAACACAGCAGTGCATGCAGCATCCGAGGAGCAGGAAAATCGACGTTTCGGGCAAAAGCCCTTCATCAGGAATAAAGGCAGTGAGCCTGAAGCATGGAGAGATAAGCTAGAGGAGGGTGGGGGTGGGGAGAGAGTAGCATAGAGTACAATGGGTGAGTCGGGGAGGAGATGAAGGTGATAGGTCAAGGAGGAGAGGGTGGAGTGGATAGGTGGAAAAGAAGATAGGCAGGTCGGACAAGTCATGGGGACAGTTACTGAGCTGTAAGTTTGAAACTAGGATGAGGTGGGAGAAGGGGAAATGAGGAAGCTGTTGAAGTCCACATTGATGCCCTGGGGTTGGAGTGTTCCGAGGCAGAAGATGAGGCGTTCTTCCTCCAGGCGTCTGGTGGTGAGGGAGCGGCGGTGAAGGAGGCCCAGGACCTCCATGTCCTCGGCAGATTGGGAGGGGGAGTTGAAATGTTGGGCCATGGGGCGGTTTGGTTGATTGGTGCGGGTGTCTCGGAGATGTACCCTAAAGCGCTCTGCTAGGAGGCGCCCAGTCTCCCCAATGTAGAGGAGACCACATCGGGAGCAACGGATACAATAAATGATATTGGTGGATGTGCAGGTGAAACTTTGATGGATGTGGAAGGTTCCTTTAGGGCCTTGGATAGAGGTGAGGGAGGAGGTGTGGGCACAGGTTTTACAGTTCCTGCGGTGGCAGGGGCAAGTGCCAGAATGGGAGGGTGGGTCGTAGGGGGGTGTGGACCTGACCAGGTAGTCACGGAGGGAACGGTCTTTGCGGAAGGCGGAAAGGGGTGGGGAGGGAAATATATCCCTGGTAGTGGGGTCTTTTGGGAGGTGGCGGAAATGTCGGTGGATGATTTGGTTGATGCGAAGGTTTGTAGGGTGGAAGGTGAGCACCAGGGGCGTTCTGTCCTTGTTACGGTTGGAGGGGTGGGGTCTGAGGGCGGAGGTGCGGGATGTGGATGAGATGCGTTGGAGGGCATCTTTAACCACGTGGGAAGGGAAATTGCGGTCTCTAAAGAAGGAGGCCATCTGGTGTGTCCTATGGTGGAACTGGTCCTCCTGGGAGCAGATACGGCGGAGGCGGAGAAATTGGAAATACGGGATGGCATTTTTGCAAGAGATAGGGTGGGAAGAGGTGTAATCCAGGTAGCTATGGGAGTCAGTGGGTTTGTAAAAAATGTCAGTGTCAAGTCGGTCGTCACTAATGGAGATGGAGAGGTCCAGGAAGGGGAGCGAGGTGTCACAGATAGTCCAGGTAAATTTAAGGTCAGGGTGGAATGTGTTGGTGAAGTTGATGAATTGCTCAACCTCCTCGCGGGAGCACGAGGTGGCGCCAATGCAGTCATCAATGTAGCGGAGGAAGAGGTGGGGAGTGGTGCCGGTGTAATTACGGAAGATCAACTGTTCTACATAGCCAACAAAGAGACAGGCATAGCTGGGGCCCATACGTGTGCCCATGGCTACGCCTTTGGGCTGGAGGAACCTCCCACTTCCTCCAGAGCTTTGTTCTTGGGCCTTTGCTCTTTTTCGTTTTTATAAATATCTTGGATGAGGAGGTTAAGGGGTGAGTTCGTAAATTTGCAGATGGCAAGAAAGTTGGAGGTGCTGTTGATAGTATCGCGTGCGATTTCAGGCTACAGCGTGACATGGACAGGACGCAGAGCTAGAAATGGTAGATGCAAAGTGATACATTTTGGAATGCGAAATAAATTGCTGAATATAGGATTAAATAAAGGATTCTTGGCAGCGTGGGAGGGTGTAATAGAGGGATATGGGTGTGGAAATACATAGATCCTTCAAAGTTGCCACCCAAATGGATAAGGTTGTTAAGAAAGCATATGCTGTTTTGGCTTTCATTTACAGGGGGATCGAGTTTAAAAGCTGCGAGTTTTTGCTACAGCTCTACAAGTCCTTGGTGAGACCACACTTGGAATATTGTGTCCAGTTCTGGTCGCCCTACTATAGGAAAGATACAGATGCTTTGGAGAGGGTGCAAATAAGGTTAACCAGGATGCTCCCTGGACTGGAGGGCTTGCCTTATGAAGGAAGTTTGAATAAGCTCGGACATTTCTATCGGAAGATAAGGAGGAAGAGGGGAGACCTGAGCGAGGTACGCAAGTTCCTGAATGGATGGACAGAGTCAATTGCCAGAGACATTTCTTCAGGGCAGGATGTACTGGTTCGAGGGGTCATCGGTCTAAGATAGTCGGAGAAAGTTATCGAGGAGAGTCAGAGGTGGTTTTTTGACGCAGCCAGTTGGTAGTGGAAGCAGAGTCATTACGGATATTTAAGCGACTGCTGGACATGCACATGAATAGCAGTAATTTGCGGACTGTGTAAATTAAGTTATTATGTTTTACGTTAGGATTAAACCTCGGCATAACGTTTTGGGCCTAAGGGCCTGTTCTGTACTGTACTTTTCTATCTATCTATCAATGGTGGCTCACAGTCCCAGGAAACCGGTTTTGAATCCTGCCTTGGGCGACTGTCGATGTGGAGTTTGTGTGTTTTCCCGGTGTCTATGTGAGTTTCCAACAGCGGCTCCATTTTCCACCCACAGGCAAAGAAGAGCAGGTCAGATGCAATGGCCAAGCGAAGGCTTGCTCAGTTAGCTATAGGCGATGAAGTATTCCAGCAAGAATAGGGCAGAGGAGTGCATCTGGGCAGGTTGGTCTTCAGCAAGTTTGAGTGGACTCTTTAGGCAAAAGTCCTCCTTCCACAGTGACGGGATTCTATGATTCAACGAATCTCGTGTTCTGATCTCTGCGTTCACTTCATCTTGGTAATGTCATAATTCTGTTGATTAATGATCCTGCATGTTTGTATTCCTTACTATCTGATCTCCGTGATAATTGGTAAAATACTTTTCATATGTTATTAATGGAATATAAAAAGACTCACATTACCATACCTCAAGCAATATCATGAATATTAAGATGCATTTGGCATAGTAATAATCTTTACTTCTTTGTCTCTCACAGCAAACCTGGTGACAATTTGGATTATTTCACAACGAAAATATGGCCTTTCTAAATGTGTCACTGTTTATGTGCTGGCGATGGCAACAACGGATCTGCTGGTCCTAATCAATAATGTAATACTCTCTTACTTCTTCACTTATCACTTTCCTTGGTCATTCCTTTCCCATTACCCTCTTTGTACAGTCATAATTAATTTGACTGATATCACTCTGGATTTGTCTGTTTTTGGTGCATTGTCTCTTTCACATTTAACCGATTTTTAGTAATCTGCTGCCAAAAGTTTAAAGCACAGTACTGTACCCAAAGAACTGCAACTATGCTGGTAATAATCATCACGGTTGTGATCGTATTGAAGGAAGTACCAGTTTTGTTTGCTTATGAACCCGAACAAATAATTAGCAAAGTGCAGTGGGACTGCTGGTCAAGTGAAGCATTTTTCTCGTCTTCTGCAGGTATAGGATATGTCTGGTTTTACAGCGCCTGTGTCGTTTGAAATCCTTTTTCTCTGATTGTATTGTGCAATTCACTAATTGTTAAATGTATTGTGTTGGTGAATAAAATGCGCACTATACTTCAGAGCTCCAACAGTGGGAATGAAAGTGACTCAGAAGTGGAGAATCGCAGAAGGTTTACCATTTTATTATTCTCTATAACAATAAGTTTTCTCTTGCTGTGGTTGCCACTTGCTGTGGCTTTAGGCATTACCAAACTTACAGGCACCATTTATTACAGAGCGAAATTCACAGATCCTGAATTTATCGCTATGGAAACGGCAAGTATCTTGAAGTATTTTAGTTGTTTCCTAAACCCTTGTATTTATGCAGCGGCCCAGAGCAAATTCAGAGAATATGGCAAAATCTCCATGAATTTTAATTCAGAGATATGGTCGACAGAAGTCCGGGAAATGACTTCAGCAACGCCAGTGGTGCTGCTTAACGCAGTTTTTGGTCCACGTATTTCTCCAACAGAAAGCATGATATTAATTGGCAAAATAGTGCACATTCATTTCTATGTTCTTGGATTTCCGATACTGTTTCTGATGTGGGTCCTGATCACGGATCACTGGAACACAAACATTATCTCTGGTTCCATTTCACTGATGATGCCAGACATGCTGAGCTTTTCCAGCAACTTCTGTTTTATTTCTTCTCATTTACAGCATCCGCAGTTCATTTGGTTTTTACCTTCGATATAACAATTTTTTTTTGTTTTCCTATTTCTTTGTTGAGTAAAGGGAACATGCTTTATTTAATGCAGCACATCCTGTATTCAGAGATCGAAGATGTGTGTTTGGAAACTTCAATCAAGTTTCTTTTACTATGAAGCAATGTATGTCCACATGACGTCTTAATTCTCAGGACACTGTATCAGAATATTCTAGAGTGTGGATACATTATCTGAGAGAGGTCATCAATGCGTAACTTGACATATCTTTTTTCACAAGACTAACGTTCTGTGGAGGAAACAGCCCCCACTCAGTCCATCGATATCAAAGCTCACTTTGTCAGTCATTTCTTGCAATTGCTGTTTCCCACTCATTATATTTTCTCAGCGCACGCGATTTCTCCAGCAGGCTCTTCAGAAACATTATAAACATAAAACATGATGAAGAAATTCAGCATTCCTCGCAAAATCTGTAAAGATCGCAAACATAGTGACCATCTTGTGCATAATTACCGTTTTTAGAATGATTGCATTGCATTTTCTCTGCATCACTTGTGAAATAATGAGATATTTGATATGTCTCTTTCAAAAGACTGATATCCTATGGAGTAAACAGTTCATAGCCAGTCCATTGATGTTCCACGCTGGTTCCGGTCACTGAGAAGGAGAAGGGAAGTGGCACAAACTCAGCACCTGGGCTTAAATAGCTGTACCATTGCTTTCATTTATGACCACGTATGTGATCCTGTCACGTTGGCATCCCATGCAATGTCCCACCGACAAACAAATCCGTTGTGTTTTTTCTTTCCCTCTTTCCTTATGCAGCGAATTCCCTCCCATTTACTCAGTGTCGTTCGTCGTTTGTTCCTCCCCTTTCACCTTCAAACTTTCTTCCTGGACTCGCTCAATACCGACAGCGCTCCTGATATCCAAGTGACACCATTTTCTCCGTACATGTATTCCTGTGCTTATCTTCTTCCTTCCTGGCTTTCTCTTCATAATTTTTCTGACATTCCACCTTCCTCGATCTGTCTGTTATCCTTTCTCCCTCCCTCACTCCGTTTTCTGCGTTTTCATCATTCTGACCATTTCTGTTTGTTTGGAGGGAAGCGAAAGTTGTTCCTCTGTTCAAGAAAGGGAATATTGCAATCCCTTGAAATTTGCCACCCGTTAGTCTTACGTCTGTGGTAAGAAAGGTACTGGAAAGAATTCTGAGAGATAGGATTATGATTACTTGGAAAAAAACATAGTTTGATTAAAGAGAGACAGCATGGTTTTGTGAAGGGCAGGCCAAGCCTCACAAGTCTTATTCAGTTCTTTGAGGATGGGATGAGCGAACCTGAGGTTAGTCGAGCCATGGGAGTGGTGTGTATGGATTTCAGTAAGGCATTTGATAAAGTACGGGATACAGGGATCTTTGGCTGCAAGATACAGAACTGGCTAGCTAAAAGAAGACAGTGAGTGGTAGCGATACAAAGTAGTCCGCCTGGACGTCCGTGATCAGTGGTGGCCCGTAGGGATCTGTCCTTGGGTATCTGCCCTTTGTAGTTTTTGTAACTGACTTAAATGAAGAAATGGAAGGGCAGGTTAGTGAGTCTGACAATGACACAAAGGGTGATGGTGTTGTAGATAGTATCGGGGACTTTGCAGGCTACAAAAAGACATCGACAGCATGCAGAGCTGTGCTAAGAAGCGGCATGTGAATTTCAACCGAGACAAATGTGAAGCAATTCATTTTGGAAGGTCGAATCTTAATGCCAAATATAGGTTAAAGAGAGGATTATTTGTAATGTTGAGGTGTCGCAGGATCTTGGGGTCGACATACATAGATCCCACAAAGTTGCCACCCAAGTTGATAAGGTGTATTGTGCTTTGGTTTGCATTGAAGGGGCATTGAGGTTAAGAGCCGCGAGGTTTTGCTGCAGCTCAATAAACCGCTGGCTCCACCACAACTGGAATGATGTATTCAGTTCTGTTTGCCGCATTATAGGAAGGACGTAGATTCGTTAGAAGGACAAACTGTTAAGCCTTTATCAACCATAACACTGGATAACCCTGTCATGGCAAACATTGCAAGATGTATCAGATTATTGACACAGATTGCACCATTTACACATGCAGAAAACACCCATCATGTACGGGGCAGGTACTGATGTGTCCTACCTTATGCTGTCTATCTCATACTCTGCAGGCAAGGATGCTTGAAAGCATGAGAAATTGGTGAGACCAAGCAAAAGCTACGACACCAAATGAATGGATACCACACAACAATCACCATGCAATGATGTTCCATTCTGGTCGGGAATTCGTCAACGCTCAGGGACAATTGCACTTGGTTCATCAATTAACCATCCTCCAAGGCAGACGTTAGTATACACAACAAAGCAGAGTGGGCAAGCCGAAGCACATAGACAAATTCGGTCGCCATGGGGCTGCCTCCAGCTGGACCTTGCGTTTATGTCACACTACATGTGATTCCACTACACGATACATTTTTTCTCTCTGTCTCACATGCTCACACAAGACCACATTCAATGTCTTACACACTCATACGCTCACGCACACCCATCTCAAAAACATGCTCTCTCTCTCACACACACAAATGAACGTACACATACATACACAAACCCATAAACGCACGTCCATCACCTCCCCACCACAATCACATCCACGCACACACTGTCTCACTGGCTGATACGCTGTCACACTCGCACAACCAGAACATAGAACATTCCAGCGCAGCCCTGGCCATTCGATCCTCGCTGTTGCGCCGACCTGGGAAACCAATGTGAAGGCCATCTAACCATCTAACCTACACTATTCCACTATCATCCTTTCAATGACAATTTAAATGTCTCTAAAGTTGAAGGCAGATGATTTCACGCTCTTACTACTCTCTGATTAAAGACACGACTTTGGACCATTTTCCTACATCTATTACGCATCATTTGAAATGTATGTGCCGTCGTGCTAGCCATCACAATCCGAAGAAAACAGCTCTCACTGTCCATACTATCGAATCCTCTGACCATCTTGTATGTGACCATTAACACACCTCTCAAGCTTCTTCTCTCAAATGAAAACAGCCTCAAGTCCGTCAGCCTTTCCTCTAAAGACCTTCCCTCTATACAAGGCAACATCCTTGTAAATCTTCTCTGTACCCTCTACAATGCTTCCATGTCCTTCCAATAATGTGAAGAACAGAAAAATATGCAATACTCCAAGTGCAGGCGGATCAGAGTTATGTACAGCTACAACATGACCTCACAGCGCCAAAACTCACTCCCTCTATCAATAAGACCTAACACACCGCATGCCTTCTAACAATCCTATCAACCTGGGAGGCAACTTTCAGGAATCTATGCATATTGATACTGAGGTCTCTCTGCTCTTCAACACGACCAAGAATCTTACCATTAGCCCAGTAATCTGCATTCCTGTTCCTCTTTCCAAATTCAACCACCGCGCACTTTTCCACATTAAACTCCATATGCCACCTCTGTGCCCAGCTCTGCAGCTTAGCGCTGTCTGTCTATAACCTGAAACATCATTTCACATTGTTCACAACTGCACCGATCTTAGTGTCATCTAGAAATTTACCAAACTGTCTTCTGACGCCCTCTTCCAGGTCATTTACATAAAAGAATGACAAAAAGCAGTGGCCCCAAAACAGATCCTGGTGGTACACCACTGGTAAGTGAACTCCAAGATGAACGTTTCCCATCAACCACCACTTTCTGTCTTCTTTCAGCCAGCCAATTTCTGATTCAAATCGCTAAATCGCCCTCAATTCCATATCTCCATATTTTCTGCAGTAGCCGATCGCGGTGAATCTTGTCAAACGTTTTACTGAAATCCATATGCACCACATCAACTGCTTTACCCGCATTCACATGTCTGGTCACCTTCTCGAAGAATTCAGCAACTTTTGTGAGGCATGACGTACCCTTCATCAAACCATGTTGTCTGTCCCTAATCGCATTATTCCTTTCTAGATGAATATTTCTCCTTTCTCGTTTATTCCTTTCCATCACATTATCCACAATCGAAGTCAGGCTCAGTGTTCAATAATTAACCGGATTGTCTCTACTTCCCTTCTTGGGCAAGGGGGCAACATTTGCGATTCACCAGTTTTCTGGCAATATTACTGCAGACAACAATGATATAAAGGTCAAAGCCAAAGGCTCTGCACTCTCCTCGTAGCTTTCTAGAGAATCCTGGGATAATTCCCATATGACTCAGTTTTCACACTAGCGAATTTCACACTTTACAAAATTGCGAACAAATCACGTAATGAACCAATATCCTGTATCGTCTAATAGCCTGTATCTCAGTATTCTCTATGACAACGTCGTCGGTTTCCTGTGTGAGTACTGAAAAAAAAACAAAATTTAGCGCCTCTCCTCTCTCCTCGGACTCCACACACAAATTTCCACTACTGTTCTTGATTGACCCTAATCGTACTCTCATCGTTCTTTTATTCCTGACATATAATTAGAAAGTGCTACTGTTTCCCTTGTTCCTATCGCGTTTCCAGTCAATATTTGGAGTGCTAAAGACCCCCATAACAATACCCTATTTCTTCTGTTCCTATCCAGACTCATTTTTGCAATGCTTTCCTCTACAACTCTGAACCTTTTCGGAGACCTATAGAAAGGTCCTCACAGTGTGCGCTCTCCTTTTATGTTACTTATCTCAGCCGACAATTATCCCAGTGAACAATTCCTCTTCAAACGCCGTTTCTGCACCATAGTTCTCTCTTTGACGAACAATGCCACACATTCCCTCTTTTACCACCTTCCCTGTTAATACTGAAATATCTAAACTCCAGAACCTAATCAACAACACCCATTCCTATTCCTACTAGATTCATGCCTCCAAATTGGCCACAACATCGACGTTCCAGATAACAACCCCTGCTACAAGTTTATCCACCTTATTCTGAATGCCAGTAAACAAACTTCAAACCACCTTCCTGCATTCCAGTGCATTCGGATAATCTTGAAACCTTAATTATGACTTCATTACACTCAAACTCCTGCACAATGGAGCTACAATTCGCTTCTCATCTCCCGACTGAATTAGATTAAATCCACCTTTTCAGCATCAGCAAATTCTACCCCCGATCCCCAGGTACCCCTCTTTTGCAAGAGTAGTCAATGCAAGTGCAGTTAATCCCTCCGACTCCAGAATAAGCCTCAATTATCCAGGTCGCCGGATTATCCAATAATCCCTCCACCCTGAATCAATCTTGTTGCCACGTGTTCAATTGCTCTCTCTCCCTATTCCTGACGTCGCTACCACATGGCACGTGTCAATAACTCTGCTTGTTCTCGCCTTAAGCATCCAACCCGGCTCCTTGAATTTCTGGCCTACTGCCCCACCCCTTTTCCGAACTAAATCGCCTATGTGGTCCAGCACTCTGGCCTGCTCTCCCTCCTCCTTCCGGATCCCAAAAAACACGATCCGAGACATCATGGTCTCTGGCATCTGGGAGACAAAACACCAACATTGAGTCTCTCTCATTCCACAACATATTTTCGATCTATTCCCCGAAGAATGAAGGCCCCAATGAATAATGATTTACTCTTTTCCCCCTTCTATTCTGAGGAACAGGAGCAGACTCTGTCCCAGATGCTTATCATATAGCTTATCACAATATGTCATCCATCCCAATAGTATCCACAATGATATAGTTATTATTGAGTGGTTTGGCCACAGGGCTTCCCTGCACTGCCTGCCTGTTCTCCTTTCGTTTCCTGCCTATAACCCATTTACCTGTATCTGAGTTGAGACTACCTCACTGCAATTCTCCTCAATTACATCCTTAGCCTCCCGAATTATATGAAGCTCATCCATCTCCAGCTCCAGCACCGAACGCGGTTTCTGGAGAGCTGGAGTTGGTGTAATTCCCGCAGATGAGATCAGCGGAGACACCAGTGGTGACCCTTACTTCCCACATGCTTCAGGAGGTGAATTGATCTTCGATAACATCCGTCAGCATTGTTCTTAATTCCTAAGGAAAACAACTAATAACATAACTAATCGTTACAGGAGGAGGATGGGTGGGAGACAATACCTCAGTCCTGTTTCGGTTAAAGCAACCGCTCAAACCTCACTTTCTTAGCCGTCCCGTGTCCTCATGTACTCAGCAAATGTTTTGCTAATTCACCCAATATGTTTTTAAAGGATTAATTTACCTTCCCGGCAGCTTGTGTTCCTCACTGTCGCTGCTATTGTTGCTCTTGCAAATCGAAGCCGCTGACTCTCGAGGTATGTCCTTTGAGAGGGATATTTACCTTCCTGGCAGCCTCTGGTCCTCTCTCTCACTGCTTCTGCTGCTTCTTCAAAAATGAAAATTGCTCACTCTTGACGTATGCCATTTTAATAGAAAACTTTCCATCCTGGCAGCCAACTGATCCTCCCTCCCTCTGTTGCTGTAAATGAAAGCCGCTGACTCTCGAGGTTTGCCCTTTTCGGAGGTATGTTGCCTTCCCGGCAGCCCCTGGCCCTCGCCTGCTTTGCTCCGCTGCTACTGCAAACATGGAGGCCGCTGACTCTCGAGGCAAATCCTTTTAACAGGATTTTTTTTCTTCCCAGCATCCACGTGTTCCTCACTCTCGCTGATGCTCGAAATGGAGGCCCCTGACTCTCGAGATAAGTCCTTTTAGAGGGAAACCTACCTTTCAACAGCTTCGGCCTCATTCTCACAGCTCCTGCAAAAGGAGGCCGTTGACTCTCCAGGTAAGTCCTTTTAGAGATTAACCTACTTTCACAAAAGGCCCCTGGTCATCGCTCTCACTGCTTTGGTACATATTAATAAACTGAAACCTACAACTCGTTATAAAAGATGAAAGACTTGACAGTAGTTTGCTCAATATATCTTTTCAGTTTTGACGTCACATTTTGCTGTAAATTCCGTTTCTTATGATCTTTCTGACAGCTGCCTCGTAAAGGAGCAGCACTCTGTACGTTACTTCTTCCAAATAAACCAATTGGACTTTACCTAGTGTGATTTTTAACTTAATGAAATAAAAAGTACTACTACATATCTGACTCTCTGATACTCTCTGAACGGACTATAAACAGACAAATTAGACGTAGAGTGGATGTTTCTTGATATGAAGCTCTCTACAACTCGCGGTCTGAGTTTATGATAAGGAATATCATTTTTAAGACAAAGGTGAGGAAAAAGTGCTTCTCTCAAAGTTAGTGAGTCTGTGATATTGACGATCCAGTTTGCGGTGGAAATGGGACATTGATTAAATGTAAGGAAGAGGTAGACCGATTTCTAATTAGTAACTCATTGAAGGGAGCGGGCAGGTCAGTGTAGTTGAGGTTGACATATAATAAATTATCTGGATTAGTCGTGCTGAAAGAGCACAGCAATTCAGGCATCATCCAAGGAGCTTCGAAATCGACGTTTCGGGTAAAAGCACTTCATCAGGGCTTTTGCCCGAAACGTTGATTTCGAAGCTCCTTGGATGCTGCCTGAACTGCTGAGCTCTTCCAGCACCACTAATCCAGAATCTGGTTTCCAGTATTTGCAGTTATTGTTTTTACTTCTATATAATAAGCTACACTCATATTGAATGGCCAAGCAGATTCAACGGACGGAATGGACTCCCTCTGCTCTTGGCTCCTCGCTTCTTCAGAACCTCAGAATGAACAATTTACCGCATGGCTGGAATATGTGCAATAACAACTTTACGATTATTTGAGTGAGTCCCTCAAAGTTTTCCTTATGTGATATCAGATACAAGAGCTAACAGTTGGAGGAATCGTAAAAACCTGGTGCCAAGTAAGGGGTGCCACAGATGATAATGAAGAATGGTTGAGGGGTGAGCTGGGAGAAGTTACTGACCTGTGGCTGGAGGACAGACCAGAAGTGGCAGCAAGAGGGAAAATGTCAATGAAGAAATTACAATACGCATTTGCTCGAATAAGGAATCACTGATATTTATTTTTGAGGTGTAAAAGAGGTGATATGTAGTACCGACAAAAAGAATATTGGGTTTGTCTCGACGTTGATGCAATTTTGTTGGAGATCAGGTTAAATGAGACGTACTGGCCTTCTCAGAACCGTACCAATGGCTTTATGAGAGGATATATTCTTTTTAATATCGGGAGAATTGAATAATGCATCAGAAGCAATGAACTGCACATGTATCAGGACATCGAAGGTCATGAATGATAACTTTCACATTGACTATTGAGTATCTCACAGGTCCGACATACACTCAGTCCGCAGACTCTCTCTTTTGGCGTTCAAGAGGTATTTTCTCTTTCATAGTTGCGCACCCACGATAGTGATTGGCTGCATCTTGTTTGTGTGAATGAGACAGCTCGATAACCAAAACATCAGAGATCGAATGTATGCTTCACCGAGACTTATCATATTTAAATCAGGTAGAGAAAGGTCTGAAGCAGAGAGAATACCATGAAAATCTGCCTTTAAAGAAGCAAACAAACAGCTGAGCACATTCTCCAATCAAAGCTGCTGTATCATCATTGAAAGATTTATTCAAAACTTTTCACTTCCTCCATTAATTTGTATTTTATGTTTATTTCATTTCTTATCTCAAATATTTAAATTCCTCTGTGCCAGGTAATTTCCAGCTCAAAGTTGAATGTCATTGACAAGAGTAGATTCTATATCACACCAAGTGGCAAAACCACGACTCCCTAATATTTCCCTTCATGACACTAGAAGGAAAGGGAATGTCCGCAAGGTAAATCATTCACACCATCAAAATAAGGCGTTGATTTCTAAACAAAGTTAATTATTCGGCTGACTCTTTTACTCCATTGCTTTCACGATGGGATATCAATGACAATTGTGAAACTGTTTGGGACGCTGATATTGTTTAGAATACTTAGAATCAGTCCAGCGTGGAAACACCATTTGGCCCAACAAGTACACATCCATTCCCACTGCTCATATTAATCGACATTTATCCTTAACTAATGCACCTACGTGACACATCCCTGGACACTTTGAGCAATTTAACACGGCCAATTCACCGTAACAGCGTGAGTTTAGTCTGGCACCCTGCATTTGTATGGCAGCAGAGCAAACAACTAAGCTCCTGTGCCGCACACATTTATTTAATTATTCCCCTGCATTTTATTCATTCTCCTGTATCACAGTTACAAGGACTCATAACTTCAAGACTGTCAGCAAGAGAGCTAGGAGTGAAATGAGGTTTATTTTCTTCACTTAGAATTGGAATGCACTTCCCGGCAGAACAGTGGTGTGGATTGCAAAGCAAGTTTCAAAAGGGAGCTGACATAGAATTGAAAGTGATGGAAACAGAAGGTTACAAGGGCAAGGTTGTAGAATGTGATCAACTTGGGTCCAGTAAGACACAATGAATGGAACGACCTTCTCCTGTCATGGGAATTTCTGTAATTATATGAGTCTAAAGTGGAACCGTTGCTGAAGGACTCAAAAGAGGAATGTGGTTTCGGGATCAGAAGTGGAAATGTGTCAGAACAGGAACCTGGTTGAAAGGTTGCAACGTTTTTGGAATGTGGTTCAGAGGCCAGAGTTGGCAACAAATTCAAGAGATGAAAACTGGAAAAAGTTTCGATGGTTAGAACTGGAAAGGTGTCAGGGTATCTGAAGTGGGAAGGAGTTCAATGGTTTAGAACTAGAAATGGGTCATGAGTCAGAAAATTGAAGTAAGGACGGGAGCAGAGAAACTTTCAGGTTCATGTATATGATTCTCTGAAAGTAGCCAGGCAAGGTGAAATTGTCGTTAAGAAGACTTATGTGATATTTGTAAACATGGGCATAGTGCATAAATTCGCACCCTGACATCTCCAAAAATAATTGGCAGACTACATTTGAAGTATCATATGCAGTTCTTTGCACTGTATTTTTGGATAGATGTGGAAGCTCTCTAGCTAGCCCAAAGGAGATTTAGTAGAATTATGCCAGGAATGAGGATTTTAGATTCAAAGAAAGATATTAATAAGAGAATTGTTAGTATTTGGAATTTGCTGCCTGGTAGAGTGGTTGAGGAGGATTCCATATGAGATCTCAAAAGAGAGATGTGTAAATATTTGAAAATGATGAACTGAGTGATCAAGTGAGATTGGGCTGGAGAGTGTGGTTAGTTAGCTCGTTCTTTGCAGATTGATTATATAGAACAGAGAACATAGAATAATACAGTGATGAACAGGCCCTTCGGCCCTCGATGATCTGTGAACAAATCTCAACCAATCCCCCTGCACTATCCCGTCATCATCCATGTGCTTACTTAAGGATTGTTTAAACCTCCGTAATGTGGCTTTGTTGGTTACATTAGCAGGGAGTAAATTCCACGTCGTTACCACTCTCTGAAGAAAGAACCTACCTCGGGCATCTATGTTAAATCTATCACCACTCAATTTAGAGCTAAGCTCGCTCGCACAAGCTGACGTCAACATCCCAGGAATAAAATGTCTTTCACTGTCTACCATACCAAATCCTCTGATCGTATTATTTGTCTCAATGAAATCCCCTCTTAGCCTTCATCTTTCCACTGAGAACAGACCCAAGTCTCTCAGCCTTTCGTCATAAGACTTTCCCTCCAGACCATGCAACATCCTGGTAACTCTCCTCTGCATCTTTTCCAGTGCTTCCACATCCATCCTGAAATGTGGCGACCAGAACTGTACACAATAGTCCAAGTGCGGATGCATTAGCATTTTGTACATTTGTAGCACGACATTATGGCTCCGGAACTCAATGCCTCTCCCAATAAAACCTATACACGCTATGCCTTCTTAACAGCAAAATCAATCTGTGTGCCAAGTTTGAGGGATCTATGTTTGTTGACTTCGATATTCCTCTGCACATCCAAACTACCAAGAAACTTTTCATTGACCTTGTATTCTGCCTTCCTGTTATTCTTCCCAAAGTGAAGCACCTCACATTTATCTGCATTTAAGTCCATTTTCTACATCTCAGTCCAATTCTGCCGTTTATTCAAGTCACTCTGCAACCTGCAATATTCTTCAACACTGACCAGCACTCCAACCACTTTAGTGTGATTTGAAAACGTAATAACCCATCCACCTATGCGAGCGTCAAAGTCATTTATAGAAATGACAAACAGCAGTGGTCCCAAAACGGATTCTTGTGGCATAGCACTAGTACCTGGACACCAGGCTGAATATTTTCCGTCAACCACCACTCGCTGCCTTTTTTAAGAAAGCAAGTTTCTAATCCAAACCGCTGATCCACCCTCAATCACATCCCTCTGCATTTTCTCCAACAGCCTACCATATGGAACCTTATCAAAGGACTTACTGAAGTCCGTGTACACCACGTCAACTGCCCTACCCTCATCCACATGCTTGATCACCTTCTCTAAAAAACTCAGTGAGGCTTATGAACCATGACCTGCTCTTGACGAAACCACTTTGACTATCTGCGATCAAATTGTTGCTTGCTAGATTATTATAAATCATTTCTTCATAATTATTTCCAAAGCCTTTCCTACAACAGACGTAGGCTCACTGCTCTATAATTACCTCGGTCATCTCTACTGGTCTTCTTGAAAAAGGGCATGACACTTGCAATCATCCAGTCCTCTGGTCATAAACCTGTAGAAAATGACGACTCAAAGATCAAAGAAAAAAGGCTCCAACATCTCCTCCACAGCTTCAAAGAGAATCCTTGAATAACTCCCATCCGGCCTAGGGGAGTTGTCTACTTTCACTTCTTCTGGAATTCATAACAACTCTTCCTTATTAACCTAGTATACTATCTCGTATCTCATTCTTCTCCTCTGTAGTTCCCTTTTCCTGAGTGAACACCAATGTGAAATATTCGTTTAACACCTCTCCGATCTCCACGGGGTCCACACAAAACTTCACACTTCTGTCTTTGACTGGCCCAGTTCCGACACTAGTCATCCTTTTATTCCTCGCATACCTATAGAAAGCCATAGTGTTTTCCTTTATTCTATGTACAAAATAATGCTCATGTTCTGTGTTTTCTCTCCTTAACTCTCTCTTTAAATCCTTCCTGGCTAATCTGTAACACTCCATCGCCTCATCTGAACCATCTCGTCTCATCGTCACGTAGGCCTCCTTCTTCCACTGAACAAGAGATGCAATTTGTGTCGTAAACTACGGTTCCCTTATTTTATCTGTTCCTCCCTGCCTGCCAGTAAATATATCTACCAAGAAGACGCAATATGTGTTCCTTAAACGAGTTCCACAATTCGATTGGCCCATCCGCTGCATTTTGCTACACCATTCTATGCATCCTCAGTCTTGTGTAATTGCATTATAATTGCCTTTGCCCCATCGATAACTCTTGCGCTCTTTCCATCGCTATACTGAACGTAAGTGAAATATGGTCCCTCTCTCCAAAGTGCTCACCTACTACTAAATCAAACACCTAGCTTGGTTCATTAACAAACACCAGATCCTCTTTGGCCTCGCCACCTCCCCCGCCTCCCCTCCCCCCCCCCCCCCCCCCAACTTGTAGACCTTCGACATATTGTCTCAGGGAATCCCTTCTGCACACATTGGACAAGAACTGATCCATCCGATGTACGAGAGTTATAGCATTTCCAGTCACTGTTGGGGAGTGACCTCCCTGTTCCTTTAACTCCGACACAGATGGAACTGTGCAGAGGCCTATAAAAATCGCCCATCAGTGTGACCTCTCCTCTCCTGTTTCCAAACTCAGTCCATACTACCTGCTTGTTAAAAGTTCAGAGGTGAGAGTTTGACTGGCCTCCTGCACTGTAAAATTCCAAAACTGGAATGCTGAAAGGCAAGTATAGCGCTGTGACACTTATCTATTAGCAATAGTTAGCGCTATTGGTTCAAAACGCTGAGGAACCAGCCTTGGGTCATTGTTTTTGTAGAGTTGGCATGTTCTTCCTTTCTCTGTGCGAGTTCCTGTTGCATCATCCGGTATTGTCCAACAGTCCAGTGTTGAGTGGTGTTGACATGTTGGTCTTGTCAAATTGGCCTTACTGTTCAGGAATGAGAATGTTGGTGGATGAGCAACACTTTTAATGTGAGGTCGTGGAAATGGTTTTGGGCATGATAATTCTCACAGGGTCGGTGAAGACTTCTTGGATTTTGTCTCTCAGCACTGTCGGGATTTTATGTATTCAGGGAGTCAGAATTGGAATGTTGTTCAGTCCTGTAACACAAACGTGTACAGCATTCAAAGAAGGTAAGGGGAAGAAGACGTTTGAGCATAAAATTGATGATGAAAGCAGCATTGGAACTTAATAGAGATTTTTGATCTGTGAAGGAGACCGAGATTTGGTTGATGGAAGATTTGCAACTAAAAGTCCCAGGATATAGATGGTTCAGTCTGGATAAAGTGTGAGGTAAAAGAGGTGGAGAATTTGCACGACTGGTCAAAGAGGATATTAGAACTCTGATGAAGGAGAGGACTATGGAGGGCACGAGCATTGAGACAACATGGGCAGCGTTTATGAATAGGAAATAGGAAAAGGGTGCTAAAAATGTTGCGGCTCAGCTACAAGTGTCCCAAACATGAGTGTAAGATAGAGGTACATATGTATTGGCAGATTATGGAAATGTGTCAGAGCAACAGGATGGTGGTGACAGAAGATTTTAATTTTCCCAACATTTACTTGTTTCATTTAGTGTTAGAGTTCTAGTTGGGACAGTATTTGCAAGTAGCATCCAAGAGAGTACAGAATTAGTCCAGGAGGGTATGTACATCGTCCGACTCGGGAAGTGGCCATTCTAGATGTGTTGTTGGGGAATGAAGTGGTTGAAGTTTCAGTTGGACATAAGTTTGGTAATAGGGATCACATTTATGTAAGTTTCAGAATCTTCTTGGACAAAGCCGAAATTAGGACTAAAGTAAGAGTGCTAAATTGGGGGAAGGCAAACTCTAGAAAAATGTGGCAGGAGCTTTGGATTGAGGATTGGGAGCGCCTGTTTGAAACCAAATCCCGATTTGATACGCGGGAAGCCTTTTAAGATAGATTGATTGGGGAAAGGATAGACAAGCTCTATGGAAAAGTGGGATAGCACTGGTAAAATCAGGGAGCCAGGGACACCAGGTGAAATTGTGAGAATAAGTAAGAGGAAAAAGGAAGCTTAAATAAGGTCTAGGCGACTGAAAATAGACGAAGCTTTGGAAGAATATTCAGAAAGTAGGAGCAATCTGAAATGAGGCAAAAATCGGTCTAAAATGGGTCTTAAAATATCTTTACTGACCTGGGTTAAGGAAAATCCCAAAGCTCTTTATTCGTATGTAAGAAGGAAGAGGGCAACTCCACTTAGGATTTGCCCAGTCAAGGACAAAGGAGGTAAGTTACGCGTGGAGTCAGAGAAAATGGGTGAGATTTTTAATGACTACATTGACTCGGTATTCATCGAGGAGAAGGATATGACAATGTCGAGGTTAGAGAGAGATGTTAATATTCTAGTTCAAGTCAGCCAAAGGAAGGAGGACGTGTTGGAAGTTTCGAAACGCATTAAGGTGTCAAGTCCCCAAGTATGGACGGGTTCTATCCCAGGATACTAAAGGAAGCGAGAGAGGAAATAGCTGGAGCCTTTAAAAATGTATTTTCAGCACATTTGAGCACGGGTGAAGCCCTGGATTACTGGAGAAGTGCTAATGCTGTCCCCTTGTTTAAGAAAGGTGGCTGGGATGATCCAGGACATTATTGACTAGTGAGCCTGATGTTCATGGTAGCGAAGCTGCTGGAGAAGATACTGAAGAATGGGATTCATTTACTTCTGAAAGAAAATGCCTTATTAGTGAGCGGAAATATGATTTTGTGTCTGAAAAGGTCATGTCTTACCAACTTAATAGAATTATTCGCGAAGTGACAAAGTTCATAGATGAGTGAAGTGCTGTAGTTGTTATATACATGGTGTTCAGTAAGGCTTTTACCGCATGGTAGGCTGATCACGTAAGTGAAGTCACATGAGGCCCAGTGCGTACGAGTCATATGGATCGAGATCTGGCTGTGCAGCACAGGACAGAGCATAGTCATCGAAGGTAGCTTCTCAAAACGGAGAAGTGTGAGCAGTAGTTTTCCACAGCGATCTGTGTTGGGACTACTTTTGTCTGTCATTTACAGAAATGATTGGAGGAAGATGTACATAATATGATTAACAAGTTTGCAGATGGCAACTTTTTTGTGTGTTCGTAGATAGTGAAGTGGACGAGTAGAGATTGCATCAGAACATAGGTAGATTGGAGAGCTAGACAGAGAAATGTCAGATGCAGTTCAATGGGGCAAAAGCGAGGTGATGCAATTTTGAACTTCCAAATCAAGAGTAAATTATGCAGTAAATGGAAAAGCCCTGGGAAAAAAAAATTATATCCAGAGAGATCTGCGTGTTGACGTCTATTATCCTGTGAAGGTCACAACACGGATCGATAGATTGTTCAAGAAGACACACGGCATGCTTTCCTTCATCGGACTGGGTATTGACTACAGGTTTGGCTGGTCATCTTCTAGCTCCCTAGAAGTTTCGTTCGGCCAAAATTGGAATAGTGTGTACAGTTCTGGTCGCCATATGACGTAGATGCTTTGGAGAGGTGCAGAGGAGGTTGACCAGGAGGTTGTCTGGTATGGAAAGTGCGAGCAATGAAGAGAGTTTGAGTAGGTTTGTATTGTTTTCATTGGATAGAAGGACGTTGAGGAGGGAACTGATTGAGTTCTACAAAATCAGGAGAGGTAGAGACAGGGTGAATAGCAAGTGGTATTTCCGAGAGTGGGATTTCAACTGTTAGGTATCCCGAGTTCAAGGTGACAGAGAACATTTCAGGGAGATATACTTGGAAATTTCTTTATGTCGAGGGTGTTGGGGTGCCTGGAACGAATTGCCAGTGGAGGTGGTAGAGATCAGCACGACAGCATTATTTCAGATATATTTAGATAGATGTATGAATGAGCTGGGAGCAGAGTGGTACAGATCCTAGAAAAATAGGCAGCATGTTTAGATCGAGGATCTGGAGCAGAGCGAGCTTGGAGGACTGAAGGGTATTTTCCTATGATGTACTTCTCTTTGTTCTTTGACAAATGGTCAGTATTAATGACTTGGACGAAAGGGTCTGTTTCTCTGCTATACATCTCTATGAATCCTTGTCTCTAAACTTCTGCAGAGTCGCGTGATTTACGTCTTCAGGTGCACGAGTTCCAAATAGTTACTCTATAAACACAGAACATGATGAAGGAGGCAAATCCGGTGCTGGCTTTTAAGACAAGATAGACTGAACCAAAATGTGATCTTTCCATTATACATGGTGTTGGGGTTCCTCATCTGAAATATCGTGTGCCGTTCTGGGTTCCTTATTGAAAGATGGATGTAAATTTGTTGGAACTGGTGAAAAAGGCGTTTTCATGGATTGATTGCCTGGAATGACCGTTTTGTTTGACGAGGTAAGGTTAGAGTGATTGTGCTTGCTCCCTCTGGAGATTTGTGGAGTGAAGTGGAGTGGGGGAAAGGTTGTGTACTACCTCAAACTGAACCTTCCATTCCAATGTGTCTGAGATACCCGCAATGAACTGCTGCTAAAAAAAAACGGCCCCAATCCCTTCTCTGGGTGGTACATCCTCTCTCTCTCTCTCACCCCGAACCCTCCCACAAAAACTACAACATTTACCTTCATCAGTTCCATTATCTCTCCTGGACACCTTCGAACTTGGAAAGTGAGGCAGCCAGCCCTGGTCTAACTGAAACCCGGAATTTGGAGCTCATACAACATTATTTTTGCTTTCCACTCGGGACAGGTGAAATGAAAATCTGCCATTGTATTCCACCAACACTGTTTGCCACACACTTTAAATTCACGTACAGCTTTCGTACGTATCATTTCAATCTTATTGCCTCTCTTACCCGTAACTATTAGTGGTCAGTATCTTTCAATTTTCTGAGATGAGGTTACCGCCCCGAAATCAATCCGTGCGTCTTGTTGTTGATCTCCAAATGTTCACTCTGGGTCCATGCTTTTGACCAGTTGGTGAAAATCTGCCCATTGATAGGATCACATAAGCCGCACTGTATTCTGTCAAAGTGTATCTACTGGACGGTGCTGAGAATGTGTTGCTGGAAAAGCGCAGCAGGTCATCCTCAGCTCTAATCTCCAGCATCTGCAGTCCTCACTTTCTCCTCTACTGGACAGCGTCCAGGTCACACCAGTGATATTGTTCGTTCACTCGAAAGCACTCCATCTTGCTGTTGTGTTAGAGCCACATTTTTTGTTTTCTTTACTATTCTTCCTTCAACTGTGAGACTCATCAATCCTCCCTGCTACATTCTGATAGATATGTAACAGGTTCATCATTATCAAACGATGACAGATCTGGCTCAGACCAGAGAGCATTAGTTTAAGGTGAAGGAGCAAGTAGTTTCTAGGAGATCTGAGATGTTCTTTTCAACCAGGTCTGTAGACAGTGGTGGATGCAGTTACTTTCACAAAACACGATGTCTGGACGAGCACTTGACATATTGGGGCTTAACAGGCTCTGACTTCATGTTTAGTGCAAATTGAAATAATATATTGGTATTACAATAATATGGTCCTGTCCATCTCTATACACTATTTCTGAAACCAGCTCTCAATCAAATCAAACAAAAAAGCTCAACATTACAAATTGAAAGACTTTGCTGTTTGCATGTTTGTTTTTTGTGAAGTTCTATTTTCAGGATTTCTTAATGGGAAAGCAAATGTTTTGTGATTTTGTGAGGACAAGGCGTGTTACTATTAGAGAGGTCAGCAGAACTTATTTATTCAAAGACGACAAGTAAGGTCAGTCTCCAGGGGTCCTCGTTGTATCACTGGAGAATTACTGTGTTCTCGTCATAAAGGCGACACTCCAAAGTGTCAAGTCATGGTATCAAAGGGAGCCATGAGCTGTGGCATGCAGACGGATCAGCATCAGAAAAAAAGAGGGAGAGGAGTGATCGAAATCAGGGAAGGACACACTAGACTATTACAGCAATGGAACCGAACTTGGAGATAGCGGACTGGAATTTCACAAAGATGGACCGAAGATTCAATTCGCAAATTAGTATTGGATGACAGTCTACTATCGAACACGACACGTCCTTCTGCTGTTTCAGCTCATTCCTTGCTTTTGTTGGTGTCTTAGGTAAGTGTGTCGATACAGAAAACTTCGTTCATGAACTGGAGGTGAGGGGTCTGTCAAATGAAGAGAGATCGATCAGTTTAGATGCTTATCCTGCCTTTATGGTCTGAACTGACTGCGGAGATCGTGTGTGATGGACAGTGACACTCGCAACAGGCTTTTATTTCCCACAACCCATGATGATCTCATCTTCCCAGCCTCTCCCCTTGTATTTTAAAACCTACGAAGACCAAATGAGCTTCAATATCGCGATTGAAGCTCCTCTCCAGGGAAATGACCGTGCCCGGCTGATCCATATCATCACCGTCCTGACTTCTTGAACAAAGATCCTCCAGACCAGCTCGTTATCCCACCTAATTAGTTTTGACCTGAAACTGCCCTCATCAAACCAAGTTATGGCAAACTTAGGGTTTTGACATTTGAAACTTAATATCCTGGTTTATGCACTCTCTTTCTCTAGAACACAGACATTCACTCCCTCAGACATCGATGCCGAGCCGCAGCAGCATGTGTCACTTATAAGATGCACTGCACAATTGCAACAAAGATGGTTAACCAGCAATTTCAAATATCATGGCCACTTACACTTAAAAGGACAATGGCAGCAGATACATGGGAGCACCACCACAGCAAGTTCCGCTCCAAGCCATTCACCGTCTAGGATTTGGAAATATATTGGCCATCACTTCAGTGTCACTGAGTCAAAATCTGGGAACTGCCTCGTTAACGGCATTAATGTCTGTGAAACCCACAGACTCCAGCAGTTTAAAAAGACAGCTCACCAGGACCATCTCACTGAGTCAAATCGAGACCAGCAATAAAATATGCTCACGTCCCATAAGTAAGAATAATTCATGGATCGAAGATTGGAAATTGACATTGTAATGACTCTCACAGAATGTCCTTCGTCTTTCAGTAGTGTGTGCTTTACTAGTCAAAATCCCTTTGCTGAAAAGAGTGATTTTTGACGTTGCATCATTTCTCCTTGATTTTTTCAGCAAAAATGAATTATTTGCGATTTTAGTCATTTGCCGTCGTTTTTTTGTCAAAACACCCAAATGTCATTGGCTTCTTCAGAAACTCGATTCCTCACTGACTTACTCCTCATTATTTTGCCCAAACGAATGTCATCCCAAAACATGCCTGTTATACAGTAAACCCTTGTGAAACCTGCGATTCAGACTCCAGCCTGTCATTGACCCCTGAGTAATAGATTGTCTTTGTCTCCTAAGTTGAGAAGAAGGGTAACTGGACCTAAAATGCTGATCTGCTTTCTCTGCACATGAGCTGGCATACCTGCAAACCTTAGATTCTCCAGCAATCTCTGCTTTCCTGACAGATTACCTTCTGTCAGCCCAACTAACAACATCAAATAAACCAGCAGTACTGCAATATTTTCGAAATCGGATTCAATAACAGCAAGTACTGCAAAAAGACAACAAGTCTAGCAGCATCAGGAAACAGAAATCAGACTTAGCGTTTCAGATACAGCGACCCTTCTTCCGATCCACTTCTCCTAATGTTGAAGGAAGAACCTTAATATGTCTTATTCGCTGCAACCATCACCAGGGACTGAATCATCGTAATAATGCCAGATGTTGGTGAGCTGCCTTCTTGAAACGCTGCAGGTCCACATGCTATAGGGAGATGCACAATTCGCTGAGGAAGGCGATTCCAGGACTTGGATCCAGCCACACTGAAGGAACAGCCGTTTTATTTCCAACTACACAATGGTGAGTGTCATGGAACTGATTTTGCAGCTGATGGCGTTCCGATGCATCTGCTGCCTTTGTACTTCCAGAAGAAAATGTTTGTGAGTTTGGAAGGTGCTATCTAAGACTCTTTGGTGAATTTTCATAGTACATCCTGCCGGTAGCACCCATCATTGTTATTGAGTGTTGTCAGTAATTTGAGTGGACGTTTGTCGATGTGGTGCCAATCACGTGGGCGTCTTCTCTTCGGTGATGTGGAATTTCTGGAGTTTTGTTGAATTTGCATTCAACAGGGTAATTTGGGTGTATTGCATTATGCTCCAGATTTGTACCTTGTCGATGATGAATGGGGCTTTTGGGGGTTTCAGGTGATGAGCGACTCATTTTACGATTCCCAGCCTCCACTTTCTGCGTCACTGGGAGCAATGTGAGTGAAAATCGGGCTTGCTGGGAAGGTAAATTTCCCTCTAAAGGGTCTGACATAGAACATAGAACATAGAACATAGAACAATACAGCACAGAACAGGCCCTTCGGCCCACGATGTTGTGCCGAACTTCTATCCTAGATTAAGCACCCATCCATGTACCTATCCAAATGCCGCTTAAAGGTCGCCAATGAATCTGACTCTACCACTCCCACGGGCAGCGCATTCCATGCCCCCACCACTCTCTGGGTGAAGAACCCACCCCTGACATCTCCCCTATACCTTCCACCCTTCACCTTAAATTTATGTCCCCTTGTAACACTCTGTTGTACCCGGGGAAAAAGTTTCTGACTGTCTACTCTATCTATTCCTCTGATCATCTTATAAACCTCTATCAAGTCACCCCTCATCCTTCGCCGTTCCAACGAGAAAAGGCCGAGAACTCTCAACCTATCCTCGTATGACCTACTCTCCATTCCAGGCAACATCCTGGTAAATCTTCTCTGCACCCTCTCCAAAGCTTCCACATCTTTCCTAAAGTGAGGCGACCAGAACTGCACACAGTACTCCAAATGTGGCCTAACCAAAGTCCTGTACAGCTGCAACATCACCTCACGACTCTTGAATTCAATCCCTCTGCTAATGAACGATAATACTCCATAGGCCTTCTTACAAACTCTATCCACCTGAGTGGCAACCTTCAAAGATCTATGTACATAGACCCCAAGATCCCTCTGTTCCTCCACCTGACCAAGAACCCTACCATTAACCCTGTATTCCGCATTCTTATTTGTTCTTCCAAAATGGACAACTTCACACTTGGCAGGGTTGAACTCCATCTGCCACTCCTCAGCCCAGCTCTGCATCATATCTAAGTCCCTCTGCAGCCGACAACAGCCCTCCTCACTGTCCACAACTCCACCTATCTTTGTATCATCTGCAAATTTACTGACCCACCCTTCGACTCCCTCATCTAAGTCATTAATAAAAATTACAAACAGCAGAGGACCCAGAACTGATCCCTGCGGAACTCCACTTGTAACTGGACTCCATGCTGAATATTTACCATCTACCACCACTCTCTGACTTCGACCGGTTAGCCAGTTTTCTATCCAGTTTCTGACCTCGAGAGTGAGTGACCTCGAGTGTAGTAGAGGAGCACATGATGAATGGAAAGGGACAGGTGGTCTGAGGTGCATTTGCTTTATTGCAAGAAGTACAGTAAGCAAGGCAGATGAATTTAAGGATTGGCTTAGTACCTGGGAGCAGAATGTTTTTGCTATTAGGAAAACTTGGTTGAGGAAAGGGGAAGAACGGCAATTAGATATCGCAGGATATATATGATTCATGTAGGATAAAGATGTATGTATCTGGTCAGAGAGGACCTCACAGCCGTGCTGAAGGAAAGCAGATAGAGGACTGGAGCAATGAGGTATTATAGGCAAACCTTAAAAATAAAGAGTATGTGGTAACACTGTTGGTGCTGTACGACAGGCCTCACAACGGTGAGTGTGAGATTGAAGGGCAAATATATAAACAAATTATGGCTAGATGTAGGAGCAACAGTGTGGTGTATTGGGAGATTTTAATTTTCCAACATTGATTCAGAGTCACTTCGTGTTAGGAGCAAAAATTTTAAGGAGCATCTAGGAGGGTTTTATATAAGAATATGCAAATAGTGCAACTCGGGATTGGGTCATACTGGAACTGGGGTTAGTAAATGAGCCCAGCCAGGTGATTGAAGCTTCAGTAGTGGATTATCATGGGAATAGTGATCACAAATCCATAACTGTCAGAAGACCCATGGACCCATGGACAAAAAAGAGAGTGGTTCTCAAGGAAAAGTACTACATTGATGGAGGACCAACGGCGGCAAAATTAGGCAGGAGCTGGCGAATGCGGATTGAGAACATCTCTTTGAGAGTAAATTCACATTCGATATTTGAGAGGCTTTTGAAGAAAGATTGAGTAGAGTACAGGACTCCTATGTGCCTGTGAAAATGAGGGCGAGAAATGGCACAATAAGGGATGATGGATGGTGAAATTGTGAGACTAGCGAAGATGTTATAGGAAGCAAATGTAAGGTCTAGGAGACTAAATACAGATGATGCTTTGGAAGAATATCAGGAAAGTAGGATAAATCTGAAACGAGGAATTAAGAGGTCTAAAGAGGATCATGAAATAGCTTGAGCAAACAGCATTACGGAAAATCCCAAAGCTTTTTATTTGTATATAAGGGACAAGAGGGTAACTCGATAAAGTGTTCGCCCACTCATGGAGCAACGGAGAAAGTTATGCGTAAGGTCAGATTCTTAATGAATACTTTGCATTGGCATTCTCTGAAGAGAGGGATATTACGGATGTTGAAGTGAGGGATATATCTTTGTTTTCTCTGATCAAGTTGCCAGTAGTAAGGAAAAAATGCTGGCTTTTCTAAAGGGGATCAAGGTGGACAAGTCTCCAGTTCCTGATAGGTTATATCCCCGGCTTCAGCGGGATGTGAGACGGGAATTACCTGGAGTCTGAGCACATATCTTTGCACCATCATAGAACTCGTGTGAGGTCCTGGAGATTCGAAGAATTACGAATGGTGTCCCTATATTTAAAAAGGCTAGCAGGGATAATGAGGCCTTTATAGACTGGTCAGCCTGTCGTCAGTTGTGGGGAAAATGCTGGAAAAAGATACTGAGGCAGAGGATGTAATTTGGATTGGAGGAAAAAGGGCTTATCAGTAAAAGGCAGCATTTTTCGTGTGGGGAAATTCATTTCTTACCAAATTAATAGAAATCTTTGACAAAGTGAAAACGTTCATTGACGAGGCATTTGATCATTTTCCCCACGACATGCTGGAGGAGAAAGTGAAGTTGCATGGCGTCCAGGATGTACCAGCTATATGGATCGAGAACTCGCTGGGCAGCAGGAGACAGAGAGTAGCAGTGGAAGGGAGTTACTAAAAATAGAGATCAGTGGCGGTCCACAGGGATCCGTGTTGTGACCATTGCTGTTTGTGATCTGCAGAAATGTATAAATGGTTTGATTAGTAGTTTTGCAGATGACTGGAAGATTGGTCGAGTAGCGGGTAGTAAAGCTGACTGTCCGAGAATGCAGCAGAATATAGGTAGACTGGAGAGCTGGGCAGAGAAATGGCAGATGGAGTTTAATCCGGGCAAGTACAAGGTGGCACCTTTTGGAAGATTCAATTCAAAGCGAACCATACGGTAAATGGAAAGGCTTTGGAGAAAATTGATGTCAGGAGAGATGTCTGTATTCAGTTCCACTGTACCCTGAAGATGGCAAAGCAAGTAGACAGAGTTTTCAAGAAGGGTAATAAGATGCTGTCACAACCAAAGAGACTCACATCCCACAAATGAATAAGAATAATGCATGGAACGAAATATGGAAATTGACATTATAACGACATGAACAAACTACGCTTTTTCTTTCAACAATGTGTGCTTCAATTGTTGAAATCTCTCTCCTGGAAAGCAATTTTGACGTTGCATAATTTCTCCATGACTTTTCCTCCAAAAACGAATTCTCAGCGTTATTCACCGTTTACCCTCCTTTTCACAGTCACCGCCCCAACGTATGTGGCGTCTTCAGAAACTCGAGTCCTCACTGACTTGCTCCTCATTCTTTTGCCAAAACATATGCTATTCTAAATATTGCCTTTTATACCAGTAAACTCCCGGGAAACCAGTGATTGAGACTTGAGCCTGTCATTGATCCGTGAGCACCAGTAACTGTTTGTCTGCTGAGTTCACATGAAGATTCACTGCACCAAAAAAGCTGACTCGGCTTTCTATACACCTATGCTAACCGACCTGCATACTTCAGTTTCTCCAGCAACAGCTGATCTAATAAATGATGACCCTCTCACAGCCCATACGACAGCACCAAACAAACCGGAAGAACTGCTTATTTTTGGAAATCAGATACATAAAAATAAGGTCCTGGAAAAACACAACACGACTGGTAGCATTAGTGAACAAAACTCAGACTTAACTTTTCAGATACAGTGACCCTTCCTCCGAGCCAGTGCTCCCACTGTTCAAGACAGAACTTCAATATCTCTTTTTCTCTACAATGTTTACTAGGGACCGGCATCCTAATTATGTTATTGGTTCAATACCTAGTTGTATTCACTGATTCAAAATTCTTGAATTCAACTGAAACTTCCATTTTGAGTGTTTTTTCCAGTCATCTTGCATTTTTTTTGTCTGCTTTGGTGGAATGTGGATGTCAATAGCTGAGAGCAGAATTTATTGCTCGTCTGGTGCTTCTCCATAAGATGTTGGTTAGCTGCCTTCCTGAAACGCTGCAAGTCCACATGCTCAAAGGTCAATATACAATTCCCTTATGGAGGGGCTTCTGGAGATGATCCAGCCACAATGAAGGAACGGCCAATAGATTGCTAAGTCAGAGTGGCATAGAGGTAAACGTGCAGATCGTGGTTTTCCCATGTACCTGCTGTCCTTCGAAGATGAAATGTTTGTGACTCTGGAAGGTGCTGTCCAAGTAACTTTTGAAACGTTGTGGAGTGCATCCTGCAGGGAGAACACATTATTGCAACTGAGCGTCATTAGTTAGGAGAGTGGACGTTTGTGAATGTGATGCCAATGATTGTTTGTCTTCGACAATGATGAATTCCCGAACTGTTGTTGAAATTGCATCAAGCGATGCATTTGGGGAGTATTCTCTTATCATCCTGACTTGTGTCTTGTCGATTGTGAAGAGGGACTTGGTGGGATTCAGGAGGTGAGTGATACATTGCAGGATTCCCAGGGGCCATTTTCAGCAGTAGTGGGGGTAGTGAGAGCGAGGACTACGATTCGACCGGGAAGGTAAATTTTCTTCAAGGAGGACTTACCTGGGAGCCAGTGGACCCGGGTAGTCAGGTTAACTGATATATCTGGTCTTTCTCGAAATGAAAGAATAGGCAGGATGAACGGATAGATTGAGAGGTGATGCAGGAGACATGAGTTCAGAGTTTTGGGACATTGGGACCGGTTCTGGGAGAGTTTTGACTATTTCAACTTGGATGGTCTGCACCTGGACTGGACTGGAGCCAATGTCGTTGAGTGTTCTTTCGCTAACGCTGTTGGGGAGGCTTTAAACGAATGTGTCAGGAGAGTAGGAACTAAATGAAGAAGTTAGAGAATAGTGAGGAGGTAGTAACTAAAGACTGTAAGGAACGAGGTAATGAAGTAAGCGTGACTGTGTGGGGGAGTAGGAAGGAGAAAATGACGAACGCAAATTGTCAGCTCTTCTGAGTGCATTTGTTTTAATGGGAGATTTGTAAAAGTTAAGGCAGATGAATTTAGAACTTCAGTTAGTACCTGGGAGTATGATGTCATTGATTTTACTGAGACTTGTTTGACGGAACGGCAAAATTGATAACTACATATCTCAGGATACAGAGGCTTCAGGTGGGATAGCGAGAAAGGCAAAAGGCGTGGAGAAGTTGCATTACTGGATGGAGAGAATATCATAGGAGTGCTGAGCAGTGAGGCAACATTGATAGAGCTTAAAAGTAGGAAGTATGTGCTAACAATTTCGGAATAGTGATCACAATTCCATAAGCTTTAGAATACTGATGACAAATTCGTGATTGGTCCTAAATTGAAATGCTAAATTGTGGGAAGGTCAACTACAGCTAAATTCAGGAAGTGCTGGGGGTGTTGATTTGGAGCGCCTGTTTGAGGGAAAAACCACATTTGATGTATGGGAGGTTTTTCAAGAGGGGTTGATTAGAGTGCAGGACAAACGTGCCTGTGAAAAATGAGGAAAACAAATTAAAAGATTTGGGAACCATGGATGACAGGAGGAGCTGTGAGATTAGCTGAGACGAAAAGACATGCAGAGCAAGTCTCAGCGCCTCAGAACAGATGAACCTTTGGGTGAATATCAGGATAGTAGGACCAATCAGAAACGAGGAATTAAGAAAGCTAAGAAGGGCAAACGGGCTTAAGCAAAATCCAAATGCCGTTTTGTCACATTTAAGAAGCAAGAGGGTAAGTAGAGAAAGAATTGTGCAACACAAAGAGAAAGGAGTGAAATTACGCTTGAAGCCACAGAAAATGGGTGAGATTGTTAATGAGTTCTTTGCACCGGTATTCACCGAAGAGAGTGACATGACGGATATTGAGGTTTGGGACAGATGTTTGATTACTCTCGGTAGTCGGCACAAGTATGGAGGAACTGTTCGGTGATCTCAAACACGTAAACGTCGATATGTCCCCAGGTACGGTTGGGATCTAGCCCAGGATGCTGAGGGAAAGGAGAGAGGCAATAGCAGGGACATTTACAGATATCTCTGCAGCATCCTTCAACACGAGTGAGGTCCTGGAGGACTGGAAAATTGCTAATGGTGTCCGTGTGTTTTAGCAGTATAGTAGGGATAATCAAGATAACTATACACCAGTGATCCTGACGTCCGTGGTGGGTAAGCTGCTGGAGAACAGACTGTGGCACAGAAACTAATTAGATATCAGTGACATTCAGCTTTGTTTTGTGCAGGGAACGTAATGCCTTACAAACTTAATATAATTCACTGTGGAAATGATAAAGTTGATTGGTGAAAGAAGGTCTGTAGATGTCAAAAACATGGACTTTAGGAACGTGTTTGCTCAATTCCCCCATTGCAGTCTAATGGAGAAAGTGAAGTCACGTGGGGTCCGGGGTGCACGAGCTATATGGATAAGAGAACTGGCTGTGCAGCAGAAGACATAGAGCAGTCGTCGAAGGAAATGACTAAAAATGGAGAAAGGTGAACAGTCATGTTCTACAGGGATGCGTGTTGAGACCACTGTTGTTTGCGATATATAAAAATGACCTGGAAGAAGGGAGATATTGTCTGATCAGCAAGTTTAAAGATAACACTATGATTGATAGAGTAGCAGACAGCGAAAGGGAATGTCAACGTATGCAGCAGAATATGAAAAACCTGGAGAGTTTGGAGGACAAATGGCAGATGGAGCTGAATCCTGGCAGATGCATTGTGAAACATTTTGGAAGATCCAGTTCAAGAATGAACAATACAGTAAATGGAAATGGTCTGTGGGAAATTGATGACCAGAGAGATCTGCATGATCAGTTCCATTGCACTTTGAAGGTGGCAGGGCAGGTCTATGGAGTGGTCAAGAAGATATATGGATTGCTTTCCTTCATCGGACAGAGTACTGAGTACAAGAGTTGGGAGGTCATGTTACAGTTTGAAAGGAACTTGGTTCAGCCACATTTAGTACAGTTATGGTACAACTCTGGCCGCCACATTATGAAAAGGATTCAGATGCTTTGGCGAGGGTGCAGAGGAAATTCACCACGATATTGCCTGATCTGTAGGGCAGAAGCCTTGAAAAGAGGTTGAGCAGGTTGGGATTACTTACATTAGAATCACAAAAGTTGAGGGGTGGTTGATTGAGATATACAAAATCGTGAGAGGTATACACGCGGTGAATACCAGGAAGCTTTTTTTTTCACAGACTGCGGAACTCAGTTACTAGGGATCATGAGTTCAAGGTGAGACAGGAAACATTTAAGAGGGAAATGGAAAATCATTTACGGAGTGGGTGGTGGATGCCTCAAACACATTGACACTGGTGGTTGTAGAGGCAGGCATGATCGCTTAATTTAAGATGTCTCTCGACAGACATATGAAGGAGCAGGGAACAGAGTGACACAGATATTTAGAAACTAGTTGATAGGGTTACATTGAGAATGTGGATCGGCACAGGCTTGGAGTGCCAAAGGGCCTGTTGTTGGGCAGTTATTTTTATTGTTGTTCATTGTTCATTGTTCTTTGTTATTCTTTTACAGCCTTTACACTTGTAAAGCTAGATTAAAACATTGTGGAAAATGACTTGGTCTAAACACTGTAGTCAGTGAAAAGCGGGTAGGGTCAATGAGTATATTGGTGAATGCAGTCATTATGTCCAAAATTTCAATCAGAACACATCAAACAAGCTGCTGTGCAGTTGCACTGATCTTTTCTCTTTTTCGCAGTCCACGTCGAGGCAGCAGCCTTCCCCATTGAGGCATAAATGTCTCAGGGAATGCCACCGACTTTCTGCAACATCAGCAGAGATGAAATAGTGCCAGCTACGTCCTCTGTCCGAAACGGGAGTGTGCATAACAATCCCAGTTTCTGAAGAAGTGTGACTGGTCCGGAAACATGAAGAATAGAATCCTTAAAGTGTGGAAACAGATCCTTCGGCCCAACAAGTCCAGAATGGCCTTCTGAAGAGTTACTCAACCAGGCACATTCCCTGACCACTCGACACTTACCCCAGACTAATGCAACTAACCAACACATCCATGAACGCAATGAGTAATTTACCATGATCAGTTCTGGTATCCTGCACATCGTTCGACTGTGGGATAAAATCTGAGCACTTGGATGAAACCCACGCAAGTAGGAGAGAATGTGCAAACTCCAGACAGACATTTGCACGAGGAAGGAATCGAAACCAATTTCCTGATGCTGTGAGGTAACAGTGCGAACTACTGAGCGACTGTGCCATTAAGTCTGTTCCTCTCTCACCAGATTCTGTCAGACCTGGTGAGATTGGAAACGATTTCTTCTTTTCATTTTAACTCTCAGCATTTCATCTCTATTATTTGTATTATGCTAGTTATTCACCTTAGCAAGTGGAGACAGGGAGGGGAAAAGCACAGAAAGGCGAGGCATAGCTTTTGCGAAATATTCATTGGAAAGAAACATCTTCAATTTCATAGCTACACTTGCACACTTTGGCGATTCTAACAGTGAGAGGTGAAAAAAAAGCTCCAAAGGTGACTTAACAGGGGAACACTGAGGGGATTTTGTGTCATTCAATCATCGAGCTTAAAACAGTTGGATAAATCTTGATTAAGTAAGGCTCTCAAGAGCAGGATCAAACAAATTGGAAAGACGGGATACAGTCTTGATGAAGAGTTGGTAATCCAGTACTTGTTTCACACACAGCACGAGTAGCATGCGAGCGACAGCGCTGAGTCTTTCTGAAAGAAATGGGTGACATTGAGGATCTGCTGTTCCACCAATATTCAGGTGTAACTCATGTCACAGAGAGTCCGTATTTGCCGAATACTACCAACGTATACAGGCCTTAACAGGTTGCCAGAAGCAATATGTAGAATTCATAAGTTTTTTTTTCTGCCAGACGGTCTTCATTCGTGTTCGGTCTTGGCCTCTATTGAGTCCACATTTGCACGTCCAAAATCTATTCCAGTTTTGGGAATTATTTTTAACTGCACAATTTGTGATGTCGTTCCAGACCAGCAAAAATTATGTTCCAGTCTTCTAAAATCTCATCATGCTTCTTTCGGTTGTTGCTTAAGTGTGGGCACATTGCATTTCTTGAAATATTCACTGAGACCATGCGAGTGTTTCTGTCAGGCCATTGATGCAGAGGATGTCAGATCAAACCTTAGAGAAGCTTAGTGGACTGTGACAACACCCAGCATCCCATTTCCTGTTCTGGACACCACTGGTCATCTGGAACAATTCTTCCCCCATTTACCTTGCTGAGTCTTGTTTTAAGTCCAATATGGCTCTTCTTCGGGATGGCATTTTTGAAGGTAGTAGTAGGATAAACATTTTTAGCCCAGTATCACCTAAATACACAGAGGCACGCTGGCCTCAACAGTAATCTGTGGCAACAAGTTCAAAGCTAAACAAAACTGAGTGAAGTAATTCATGCCATCTAATTTAGGTCCTTATTTATTCTGAGACTCTGCTCCTCTGTTTACTGAAAGATGTAATGTGTACTTCTCAAGTGCTGGTTGATTTGCACGTTTTATTTTCCTTTCTTGCAGTTAACATACTGGCTATTGCAATTCATTCTTGGGCTATGTGTGGTCTATCAAAATGCATCGGTCGGTATCTGGTCGACATGTCAGTGGTGGATCTACTGGTCAACATCCTTAACCTGACATTGAGGCATATTCCAATTGTATACAAAACAAAATTTCCGTTTGTGAAGTTGATAGCTGTGTACAACGTCCAAGCTATTCTTGTCCATGCAGCCATGGACTGTTCTGTCTGATTCAGTTGCTTTCACCTTTGACCGATTCGTTGCCAGAAACAGAAATGTAAATATTGCACTGTGAAAATTGCATCTGTCGTTTCGGGCATAGTGACAGTACTGAGCTGTTTAAAGAATATTATTTGGTATTTTATGATAACAGGTCAGTATCAGCTCAAGCACCTGCCTTGGTTTTGTAAGGTAAGATCAGGTGCTGAACAATCTTATTTATGAGGAACATTTGAAATCGCTCATCATCATCTACCCCATATTTGGCAATACATTTGATTGTACTGTTCAATACTCAGTTACAAATCACACAACAAAAGGTTATAGTCCATCAGATTTAATTGGAAGCACACCAGCTCTCGGAGCGCCGCTCCTTCATCAGGTTATAGTGGAGGACATAATTCTAAGGCACAGGATTTATAGCAACAATTTACAGTGTGATGGAACTGGAATTATACATTGAAAAATAACTTGATTGTTGAGTCTTTCATCTGTTCGAATACCATGATAGTTTCACTTCTTTCATGTGTAAATCACAAAACCTTTTTAAAAAAGTTGCATTCTCAGTTTAGCTGTAACAATGGGCGTTAGCTAGACAATATGTTAAAGGTGTTAGCCCCCTGTGTTCTCTGTCTATGCCATGAAGTTCAGATTGATTCTAATCTAAAAAGCGAGAAAACAGAGCTCTATATGAATTCATGCAGTTTTTGAGCTCAGAGTTTTGCATGAATTCATGCAGTTTTATTTAGCAAAGTACAATGTAACTCTGCAAGTACAAATTCACCCCACAAAATATCTGTGTGCATGTGGGTCTTTGTCTGTATTTTCGTGTCTTGTTTGGGGGGGTTGTGAGTGTCTCTGAGAGAAAGTGGATGTGTGTGTGAATGAGTGTAAAGTGGTCTAAGTCTCTGAGAGGATGCCTGTGTGGGAGTGGGAGTATGTGTGTATGTATGTGTATAGGCGTGCCTGTGTGTGTGTGTCTGTGTGTGTGAGAGAGAGAGAGTACGAGTATCTGCGTGTGTGGATAGTTCAATGGTGGTAACCTGTTTTGTGACATGAACATAAGGTCCCGGTTGAGGCCCTCCCTATGGGCATCAAACTTAGCAATCAGCCTCTGCTCGGTCACTTTTCGCAGCTGCCTGTCCCGAAGTCCACCTTGGAGGGTGGTCACCCGAAGGTCCGAGGTTGAATGTTCTGAATCACTGAAGCGTTCCCCCACTGGGAAGGACCACTCCTGCATGTTAATTGTTGTGCTGTGCCCATTCATTCATTGTTGTATCCTTTGCTCGGTTTAACGTTGGCTGAGTCAAATGAGTACCTGCCACGTACAAAGTGGGAGGTGTCCCCACGTGTAATGGTGGTAGTCATGTCCAGACTCTGACTCATATTGCAGCGCCTAACGTGGCTGGGTTGTAAGGAGTTGTCCTGAGAGCCGGGCAGCTTGCTAGGAACAATGATTTGTTTGATATTTGGCGGTTGACACTTCTACACACAGAGACACTCTTTCTCATACACACACATACTCGTATACACACACATACACACATACAGACAGACACGCACACAGATACTCACACACAGCCTTACATACACACAATCCCACACCCACACAGGCATCCTCTCAGAGACTTAGACCACTTTACAGTCTTGCACACACACATACACTCTCTCTCCCAGACACTCATAATCCCCTTCCCCAGACACGCACACACAGACAGACAAAGACCCACATGCACACATATATTTTGTGGGGTGAATTTGTACTTGCAGAGTTACATTGTACTTTGCTAACAAACTGCATGAATTCATGTAAAACTTTGAGTTCAAAACTGCATGAATTCCTGTAAATTTCAGTGTTCTCACTTTTTAGATTAGAATCAATCTAAACATCATGGCATAGATAGAGAATACAGGGGGCTAGCACCGACAAAATATTGTTCAGCTAACGCCCATTGTTACCTGAGAAGGACATATTAAAAAAAGGTTTCATGATTTACACATGCAAGAAGCGAAACTATCATGGTATTCGAACAGATGAAAGACTCAACAGACAATCAAGGTATTTTTCAATGTATATTTTCAGTTCCATCATACTGTAAATTTTTGCTATAAATTCTGTGCCTTTGAATTGTGCCCTCCACGATCACCTGATGAAGGAGCGGCGCTCCGAAAGCTAGTTTACTTCCAATTAAACCTGTTGGACTATGACCTGGTGTTGTGCGATTTTAACTTTGTACACCCCAGTCCAACGCTGGCAAATCCAAATCTGTTCAATACTGTTGTGTCAGGCTTATTATATTGGCCAACAGAGCCCGCAGGAAACTCAAGACTCTCAGCAGAGGGAAAAGATGTCACATACCCAACAATGGAGACTCGAAGGAAATCCATAATCTTGTTGTGTCTCATTTCAGCTAACTTTGTACTGTCATGGGCAGCCTTTATGCTCCATTCTATATGGAAGAGGTTGTGGTGACTGGGACCGAAGACAATCTATCTCTATTATTTCGTGGCAGATATTGGATACATCTGCCAGCTCTCCAGTTACTGTGTGAAATATTTGCATTTATACCGTGACATTGAGCAAATTCAGGAATCAGATGAAAATGTGTTCAAATATCCAATTTCATTCTGACTGAAATGTTTCAAAATTAAAAAGCTGTAGAAAGAAAATAGGGAAACAAAACCACTTCAGGATCAATTCGTTTCACTTTCATTTAGAGTCAGAAGAGAGGCCACAGGTGGTCAGTAAAGACACCTCGACATGTGAGAATCACGTACAGTGACGTTATGAAGTTGAAGACGTGTATTGTATCTTTAAGAAAGAATGAAAGTTTTAAACCTGGCAAACACCTGTCATGTGACTGACGGCTTGCAGAAAGTGTACTGGCCAATTTGAAGACATAACACTTAAGGTGTAATGAAGATACACAAATATTCCAATTCGAACAGGTAGTTATAATTATGCCTGAGGTACGTATAAATAACAATCAAACTTGAATTTTACCGTTTTGACAATATCAAACCAATGAGACAATCCGATGTTTTAGGGTATACAATGCAGGCATTTTGAACAGTTCGCAGAGAGCGACCACATGCCATTGTCATCCAGATTCTCCCAACACTTCTGTGTAAAAGATCCATTTTTCATATGAAGCAGCTTTGGAGGAGAAAACCAAAGACATACCATGGGAAATCTCCAAGCAGACGGAGTTTGACACCCGAAGGCGACAACTGGTTTGGAGAACTGATTTATTTTAAATTTAATAGGACTTTAACAGATTGGTATGTTATAGAGTGGGATGTAGACAACAAAATTTTAAGAGAAAGCAAGGTTATTGTTAGGAATAAGTGTTGTTTAATGTTCTCTTTTGGAGTGAAAAAATTAACAGAGGAATTTTTGTAGTTCTTTGTCACTCATAATTTAACAGATTATGAGGCGAGGGGACCTTTTCTGTATGTTTGTATAATTAGGAGAAGCACTTTTTAAAATTTTGTTTACTTGCAGTTGGTTAAATTAAAAGTGGGAGAAATCGCTCTTAAAATTGCTGAAGAGTTTCTTTGGTTGGAAGTTGTAACCCAAATTTGCCAAGAATGTTGAAAAAGAAAAGACCATCATTTTAGAATTAAGGAAGAGGTTACAATTTTGTTTAAACAACGACAAAAATGAAACTGAAATTGTACGGGAATTACTCAAACACTTAAGTGTGTCAGACAAACAAACAAGTGGAATTAGAAGATAAAGAAAGGGAGTGATAATGCAAAATGGAGAGAGAAGAAAGATAAAGAGAGGAAAAAGATATAAAAGGAGATGAAAAAGAAATATAGAGAAGGTTATTAGCTGAGCAAAAAGAGGGAGAAGAAAGGGTGAGAGAAGAAGAGAGAAAAAAGAGAAATGCAGACAGACATTCAACTTCAGACGTTGCGACTTACGACAGTCAATTCTACAGGATGGAGATTAAGACAGACGGTAATTATATATACATGGATGTCAAAACACAGCCACGTTTTGATGAGAAAGATGACGAGGCGTTCTGTATTACATTGGGAAAATCGGCGAGACACATGGAGTGGTCAGAGGACTTGTGGGTAATGTTAGTTTAGACTAGACTGGTCGGCAGAGCTAGTTAGGTGCTTGCAGCTCTGGAAGAAACGGATTCAAGAGAATATGGAGAAGCCAAACTGGCTATTTTGAGTGCTTATGAATTGGTACCAGGAACGTATATACACGGTTTTAGAAACATAAAGAAGGAACCAGATCAGACTTACAGTGAGTTTGAAAGAATTTAACATCGTTATTTTAGTAGATGGTAGCTGGCCTTAAAACTAGATTAGGCCTATGAGGCTCAAAAAGAAATTATTGTGCTGAAGGAGTTTTACAAAATCACCTCCAGAGGTGTTAAGAAGTCACGTGGATGTGCGGGAAGCTCAGGAAGTGAGAAGGTCAGAAGAGATGGCAGTCATACATGGGTGTATAATACAAAGATTTGGTTCTGGCAGGAATTTCATTCTATGGGGGATAAAAATCGGAAGAACTGGAGATCCTGCACTATGAAACAAAGAGCAGAAAACACTGGCAATTGTTTACCACAGGTTAAAAAAAAGCCCAAGAGGGTGGAACGGAGGTGAAATACCTCAGTATTTCCATTGTGTTAAATTGGGATACATAAAGTCACAGTGCTAGTCGTAAAATAAATGTGCCGTGGGAAAAAGATGTGGAAAAATACGCTAAGCCAATGGCATTACTGAACGTAATTAAGGAAACCCCAAGAAACATCGATGAGCTACAGGAGAGCGCACAACATATGCAGGGGCTAGGTACAATGTTAGTACAAATTACAAAGAGTTTACTAAATCTCTGCAAATGTTTCGCCTCCGTTGGGAAGGATTACTATCTAAGATCTGGTGGAGAATGGAAGGAAGTTATAACCCTGAGAGATAAAAGATCTAACCAGTCTGCAATAATAAGAGAAGAACGTAATTGCACTCTTTCTGTACAGTTAGCGCAGAGAGTGATAATTTGTGGAGTAGATGGAGAGAAATATAGTGTTTCCACGATATAAAATCATGTTGGAATGCCAACTCAAGACTGCGAAAGTAACAGTGGAGTGATTGACAGAGTGTTCGTTCCAGGATTAGTTTGTTTTTAGTTACGATTTAGCAGGATCCACGGTGGACATTGATGTGGCAACCCAAAGGAACATCAGAGAAATGAGGAGTGAAAATAATAATAACCTGTAAGTTTCCTGAACTGTGAAGTAACAAGATACCACTGTAAAAAGTCACAACACGAAGCAAAATCTAATGTGAAAGATGTAGTAGTTACGTTTCACTTCAGACAGGAGCGTTTTGTCCTGAAAAGATAATGGACTTACAACAGAAAATCGAGACAGGAGCAGACATATATGTTGATGTAAATTCCGAAAAGGAGGCAGAGAATATTCATGAGGGTTATTATCTGATTGATAAATTCCTGAGACGAAAATGAAGACCACAGTAGGTTCTTGCAGAGGAGAAACAGGTAGAAGTGCAACCGATTGTGCTCCCAGACGCTCACAGACACTAAGTGGAATATTTCGCACCTAACTTTCAGCAGGTTATCACCTTGATTTACGGAAGAGTCAGGCTAATGTACAAAAGCATTTCTGCTAGCTGCAACAAACCAGAATGTTGTTACATTTCTTCGTCCGTATCATACCAAATAGTACGCAAGCCATTGGAGCATTTAAACCAGCACCTTTGATTGTTTGTTTAGGTCCCCTACTGATAACCAAAAGAAGGAATCAGTACTTGCAAATCATCATGAATGTGTCGATCAGATTTCCTGAGGCAATTGCATTCAGGAGTATTGAGGCAAAAAGTGTGGGGGAGAAGTTAGTAAATTTCTTCACGTGGTCTTCGCGACCCAAATACATTCAAACAGACCAAAGACCTAATTTTACTGGACCGCTGTTTAAGGAAATCATGGATCACCTAGGTACACAGCATTTTAAATCAACTTCTTATCGTCCTGAAACCCAGGGAACTTTCGAATCGTGTTATCAGGCCCTGAAAACCACGTTAAGATTTTACTATTAGAATTACCAGAAGGATTTCAATAAAGGTGTCCCATTTGAGTTTTTTGCCGTTACAGATGTCCCAAACGAATGTACTCTGTTCACTCCATTTGAGATAATATTCGAATATGTGACATGAGCTAATGAAAAATTGACAATAGGAGGTCTCACAATTGAATTATACATGAGAGGTGATTTAGACATTAAAAAGAATAATCTTAACAGCACCAAACGAGCGCAGAGCAAAGCATGAAGCAGGTCTCAGAGAACAACGCTGACATCCGGACGCTTTCTCGTGGGCATGACGTATTAGTATTGTGACCAGACAGAGAAAATCCCTTCAAAGCCAGGTTCAGTGGTCCCTGTCAAATTAAGGAAAAATTGAATCAGGTAAGCTATATGATAAAGATGCAAGATAGAAAATTATTTTATATCAAATACTTAATGTGAATTTGTTGAAAAATATTATAATAGAGAGAAGAAGAGGGAGGAACAGGTAATAGTTACTGCCCAGCACAGTGACGAATCAAATCGAGGTGTTGAAGAGTTTGGTGTGCCTCAAAATATGTTAAGTAACGAGGGCGTCCTTGGGGAGTCGGGTGGGTTAGGAAACCACCTGCCTCCGAAGCAAATAACGCAACTGAAAGGTTTGTTACAGCACTATGAAGACATATGCAGGAATAAGATGCTATTGTACATGAGGTAGACATAGTGAATGCTGTTCCAATACAACAACACCACTATAGCCTTAATAGTTTCAAAGACAGACAGGAAGTGGATCCGATTCTCAACAAAGATATGATCATATTAGTTTCCAAACTTGGCGGGACTAAATGATGTTGTGAGTGCTATCGGAAGATCAGTCCCATAACAACTCATAACCAATATCCAGTTTTGAAGTGTCTGATGAAAATCTTGGTTTTATCACAATGTGGGACTTACTATGTGGTTATTGACAGATACCTTTGTTGGGTTAAGCAAAAGACGTTTCTTCATTTAGCGACCCAAACTGGCTCTCTCAATTGAAAGTGATGCTCTTTGGAATGCAGAATGGGTGTGCACATTCCAAAGACTCATGCACAGGTATGTTGTTGGGTGAGCAGACTGTGGACTCTATCGGGATTGTACACAGACGTTCAGCGAGTCTTCGAAAGATTATATGGTGCAGCTGACAGTGCTCTTTGACCGACTAAGAGAAGGAAAATTGGTAATACACTTAAAGAAAACCGAATTTGCGAAATAAGCGGTGATGTTCTTGGGGACATGTCAAGATTAAAAGACTGACTATACTAATTTTGGGCCAGTCAAGGACATTAGTGGGATGTTGTCTGTTTGAATTCCGAGGACATGGACAAAGCACTAAAAGAATTATTTTTGTTAGTATTCACACTGTAATTGACAATGTTGTCGGTTTTGTGAGGAGTAGGTCATGTGTCAAAATATTGAGTTATTTGAGAATGTGACCAAACAGAATGGATCAGGGTAAAGCAGTGGATGTGTTGTATGTGGAATTGAAGAGTGTGGTGCTGAAAAAGCACAGTCGGTCAAGGAGCATGCAAAGAATTTGAGAATCGAAATTTCATGTCGAGGGTCTTCAGCATGAATGAGCCATGTGTGCTAAGGAGGCTGATAGATGCACGTGAGGAGAATGGGGTTGAGATAATGTAGCTGGGAATGCGATAAGTCGATTAAGGTGGAGGTGAAATTGATGGGTCAGAGAGTAGAGTGGATGAAATATGTGTGAAGGAAGCTGGACAAGTAGGATGGTTCATCAGGGTGATGCAGAATGGAAAGTTGAGATTTAGGCAAGATGGGGCGAGGGCAAATGGAGAAACTGTTGAAATCCACATTCATCCCGTGTGGTTTGAGCGTCCCAAGGCAGGACACGTTCTTCCTCCATGCGTCAGCTGGTTATTGTTTGATGATGATGCTCCCCCAGAACAAGCATATCCTCGGTGGAGTGGGAGTGGCGTTAAATTGGTCAGTCACAGGGCGGTGAGGATGGTTATTGCTGGTGTCCAAGAGATGTTCTCTGAATATTTCACAACATGGCATCCAGTCTCCCAACGTAGCGGAGACCAAAAACCGGGTGAAACTGGACCATCTCAGGCACATCCCCACTCTACTAGATCTCTCCATCACGATTCCGGTGACCGACTCAGATCAGCCATCCACTGACTCTCACAGCTTCCTGGACAACAGCTCCTCCCACCCTGCCTCCAGCAAAAAGTGATACCCCTTATTCCCAATTTGTTCTTATCACCATATCAGCTCCCAGGCAAACCAGTTCAAACATAGAACATGTCAGATGGCCTACTTATTCGAAGACAAGTGCTTCAACTCAAACGACGTGTGTCCTTCCATGCACCTGGTTTACTGACCACACCCATACCCTTGAAATCCAACTCTCATTTCGCAACAAGCGAAAAGTCCTGCTAGTACTCACTTTTCACCCCACTGACCTCGGGATGCATCGCGTCATCTTCTGCCATTTCTGCCACCTCCAAATAAACCTCACCAGCGCAGATATATTCCCTCCCCCTCCTCCATCTGTGTTTAAGGGAGACCATTCACTCTGCGACTCCCCTGTCAAGTCGACATCCCTGATCAACCCTCCTGGCACATTCCCCTGCCATCTCAAGAAGTGAAAAATCTGTGCCAGGTCCTCCCTCTTCACCTGTAAGACCCCAAATGCTCCTTCCTCATTCGACAGCAATTTACCTGTACTTCCACCAATGCCATCCCCTGCACCCGATGTGTCGTTTAGATGAATAATTTTCCAGCGTCAGTCACAACAGAAGTGCAGCAAAGAGCTTCAATCAGGTAATTTTATAAGCAAGTCCTTTCGGTCTAAACTCTGCATGACGCAGGGATCACTTAATCCTGTACTCACAAATATCAAAGGATTTTAGTGTCACACAGTTTTCAGCAAAGAAGCAATTCCAAGAAAATGAAGTCGAACCACTGCCCACTATCCCCACCTTAAAGTTCAATGACGTTCCCATTGCTGAAATCGGCTTTGGGCCATTCATGTATAGCTGACCTTAAATAACAACATATGTATTGACGTTACATCAGCAGGTCAGAGTCTGTGAATTCCATGGCATCAACATTTGATTCTGCCTCGGCAACACTCAGCAGTTGATGAATCACTTGTCAACCACTTGACCAAGAACTCTCTGCCCCATCACCATAGAAGCAGCAGTGCGCACCATGTCCAATTCCCTTTGGAAGAACTCTCGCTCGCAATGATCAGCAAATAAAAATAACAGACACAGCAAATGCAGTGATACCTTTGTGGTCACTTCCAAACCATAACAGTTGTATACTTGGAACTATATAACTGTTCCTTCACAATGCTGGGGATGAAACTTTGTACATTGCTTCCTGACAACACTGTCCCATGTGCTTACCTCAGCATGGCCTGCAGTGCCTCAGTGAGGGAGCTCATCACCACCTTCGAAAGGGTTATTCGTTTTATTATGTGTTCCTTTTGACAAGGCAGCACACTCATTAATAAACCAACACTGGCAGTGTCAAGTAGAACGAATAGGAATTTTGCCACACATGCTGACATCTTACAGGATGTGATGTCGTCCAAGTGAACCCTTGATACACAATCATTTGCAGAGCGATGGAATCTGCACAATTGATTGAGTTGTAATGTGAGTGAATCATTCGTTGAAAAACATGACGTAAATCATGTAAGGCCCAACAAATTTCGGAGGCAGTAAATTCTTTGGTTCTTCCCGCAGTTTGATGCATTTTACAATTCGATTAAAGAACACCAACACCGTCTTTTTCTGTATATAATTTCAGTTACATCACACTGTCAAATTTTGCACTAATTTCTGTGTCTTACAATCTTATACTCCGCAACCCCTTGAGGAAGAAGTAGCACACCGAAAGCTAATGCTTCGAATTCAACCTATTGGACTATGACCTAGTGTTGCGTGATTTCTGGCTTTGTATATTCTTCAGTGCTCTCTGAACTTAGTCCAGTCAGGGCATTACTACAAGACTTATTTTAAAATCTTTTTTGAAATTACCATTGAACATGGGATTCATGAAGACCATTTTGCGTGCAAGGTCAGGTATCATTATGGGACTGCAACCAAGGAAATGCATGCATTTCATCTCGAATAAAACATCAGCATTGTCCATATTAAGATAACATTCTAGGAGATAATAAAGAGTAAAATGATTTATTTCCTTCGTCCATATTAAGATAACATTCTAGGAGATAATAAAGAGTAAAATGATTTATTTCCTTCAACTATTCACTTTTGTCTGCTACTGCTTAAATCACAGAGACAACCTCACGAGAAATAGCACAAAACTGTTCTGAGTCTCGAAAAACGTTAATTGAAGCTCGAAACAATTGTCTCACCTGAGAAATTAACAAAAGTTGATTTTCCTCCAAAAAAATTTATAATTTTGCAGTTGCATGGGAGGTGAGCAGACGATTGCAATATATCAGTTTAAACACAAGAGGAGCAGACAGAGACACAGAGAGATAAGCACAAAGAAACAAAGAGAGGCAGAGATACTCTCAGCCTCACATTCGTCATGTTTTGAGTGTCAGCCTTAGATTCATCATGTTTTAAGTCATTCGTTTAAATTGTTTGCCATTTCTGGCAGATGGGCACTCTCCCTCTCTCTCTAACTTTCTCTCTCTGTCTTTCCCTTTGTCTTGCAACCATCGGGCATATATTGGTACATTAAAGGGAAATCTCCACTTTTCCCATTCTCCAGCCATTGCTGTGCAGCGTTCTCCATTCAACACTTCGACAAATATATGCAGCTCTGTTTTGAAAAAAATCTGCTATGGAATCCACCTCCACCACTCTGCCAGGCCGTGCACTCCAGTTCTGATAACTGTCTGAGTAAAACCTCCCAGTGGGATAACGTGAGGGAAGGACAGGAGCTCAGGGACTGAATGAGTACTTTTCAATATTTTCTGCAGGTGTCCCGGCAGGATTAAACTGTTTTTCAGAAGCTGATTGCAAATACGAACAAATCTCTGTCTGGAGACCTTTCTCTTCATCTCATTCCGAGCTCCCTTCCAGAAAATCTTGAATTTAAAATCCTATTTACTGACCTACAAACAAGTGGAAACAAAACATCCTTGTTTGCCCTGTCAAAATAGTCCATAATTTTGAGCATCTGAATAAATTACCTCTTTTCGGCGCCAAGGAGAACAAACCCAGTTTCTCTAATATTTTATTCTCTTTAAAATCCTGCATTCATGGTCGATGGTGTGCACTGCTACTCCTGCACATCGGCACGAGAGGGACGTCTCGAGTTGTGTTGCCCACGATGAGGCTGGTTTGCCTGGAACGGTGTGGAGTTTCTGAAGTATTGTCGGAGTTGCAACCGCTCAAGCAAGTCGGAAGCTTTCCATAGCACTCGTTACTTGCACCTTGAAAATGGTGAACAGACTTTGGGGAGTTAGGAGTTGAGCAACTCGCTCAATTCTCGCAAAGCTCGGAATTGTCTTTTTTTAGCCTTCGTATTGAAATGGCAATATTTATTTGGTATTCAGTTTCAGGTCTAAAGTAACCCTCAGAATATACATAGCCGCATTTAGAGGCAGAGAGAATCTCCTTTTGTTAAAAGGGTGGATTTGAAATTTCTTGACGACAACTCCATATCTGTGGTGGAAAAGCCCTGTCTGTAGTCGTGTTCCAGGAGTTGTATTCAGTGATCATTACAGAGTAGTGATGGTTTCCACTTCGGAAACGTGAGTTGCTTGAAGGGTCATTGCCATTGTTAACGTTCGCTGATAAATTGCCCATTATTATTTAAGTGGTTTGCAAAGGCTGCTTCTCAAGCAATATTCGTTCCCTTCAGCCAGGGTAGTCTGCAAACTCGACAGGTAATTAAGCAATAGTCTTGTGGATGGGGTGCTGTTGTAACAACTCAGAACTGAGGTTGACAAGATGGCCGCTTGGGCTGACTTCAGCTTACACAAGATGGCTGAGAGTTAGACAGTTGTGTACAGCAGCCGGTCACATAAAAACCTGTTGTGTCCTTGTAAATAAAATGGATAAGATGACGTTCTCCGCAGGAGGAAACTTTATGGAAGTTATCAGGTCTCTGTAAACTGGCAGTTGTCAGTATGTAAACATTCTAATAATGGGCAGTTTTGTTACGCAAAGTTTAGCCACATTCACAAGTTTGATCATTTCTGGCAAGTAGAAGTACAATTCTGATAGTACAGTATACTGAATTATTTACGTAACTGTGGAATTAGAAAGGCAGACAAGAAATTAGCGTAAGAATGTTAGTTGCAACCCTGAAGGAAATGTCCATCGTCAATAAAGAGGCTCTATACATTGTCGTATAAATGTGACTTGAAGACAAAAAATGGCACTCGTGTAGGGAGAAGAAATTGCAATGAGGGAAAGATAAACAATTGAAACCTCAGTACAATCGTTCTCTAATTGTTTGTAGAATATAAGCAAGTTTCATTTAATGGCTATATAAAGTTCTTAAGTGTTTGAATTTCACTCTTGTCAGTGGATTTGGAAAAGATTGTTTTTGTAAAGTAAATGTCATTATTCATGCAAAGTTTGTGAAGAGGGGATAATGATGATTCATTTAAAAATTAAACTTTAGTTTCTAATCCACTTACAGCATATAAGCAGCAGGGTTCGTAAACTGCTGTTGCAAGTCAGGGGAAGTGTTGTATGATGCCCCAGATTGAGTTTAGAGAGTTAGTGTTCCTAATTGGTCAGCTGGTGGTTATATTACAGTTAATTGTAAAGAATTTATAACAAATGGCAGAAATTAATATTCTTCCTAACTGCCATTCTTAACTTAGCTAGTATTTGGAAGAGTTTGAATGGGATGGAAAGAGATAGGTACATGTCACGGGGCAAGAGTTATAGATGTGAAAAGGAATTTAAAATACACTTAGCCAAGAGTTCGGAAACATAGATTAGGTTGCAAAACGCAGGGGGTGTGGACATTCGGAACGTGGACCTGGTTTAAGGAACATATAATGTGTGTCCTTGATAGGTAAGTCCATTTCAAACAGTGAGGAGTGATCACAGAATGAAATTGTGGTTTACTTAAGAAATTGTATCACTTGTTCAGCGGGAGAGGGAGGCTTAAGTGACGTTGAGATGAGATGCTTCAGATGAGGTGGTGGAGAGTCACAGATTCGCCAGGAAGGATTTAAAGAGAGATTCCAGAAGAGCAAGGAGGGGAGATGAGCAGTCTTTAGCAGGTAGAATAAAGGAGAGCATTGAGGTTTCCTATAGACATATGAAGAATAAAAGGATGAGTAGGGTAGGAACAGGGCCAGTCAAAGACAGAAGTGTGAAGGAGTGTTGGGATCCTTTGGATATTGGAAATGTGCCAAACGAATTGTTAGCATCTGTTTTCACTCAGGAGAATATTGTAGAGGAGAACACTGAGATGCAGGCTATTAGACTGGAAAGGATTGAGGTTAGTAAGGTGAAAGTGTTATCAGTTCTAGAAGGTGTGAAAGTAGATAAGTCTCCTTGGCTGGATGCAACCTTTCCAAGGTTTTACTGGGAAGTGAGGGAAGAGATAGTGGCGCCTTTAAATTTTAGCCTTAATCTTTGAGTCGCCATTGTCTAAAGGTTTAGTGTTCTTGTCCAAGAAGGGCAGTAGAGATGACCCAGCTAATTATAGATATTTACGCCTTATGTGTGTTGCAAGAAAACATTTGGAAACGATTCTAAGTGATAGGGTGTATAATCATCAAGCAAGAAACAATTTGAGTGGAGATAGTCAACATGATTTCATCCGGGGCAGATCGTGTCACACAAACCTGATTGAGTTTTTGAGAAGGTGACAATGCATATGGATGAGTGGTGGGCAGTTGACGTGGACTTCAGTGACACCTTTAATAGGGATCCACATCGTAAGCCTCTGGCGAAAATGCGGAGGCATGGGATTGAGGGTGATTTAGCAGTTTGGATTAGGAACCGGCTTTTTGTAAGACGGCAGCAAGTAGCAGTTGATGGAAAATATTCATTCTGGAGTTCAGTTACTAGTGTGTGCCACAAGGATCTGTTTTGGGAACACTGCTGTGTGTCATTTTTATAGATGACTTGGACGCATGCATAGATGGATGGGTTAGTAAGTTTGCAGATGACACCAAAGTCGGTGGCGTAGTGGACTGTGTGGCATGATCTTGCATGTTATAGGGGAACATCAATAAGCTGCAGAATATGACTGAGAGGGGGCAAATGCAGTCCAATACAGGTAAATGTGAGGTGGTTCGCCTTGGAAAGAATAACAGGAAGGCAGAATACTTGGTCAATGGATAAAATCTTTGTAGTGTGGATGTGCAGAAGGACCTAGGTGTCCACATACATCGATCCCTGAAAGTTGTCGACCAGGCTGATAGTGTTCTTAAGAAGACAGTCTGTGTGGCAGGTTTTATTGGTAGAAGAATTGAGTTCAAGAGACGTGATATCATACTGCAAGTGTACAAAATGAAAGTGTGACATCACTTGGAATATTGTTGAATTTCTTTTCGCACCGTTACATGAAAGATGTGGATGCATTTCAGTAGGTGCAGAGGTACAAGCATGTTGCCTGGTCAGGAAGGAAGGTGTTACGAGGAAAGGCTGAGAAATGTGAATCTGCTCTCATTGGAGAGATGAAGGCTACAAGGGGATTTAAAAGAAACACACAAGATGATCAGACGATGAGATAGGGTCGACTCTGATAGTCATTTTCCTTGGATGATGACGTCAGCTTGTGCGAGGGGTCATAGCTCTAAACTGAGGAGTGATAGATTTAAGACAGATGACAAAGACAGCTTCTTTACTCAGAGACTGGTAAGGGTGTGGAATGTCCTGCCTGCCAATGTAGTTAACTCAGTCACATTAGGGGCATAATAATACAGAGAATGACTGGATAGTGTAGGGGGATGGGTTAAAATTAGTTCACAAGTCCGCACAACATAGAGGGCCAAAGGGCTTGTTCTGTGCTGTAAAGTGTTATGTTCTATATATTAGTTATAAATGTCTGTGTGTAGTTTGTACATTCTCCCGTGTCTGCGTGGGATTTCAATGAGCGCTCGTTTCCTCGTGTGTATTGGTCATGCTAATTTTCCCACAGTGTCGGGTGCATTAATCGGTGGGAAATATGTCTGTGTGTGTTACTATTCGGTGGGTCGTTGTGGACTGGTGAGGGCGAATGGCCTGTTTCAACAGGGGAGGGAATCATATCTAATCTGATCGAGTTATTCGTGAAAAGCAACTATTCAGGTAAATGGGAAATAATGTCTTGCAGCTGACAAATGTCTTGGAAGGAATAAAACTTTTAGAAGCATTGCAAAACGCCGAACACAAATGATAGAGGTATCTGGCAGGCATCATGAGGTTATAGAGCGGTCCACATATATATTATGCATTGATTGCATTTTTATTGGACTGGATGTTTAGGTTTGTTGGTGTGGCTTACAAATATATCAATGTTGCGTTAGTTGCTGTACCACGAATGATACTAAAATGTTTTATTTCCCTGGGGAACCCAACGCATCATTCAAGCTTCTGATTTGAGCTGCTGTGAAGATGCAAACCGTCAAAGCCATTTCGGGATAGTCTTTGGTCTCTCACACATATGTAGAAATAGAGCTCTGAAGGGGCGAAGCACCACAGGAAGTAAGATTCTTCTTTGATATTTCTCCATACAATATATGCTTCTGTTTGGTTTGAGCTGCTCGAGCGTTATCCCGGCAAGTCAGAGGGTAGCACTGCGCCCTCAACGCGCGAGGGACCTGAGTTCAAGTCCTGCCTCGGGCGACTGTCATTGTGGAGTTTGCAGAATCTCCCGTGTCTGTGTGGGTTTCCTGCAGGTGCTCCGGTTTGGTCACACAATCCAAAATATGCAGGTCAGATGAATTGGCCACGCTAATTTGATCATAAAATGAGGTGCCCTACTCAGGGATAAATATAAGGTGGGAGAATGTTTTCAGGTGGGTTACTCTTTGGAGGGTCGATGTGGTCTTAATGGGCTGAAAGGCCTATTACCATTCTTTCGGGAATCTAATTTAATCTAACCCTGCATCTAGAAACACATTCCATACAGGCAGCACAGTCTGCATGAAAATAAGTGTCTCTTATGTCCCTTTCAACACTATTTCCATTCACATTAAACTTAGCCCTTTTGAACTCCCTACCAGTGGGAAAAAATAGTTTTTCTATTCATCTTACTTGCGGCGGTCATGGTTTCATAAACCAGCATCAGGACACTCCTCAGACTTCAGTCTTGGACAGTGAATAATAATCCAGCGTCTCCAGATGTTTCAAACTTACGATTCCCGGCAATGGTATTGTAAATATTTTCCGAATCCTGATATTAACGTGTCGAGGATCTCCTCTACAATCACAGTTTTGTGCCTTTCTGGCCAAAGCAGAACAGGAATACTGGATTCTCAGGAAACCATGTGAGTGTAATAACCTTGACTTGAAATGGAGCAGAAATCCTGGATAAATCAGTGCATTCCCAAACAACTATCTATTCAATTGTTTGCGCATTCCCACCATGTCTGCAGGGTTTCCGCTGGTTGTACTGTTTTTCCCACATAGCTCAAAAATGTGCAGATCAGTTGGATTAACCACCAGAAATGTGAGGATCAGTTGGGGAGTTGCGTTCTTCTGTGAAATTGGTGAAGGTACGGTGCGCTGAATGGCCTCTTCCTGTGTTTTCGACATTCTATGTGAGTCCACTGTAACGAAAACAAATGAAACTGCAACTTCAACTCAAGAATTGATACGAAAACCAATACTTTAACTGCTGAACATTCTCGTATCCATTTATTTCACACCCCAGCATAGATATTCCCCAGCTGTGGAACCTCTAACATACTCTGGTCACAATGCACACACCTGTCGAGACAATGAAGGTGCAGATACGACGTGTCCTTGATATGTATGTACCTATCAGGCAGGAAAGAAATGGTCGTGTGAGGGAGCCTTGGTTGACGAGGGAGGTTGAATGTCTAGGCAAGAGGAAGAAGGAGGCTTACATAAGGTTGAGGAAACAGAGTTCAGACAGAGCAGTGGAGGGATACAGGATAGCCAGAAGGGACCTGAAGAAAGGGATTAGGAGAGTTAAGAGAGGGCATGAAAAATCCTTGGCCGATAGGATCAAGGATAACCCCAAGGCATTTTATGCGTATGTGAGAAACCTGAGAATGACGAGAACGAGGGTAGGTCCGATCAAGGACAGTAGTGGGAGACTGTGTATTGAGTCGGAAGAGATAGGAGAGGTCTTGAACAAGTACTTCTCTTCAGTATTTACGAACGAGAGGGACCGTATTGTTGAAGAGGAGAGTGTGAAACGGACTGTTAAGCTAGAAGAGATACCTGTTAGGAAGGAAGATGTGTTGGACATTTTGAACAACTTGACGATAGACAAGTCCTCCGGGCCTAGGATATATCCTAGGATTATGTGGGAAGCAAGAGAGGAAATTGCAGTACCGTTGGCAATGATCTTCTCGTCTTCACTGGCAACGGGGGTGGTACCAGGGGACTGGAGAGGAGCGAAAGTTGTGCCCCTGTTCAAAAAAGGAAATAGGGATAACCCCGGGAATTACAGGCCAGTTAGTCTTACTTCTGTGGTAGGCAAAGTAATGGAAAGGGTACTGAGGGATAGGATTTACGAGTATCTGGAAAGACACTGCTTGATTAGGGACAGCCAGCACGGATTTGTGAAGGGTAGGTCTTGCCTGACAAATCTTATTGAATTCTTCGAGGAGGTGACCAAGCATGTGGATGAGGGTAGAGCAGTGGATGTAGTGTACATGGATTTTAGTAAGGCATTTGATAAGGTTCCCCATGGTAGGCTTATGCGGAAAGTCAGGAGGCATGGGATAGAGGGAAATTTGGCCAATTGGATAGAAAACTGGCTTGACGGTCGAAGGCAGAGAGTTGTGGTAGATGGTAAATATTCAGCCTGGAGCCCAGTTACAAGTGGAGTTCCGCAGGGATCAGTTCTGGGTCCTCTGCTGTTTGTAATTTTTATTAATGAATTAGATGAGGGAGTCGAAGGGTGGGTCAGTAAATTTGCAGATGATACGAAGATAGGTGGAGTTGTGGACAGTGAGGAGGGCTGTTGTCGGCTGCAGAGGGACTTAGATATGATGCAGAGCTGGGCTGAGGAGTGGCAGATGGAGTTCAACCCTGCCAAGTGTGAGGTTGTCCATTTTGGAAGAACAAATAAGGATGCGGAATACAGGGTTAATGGTAGGGTTCTTAGTCAGGTGGAGGAACAGAGGGATCTTGGGGTCTATGTACATAGATCTTTGAAAGTTGCCACTCAGGTGGATAGAGTTTGTAAGAAGGCCTATGGATCATTATCGTTCATTAGCAGAGGGATTGAATTCAAGAGTCGTGAAGTGATGTTGCAGCTGTACAGGACTTTGGTTCGGCCACAGTTGGAGTACTGTGTGCAGTTCTGATCGCCTCACTTTAGGAAATATGTGGAAGCTTTGGAGAGGGTGCAGAGGAGATTTACAAGGATGTTGCCTGGAATGGGGAGTTGGTCGTACGAGGATAGGTTGAGAGTTCTCGGCCTTTTCTCGTTGGAACGGCGAAGGATGAGGGGTGACTTGATAGAGGTTTATAAGATGATCAGAGGAATAGATAGAGTAGACAGTCAGAAACTTTTTCCCCGGGTACAACAGAGTGTTACAAGGGGACATAAATTTTAAGGTGAAGGGTGGAAGGTATAGGGGAGTTGTCAGGGTTCTTTACCCAGAGAGTGGTGGGGCATGGAATGCGCTGCCCGTGGGAGTGGTAGAGTCAGAATCATTGGCGACCTTTAAGCGGCAATTGGATAGGTACATGGATGGGTGCTTAATCTAGGTTAGAAGTTCGGCACAACATCGTGGGCCGAAGGGCCTGTTCTATGTTCTATGTTCTAGGAGTGATTTGGCAAGTGATAGATGGTTAAGTCCTTTTTCCCCGCATCTTGATAAATTTGGTGTAGAAATTCGTGCGTTCGTGAAAATGCTCCCTGATGTTTTTTTTCAAACCTGAGAGAGAGGGAGGGTGCTGCTGAATAGTGATTTTAGTGAAATAAATCCGCTGAATGTGACACGTATCTGAAACAATATAGCACAGCCACCAGGGGTGGTGTTTAGACAGAAATATCATATACCGTAAAGGAAATCATGATGAATAATCAGTTTAAATTACCTCAGAGCCTCATAAAGTAATGAGAGGAATAATTCCCAATTTCGGGGTCTGGCCTACATCAACACAATCCGTAATGGTCTACGTTGGTCTATTTCTCAGACCAATCACGTTCCCACTGCTCTGTTTAAATTTAACCAATCCATGCTGTTGATTGTGACCCAACATCAATGGGTGTATTTCACACGCAAACGCTCCCCTTGATCAGATTCATACAGTCTTATTTCAATTTCACCAAAGTCTGGCAGCTGTCAATCTGCATCAATGCGCATCTTGTCAGCAGGAACGCCTGACCTATCAGATGTTTGATGGAAGCTCAGCGTATGTCTGAGAGTGAGTGTGCCTCAGTCAGTGGAAGTCTGGGGTAGCTTCTTCACTGGTTGGAGTTTTTGCATTCTCTCTAAACCAATTTTGCATTCTCTGTAAAACCTCTTGATGCTTGCAATATTATCATGACCATCAATGGACACAATCCTCCAACACTGGCCTAAAAAAAGGCCACCACATGAGAAGGCTGTATTTTTCTCATATTCTGCCTCCCGGTTCCTCTCTGTCATTATGTTAAGACACGGAGTTGAATGTGTAATATGATATGACCAACGACGGCCTGCCCATGTCGTCCATTTTTATCCACATGCCTGATAACGCAATATTTCATGGTTCAATAAACTGACACAATCAAATGGAGTCTGAACTGCTGAGATGACAGATTTTTGCATTCACAAATACAAATGATTTCCCGCGTTGCATGTTGCATTTTCTTCTTTGAGTAGAGACGAAGAAAAGCTGCAGATGATAGCATCCAGGATAGACAAGCAGGAGGCTGGAAGACGACCGCAGGCCAGGCAGTACCAGGAAGTGGAGAGGTCAACGTTTCGAGTGTCACCCTCCTTCATAGAACCGAAACGTAGACTTCTCGATCTCCTGATGCTGCCTGGCTTGCTGTGTTCTTCCATTCCTGCTTTACCACCTTTTCTTCTTTGATATCTGAAAGGCGCTTTTCTGTGTTTTTATGCTCAATGATTTCTCCAGGTTGGTTAACTGACCAAATCCTCTCAAAGGTGCTTGGTTTCAAGACAGATATCAAAGAAGGAGATCTACAGAGTTAATTTTCGAGAGGAGGCAACTGGCATAGAAAACGAAACACTTGAGGAAGAATCTGCAATGGTAATATCATTCATGTAGCATCGAGCGCAGAAGGCCTGACTTGGAGGAGTTCAGACGCCATGAGAATTCAGTATTCAACCAATTGTAGTTATCAGATCAGAAGATGGAGGCCATCCAGAACTGCAAGTCTGCTGTTCCATGCAATGCGATCGTGGCTGTTCTGACTGTTCTCAATTCCACATTCTCGCATTTTCCTGTTAATTCCTCGATTTCCTTCCTGATTAAAATTCTGTCTGCCTCATTGATCACTGAACCCTCTCTGGATTACCTCCAATGCCAGCATATCTTTCCTCGACGAGGGACTGAAACGTGTTCTGACTATGCCAGCTGTGCTCTCCCTCGAGTTTTGGAGGGTTTTGGCAAAGCCTCCTGACTTTTGTACTTCGTTCCTTTTGAAATTTGGCAAAGCGACAGATGTATTTCAAATCTTGTAGAGTTGTTTGCTAATTGACATGCTCAGAGATAGTTTTCCACACCTCTGGATCTGGTCGGACTTGCACACACTTCTTTCTGACTCAGAGACAGGGCCACTACGACTACACGACAAGAGCCCACTGTCACTGTGGCGCAGCATGTCAATGTGACAAATGAGACGACAGGGAATTGTCGTTTAGTCATCATTTCTTGTAAGAAGAAACGGACTGAACACACCTGAACAGCAGCAAGCATCTCAAGTGTACAGAGGCCACTCGTGTAAACCTTGGTTTCCCCATTTGCAAAGTGTGAGATGCACATTCCACTGCAGTTAAGATTAACAGCTGAACATACCTTCTGTGGCGGCTTTCATGAACAGCAGGGCTTCAAGCAACAAAAGCAATGTTGTCACATCGACGCTGCAATTCTGAGAGGGTGAATAATCAGACTGGAACACAGATTCTCTTTTCATGTGCTCACAGAGTAATCTGTTAGTATTAAACATTGACACAATGATAACGGTCTCCAGTTTGTCTTCTATTAAAATCCAAATCATTAACTGAGACGGGCATCAATTGATAACAAATATTAAGGGTGTCTTTTGGACATTTACATCAAAACCCTAAAGGTTGATGGAATTTCCGACCTTATTTTAATGAGATTGGACGACAAGAGTGTGGAGGTCTCAGTGTAACTTTACAAAGTGGTAGTACGATCATATCTGGAATACCGTGAGCAGAACTGGCCCCTATTTTGCAGGAGAGATATCTTTTCATTGGAGGAACTTCAGAGAAAGTTCACGAGGATGATTGCTGATATGAAGTGCTGATCTTAAGAGCAAAACCTAAACTTTTTACGACGCTGCTTCCTGAAGTTTCGAAGATTGAGAGGTGCTCTGACTGTAAATGCATGGAATTCTTCAGGTGGCTTTTCATGGTAGATGTTAACAGAATGCTACTCCTCACGGGGGAGTCAATGGCCAGAATCTCAGAATAAAGGTGCACAAATTTAATACTGAGATGAGGAGGAAATTCTCCCCTCACAGATTCGATTGCTTGGAAAACCTTGCCAAAGGGAGCTGTGGACGCCAAATCTCTCCTTATCTTTATGGCGACGACAGAGAGAAACTTGATCTTTCAGAGAATCAAGGATAACAGAGAAAGGGCAGGAAAGTGGATGCAAAGAACATTTGAGCGGACAAAATTCGGGTGAATAGCAGAGCAGGTTTGAGGGGCCGTACGGCCTTCTTCTCATCCTATTTTTAAAAGTTTTCACTGAACTTAATCCTTCATTGTTCACGCCACTCTGCATCAGAAACCAGTCACCCGGCCAGCTGAGCTACCCAACTACAACATTGACATAACAGCAATAACATGATGATGCAAAACAGATATACCCGTTGAAAATGGTGGTATAAAGGTGTAGGGCAAGATTGAGCCATAAAAAACTGAGCAACAGAAAAGCAGAGATTGTGGGAAACCTTAACAAGTACAATATTCCATTCCATCTCTCAGAGTTCAACAGAGGTTGCACTGTTCAGTAGTAAAGCCTGGAAACAACATCCAGCATCTGATTGTGTGCACAAACAGGGTGTTTGTGCACACAAATTGAGTGTCTAAAAATAAGTCTCCCAGACTGTGGACTGTTACGACACGGTGTTGAACCTTCTGCTAAATAAAGCAAACACACGGGAAAAGCTGACTTCGTCTCGTAATCTTTTAAATTATGAGTGACAAGGAACTCCCAAATTCAAATATTTAAAGAAAAATATTAATTTATTCATGAACTTTAAAAGCGAACATTAAACAATGACTATTTAAAAGTCTAAACCTCATTTGTCTTAAATGCTTGTTATCTGCCTTCAACCCTTTCACAAAATATTGTTCCAATATACACCCGTATTGAAATTACATCAAATTAATTTCTCAACCACCGACCAGTCGTCATTGGTGCCTGTCTTCGTTTGGCTCAGATCTCCCTGAGTTGTCTTCGGTCTTCTACTGCAAAGATATTTCAGATGAAAAAGGTACCTTTGTTAGTGAATGTTTTAAATGGCAATCTCTCTCCAGGTGGCAGTTACTCTTTCGATGGCAGTTGGTCTCTGTCTAACTATCCAAACTGTCTGCTTCTTTATACCGTAAACATCAGATTGTCGCATTTGTTCGAGTTTGGCAAAAATAATGCATTCAAACTCGATTGAGTTTTCATATCCTGGAGCATTATTTCAACTCGTTGGTTAAAGTCGAATTGTTGTGAAAAAGCAACCAAAATTCAGGACATTTTTTCACAACTAAATGCCACACATATTCAGCTTTCCAGTGCACTCTGAGACAGCTGGCTAGTCACGTGACAGTTACCTGTTGGCTCGCTGTGCAAAACAGCTTTCACTCTCTTTTCAAAGCCTTCGACTGCTTAACACCTTTCTCCAGAAGACAAAAATGAACTATCAAACTGAAAACATGGCTTATTTTTTTCTAATTCTTAACCCTCATTACAGAAAATACACAAAACATTAATCTAAATTCATATCAATTCCTGCACACGCACGCGTATGCTGACATACACACACATACGCACACAGAGACATACACACACACATATCTGTGTACAAGATAGCACATCTGTCATCATATTCTTATGAACCACAACATGTACAAGTTGTAAATTAATAGTCTATAACATAAGACTCCAACGAAGTTGTCGCATATTGTTGTCTTTAAATCATGCCAAGAATGTTTGTGATCGCTGCACACAACTGTCTCTGGCCCACTATTTTTCAAATAAACACTACAATGTTGTAACGGCAGTAGCAGACTCGCTATTTCCTTTTCGGTGGTAGAGTATTTTCTCTGGAGAGTGTTGAGTTCATTTGTAAAGTAACCAATTGGTCGTTCAATGCCATCATCGGCTTCCTGCAGCATCATGGCTCCTGACTCCTTTACCACTTGCATCGATTGCAACTTTTCAGGTGTTCCAAAGAATTTGGTGCAGCTCAAACTAGTGCAATGGATCACTCTGCTTTCAATTTGAAAAATGTCTCATGGCATTGTTCTATCCAATGACATTTTGTGTTCTCTTTCAGTAAATCTGTAACAGTGTCAATGCGCTGCTGAATTTGGGAATAAACGTCTGGTGGAATCTGCTTAGTCCCAACAATAGAAGCACATCTTTCTTCGAGATTGGTCGTGGAAATGGCCTTCATCTTTGCATTCCTTGGGATCAATCTTCCATCACCGATGTTATGTCCCAAGAACATCACCTCTGCCTTCACGAATTCTGTTTGCTTTAAGCTTATGACCAGCTTTGCGTCTCTTCATCTTTCAAAGACTCTGCCAACTGCGCCATGTGATCTGTCTATGATTCACAAAAGATCACTATATCATTCAGAGGGACTACACATTTTGTTGTCACAGCCACAACAATTTTCATGCGTCTTTGGTGGTGCTGTTTTCCTTCTAAAACTTATCAATTCGCTAAACGTGCTCTCGAAGACCCCTCATCGTTATTGTACATCTGGCATGACATGTCAAAAAGAAGAACAAACATTGTTTCAACACCGAGCTACTGTAAAATTGGTTCGACACTGTTCGAATATTGCGAAATGCCAGTCTCCCTCCTATCAGAAAGATATTGTAAATTTTGAAAGGATTCAGAAAAGATTTACAAAGACGCTGCTGGGATTAAAGGTGTAGGGAAAGGCTGCATAGTCTTGGGCTGGTTTCCCTGTAGTACCAGAGGCTGAACTGTGACCTTGTAGGAGTTAACAAAATCATGAGGCGCATGCTTATGATAAATGTACGAGGTCTATGCCCTCTGGTCGTAGAGTCTGGAACGAGAGGGCATAGTTTTAGGTTGATAGTGGAAAAATGTAGAAAGGACTAAATGGGCAAACTTTAAAGCTGGGGTGGTGCCTCTATGGAATGAGTCGGAAAAGAAATAGACGACTACGAAATTCCATGCAACGACTGCCACAAACATTGCGTTGGACAAACAGGAAGAAAGTTAGCCACCAGGATACATGAGCACAAGTTAGCCACAAAAAGACACGACCCTCTCTCCCTCGCAGCCCAACACACGGAGGGGAAAAAAAACATTTCAACTGGGACAACACATCTATCCTGGCACAGGCTAAGCAAAGACATGCCTGGATGACTCGCTTTGGACCATCTGAAATACTGAAGAGATCGTGGATATCACAGGTTTATCAGATTGGTCACTGCATATTCGCTTTTCTGAGGGAGAAAGGGAATGGGTGACCAAAAGGCGGGGAAAGAGCAGGAAGGCAGTGCCGGAGACCCCCACGGTCATTTTTCTCCAAAGCAGGTCCACCGTTTTTGGATACTGATGGGGGAGATGGCTCACCAGGGCAGGGAAACAACAGCCAGATTCATGGCACCATGGCTGGCGCTGCTGGTTAGAAGGATGGGAAAAAGAGTGTCAAGGGTGTTGTCAGAGTGGTTCAATTGGAAAGGGAGTAGATCGGCGATTGTGTGATCGAAAACGAGGCGACTGAATGGAATGTTGCCTCCCAGGTGCACGGATCATTTCAGATGTAGAACATTGTAGAGGGGAAGGCTGAACAACCAGTTTTCGTGGTGCACAAAAGCACAGATGAAACAGGTAAAAGACGTGATGTGATCCTCCTAGCAGGATTTAGGGAATTAGGAGCACGTTAAAAGTTTGGACTTTTGAGGTATTCATCCATCCTCAGTATTGCTACCGGGGGTGCTACGTGCTAGTCAGAGTAGAAATGAAAGTATACGCAGGATAAATGCGTGGCTTGGGAGATGGTGCAGGAGGGAGGTGTTTTGATTTTCGGGACATTGGGACCGTTTCTGTTTGAGGTCGGACAATTTCAAGTTGGATGGTCTGCACCTGGGCAGGGCTGGAAACATTGCAATGCTGGAGAGATCATGGATAGCACATTTAGCAAATTGGTCACAGCAGACATTAGGCTTGCTTCGGGAAAAAGGGAATAGGTGATCAAAGGATTTTGCTTACGCAATTGGAGAGGGTTTTAACTAACGTGGCAGAGGGGTGAGAACCAAATAAACAAATTAGTGGAGTGCTACGATGTAGTAACTAAAATTTGTTCAAAAAAAGATAACAAGTTCAACGAGACTGAGGCGAAGAGTAGGTATGGAGCAGTTGAAGAACGCAAAAGTAGAGGTGGTCTGAGTTGCACGTTTTAAAATGTGAGAAGTGCAGTTGGTGAGTCAGATGAACTTAGGGAATGAATTGGCACCTGGGAGTATGATGTCATTCCTAGTACTGCCACATGGTTGATGGAAGATTTGTAACGAAGAATTATAGGATAAAAAAATTACAAGCAGAATTAATTGTGATGTAAAAGGGGTGGAGGATTTGCATGACTGTTCAGAGAGGATATCACAACTCTGCTGAAGGAGTAGACTAAAGAGGACACAAGCAGTGAGACAATATGGGCAGAGCTCAGGAACAGGAAATAGGAAGAGTGCGGTAAAAATGTTGAGGCTGGGCTGCAGGCCTCCCAGCATTAGGCATGAGATAGAGGTACAAATATATTAGCAGACTATGGAAACGTTTATGAGCAAGAGGGTCGTGGTGATAGACGATTTTGATTTTCCCAACATTGACTTAGATTCAGTTAGTGCTGGAGGTCTAGTTGGAACAGAATTTCTAATTAGAATCCAGGAGGGTACACAGATAGCCCAGGCTGGTATGTAAATAGTCCTCTCCAGGAGGACTATTTCGTTGGGAAATGAAGCGAGTAGCTGGTTGAAGTTTCCGTGGGGCATTATTTTGTGAATAATAATCACAATTACATAAGTTTGAGACTACTCATGGACAAAGACGAGAGTGATCTTAAATTAAGAGTGAAAATTCTGTTCCAACTAGACCTCCAACACTAACTGAATCTAAGTCAATGTTGGGAAGGCCGACTGTAGAAAAGTATGCGAGGAGCTGTGGAATGTGGATTGGTAACACTTGTTTGTAAGTAAATACACATTTGATAACTGAGGAGCTTTTAAAGATAGATTGATTACAGCGCAGGACAGACACGCCCTGTGAGGAACGGGATTAGAACTGGCAATATCAGGGAACCAGATATGACAGGTGAAATTGTGAGAATAGCAAAGAGAAAAAAGAAGCATAAATGTGGTGTAGTCGACTGAAAACAGATGAAGATTTGGGAGAATGTCTGGAAAGTAGGAACAGCCTGAAATGAGGCAGTAAGAGGGATAAAAGTGGTCATGAGATACCTTTAGTGAACAGGGTTAAGGAAAATCCCAAAGCTTTTTATTGGTATATACTGAACAAGAGGGGAACTCAATACAGGGTTGGCCCAGTCAAGGACAAAGGAGATAATTATGTGTAGCGTCTGAATAAATGAGTGAGATTCTTAATGAGTACATTGACTCGGTATTAACCAAGCAGAGGGGTATGACAGTGTTGCGGGTATGGATAGATTTTGATTACTCTCGGTCAAGTCGGGTTAAGGAGGGAGGAAGTGTTGGATATTCCAAAACGCATTATGGGGGACAAGTGCGATTGTGATCTATCCAAGGATACTGATGGAAGCGAGAGAGGAAATAGCTGGGTCTTCAACAAACGTATTTTCAGCATCCTTGAACACGGATGAGGCCCTGGATTGTAGATAATTGCTGATGTTGCCCCCTTGCTTAAGAAGGGTCGCAAGGATCATCCAGGTTATTATTGACCGGTGACCCTGATGTAAGTGATAGCGAAGTGCTGGAAAATATACTGAAGAATGGGATTCATTTATATTTGGAAGAAAATACGCTTATTAGGGATCAGAACACGTTTTCTGCAGGAAGAAATATGTCTTACCAATGTAACAGAATTCTTTGAGGACGTGTCAAAGATCATTGATGAGGGAAAGGCTGTCAAATGCACGATCTTCACTAAAGCTTTTAATAATGTTCCACATGGTAGGCTGATGGAAAAATTGAAGTGAAATGCGATCCATTGCGTACTAGCCGTGTGGATCGAGAACTCGCTGGGAAGCAGGGTCAGAGCGTAGTCGTGGAAAAGAGTTTCTCAGAATGTAAAACTGTCACCAGTGAGTTTTCCACAGGGATCTGTATTAGGACTATTCTTGTTTGTGATTTACATAAATGATCTGGAGGAAGGTGCAGTTGGTCTGATTAACAAGTTTGCAGATGTCACCAAGATGTTTTGATTTGTAGACAGTGAAGGGGGCTGTTGAAGAATGCATCAGAATATAGATAAATTGGAGAGTTGGGCAGGGAAAAGGCAGGTGCAGTTCAAGGTCGGCAAATGCGTGGTGCTGCAATTTCGAACATCCAATACAAGAGTGAATTATAAAGTTACTGGAAACGCCCTGGGGAAAATTAACGTCCAGAGAGATCTGTGTGTTCAGGTCCAGTGTTCCATGAAGAAACAACGCGGGTGATAGACTGGTCAAGAATACATACGGCATGCTTTCCTTAAGCAGGCGGTGTATTGAGTACAAGGGTTGGCAGATCATGTTCCAGTTGTCTAGGAATTTGGTTGGGCCAACATTTGAACAGTGTGCACAGTTCTGGTAGCCACATTACCAAAAAGATGTGGATGCTTTGGAGAGGATGCAGTGAAGGGCGACAAGGATTTCACCTGGTATGTAGGGTGCGAGTTATGAAGAGAGTTTGAGAAGGTTGTTATTATTTTCATTCGAAAGAAGAGCGTTGAGGTCTACAAATGTCAGGAGAGGTAGAGACAGGGTGGATAGCAAGATGCATTTTCTGAGAGTAGTGATCACAAGTTCAATATGAGAGGGAAAGTTAAGGGAGACATACATGGAATTTTCTTTATTCAGGAAGCGGTGGGTGCCTGGACCGCGTTGCCAGCAGAGCCAGTAGAGGCGGTACGACAGCATCATATAAGATATATCGAGACAGGTACATGAGTAAGCTGAGAGCAGAACGATACAGATCCTTAGAAAATAGGCAACAGTTTTAAATAGAGGATTTGGTTCAGCGCAGGCTTGGATGGCTGAAGGTCCGGTTCCTCTGTTGTAATTCTCTTTGTTCTTCGATATGTGGTCAGGACGGATGACTCGCACCAAAGGATCTTTTGAGGATTGGAGTGATTTCCGTCTTCAGGTGCACGAGTCCCAAGTATTTCTTGTATAAGCACAGAATATCATAAAATAGGCTTTTGTGCTGCTGGCCTTTATGACAAGATGGAGTGAACTTTAATATAATCTTTCCGTTATGCAGGATGTTAGAATGTCCTCATCTGGAGTATTGTGTGCGATTCTGGGCACTTTATTAAAATAGATAGAACTTGTGAAGAAGACAGTTTCAAGGCTGATTTCCTGAAATGTGAGATTTCTTTGACGAGATAACATTGGACGTATTGCGCTTGCTCCCTCTGGAGTTTTGGGGAGTGAAGGGGAGTTGGGGGAAGGTTGTGACATGATTGATGAGTGTAAGATGCTGAACGCTCTTGCCAAAGCAAACATGAGACGAGATGTGGGTCAGCACGGAATGAGAGACGAACGGATTTACAGTTGGGGTAGGACCAGGTTAGGAAGTTGACCTTTCAGGTCGCAAGTGAAAATTCTTTCTTCTTCTCTCTGAGGAATCTTCTATATGACTGTGGCAGTCTGTGCACTCGCAAAGTGGTGCAGGTGCAGGATGGAAGATTTTTGAAGACTGCAGTAAACAGATTCTTGTTCACAGAAAAATGGAAAGCTATTGAAGGCGGATGGGGCAATGTGAAATTTCAAAAACAGCAGAATTAGCCATGATCATTCTGAATGATGGAGAAGCCTCGAGAGAGCCGAATGCATTATGGTCTGCTCCTGTCGACTACCTTCTGTGATGGTGACTGAACGAAATGTCAGTTATACACATTCCGTGGATGTGTGAGCATTTAACCTCAGAAACGTTATGTCAGCGAGATGCCTTCTGACTTCATTCATCCTGAAGCTTTCCTGGGTATTCACAGTTTGCACTGTACTATCCCAAACTGAACCTTATGGTATAATTGCCTCAGTTTTCTGAAAAGACATGCTGCTAACACATGGTCACAATCCCCTGTCTGTGTTGCCTGTTCACTCTCTCTCTGTCTCATTCTCGCAAGCACTGCAACATTTACCTTCAACAATTTTCTTATCTCTCCTGTATATCTCGTAACCAGGAAAATGACGCACCCAGTCCTGCTCCAACTCAAACCCAAACTTTGGAGCCCACACAACATTATTTTTTTTCTATTGGGCACAGGTGGAGTGAAAATCTGTAAGTGTCTCTCGCTAACACTGATTACCACGTACTTTGCATTCATGTGCAGTCACATTATGTTTTTATTTCCATGTTATTGTCTCTCTTACCCCTAACCCTGAGTGGCCAACATTTTTCAGTTTTCTGAGGTGGGGTTACTGCCCTTGACATCATTCGATGTGTCTGGTTGTTGCCTTCTGAATGTTCACTCAGGATCCACGCTCCTGACCAGTCAGTTAAAAGCTTGCCCAGTACGGGAATAATATCAGCCGCACTGCAGTCTGTCGAAGTGTATCCACTTAAAAGTGCACAGGTCATATCAGTCTCATCATTCTTGATATTGTACTTTCCCCGTGAAGCACCCATTTTGCTGTACTGTTCTAGCCTTTATTTTGCTTTCTTTCCTATTCTTCCTTCAACTGTGAGACTCATCAATTCTCTCTGCTACTTTCTGAAAAGTATGTAACATGTTGATCATTATAGAACCATGGCAGATCTATGTCAGAGTAGAGGGCATCAATGTGAGGTGAAGGAGCAAGTAGTTTCGAAGAGATATGAAATTTTCTGTTCACCCAGTGATGAGTAATGTGCTACCCGAGATAGTGGAGGGATCAGTTACTCTCTCAAATTTTTTAAAGTGTTTGGCAGACCATTTCCGATATTCGGTTTAGCAACCTCTGACTCCATGTATTGGGCAAATTCGAAGAATGTGTTTGTATTACAAAAATACGGTCCTGTCCCTCCCTGTACACGATTGCTGAAACGAGCTTGGTTTATAACTGCCATTATTTTATTCAGAGGTAAACGGTTGGCATAACCACATCTCGATCAATTCAAGGGAAAAAGCTGAGAATTACAAAATTGAAATATTTTGCAGTTTTTGTGTATTTTTTGTGAAGTCCTGTTTTAAGGATATCTCAATGGGAAAGTGAATGTTTTGTGATTTTCTAAGAGCAAGACGTGTTGCTCTGACAGACGTCAGCAGAAGTAAATTGTTCAGAGATGACAAATAACGTCAGTCTCCAGGGATCCTCGTTGTAGCACTGGAGACTTACCGTCTTTTCTTCATAAAGGTGATACTCCAAACTGTGATCTCACGCTATTAAAGGGACCCATTAGATGTGGCATACAGAGGGATCAGCTTCAGTAAGAAAGAGGGAGACGAGTGATCGAAATTCAGGAAGGACACACAAGACCATTACAGCAATGGAACCGAATCTGGAGACCGCAGACTGGAATTTCACAACTATGAATAGAAGATTCCCTTCGCAAATCGCCTACTACACTAGAAATCAGCACTGGATGACAGTCTACTATCGAATACGATATCTTCTTTTGCTGTTTCAGCACGTTTACTATCCATTCCTTGCTGCTGTTGGTGTGTTGGGTAAGTGTCTTGACACAGTAAACTTCGTCCACCAACTGGAGGTGAGGCGTCGGTTAAGTGAAAACAGATTGAGCAGTTTAGATGTTTCTTCTGCCTTTTGTGGTCTCAGCTGACTGCGGGGCTCTTGTGTGATGTAGAGTGACGCCAGCAACAGGGATTCAGTCCCCAAATTGCATCATGATCCAACCTCCCTGACCTCTCCCCTTGCCATTTAAACTCTACAAAGACCAAGATGACCTAAAACACCGCGATCAAATCTCCTCTCCTGGCGTGTGACCATGTCCAGCTCATCCATATCATTGCCTCCCTGATTTCTTGAACAAAACTCCTCCACACCCGCTCCAAATCCTGCCTAAATAATTTTGACCTGAAACTGGACTCATGAAAGCATGTTGCAGCAATCTTCACAGTATGACATTTCAAGATTAACATCCTGGTTTTTGCAATCTATGTCTCTCGGACGCAGACATTCATTCCCTCAGAAACCCGAGACTAAATGCAGCACCGTGCACCATTGTAACGTCCACTGCGCAAATGCGACAAAGTTCGTAATGCAGCACCTTCCAACATCAAGGTCACTCACATCCAGAAAAACAGGGGCAGCATATAGAAGGGAGCATCAACGGCTACAAGTTCCCCTCCAAGCCATTCACCGTCCTGATTTGAAAATACATCTGCATCACTTAACTGTCACTGCGTCATAATATGTGAATTCCATCCTTAATAGCTTTAATCTGTGTGCATCGCGCAGACTGCAGCATTTAAGAAGGCAGGCCACCACAGCCTTCTCTATGAGTCAAATCAAGATCCGCCATAAAATGTGATCAGAACCAAAGATGCTCACATCCCACAAGTGAATAAGGATAATACATGGAACGAAGATTGGAATTTGCCATTGTAATGACTCGAGCAAAGTGTCCTTCTTCTATCAGTAATATGTGTGTAAATGGTAAATGTTTAAAATCACTCTCCAGCAAAACAAGTTTGACGTTGCATCGTTTCTCTTTCATTGTTCCAACAAAATGGAATTCTCGGCGTTATTAATCAATATCCCTCCTTTTCACACCAACCGCTCCAACGTCATTGACGTCTTCAGAAACTTGATTCCAACCTGACTTACACATCATACTTTTGCCAAAATGTATGTCATCCCAAACCCTGCCTGTTATTACAGTAAACTCCAATGAAATCTGCGACTGAGATAAGCCTGTCATTGAAATCTGAGAAACAGTATGTGTTTGTATGCGAAGTTCAGAAGAAGGGTCATTGAACCCAAAATGCCGACCTGCTTTCTCTTCACATATGCTGCTCGATCTGCAAACTTCAGTTTCTCCAACAAACTTTGCTTTCATGACTGGTGACGCTCTCACAGCCCAACAAACTGCACCAAACAAACCTGAAGATATATGGAAATCAGATGCATAAACAGGAAGTACTGGGAAAAGGAAGCCCAGCTGGCAGCATCAGTGAATAGAAACCAAACTTATCGTTTCAGGTACGGTGACCCTTCTTCCGAGCCACTTCACCCAATGCTGAAGAAAGAACATTAATATCTCTTATTCTCTAAAATATTTACCAGGAACCGAATCATCATTATGTTGATGGTTTAATACCTGATAGTATTCACTGCTTCAAAATTCTTGAATCCAACTGAAACTTCTGTTTTGGAATCTATTTTCCAGCATCACGCAATTCCTTTTATCTGCTCAAGTGGGATGCGGCTGTAAATGGCCGAGAGCAGAATTTACTGATCGTCTGTAACTGCCCCTTAAGAAGGAGTTGGTGAGCTGCCTTCTTGAAACGCTGCAAGTCTGCATGTTATAGGTAGCTTCACAATTCCCTGAGCGAGGCGATTGTAGTACTTTGATCCAGCCACACTGAAGGAACTGCCGATATATTTCCAAGTACACGATGGCGAGTGACATGGAAGCGAAATTGCAAGTGTTGGTGTTCCCATGTATTTGCTGCCTTTTTCCTTCTTGAGGAAAATTCTTATCAGTTTGGAAGGCGAAGAGTCTTTGGTGAATTTCCAGCGTAATATGTCATGGTTATTGAGTGTTGTTGGGAGATGGAGTGGATGGTGTGTAAAGTGGGCGTTTTATCTTCGTAGGTGTTAAATTCCTAAAGTATTGTTGAATTTGCATCCAACAACGCAATTGGGGGGTATACATTATAATCCTGACATGTGCCTTACCAATGGTGAACAGGACATTTCGGGGTTTCAGGAGGTGTGTGACACATTTCAGGATACCCAGCCTCTATTTTTTGCAGCAGCCGGAGCAGTGACAGCAAGGATCGAGTTTGCTGGGAAGGTAAGTTTTCCTCTGAATGTACTGACCTCGAAAATCAGTGGCCTTCATTTTGCAGCAGCAGGAGTGGTGAGAGCAAAAAGATGCGGTGATCGAACTGCTCTCTGGCTCGGTGAGTGAATAGATATGTTGTGTCAGAATACAAACAAAAGAATAAGAAGGATGAATGAATGGCTTGAGAGATGATGCAACAGGGAAGTTTGCAGATTATTTGAACGTTGCGACCGGTTCTGGGGGAGGTGGGACTGTTACAAATTGGACTGTCAACACCCGGGCAGGGCGAGAACCAATGACTGAGAATGCACTTTTGTGAACATTGTTGTGGATGGTTTAAATGAATGTGGTGGGGCGTGGGAACAAAATGAGGAAGTTAGAGGAAAGTACGGAGGTAGTAACTAAAGCCTTCATGAAATGAGATAATGAAGTCAGCATGAAGTCAGCAAGAAAAAAGTATGAGGGATCAAATGATGAACACAAAAGAAAAGGTGATCTGAGGTGCATTTGTGTTCGTGCAAGAAGTGTAGTAGATAAGGCAGATGATTGGACGGCTTTGGTTAGTACCTGGGCGTGAAATGTTTTTGCGATTACTGAGATCTAGTTGAGGGAAGAGCAAGATTGGCAACTAAATATCCCAGGATATAGATGCCTCAGAAGGGATAGAGAAGGAGATTAAAGGAGTGGAGTTGTTGCGCTACTCAATAGAGAGGATATCAGAGCTGTGGTCAAGGAGGGCATATGGAGGACTCGAGCAGTAAGAAAATATGGCACAGCTCAAATATAGTAAAATTGTGTTAAAATGTTGTGGCTGTAATACAGGGCTCTCAACAGCGAGGGTGAATTTAAATAGTCCAACTCGAGAAGGGACCATTCTGGACTTGGGGTTGCAGAATGAGCCTGGCCAGGCAGTTCAAGTTTCAGTTGGGGATTATTTTGGGAGTAGTAATCACAATTCCATAAGTTTTAGAATATTCATGGACAATGACGTAGGTGGTCCCAAAGGAAGCGTGTTAAATTCGGGAAGGACAACCACAGCAAAATTCGGCAGGAGATGGGGAATGTAGATTGGGAGCCGCTGTTGATGTTAAATTCACATTTAATATGTGGGACGATTTTAAAGAGAGGTGGATTAGAGTCCAGGAAATACATGTGCCTGTGAAAATGAGGAATAGAAATGGAAAGCTGAGCGAACCATGGTGAAATTGTGAGACGAAGTGAGAGGAAAAAAGATGGACAGATAAGGTCGAGGCGACTGAAACCAGATGAAGATTTGGTTGAATATTCGGAAAGTAGGACCAATCTTAAATGAAAATTTCGAGGGTTTAAAATGTTTTCGAAATATCTTTAGCAAATCGGGTTAAGGTATATCCCGGAAACTTTTCTTGCATGTAAAGGGAAGAGGGCAACTAGGGAAAGGGTTGCACAACTGAACGACCAAGGAGGAAAGTTGTGTGAGGAACCAGAGAAAAAAGGGTGAAATTCTTAACGAGTACTTAACATCGGTATTCACTGAGGAGAGGGAAAAGACGGATGCTGAGGTTAGCGATACGCATTTGTTTACTCTCGGTCAAGTTGGCAGAAGTAGGAAGGAAGTGTAAAGTGTTCTCAAACGCATTCAGATGGACAAGATGGACAAGTGTTGTTCAACAGAGATCCATTTTGGTACTACTGCTGTTTGTGGCATACATAAATGATCTGGAGGACTGTATGAATGGTCTGATTAGGATGTTTGCAGGTGACACTAAGATTGGTGGAGTAGCAGATAATGGAAGGGTCTATCAGGCAATGCAGTTGTATGTAGATAGGTTGGAGAGTTGGGCGATGAAATGGTAGTTGGACTTCAATCCGGGAAGATCAAATCCAAAAGCAAACTGTCCTGTAACTGGAAAGCCCTGTGGAAAGAAATGGTGTCCATAGAGATCTACGTGTTCAGGTGCCCTTAATATTGCAAAGCAGGTCGATAGAGTGATCAGGAAGTCATATGGCATGCTTTCCTTCATCAGACGGGGTAATGCGTTCAAATGTTAGCAGATCAAGTTACGGTGGTATTGGAATTTGATTCGGCCACATTTGAGATAGTGTGTATTGATCGCCATGTTAGCAAAATGATGTCGATGTTTTGGAGAGGGTGCAGAGGAGGTTCACCAGGACGTTGCCTGACATGAAGGGCGCACACTATGAAGAGAGTTTGAGGCGTTTGGGAGTATTTTAATTAGAAAGGCAGAGGTTGAGGAGTCGGTTGAAATGTTTGAGTTATAAAAAATGAGACGTATTCACGTGGTGGATAGCAGGAAGCTTTTTTTTCTCCTAGTTGGCAGAATAAATTACAGGGCGTCATGAGTTCAAGGTGAGAGGGAAAAAGTTTCCAGGAGATATCGTGGATAGTTTTTTTAAACAACGAGTGGTGGGTGCCTGGAACACACTGCCAACAGAGGTAGTAGAGATAGGCACTTTAGATGCATTTAGACAGATACATAAATGGGCAGTGAAGAGAGGGCTAAAGATATTTAGAAAATTCGTGACAGAATTAAAAAGAGCACCTGTGTCAGCGTTGACTTGGAGGAAAGAAGGGCCTGCTCCAGTGTATTTTTCTTTTGGTTCTTCGTTCTTTGTTATTATTTTGCAGCCATTGCAGTTATAAAGCTAGAGCAGAAAAGTGTGAAAGTTGTTTTGGTCTAAACACTAGTAGCCAGACTAAAGCGAGTGCAATGAATTAATTAGTGCAGTCAGTGCATGCAAAATGTCAATCTGGACCCCCTCAAAAATGTATCCTACTTTCGAACATGCTGTGCAGATTCCCTGATTTTTTCTTTTCTTGAATGTCCACTGAGAGGCAGGATGCTTCCCATTGAGACACAACTTTCCCAGGACTCGCCACAGGCTCACAGCAACATCAGCTGTGACGATACAATGCCAGCCGAATCCTTTATGCAAAACAAGAAAGGCACAAAATTCCCAGATTCTGAAGAGAGGTGACTTGACCTGAAATACTAACTCGGTTGCCCTCTCCCCAGATGAGCTTAGACCTCCTGAGATTTTTCCATCCGTTTTTGTTTTCCTAGGAGCTCGTTGCTGCTATTTTTCGGATCCGAATTAATGACCTGGTCAAAAAAAGGCACGGAGGGGAGAAAAACACGAATAGAAGTAATAGGTGGTGAGAGATATTCATTGGTTAAAGATTTGTTCAGTTCAAAGGCTACTCTTGTATCTTTTGGAGATTCTAACAGTCAGAGATGAAATATAAAAGGTCCAAAGTGGGCTTGAAAGCATGAACATTGATGTGATCTTAGCTCACTCGATCATCGAGCTGAAAGCAGGGAAATAAATCTTGATTAAAGAAGACATGCAAGAGTCGGATCACTCAAATTGAAAAGGCGAGATTCAGGCTTGATGCAGAGACCCCCAATCCAGTTTTAATTCATAAACAGCATGAGTGGCATGCGAGTGACAGAGCAGAGTCATAGAGTCATAGAGTCAAAAAGATGTACAGCATGGAAACGCCATTCCCAAAGAAAAGGATGAGAGTTCGGAACTGCCGTCCTGCCAACATCCAATTGTAAATAATAGTGAAGAATGGAAATAGCAGCCGAGGATCTGGGCTTGACGAATATCCCCACCTTATACAGCCCTGCACAGCGGGTAATAAGCAATCTCAAATATTCATAAGCTGTTTCCACCAGATGTGCCCCATCATTTTCAGTCTTGACCTTCATTGAGTCCATATTTGCACGCCCAAAATCTATTCCAGCTTTGGGAATAGTTATATGGTCTGAAGGAACGAGCTGTACCATTAGTGATGCTGCTTCAGTCGAGCAAAATTCCTGTTCCACTCTTATTTATTCCCGTCAGTATTCTTTCGATTGTCACTGAAGTGTTGGCACATTTCCTTCAATGAAATGTTCTTTGAGGCCCGGCGAGTGTTCCTCTCGTGCCAGAGAAGATCAGGGCAAACCTTGGAGAAGCTCAGCAGAATGGCAGCATCTGTACAGAGAGAGAACGTTGGGGGGGGGGGGGTGGGAGAGTGAGAGACAGATAGAGAGAGAATGATCACATTTCATTTCAGTGCTAAGCCGAAACTTGCACTGTGACCACACCCATTTCCGTTCCTTGACACCATCTGGAACATTCCGCCCATATTTACCCATTGGAGTCGACTTTCGAGTCCAGTATGGGTCTTCACCAGGCCAGCATTTTTGGAGGGGGTAGGAGAGTGAACATTTTGAGCCCAGTATAACTTAAATTTACGAAAGGACTCTGGCCCCAAAGATTATCTTTGGCAAGGAGTTCAAAAGTACACAATACTGAGTGAAGCCATCCATCCCAACTCAAGTAGGTGACTCTTCATTCTGAGCATCTGCTCCTCTGTGTGCTATCAAATGTAATGTGTAATTTTCAAATGATGGATAATTTCGAAGTTTTATTGTTCCTTCTTGCAGTTAATGTACTGGCCAGTGCAATCCTCTCCCGGGCTAAGTGTGGTCTATCAAAATGTATCAACCTGTATCTGTTGTACATGTCAGTGGCGGATCTACTGGTCAACATTCTTGACCTGATACTGAAGCACATTCCAATTGTCTACAATACAAAGTTTATGTTGGTGAAGTTCATACCTGTCTGCAACATCCACGCTGTTCTTGTCCATGCCACCACAGACTGTTCTGTCTGGTTCACTGTTGCTTTCACCTTTGATCGATTTGTGGCCATCAATTGCCAGAAACTGAAATGTAAATATTGCACCGTGAAAATTGCATCTGTTATTTTGGGAATAGTGACAGTACTGAGTTGTTTAAAGAATATTTGCTGGTATTTTATGTTAACAGGTCAGTATCGGCTAAAGAACATTCCTTGGTTTTGTCACGAAAAATCAGGTGTTGGACAATCTCAATTATGGGGAACATTTGAAATCATTCATCATCTTCTAACCCCGTGTTTAGCAATTCTTTTGACTGCACTGTTAAATGCTGTTTGCGCTAGGCGTATCCTAATGGTCAACAGAGCCCGCAGGAGATTCAGCAGAGCGAAAAATGCCACCGATCCAAAAATGGAGAGTCGAAGTAAATCCATAATTTTGTTGTTTCTGATTTCAGCCAATTTTGTACTATCATGGGCAGTTTTTATGCTCTACTCAATATGGAAAAGGGTGTGGCGATTGGGACTGAAGGCAGTCTATCTCCATTATTTTGTGGGGGAAATTGGATACATTTGCCAGCTCACCAGTCACTGTACAAATATTTGTATTTATGCCGTGACATTGAGCAAATTCAGGGAACAGTTGAAGAATGTGTTCAAATATCCAATTTCACTCTCCATAAAGTTTCTTAAAAATAAGAAACTGGTTGAAAAAAAGTGAAGTCAGAAAGCACTTCCGGATCAGTGCATTTCACTTTCCCTGAGGGAGGCCGCAGAGGGTCAGTAAAGGCACATTAACATGTGATAATCATGCACAGTGTTGTTCTGAGGTTGAAGGCTTGTACTGTACCTTTAAGAGAGAGTGAAAGTTGAAAAGCTGGCAAACACATGTTATGTGACTGACGGCATGCACAAAGTCTACTGGACAATTTGAAGATGTAATATTTGAGCTACTTCTCTGAAACGTACTTTTTTCACACTAAACGTCTTTACAGCAGAAGACCAAAGACAGCCCAGTGGAAATCTACAAACAGAGGGAGTTTTAATCCCGAAGGCGACATGTGGTTCTGAAGATTGATTTGCTTTAAATTTAACAGGCCTTTTATCAGATCAGTATATTGTTATAGAGTGGGGGGTAGATAACAACATTTTAAGGGAAAGGAGGCTTAGAGTTGTGAACAGTTTTGTCTCGTGCTTTCTTTTGGAGTTGAAGAATAAAACTGTTATTGTTTTGTTTAAAGAGTGTAATTTGGTTAGTTCTCTGTCATTCGTACTTTAACAGATTGTAAGGCGAAGTGAGCTTTTCTGTGTCCTTGGTTTAATTAGCAGGAGTTTTTACCCCATGTCGTAACAGCGGGATCAATCTGACTTTCCCTGAAATTAGTGAAACACACCCGTTGGATCAGTGTACTCTCCTCTGGCTTCCGTGATACACAGGCACAGATGTCAGTCTGGTCTCACCTCGGGATAGTAATAAACACATAGTGGTGTCAGTCTGATCCCTTCCTGTGGTCAATGATACATGCATACAAGGATCAGTCTGTCCACTCCTTGGGGACAGTGATCCATATACAGTGGGGTCAGTCAGCTCTACACCGGTGTTAGTGACATGCACAGAGTTTTCAGCATGCTCCCTATCTGGATCTGTGATACATCATTCTTTCCTGTGATAGCATATTGTTGTCTGTTTGTGTCCTCAAGCTTCTCAATCCAATCTCCTCTGATACTCTAATCTACTTCGCAAACTGAAGAGTAAACTGAATCATATTACGATCATTGCCTCCTCAGGATTTATTCACCTTCACCTCTCGGATCACGTCTGCCTCATTGTGCAACATTAAATATAGTCGGGTCCACCACATGCTTCTTCAAAACACCATCTAACAGACATTCCACAAATTCCTTTCCTTGCAATCCTCTAACGAACCCAATTTCCCAACCCACCTGCACATTGAAATCCCCCATGATCACTGTAATTTTGACTTTGTTACACACCTTTTCTTCCTCCTGGTCTATCTTGACACTCCTCGTCCTGAGTAATATTTGGGTGCTCTTCCATGATGTTCATCATCGCCACCAGGATAGGCATCATCGACGGCTAGGAAGTTGTATCCAGTTCCTTTTAGAATGGTCCCTTGTTCCTCGGCAGTGGGTTCCCCCTTCTGGTTGGCTGATCGAGATCCAATGAGAGTCTATCTGAACCAGCAGACGGGTAGGCTCAGGGAGACATCGAGCCAGGCAACTCCGTGCACGGACCAAGTTAGGAAAATTGACTGTAAAGTACTGCCTAGGTGGCTGGGATTGAATTCTAGTAGTTAATAAGGGACAAACGAAGGAACTCATTATGGGCTGTGCCGAGAGTAAAGGAAAAGCCTCCAGGGAAAAAAGGAAATGGAAATACAGGCGGGGTCCCTGACAACATGCCTCCAGGAAGTCCATTGGGAAGGATGTTGTGGAATTGGAAAAATAACACTACTACAAGTGAAAAAGATAAGAAAAAGATGATTAAATATTGTTGTTTTGTATGGACTAAGGAATCCATTCTTCATCCCGTCGTCTTCTGGCCAAAGTACGGGTTGGACGAAGGCTGGGTTTGTAAATATTTAAATTTATATGTTAGGAAAACAGCCTTTCAGTTAGTAAGAATCAGATTATGCTTCATCTTGGAAGGGTGGTTCAGGAAAAAATATGTATTTAGTTAAAACGGTGAACAAAGACCTCCCACGGCGACACCTCTGTTGGAAGTATTAGATAAATTTCCTCCACTCTATAACGAACCAGCAAGTAGGGCAGAAGGAGACTCGGGGAGAAGGTATAGCGGGGATGGGTTGGCGACAGAGCCGGAGCAGGGGGAAGCTAGAATGACAAGGAAGGTTACCCACAAAGAAAGGGATAAACAGAAGGGCAATTTGGACAAAGGCCAACAAGGCTGTTCCAATAGGAGATAAGGAAATCGGGTTTGTGAGTGCTTCCTTAACGAGTGGGGAGGATCTTTAAAAAGAAACTGAGGGTCCTCATATAGGACCCGGTGGGACTGTCAGAACAGAATGATCAATTACTGGGTCCCAACCAATGTACTTGGTCTGAGCTAATGTCTATATTAAACATTTTATTTACTGGAGAAGAAAGAGGGCTCATTAGAGAAGCCACGATTAAAGTCTAGGAAAGGAAACATTCAGTCGGGGACGGTCCAGCCGGAGAATGTGAAGCAAAATTCCCCCTTAGGGATCCCGGGTGGGATAATCAAAATGAAGATCAGCGAGAGAACATGAAAAAATTCAAAGACTTAGTTTTAAATGGAATCAGGGTAGCTGCACCAGAGTCACAAAATTTGGTGAAAGCATTTGACGTATGCCAGGGAAAGGATGAAACCATCTTGGCTTTTCTCCAGAGATGAAGAGATTCTATTATAAATTATTCCGGGATGGACCCGGAAGGGTCAGTACCTGAAGGACTCCTGAGGATACACTTCATAACTAAATCAAGGCCAGACATCCAGAAAAAGATTCAAATGATAGAGGGATGGAGCAAGAAGCCTCTAGTCGAATTGTTGCGGGAAGCTCTGAAAGTGTTTGTGAGAAGACAGGATGAGAAACAGAAACAAAAGGCAAAAAATCATGATAGCCACGAGGTTGACGATTTAATAAAAAAGGACGAAAGTAAAAGTAGAAGGAAACTGGAGTGGTGGCTGGCAGCATGTTCAAAATAAAGGGAGGGGAAGAGATCCAGGTGGAGACATTGAGGGGTCTAGTGGATAGGAGAAGGATCAATGTGGAAATCCCCATAGGCGGGATGTTATTACTGTGGAAAGACTTCACTTTAAGAGGAAGTGTCCACATCTGAAAAAGGAAGTGAAGACAGCCCTGCTTATGAACCTCAATGAAGAATAGGAGTCTCAGGGATTCCTGCCCCCGGGGATTACTTGAGACCTGGATGTCTCCTTACAGTACCCCTATCCTGCCAATAAAGAAATCGGACGATAGTTTCCGCCTGGTGATAGACCTAAGGGCATTGAATCGAATAGTACAAACCCGCCACCCTGTGGTCACTAATCCCTATACACTACTGAGTAAGATTCCCCATGACCATAATTGGTTCAATGTTGCGAATCTAAAGGATGCCGTCTGGCCATGTCCACTGGCGGAAGGGAGTCACAATATGTTTGCCTTCAAATAGAGAGAATCCAACAACAGGATGAAAACAGCAGTACCGATGGATGGTACTCCCACAGGGATTTACCGAATTCCGGAATCTCTTAGGTCAGGTGTTGGCACAACTCTTGGATAAGTTTAGGAGCCCCAAAGGAACTACTCTCTTACTATATATATGATCTTCTGGTAACAGGCGAGAAAAGGGGCAAAGCGATAGAAATCACAAACGAATTACTAAACGTTCTGGGACAACAAGGATTGAGGGTCTTCAAGAATAAATTACAGCATGTAGAGAACGACATCTAATATTTGGGACATCTAATCAGTGAAGGAAAACGAAAAATAAGCCCAGAAAGAATTGAGGGAATCGTGAGAAAGCCACTGCCTGGCATTAACAGGATACTGCAGAATTATGGATAGAATCCTATGCATATAAAACAAAGAAAATATGCATGAAACTATTGGAGGAAGAACCTAAAGTATTGCATTGGACAGATGAAGAGAGGGAATTAGTTGAATTACTAAAGAGGTGCCAGATTAATGCCACTGTTCTTGCATTACCTTCCCTAGACAAGCCCTTCATTTGTTTGTCACGGTAGATAGGGGAGGTGCTCGGGGAACCTAACCCAACGCTGGGGTGCGGCGGGGGGGGGGGGGGGGCGGGGGGGAGGGGAATGAAGCAGCCGGTTGCCGACTTGTCTAAATTACTGGACCCAGTCTCAAGGGCGTGGCCAGAGTGTGTGCAGGCAGTGGCAGTAACAGCCTTATTGGTAGAGAAGAGTCGGAAGCATACTTTTGGGGAAGCCTTAATAGTCAGCACCCCACATCAGGTACGGACTATATTAAAATAGAAAGCAGGACAGTGGCTCATAGACCATAGGATCTTGAAATAAGAGGCAACTTTACAAGAGCAGAAAAACCTTGTATCAGTCACAGACAGTTGCTTAAATCCAACTGCATTCCAGAGGCGGGGAGAGGGGGAGTACCTTGGCAATCTAGAACACGAGTGCCTTGACATTACTGAATATCAGACGGAAGTGCGACTTGATTTAAGGTTCATCCTGCTGCATGCCGGAGCTCGGTTGTTTATTGACAGGTCGTCCTGAATGATTGAGAGTAAAAGGCACAATGGATACGCTGTAGTAGACGGGATAGAGGAAAGCGTTATCGAAGCTGAAAGAGTGCATGACGGCTGGTCAGCTCAAGCTTGTGAACTCTATACTCTAGAAAGGTCTCTCAGAGCGTTAGAAGGTAAGGAAGAAACGGTGCACACAGACGCCAAATATGCGTATGGAGTGGTACACACCTTCGGAAAAATTTGGCAAGAAAGAGGACTAATAAATAGCAGAGGAAATGAACTACCACATGAGGAATTGATAAAACAAATGCTGGAATCCCTGTTACTCCCGAGAGAAATAGCAACAGTTCTTATAAACGGACATCAGAAGGGGAATGAACCGGAAGTAAGAGGAAATAAACTGGTCGATGAGGCAACTAATGAAGCAGCCCTAAAACCACAAGCAGCAGTGACATACTCCCTAATACCTACAATTTCAGATCTTCAGGGTGCCCCGTTGTTTACTGCAAAGGAGAAAAAGGAACTAAAAGATTTCGGGGCTGCAAAGACAACGGATGGGCGCTGGGTGTTACCCGATGGGAGGGAAATGTTGAATAAAATGATGATGCGAGAAATTATGGCTGACTTATATCAGGGAAGTCACCGAGGAGGGCAAGCAATGTGCGATTTAGTTTTTAGGAAATATGGATGCAAATGAATATATACGATAGCCAAACGGATATGTAAGGGACGTATAACATGCAAAAAGTCAACAAGAAGGTGTGAAGGAAACAAGTCCAAGGAGGGAGAGAACCTGGGTTAAGACCATTTCAGATCATCCAGGTAGATTTTACCCAAACATCCCGAGAGGGAAGACTGAGGTATATGTTGGTAATGGTTGATCACCAATCTGGATGGGTGGAGGCGTACACTTTCGCAACTGCCACCGCAAGTGGGGTGTCCAAGATAATACTTGAACACAAAATTCCCAGATACGGGATAGTGGAATGTATAGATTCGGATCAGGGAACTCATTTTACTGTCAGGGTACTCCAGGGACTGATGAAGGGATTAGGAATCTCCTGGGAGTTCCACACCCCTTGGCACCCACCTTCGTCAGTTTGAGACTCCCGTGAACAAAGTATGTACCTATAGCCCTTTTGTTATGCGAACGGCCACAAGGAAAGATGTGGGACTGTCTCCTTATGAGATATTGTTTGCCCTGTCCTATCTGGGAACTAAAGGAGAACTGCCAACCCTGGAGACTAAAAATCGGTTTTTAAAGAAGTATATACTGGTCTTTTCTCCTCTTTGTCTTTCCTCAGCAAACAGAGCTTATTGGCACAGACCCCACTCCTTGAATTCACCGTCCATCCGATCCGACGGGGGATTGGGTCCTAGTCAAATCATGGATTGAGACCAAATTGTAACCAGACTGGGAGGGGCCATAGCAGGTTCTTTTAACTACTGAAACGGCGATAAGAACGGCAGAGAAAGGCTGGACTCACTACACCCGGATTAAGGGGCCAGTGGAATCTCCGGGTTGAGAGAGATGTCTGGACAACCGAATTGATAAACGATCCACATAAACTCAAGTTAAAAGAATTTAAATAACCGATTATACAGTGGCGGCGCGAGCGCAGGATACATTCTGTAGTATTGCATGCTAAGTCTCTCAGTGCTTCAGTAAATTGTAGAATGGGCGGAAGTTTAGGTACGCGATATTAGCTTTTTTAGTCCTCGGATTTGTCAGACCCTGGTGTTGTTGTCTTAATTAGTAATAACAGTTCCAGAGAGTACAAATCCACAAGTCATAGAAACGGATGCCTGCCGCCTAGTGGATTGCAGAGATGTAAGAGATCAGAGGCAATACAGTAACTCAGAGATGCATCTTATGTTATATGAAAAAGGCCCCGAAAAGTGGACATGGGGTAGGGTCGATGGGAAGAAAGTGTGCCGGAGAGAGAAGTGGAAGGGATATCTTTGAGATACAGAATGTAAAGAATGGTGGAAGCAGGAGGACCTCAAAGGTGATCTCTTGATTAATCCACTCATTGCGGTACACCAAGCCCCTATCCGGCCGGCTCTTGACTGTCCCGTAAAAATTGTAACCCAATATATTTAACAATAAATAAAACCACATGGCATGAAACGGTTTTGGGGGGAGAAACGTATCAGGAGCAAATAAACCAAACATTCAAGAAGGATTTCGTGTGATGTTGTTTTAATATACAGGTGAAAGACAGAACCCGAGTAGGAGAAAGGAACAGTAACACACCCTACTCTGATCCTAAGGTGATGCAAATTGTAGAGGAAAAGGACTTAAAGCAGACCATTGAAGTAGAAACAGGATATGGGGATACAAATGCCTGGCTTGAATGGGTAAATTACACTGTGAAAAGTCTGAATAAAAGCAATTGTTATGCAGAGCCTCTGGGAGAACAATGGCCCTTTCTGCTCGGGTGGAATTGAGACAGGAGACGCATGAATGTCCATAATAGCCCTGTATAAGGATGAGACCGCATGGAGTAAGAAGAATTGTATGCCCCTTCTATTAACGATCCCTCCCTTAAAGAAGGAAGGTTTAAAAACACCCTCCCCCCCCCCATCTTTACTGCTGTGGTCAGAAATTACACATCATGTGAAAACAAACGAGGAACACATCAGTCCAGATATGGGGGGGACCTGAAATCATGTACTGAAATTGAGTACGTGTCTGAAACGGAACAAAAGAGGGAATTACTCATCATTAAGAATTCTCCGAGCGGATCTGTGGTGGTACTGCGAAGTGAAAATATTGAGACCCACCCTACCTCCAGATTGGAGGGGCATGTGTGCGATTTTGCAGTTGGCAATCCTGTTCACCCTGGCATTTGAAAAGAACGGGATAATAGAGAAAGGGGGATGGAGTCAGAGATCACTATTGGATATTTCGTTTGATGATCAGATATAGCTATACTCTATCGGAGTCCCAAGAGGGGTACCTGATGAGTTCAAGGGTCGTAACCAGATCACAGCAGGTTTTGAATCGGCTCTCTTTTAGTTGGTAACAATCAACAAAATGTGGACTGGATTAATTATAGTTTCTATAATCAGCAAAGGTTAATTAGTAACACTAGCGACGCAATTAAAGGCATCACTGAACAACTTGATGCAACCAACAGAATGGCCTGGGAGAATACAACGGCTGTAGAAATGATCCTTGTGGGAGAAGTGTCTGTGGGATGTTAGGAGGGAGCTTTTGTACCTTTATTCCAAATAACACGGCACAGATGGGTCTATGACTGGGGACCTGCAAGGCCTAGCAACAATGGCAGAAGAACTAGCCGAAAACCCAGGAGTCAACACATCACTCACCTGATATCTAGAATTGTGGTTTGGAAAGTGGAAGGGGTGGTGGTTTCAGTCGTTCCCTAATTGATCATAGTGGCGGGAGTACTAACCGCAATCAGATGCAGTATCATACCTTGCGCACGAGGGTTAGCCCAAAAGCTGATCAAAAGCTTTGGCCTCACAAATGCCCCTACACAGCAATCGGGGAGAAGGGTTAGACCTGTTGAAAAACGAAGGAATAAGTGATCTTAGGGAAATTTCCAAAATAAACTAAATCTCTGAAAAGATGTTCGCCAATTCGGAGGTGATATATAAGGAAAATGCAGAAGACAAAAAATGATAATTAAAAAAGGGGGAAATTGTGGGATATAGGTAAAGCAGTGTTGTTTCTGCAGTCATAATTGGTTCTGCAAGGTGATGAACTAACCAACACCATTGTGTAATTGCTTCAGCCAAGAGCCGAGTTAGCTAAAACGTGCACACAAAGATAAAACTATATGAAGGGAATACATAATTGCTCCTGCAAGGTAATGAACTAACTTACACAATTGTATAATTGTTATAGCCAAGAGTTGATTTAGCTAAAACGTGCATGCAAGCAATGGAATATGTTACAGAAAAATAGATAAGGTGGGAAAGAACATTGAGTTATGCAATCCCCCGACCCGTCATGAATAATTTTTGGAGCCCTCTACATAACTCTAAGTATGTCTTATGTTTAACGTTGGCGATTTCTCAATTCTGCCTGCATAGATTCAACACCATCTGACCCTAATTCGCTTCTTACTATTGATATAATTTCAATTCTTACCAATCAGATAACACTTAACCCTCTGCCCACCTGCCTGTTTTTGTAAGATGTATACCTTGAATAGTCAGCTCCCAATCCCGAACCACTTGCCGGTAAGTCACCGTGATAACCACGTCATACCTGCCAATTTTGATCTCTGCCAAAAGCTCATTTATCTTATTCCGTATATTATGTGCAGTCAGGTTTTAAAGTGTCAGTTCTGTACTAACCGTCCCTCTTCTCATCGTCATTCTTTTGTCCAGTGTGCTTGAAATTTGATTGTGAACACCATCCAAACACTCTGACCTATTCGTGTCTGTGCTGGAGACTTTGATAACCTCTCCAGAGTTCTCCTTCCCTGACAGTCCCACTTTTTACCACGCATTTGAATCCACCCCTACAGATGTTAACCTGCTACGGTGTTGATCAACTTGTAATCATAATATAACCTGCTTCACTGTCCACGATATCACCAATTTGGGTGTCATCAGCAAACTTACCGGGCATGCCTCCTATAATCTCAACTTAAACCATTTCGATAAAATTAGAAACACAGTGGACTAAGTACCGATCGTTGTGGAAACGACTGTTCACAATCTTTCACTCCGAACAACAGTCAATTACTATGCTCAGTCTGTAACCGTCAAGTTAATTTTGCTTACAATTCGCAGCATGATCTCACCTTCCAAACCAGTCACTCAATGCAGCTATTCATAAATCCAAGCATCTTGTAACGTATTAACTGCTTCAATTTGCCTTGCAATCTACAGAGAATCATGGATGTGACCCTCAATGTCCCTCTACTCCCTGACCCATTTCCAGTTCTTGCTCCCACAACCACCTTCCATTACCGATCTCCAATCCTTTTCCAGGAGTCACTCTCAACCCTTTCTGAATTCTATTCCCTCAAGTAATGTCGTCCAGTATTGTCTCTCCGAACACCTTTCGCTGTCTGACCTTTTTCCACTTCTGATCCCGTGACTCTGTTCCTACTCAGAACCTCTAAATACATTTCCACTTAACAATTCTACAATTCATAGAATTTTACAGTATGGAAGGACTATCGTGTCTTCTGCCAGCTCCTGAAAGAGAAACACAGTGAGTCCAATTCTTCAGCCCTTTCTCTTTATGCCTTTATTTCCATCACTTTCAATTATAAATCCAGTTCTCTTTGAAATCTTCTACGGAATCCACTTCTACCACTCTCCCAGGGAGTGCCTGAGTAAAGTCCTTTCTCCTCATCTCACGCCTAGACCTCTGCTGACCACCGTGAAACTCTATGCCCCACGTTACTACCAAACTGACAAGAGGAAATTGAACATATTTTCGTTTTTGTCAAAATTATTTTTAATTTTCAACACTTCGAAAGTCACTTCTTAATCTTCTCTGCTCCAATGAGGATCAGCACAATTTTACATATATCTAAAATCTCTCATTCCTCGTTGGCTCGAGTAATACTCTTTTCTCTCTCTCCGGGCTTTACCATTATTCCACAAAGAAGGGGCCGAAAACAGATGAAAGAAAAATGTTTCAGACAATGAAAAGTAGAGGGTGAGTGGGACAAAGAGACCAAAGTACAAAGAAACATAAGACATTGGAGCAGAAATTATGTCATTCAGCCCATCGAGTCTGTTCTGCAATTTAGACATGATTTATATGTTTTCGACCCCAATATTCTCCCAATAACGTTCTCACCTTGACATTCATTCTTATTCTTAAATTATTCAGTGGCATGAATTCCACGACCTTCGGTGGCGATGAATTCCATAGATTCACCACTCTCTTGCTGAAAATATGTTTCTCCTTATCTGCGGATTGGAGGGTGGCTAATGTTGTCCCACTAAACAAGGAAGGGAGGAGAGAGAAAACCGAATTATAGAGCAGTTATACTGACATCAGTGGTGGGGAAAATGCTGGAGTCAATTATAAAAGATGAAATTATAACCCATTTAAGTAGCATTAACAGGTTAGGTCAGAGTCAGCATGGATTTACGAAGGGGAAATCGTGCTTGACTCACCTTCTGGAAAGTTTTGAGGATGGAAGTATGAAGATGGACAAGGCAGACCAGTGGATGCACTGTACCTGGACTTTCAGATAGCCTTTGATAAAGCCTCACATAGGCGATAAGTGAACAAAATTCGGGCACGAGGTATTGGGGGTGAACTACTGACTTGTTTAGAAAATTGGCTGGCTGACAGGAAGCAAAATATCGTGATAAATGGGTCCCTTTCGGAGTGGGAGGTGGTGACCAGTGGGGTTCATATTGTTCGGTGCTGGGACCACAGCTGTTTACAATATACATTAATGATATAGATTAAGATATTAAAAGTAATATTAGCAAATTTGCGGATGACACAAAGCTGGATGGAAGAGTGAAATGTGAGGAGGATATTATAAGAATTAAGGTGGCTTGGACTGGTTAGCTGAGTGGACATATGCAGGAAGGGCATTCTGGCTATTGAGGGAGTGCAACGTCGGTTCATAATGTCAATTCCCGGAATGGCGGAATCATCATATGTTGAAAGATTGGAGTGACTGGGTTTGTATATACTTGTGTTCAGAAGGTTGAGAGGAGAGCTGATTGCGACGTAGATGATTATTAACGGATTGGACACTCTGGAGGCAGGAAAGACGTTTCTGCTGATGGATGAGTACAGAACCAGAGGACTCAGTTTAAAAATAAGGGGTAGGCCATTTGCAACAGAGTTGAGGATAAAAATCATCACACACAGAATGGTGGATATATGGAATGCTCTGCCCAACAAGGCAGTGGAGGCGAAGTCTCTGGATACCTTCAAGAAAGGGATGGATAGAGCTCTTAAATACATTGGAATCAAGGTTTGTGGGGGTAAGACAGGAACAGGACACTGATTGTGGATGATCAGCCATGTTCATAATAAATAGTGGTGCTGGCTCGAAGGACCAAATGGCCTACTCTTGCCCCTATTGTCTATTGTCTTCGAAAAAATCTTCCTTCTCCTCTGGTCCCAGTCTCTCCTGCAAATGTGAACATTTTCGCAATATTTACTCTGTCTCGCCCATTCAATATTCTGGATACTTCAATAAGATCTTTCACCATTCTAAACTACATCGAGTCCTCAAATGTTCCTTATGTGTTAAAAGAGGAACGACAATGATGACTCCAAGGGAGGATGATATTAATCATGACTTGAATTAATATCACAGTTTCATCACAGATGCTAAAGCGTCACTATGCCTGCAATGTAAAAAAAAATGCCAAATTGTACGCAGCAACTACCCGTTCTGAAAGTGAATGACTTTTTCATTTGGTCGTGGGAATGATTTGTCTTGTGGAATTCCCTCAATCTCTGATTTCTACTGAGGTTTGGGGACCTTGTTGTGCTGCCCCTTGTTGTGATCTGCAATACAGTGTGTCAATGAACACTGGCTGCAGAGTTAGAAATAAACGTTGCACCGAAGGATTTAAATAGTTGAGGGCAGTCATTCAAAAAAAGACAAAATGCAGAATGAAGTGGGGCATGAAATTCATTGAAGACGTCTTTTAATATATATTGTACAGTCTTGTTAGAACAAAGAACAAAGCACAAAATTAACACAGGAACAGATCCTCTCTCTAAATCTACCACCTACTGTCTAAGGGTTTGCATCCCATTGCTCCCTGCACATTCATTCATCTATCTAGATACATCTTAAATGAGGCTATCATGCCTGCTTTTACAACATGTTCCAGGCACCCACCGTGTTCTGTGTAAAGAACATTCCAAGTACAATTCCCATAAACATGCTCCCTCTCACTTTGAACTCGTGACCAAGAGTAATTGAGTCCCCCTCCCTGGGAGAAAAAATTTGCTGCTATCCACACTATCTACATCTCTCATGATTTTGTAGCACAGCATCAGGCCCCTCGTCAATCTCCGTCTTTCTAATGAAAATAATCCTTAGCTACGCAACCTTTCCTCGTCGCCAAAACGATTTATACCAGGAAACATCCTGGTGAACCTCCTCTGCACACTCTCCAAACCATCCACATCTTTTTGGTAAAGCTGGTGACCAGAACTGTTCTATTTGGAGTATTCCAAATATAGCCGAACCAGCATCTTATATAACTGTAACTTGACCGGCCAACTCTTATATTCAATACACTGTCTGATGAAGGAAAGCATGCCGTGCGCCTTCTTGACGAGTCTATCGACCGCTGTTGCCACCTTCAGAGTACAATGGACCTGAACACCCAGATCTCTCTGGACATCTGTTTACCCCAGGACTCTTCTATTTAAGATATCGTTCATTCTTGAATTGGATCTTCAAAAATGCATATCTTTGCATTTGCCCAGATTGAACTTCATCTGCCATTTTCTGCCCAAGTCTCAAATATATCGATACTCTGTTGTATTCTCTGGCAGTCGTCTTCACGAACTGCTTCTCCACCAATCTTAGTTTCATTTGCAAACTTGATAATCAAACCACCGATAACTTCCTCCAGATCATTTATGTATATCACAGAAAACAGTGGTCCCAGCAATGATCCCTGTAGAACACCGCTGGTCACAATTCTCCACTTTGAGAAATTCCCTTCCACTACTATTCTGTTTCCTGTTGGCCCAGTCAGTTCTCTATCCATCTAGCTCATACACATTGGACCCCATTAGACTTCACTTTCTCCATCAGCCTACATGATCAAACGCCTTACTTAAGTCCATGTGTATGACATCGACAGCCTTTCCCTCATCAATCAACTTGCTCACTTCTTCAAAGAATCCTGAAAACCTGGTAAGAAATTACCTTCAATGCACAAATTCATGTTGCCTACCACTTATAAGCCAATTTTTAAGCAAATAGGAATAGCTCCTATCTCCTCCAGCAGCTTCCTTACCACTGACATCAGGCTCACTAGTCTATAATTACCTGGATTATACCTGCTACCTTTCTTATTCAACGGCACAACATTTGCAATTATCCAGTCCTCCGGGACCTCACCTGTTGTCAAGGATACTGAAAAGTTCTGTTCCGGCCCCAGCTATTTCCTCTCGTGCTTGCCTCAGTAAGCTCAGGTAGCTAAATAATGTCCTCTGTTGTCTGTTTCTTTCATACATTCAAACATTCTTATTGGTATGTGAGAAGACCATTCAGCCCCTCCATTTTTATCTCCCATAACATTGCATCACCACTCAGCCAAACCCATAAGTCCTTTCGGTAAGTCAAATTTCATCTTGGTTTCCACGTTCATCTTGGTGCTTCTTGTTGGATTGGAATAAATTCCAAATTTTGTTTGTTAACATTTTTCACTTGCGTCCACTTTGGTTATTCCTCCGGGCAGTAGTCAGTGCCTTCCCTCATCTTACCTGCCCATCATTCCCTTCTGAGTGACAAGCTGTGGCATCACTTCCTTTGGCAGCAGGTTTTTCAATTCTTGTATGTATTAACCTTTGTAACCTAATTCAGAAAGGGCAGACACACAGGAAGAACGAATCCAAAGGATCGCTGAGTTGTTACGGCACAGAATAAGACTATTTAGTTCGTTGTTGCTACGTCTGGTTCAGAAATGTATGTGAACTCGGAGTAGAAATAGGCAGTTCAGCCCCTCCAGGCTGCACCACCATTCAAAGTGATCATTGCTGATCTTATCTCAGCCTGAACTCCACATTCCAGCCCATTCACAATCAAACATCTGCCTGTCTTATCCTTATATTTGCTCAGTATCCTAGCATCCACTGTATTCTCGGATATCAATTCCACAGATTCACGACATTTGAGAGAAGTGAATTCTCCTCCTCTTTGTTTTAAATTTGTTACTCTTCATCTCAAAACTACGACCTCTCGTTCTAGTTAGCACCAAGTAAGCGTGCGTGTGTGTGCGTGTGAGTGTGTTGATGGTACTGTCAGTTTGCATTATGCTCTGAGCTGGTGCTCTCCCCTCTCTTTCGTTGCTAAATCGTGAATTGTTTTCAACTTCTGCCGCCAACAGGGTCGTAGCATGATACTTTAGACACCGCTGTTACGACACAGTGGTCAAAACTTCAAACTAATTAAATCAACACCTCGCAATCTGTTAAAGTATGATTGACAGAGAACTCCCAAATTCCATTAAAGAAAAAATATCAATTTATTCCTCAACTCTAAAATGAACATAAAAAAAAGCATTTACTCTGTCAAAGGTACAGTCCACACCTTCAACTTCTTAACACCAAAGATAACCAGTCCTACCAACACAGATACAAACACACTAACACATTAATTCAGACACACATAAACACACATCAGCGTATTCTCTGTATTGTTCTCCCACTAGTGATGTTTTACTTCTCGAGTGAAGCTGCCAATAAAAAATGACTGTGTCTGTGATGCTAGAGGGGATATTGTGTAATTTTACAAGTCATCCTTTGATATCCCTCTTTCTGAGCTTGACCATCCAGACAGCCCTCGATTTCTTAGGAAGTGTTGAGTGAATAGAGAGCAGTGAACATTCCAACATGTGCCTGGAATCACGTGACCAGTGACAGAGACATAGGCCCTGCGTTTTATTTTGTCCAGAGTGTATCCAATCCTTGCCTGCTCTGTAATTCCATCAGGTTTCAATCTTGGTTAATAACATATGCTCCCCTTAGAGTAAGTACAACAAAAGTTCTTATCTTCGCATGCTTTCAGTTTTCATCATCTGTGTAATCGTGGAACATTTAGCTCCAAGATAACATGGAAATTACCACAGATCTTATGCGACAGAAGACATTGTTACAGATTTAGTGCTGTTTGTGGGAACTTGCTCTGTACGATGGATCTCTCAGATTCCCACATAACAACAGTGTTGACACATCAAAAGAACAAGAGTGTCACCACCTGAAGAGCTTGGGGACATTGCCAGGTGATTTCCAGCACTATAGAACCTCATATTATTTCTTGCTTTTCGCTATTACTCCAGTCTAAATTATACAATAATCTGAAGCCACACGGACATTTTGTTCACACACAGACCGATGATGTTGGGCTTCTGTGAATGGTCGCAGTTATTCTCTGGGATACTCTGTTTCTAACGCTGTTTCCTTCTCCACGAGACGTTAGTCGTCAAAGGAGCGATTTCATTCTACAATTTTATTCAGTCTCCAATTGACTTTAGGTCACCACTTGAACATTTATTGATATCAATCTGTACGGTCCTTCCACAAGCATCACAGAAGATTCACAAACAGATTCAGGAATACTGAAGCAACATCTCTGCAACAACCAACTCAATTTCAACTCACTGTCCTTTTTTAAAGAAAAAGATTCTTGGGCTCAAAACAGGGGCAAAGCTTTTTGATTTATTGATTTGATTTCTTCTCACATGTACCTAAGTACAGTGAAAAACTTTGTTTATGAACAGTTCAGGTATATCATAGTCAGCAAAGATGCACAGATCACAGGGTGAAAAAGGCAATTGGATGGAGTGAGACATGCAGGCGACACTGCACGCAACATACACCCGTCAAACCCTTCGTTATTTGAGGTTACCAAGTCCATTCATCAGTCTAATAACAGCAGGGAAGAGCAGGAGAGAATTTCCGAAGTGGAATGTGCCTTTGGTGATGTTGGTGGCCTTTCTGCACCAGTGAGACATGCAAGTGGATTCCACGAATGGAAGGTTGGATTCCGTGATCTCTGGGCAGTGCACATAACCTTCTGCAGTTTCTTCTGGTCCTGGGGCAGGTCGTGTCCTACAAACATCATTGAGTATTTTGAGAAGGTGACCAAGCATGTAGGTAAGGGTAGAACAGTTGACGTGTTATACATGTCCTTCAGTAAAGCCTTTGATAAGGTTCCACATAGTAGGCTGTTAGACAAAAAGCAGAGGCATGGAATTGAGGGTGATTTAGCAGTTTGGATTAGAAACTGGCTTTCTGACTGAAGGCAGCGAAGTTGTGGTTGATGGTAATTATTCAGCCTGGAGTCCGTTTCGTCGTTGTGTTACACAAGGACCTGTTTTGGGACCACTGCTGTTTGTCATTTTTGTTAATGACTTAGACGCAGACATAGGTGGATGGATTACTAAATTTGAAGACGACACTAAAGTCGGTGTAGTATTGGAAAGTCTGGCAGAATGTTACAGGTTGCAGGGGGACTTAGATAAACTGCAAGATTGGGCTGAGAGGTGGCAAATTAATTTCAATGCAGTTAATGTGAGGTGATGCACTTTGGGAAGAATAAGAAGAAGGCAGAGTACTGTGTCAATGCGAAGGTTCTTGGTAGTATGGATGTGCAGAGGGATCTTGGAGTCCATGTACAATAGGTCCCTAAACCTTGCCACCCAGGTTGATAGTGTTGTTAAGAGGGCAGACGGCGTCTTAGGTTTCATTCGATGATGGACTGAGTTCCAGAGCCTCAATATCATGTGGCAACTACACAAAACGATGGTGCGGCCACACTTTGAATATTGAGCACACTTCTGTACCCCATATTTCAGGAAGGATGTCGAAGCTTTGGAAAAGGTGCAGAGGAGATTTACCAGAACGTTGCTAGGTCTGGAGGGAAGGTCTTATGAGGAAAGGTTGAGAGACTTGTGTCTGTTCTCATTGCAAAGAAGAAGGCTAAGAGGGGATTTGATAGAGAAATACAAGATGATCAGAGAATTACATAGGTTAGACAGTGAAAGTCTTTTTTCTAGGATGATGACGTCAGCTTGTAGGAGCATGCATAATTAAAAATTGAGGGATGATAGATTTAAGACAGATGACAGAGGCAAGTTCTTTACGTGGTAGGGCGTGGAATTCCCTACCTGCTAATGTAGTCAACTTTGCCACATAAGGGTGATTTAAACAGTCCTTAAATAAGCACATGCATGATTTTGGGATAGTGTAGGGGGACGAGCTGAGAGTAGTTCACAGATCAGCATAACATCGAGTGCCGAAGGGTCTGTTCTGTGCCGTTTTGTTCTTTGTTCTATGTTCTAAATATGAAAGCTCCAAATGGGACATGGCAGCGTGAACATTGAGGTGATCTTCGCTCATTCGAACATGAAGCTTAAAGCAGGCGACTACATCATTATTAAATGAGGCATTCAAGAGGTGATCATGCAAATTCGAAAGATGGGATGCAGGCTTGATGAAGAGGTGGACTCCATGACTTGTTTCACAAACAGCACGAGAAGCATGCGAGCGACAGAGCTGAGTTATTCCCAAAGCCGCCAACATTCAGTTGTAACCCAGTGTCCAAGTTTGGCGAAACCCCCAATCTTGTACAACTCTTAACAGGGTTGAAGAATCAACATGTAGAATTCATAAACTTGTTTTCTTCAACCAGACATGGCTCATGCCTTTTCAGCCTTGGCCTCTATTGAGACCACATTTGTACGTCCAAAATTTAGTCCAACTTTAGGAATAATGGTGTGGGCAGAAGGAATTAGCGGTACCATTTGTAATGCTGTTCCAGACCAGCAACATTCCTGTTCCAGTCTTACTTCATCCCGTCAGTCTTCTTTCGATTATTTGCTAAGTGTCATCACATTGCCTTCATTGAAATTTCACTGACCCCCCAACAAGTGTTCCCCTTGGGCCATTGACACAGAGAATATCAGGACAAACCTTGGAGAAGCTCAGCAGGTCTGGCAGCGTCTGTTTGGGGGGGAGGGGATGGAGAGAGAGAAACAGAGTTCACATTTCATTTCAGTCCTATGCCAAAACTCTTACTGTGACCACAACTACCACCCCATTCCCGATTCTGGGCCCCTTTGGTCATCTGGAACATTCTTACCTGAGACCTGTTTTAAGACCAGTGTGCCTGTTCTTCAGGACAGCATTTCTGGAGGTATTCGGAGGTTGAACATGTTGAGCCCAGTATCACTTAAATGTACAAAAGCACTCTGACATTAAAGGAAATCTGTGTGAGGACTTCAAAGGTACACAACACTGAGTGAGGCCATACATGTCGTCACAAAGAGTTGTCTCTTTGTTCTGGGCCTCTGCTTCTCTGTGTGCTGTCAAACGTAATGTGTACTGATGGTTAATTTGCAGGTTTCATTTTCCTTTCTTTCAGTTACCATACTGGCTATTGCAATCCTTTCTCAGTCTACGTGTGGACTATCAAAATGCATCTATCGGTATCTGGTCTTCATGTCATCTATTGGTCAACATCCTTGACCTGCCAGTGAAGCATATTCCAATTGTATATAAAGCAAAATTTCTGTTTGTGAAGTCGATACCTGTGTGCAACATCCATGCTGTACTTGTCCATGCAGCCACGGACTGTTCTGTCTGGTTCACTGTTGCTTTCACCTTTGATCGATTTTTGGCCATCTGTTGCCAGATATTGAAATGTAAATATTGCACCATGGAAATTGCAACTGTCGTTTTGGGAATAGTGACAATACTGAGCTGTTTAAAGAATATTTTTGGGTATTTTATGTTAAAAGGTCAGTATCAGCTGAAAAACCGCCCTTGGCTTTGTAGAGTAAGATCAGGTATTGAACTGTCTCATTTCAGGGGAACATTTGAAATCACGCATCATCTTCTAACGAAATGTTTGACTATTCTTTTGACTGTACTGTTCACTGCTGCTTGTTTCACACGTATCCTAATGGCCAACAGAGCCCGCAGAAGACTCAATACTCTCAGCAGAGGGGAAAATGCCACAGACCCAAAAATGGAGAGTCGAAGTAAGTCCAAAAAGTTGCTGTTTCTCATTTCAGCTAATTTCGAACTGTCATGGGCAGCCTTTATGCTCCATTCAATATGGAAAAGATTGTGGCGATTGGGACTGAAGAAAATCTATCAACATTATTTTGTGGCAGAAATTGGATACGTCTACCAGCTCACAAGTTACTGCACAAATATTTGTTTTTATACCGTGACATTGAGCAAATTCAGGGATCAGGTGAAAACTGTGTTCAAATATCCAATTACACTCTCAATGAAATTGTTTAAAAATTAAAACAGTTTAAAAAAATGAATCAAAACCAATTTAGGATCAGTGCGTTTTATTTCGCTTCGAGTCAGAAGTGAGGCCACAGATGATCAGAAAAGGCAATTCGACATGTGAGAAGCATACACAGCGGTGTTATGAAGTTGAAGGCTTGTACTATCCCTTTAAAAGAGATTGAAAGTTGAAAAGCAGGCAAACACATATCATGTGCCTGACCGTATGCACAAAGTGTACTGGACAATGCGTCGATGTAACATCTAAGCTTTAAATCAGACCCTAAGTTGTTTTCACAATAATTCGAATTCAACAAATTGTTTTTAATTATGCCCCAAGAACTAAAAGATATCAAATTTAAATATTACTGTTTTGATAGCATCTAACAATGAGATGATCCTGAAATCGGGGTATACAAAGCAGATAGTTTGGACAGTTAGTCAGTGAGGTACCACTTGGCGTTGTCATACAAATTGCCCGCAACACTTCGTTTTAAAAAGTACCTTTCTCATATGAAACTTCCCTACAGCAGAAGCTGACAAGACTCTTGTGAAATCTACAAGCACAGGAAGGTTGACAACACTCGAAAGTTACAAACGGTTTGTAAAATTGGTTTGTTTTAAAGTTAATAGGGACTTTAACAGGTCGGCATATTATTATAGAGGAGGAGGGAGACGACAAAACTTTAGGAGAAAGGAAGCTTAGTGTTGCGAATAGTTATTGCTTAATATTCTCCTTTGAAGTGAGAGAATAAAACTGTTACCTTTTTCTACAAATACAGAAATTTTACTTGTACTCTGACATTTATTCTTCACCAGATTATGTGGCGAGGTGAGATTTTCTATATTTTTGGCTTAATTACTTGAAGAATTGTATTTAATTCCGGTTATTTGTAGCTGGTTTTAAATTAAATGTGGGGGAAATCGCTCTTGAAATTGCTGAAGAATTTCTCGTGTTTGAAGATGATTCCAAAATTTGCCAAGAATGTTTATAAACACAAGAAAGGACCGTTATTTTAGAATTAGGAATGAGGTTAGAAACGTGTTTAAGCAAGGAAAAAAGTAAAGCTGAAATTGAAAGGGAATTACTCAAACACTTCAGGTTGTCAGTGAAACAAACAAGTAGATTTAGAAGGTAAAGAAATGGAGAAAGAAAGAAAAATGGAGAGAGAAGAAAGAGAAAGAGAGGCAAATGAAATAGCGAGAGAAGAGAAAAGAAAGAGAGCGAATGTTATTAGCTGAGAGAGAGAAGAAGGAGAAATGCAGAGAAATATTGGACTTCAGACGTTGGAACTTAGGAAAGTAAAGTTAACAGGATGGTAATTAGGACAAATCGTGGTGATATATATAGTATGTTAAAACAACGTCACATTTCCATGAGAAAGATGACGAAGACTTCCTTATTTGATTTGAAAAATTAGCAAGGCAGATGGAGCGGTCAGAAGACTTGTGGGTCATTCTAGTTCAGACTGAGCAGGTAGGCACGGTGGTGAGGTATTTACAGCGCTGTTAGATAACGACTTAAGAGAATATGAAGAAGTTGAACAGGCTATTTTGAGTGATTATGAATTGGTACCAGAAGAGTTACAGACAGCGGTTGAGAAACATAAAGAAGGAACCAGATCAGACTTAAGTTGAGTTTGAAAGAATTAAACATTGTCATTTTGATAGGCGGTTGCGGCCCTTTAAAATAGATTAGACCTATGCTGCTCTAAAAGAATGTATTGTGCTGTAGAAGATGAAAAACTCACTTCCAGAGTTGATAAGAATTTACGTGGATATACAGGAAGTTCAGGAAGTGAGAAGAGCAGCAGTGATGACAGGCATACATTGCTGCATAAGGCAAAGATTAGTTTCTGTCAGGAATTTCATTCTGTGAGGGATAAAAGTCGGGAGAACTGGAGATCCTACCCTACGAAACAAAGAGCAGACAACACTGGTAATTGTTTACCACAGTTGAATTAAGAAACCCAAGAGGGTGAAACTGAGGTGAAAGACCTCTGGCATTTCCACTATTTTAAAGTGAGACACATAAAGTCACGGTGATGGTCGTTAAATAAAGGCACTGCGTGAAATGATGTAGGAAAGGAGGCTAAGCCAGTTCCATTACTGAAAGTCTTAAAGGAAACCACAAGAAAAGTCGAGGAGCTGCAGGAGAGTAGAAAAACATAATCAGGTAGAAATAAATAATTTGCTTTGGAATAGTAAACACGGTTCTGTGAAGGGTAGGTCGTGCGTCACCATATTGAGTTCTTCGAAAAGGTGACTAAACAGATGGGATCAGGGTACAGCAGTGGATGTGGTGTACATGGAATCGAAGGGAGTGGTGCTGGAAAAGCACAACCTGTCGAGCAGCATGCGAATCGAAGTTTCAGGGAGAGGCCCTACATCTTTCATAATGTGTATCAGGGGGCCGAGTGTTAAATGAGAGAGCTTGGGGCTGGGATAATGCAACTGAGAATGTGATAGGTAGATGAAGGTGGCGGTGAAACCAATAGGTTGGAAGGGAGAGAGGAGCAGTTATTTGGGAAGGATGGTGGCCAAGTAGGACTGTTCAAAGGGTAGTGCCGAGTTGGAAGATTGAGACCGAGATAAGGTGGGTGGAGGGCAAATGGAGAAACTGGTGAAATCCACATTGATCCCGTGTGGTTTGCAAGTCCCAAGGCGGGAGGCAATCATCCTCCAGGCGTCGGTTGGTTAGTGTTTGACGATGCTGCTGCCCCAAGACCTGTATGTCCTTGGCGGAGTGGGAGTAGGAGTTAAATTGCTCAGATATGGGACGATGGGGTTACTTATTGTGGATGTCCCAGAAACGTTGTCTGAAATGATACACAACATAGCATTCCATCTCCCAATGTCGAGGAGACCAAATCGAGCGAAACTGGAACATCTCAGGCACATCCTGATCTTTCATGCAACTCTGCATCTCCATTTCCTATGACCAACTCAACACAGACATCCACTAAAGACACATCGACTTCCATAACTACCGAGAGTACACCTCCCCACACCTTGCCTCCTGTATAAATCGCTATTCTTATTTCCAACCTTCTGCTTCTACCGCATCTGCTCGGAGGTGAACTAGTTGCACCATAGAATATCCCTGATGACCTCCTTCTTCGAGGACAGGTATTTCTGCCACAATATGATAGACAATGCACTGCGTGCATCTGCTATACTTACCACACCTCTGCCCATGAAATTCAACCCTCATTTCCCAACAAGGGCAAAACCCCACTAGTCCTCACTTTCCACCCAACTGACCTCTGGATGCACCACATCATCATTCGCCGTTTCGGCCACCTGCGAACAGCCTCACCCCCGTCTGTGTTTCAGAGAGACCAATCTCTCCGCTAGCCTTGTCAGGTCTACATCCCTGACCAACACAACCACCCCTCCTGGCACTTCCATTGCCACGACAAGATGTGAAAAAGCTGCACTGGTATCTTCCCTCTCACCTCTAAGATCCCATTCGACCTGTAGTTCCACCAATATCATCTACTGTATCAGTCGCAGTAGATGTGCCCTTAAGCTATTTAATTTTCTATCTCCAGTCACAACTGGAACTGCAGCAAAGAGCTTCAATCAGACACATTAATACACAAGTACTGTAGGTCTAAACGCAACATGACGCAGAGATCACTCAAACTTGTGCTCACAAATAGTTAAGGATTTTACTGTCGCACAGGCTTCTCTAAAGTTGTGATTCCATTAAAATGAAATTAAACCAATCTCACCATCCCCACCTTGATGTTCAATGATGATTCCATCGCTGAATTCTACACAAGTGCCATTCTGTGTTGGGACATTAACTTTTCGCTGATACCGAATAATGTACACACTAATGTTACATTAGCAGGTCAGAGGCTGGGCATTCCATAGCATCAACACTTGATTCTACCGAGGCGACAGTCTGTCGTTTGATGAATCATGTGTCAACCACTTGAACAAGAACTAATTGCGCTATCCCCACACGGGAAGCATGTACAACATGCACTGCCTCTGCTCACAAAGATCTCTTTGGCAGAATACTCTATCGCTATGATCAGCAACAAGAAAATAAAAGGCTCAGCAGATGCAGTGAGACCTTGATGGTCACGTGCAAACCACAACAATTCAGTACAGATAACTACATAACCGTTCCTTCACAATGTTGGAGTTCAAACTTTGTACATTTCTTCCTAACAGCACTGCTCCAATTGCCCAGCACCGCCTGTGGTGCCTCAGTGAGAGAGCTCATCACCACCTTCGAAAGTTCAATTCGTGTTAACACGTTACTTTGGAAAAGGCAGCACACTTAGTAATAAACAAACACTGGCAGAGACAAGCATAATGAATAGTAAATTCTGCTACACATGCTGACACGTTGCAATAATTTCGTGCAAGTGAACGCTTGATATAGAATCAGTTGCAGAACGCTGCAAACTGCACTGTTGATTTAGAAATGAGTTGTTTCATTTGTTGACAAAATTAAGTGAAAAAAGTGAGTCTCCACAGGCTGTAAGTGCTTTGGTTGTTCTCCCTGTTTAATGCATTTAACAATTTTATTCAAGAACACGAGCACAGTCTTTTTCGATATATAATTTCAGTTACATCACACTGTACGTTTTGCTATAAATTTCGTGTCTTTCGATCTTAAACTCCACAACAACCTGATGAAGGAGCAGCGCTCCGAAATCTTGTGATTCCAAATAAACTGTTACCTGGTGTTGTGTGATTTTTAACTTTGTCCATTTTCAATTGCTCTCTGAACTTAGTCCACGTCAAGGCATAACGACAACAGTTTTCTTTTTTATCTTTTTATCGCCACTCAGCACGTGCATTATGAAGCCCAGTTCACGTGCAAGGTCAGGTATCCATATGGGACAACAGTCAAAGTAATGCATGCATCTCCATATTGAATAAACCATCAGCATTGTCCATAATAAGACAAGATTTTCGCGGATAACACAGAGTTTTTCACATGCATCCCATACTGCTTAAATCGCAGGAACAACCTGATGAGGAATCGCAAAAAATTGCTCTGCATTCAATGAAGCACGAAACATTTGTCAGCCTTAGAAATTAACAAGGATTGATTTTTTGCCAAGAAACTGTTTCTTTTACAGTTACATGAGAGGTAAAAAAAAACGCTGTTTGTTTAGCAGTTACATGGGACGTAAGCAGAGATTTACATTGTATCTGTTCAAACACAAAAGGAATGGAGACAGAGGCATATACATATATATATATATATATATATATATATATAATAGAGAGAGAGAGAGAGCGAAAGTTAGCAAGGGAGACTCAGCCTCAGAATCTTCACGTTTTAAGGCATTCCTTTAAATTGTTTCCCATTGCTGGCAGATGGGTTCTGTCTGTCTGTCTGTCTCTCTCTCTCTCTCGCTCTCTCTCTCTCTCTTTCTCTCTCTCTCTCTCTCACACACACACACACACGCACACACTCACGCACGCACACAGGCACAAAATGGGACACACAGACAAAGCACATTGAGTGACACGCATATACACAGACACAGAAAAACATAATTGTGCAGATAGTAACAGACATGCACACACACACTCATTTACAGAGACACACACACACAGAAGCTTATTGTGCCTCAATATGTTGTCAGCGAAGAGGCCGAGCACTTTAATAAACTCAAGTGCATTTTTTACAAAAGAAAAAAGGGAATAGGGATAACCCCGGGAATTACAGGCCAGTTAGTCTTACCTCTGTGGTAGGCAAAGTAATGGAAAGGGTACTGAGGGATAGGATTTATGAGTATCTGGAAAGACAGTGCTTGATTAGGGACAGCCAGCACGGATTTGTGAAGGGTAGGTCTTGCCTTACAAGTCTTATTGAATTATTCGAGGAGGTGACCAAGCATGTGGATGAGGGCAGAGCAGTGGATGTAGTGTACATGGATTTTAGTAAGGCATTTGATAAGGTTCCCCATGGTAGGCTTATGCGGAAAGTCAGGAGGCATGGGATAGAGGGAAATTTGTCCAATTGGAAAGAAAACTGGCTAACCGGTCGAAATCAGAGAGTGGTCGTAGATGGTAAATATTCAGCCTGGAGTCCAGTTACAAGTGGAGTTCCGCAGGGATCAGTTCTGGGTCCTCTGCTGTTTGTAATTTTTATTAATGACTTGGATGAGGGAGTCGAAGGGTGGGTCAGTAAATTTGCAGATGATACGAAGATAGGTGGAGTTGTGGACAGTGAGGAGGGCATTTGTCGTTTGCAAAGGGACTTAGATATGATGCAGAGCTGGGCTGAGGAGTGGCAGATGGAGTTCAACCCTGCCAAGTGTGAGGTTGTCCATTTTGGAAGAACAAATAAGAATGCAGAATACAGGGTTAATGGTAGGGTTCTTAGTCAGGTGGAGGAACAGAGGGATCTTGGGGTCTATGTACATAGATCTTTGAAAGTTGCCACTCAGGTGGATAGAGTTTGTAAGAAGGCCTATGGTGTATTAGCAGAGGGATTGAATTCAAGAGTCGTGAAGTGATGTTGCAGCTGTACAGGACTTTGGTTAGGCCACATTTGGAGTACTGTGTGCAGTTCTGATCGCCTCACTTTAGGAAAGATGTGGAAGCTTTGGAGAGGGTGCAGAGAAGATTTACCAGGATGTTGCCTGGAATGGAGAATAGGTCGTACGAGGATAGGTTGAGAGTTCTCGGCCTTTTCTCGTTGAAACGGCGAAGGATGAGGGGTGACTTGATAGAGGTTTATAAGATGATCAGAGGAATAGATAGAGTAGACAGTCAGAAACTTTTTCCCCGGGTACAACAGAGTGTTACTAGGGGACATAGTGGTGGGGGCATGGAATGCGCTGCCCATGGGAGTGGTAGAGTCAGAATCATTGGCGACCTTTAAGTGGCATTTGGATAGGTACATGGATGGGTGCTTAATCTAGGATAGAAGTTCGGCACAACTTCGTGGGTCGAAGGGCCTGTTCTGTGCTGTATTGTTGTATGTTCTATGTTCTAAAACCTGGCTCTAATTTTCACATTTGATCTACGTCATCGTTTGATGCTCAGATAGGTGACAGAAAGGTCCATTTTATTCAAGTGTTAATTCCTTCATTCAAAACGTGTTCCATTTCTATTTCTCTCACTTACGTGCACCGACACACACACACACACACACACACACAAACATACACACACACACACACACACACAGAAGGCGAGTCACAGATAAAGTTTGTTGAATCAATTTATCTGAGAAGAGAGATATGCTCAGCTGAGTTTGTTTTCATTGGAGCAGAGAGTTTCCAAGGAGTTTTGATTCAGCTTTTAATGATTATGAGGTCACGGGCACAGTGGGTGCGAAGTATCTGCTACGCTTCATCGAATTGGCCAGTCCAAAGAGGAGAACATTTTAAGGGAATTGGCAGGGTGGTAGACGGGAATTGAGGGAATAATTCGTCATTCACAGAGAGGTATTAGTCTGAAATGCTCTGCTTGGGAGGATTGCTGAGGACGGAACATTGTACCCTTTAATAAGCACTTGACGTCGATGGGTCTGAGGTAAAGTGGCCTCATGTAGCTTTTCTACATCTTTGGCAGCAGATACTTGATGGGCTGAAGCGTCTCTTTCGAATTCTGTGATTCGATGGATCGGTGGCTCTCCCTGAGTTATCAGGAATCACATTGGACCCAGTCTCCATTAAATAATGAGAATTCTTGAACCTTTCTATAAAGCAAGGAAGCCATTGCAGCCATCGTGCATATACTGGCTGCTAAATAGGACCCCGCTTGTCCTATTCTGCAGTCCTCTCTCTGCAGTCCTCTCTATTCATCACTTCCAAACATATATCTGGCTCTCTTTTTTGAAACCTGCGATGGAATTCACCTCCACCACACACCCAGGCAGTGTGCACTCCACTCCTGATAACTCTTGACATGATAACTCCCAGTGGGACAACATGAAGGGAGTACAGGAGCACAGGGACCTGGTGAGTGTTTTTCAATATGATCAGCAGGTGTCCATGCAGGACGAAACAGTTTTAAGAAGCACATTGCAAAAACTAACAAATCTCTGACTGAGAACACTTCTCCACATCTCATTCTAAGCTCTCTTGCTGAAATTCTTGAAAATATAATCTCACTTACTGACCTACTAACAAGTGGAAACGAAACATCCTTCATTACCCTTTCAAAATTGTCCACAACTTTGAGCATCTGAATGAAATTATCGCTTCTGGGCGCCTAGGAGAATAAACACAGTTTCTCTATTCTTTCTTTCTCTTTACAATCCTGCATTCATCGTCGACGATGCACACTGCTGCTACTAGGTTTGGCAGTAGAGGCACGGCTCGAGATGTGTTGCCCACCAAGTGGCTGCTTTTCCTGGGATTGTGTCGAGTTTCTTAGGCATTGTCGGAGTTGCACCCGCTGAAGCAAGTCGGAAGACTTCCATTGCAATCCTGACTTGCACCTTATAAACGGTGAACAGACTTCAGGGAATTAGGAGATGAGTTACTCGCCCAAGTCTCCCAAGACCCGGAACTGTTTTCGTAACCTTCATATTGACATGGCCGTAATTTATTTTGCATTCAGTTTCAGATCAACTATAACCCTCAGAACATAAATAGCTGTACTTAAAGGCAGAGAGAAGCTCGCTGTCTTCAACACAGTGTATTTGAAATTTCTTGACAAGAATTCCATACCTGTGGTGGAACAGCCCTGTCAGTAGTCATGTTCCAGGAATTGTATTCAGTGATTATTACAAAGTGGTCATAGTTTCCACGTCGTGAAAGTGCATTGTTTGAAGGGACGTTGCCATCTTTAATGATCACTGATAAATTTCCCCTTGCTATTGAAGTGGTTTGCAAAGACTGCTTCTCAAGAAATATTAGTTCCCTTCGGCCAGGATAATCTGCAACTCGACAGGTAATTGTGCAAAGGTCTTGTGGATGGAGTGCTGTTGTAACAACTCAGAATCTAAGTTGAGCTAAACAAGCAAATCTACTGTGTAAATCAGCTAGCAGAAGATGGTCACACCTTAAACTGTAGGGTCCATATAGATAAATTGGATAAGATAAGATTCTCCACAGGAGGAAACATCAGGGAAGTTATCAGCTCTCTTTAAACTGGCAGTTCTCTGTATGCATGCAAGCATGATATAAAGGGACATTCTTTGTAATGCATAGTTTGACCAGTCACAATTTTGCGATTGAGTGGAAAGCTGATAGTACAGCGTTCTGAACTATTTATGTAATTGCAGAATTCGAAAGAGATACAACCAGTTATGGTGAAAAGGCTAGCTGCATTTTCGATGGAGAAGTCCGTCAGCAATAAAGAGGCCCAATATATTGTCAGAAATGAAAAGCAATGAGTCGTACAAGCGTGATTTCCAAACAAACAAAATTGGCGCTTGCATGGGTGAAGACATTATGATGAGGGAAAGATTAACAATTGAAACCGAAATGCAATCGTTCCCTAATTGATTGTGGAATCTAAGCAAGTTTCATTTGATTGCTTCATAAAGTTCTTTAGTGGTTGAATTTCAAACTTGTCAGTTGAATTCGAATGGATTTTCTTTGTCAAGTAAAGGTAGTCCGTTCTGCAAGTTATCGAGAGGAAACAATAATGTTGTATTTTAAAATGAAACGAGTTTAAAAGCGATTTACAGCATGTAAGTAGCAGGGTTCGCAAACTGCAGTTGCATGTCAGATGAACTCTTGTATAATGTCTCAGGTTGAGATGAGAGAGCTGGTGTTCTCAATTTGTCACCTGTTGATTTTAAAGACTGTAGCAATTGATAGAAATTAGTATCTTTCCTATTCTGCCATTTTGACGTCAGTAAAGAATTTGTAAGAATTGTAAGGGGGTGGTAAGGGATAGATACATGCCACAAGGCAAGAAGTTTAGGTTGGTGAAGGGCAATTATAATGCGATTAGCCAAGAGTTCGGAGGCATAGACTGGGTTAGCAATTGCCCTTCAATTATTCCTTCAATTTCGGTTTTTATTCACAATATGCTATATTATTACCAAAACGACTGGAATTTTCGTGTCTTCTGTCAACTTCCTAATCTGCATCATGCATTTGAGACTCATACTTCTATGTCCCAAATGAACAGTGTATGATCAAATTTTCTGCACATCAGATCCACACTGCAGGATGCCTTCCAGTGATAAAACAACACTCCCCTTTGGGACGATGCTTCTCCTTTACAAGGTGAGGATGTCCTTGTTTTCTTTTAGACAGGTAGTAAAAGGCACAGGTTAAGGAAAGTCTGCGTTTTGACGGTGTATATGACTAGTTCGATCATAGTTAACAGCTACTGCTTCAGAAAAAAAACCGTTTCACGTTTGAAAAAAAGACCTCTCAAATTAAAGATAAGTGACCCGTTCTCCCAGCCCAGCCTTACTCTGGTTGGATTTGGTTTTTGGCAGTCTGGCAATTCACCAAAAGCAGTTGGAACCAAGAGAAGCAAGTCCACGCTGACGACGTCCCACGCCCGAAATGACTTCTCTCCTGCCAGAACCTGTGCTTTATTTTAACTGTTGTGCCACGGGGTATTCATGGGTTTTGTGGCAAGTATTGGGGGCAGCATCATTAAGTTGGCATGATCTGTTAGGTTTTCAGATAGAGTGTTATTCTGTATTCTGATCTCTTTTGCTTGTGTTTTTTCGGTCGTCTTGTTAATAAATTCTGTTTTGTTACAAGCTGATTGGTTTGACCAGCTGCAACCCTCATGGACTATCAGAGTAACAACTGCTTAAAACAACTAGCAAACGTCTGTTTGGGCTACTTACTTAAAATGTTTTGAGGGAATCTGGCCTGGCCCATAACACCTTACTGGGTCTACCTTCCATTGAGCCAAACATCGTTACAGTATGATTTTTCTGTCCAAGTCTTTGAGTATTATGCACATCATGGAATCTTTCTATCTTCATTGTTTAATCCCATAGAATATTGTTTCCCTGACCATGTTCAGTGATTCCTGTTTTAATACAGTGATGATTACTTACTCCATATTATGTCTGTTTTTGCACCTCTCGGATGTCCCAGCATGCTTTTTTTTTACTCCTGACTCATATTCTCAATACTGGCAGCGTTTGTGTTTGGGTAGAAATCAATAACTTCTGAGAACAATATGATCGAGACTCAACAATCCACAATCTTGGTATGATTTCCATGTAAAAAGCTAGTCATATATTGAATGCTACCTGAATGTTTCTATTTTGTGCCATTAATCACGTTCTGTTTCATGAAGGATTTTTGCAAATATATTTGCATATTTTTGTGCTTATTTCTCTTCGTGTTATTTTGTTGATCCCTTTGTTCGTTTGCAATACATTTGAAATAGGATTGCAAAAATTACACTTAATCCTTAGAAACTATTAACAGGGAACATCATTTTATGAGCTCCTTGAATATTATTAATTGCCTGATCATACATTACAAAGTAAAATCGATAAATATATTATTTTATCAGGTGTGGAAATTTATGTAAGCACCAGATGAATAGTATGATACTGAGCTATTTGACAGTGTGTGTTTTAATGAGGATGATGAGAGGCTGCACAGTGACTTGGACACACTGGCTGAATGGGAAATCAATTCACAAATGTAACATAAAGTGGAAAAATATGAGGCTATCCACTTTGGTCTCTAATATTGGAAGAGAGATTATTATCAGAATAGTAACAGGTTAGGGAAGGGTGACGTGCAACGAGATCTGGATATCATGGTGCAACGGTCGCTGAACGTTAGTATGGAGGTCAGCAGTCTGTCAGGAAACCTCATGGCATGCTGGTCTTATCGCAATGCCGGTGAGTATCAGAGTAAGGATGTCTAACTGCACGTATGCAGGGCCTTGGCGAGGCCACAACTTGAGTCCTACGTGCTGTTTTGATCTTGTTGTCTGAGGAAGAACGTTCTTGCTATTGAGGGCGTTCACCAATGGTTCAAGAGAGTAATTCTGGAGTGGGCCAGACTGACATATGAGGAAAGTCAAATGTGCACCGATAAAAAAAAGTACAACAGATGCGGCAACATCCGATGAGCGGGAGAGTTAGCATTTCATAAGCCCTTCTTCCGGAATGTTAAGGTGGTAGTGTTTGAGACATAAATTGAGGCGTGGCGTCGGGCTGGGTGGACGTTTGATGGCATGGCGGTAGATGGATGCAGGTGGGAAGTGATTCTAAACGTTAGTGGGAAGATTAGTTTCGATGGCTGAGAAGGAGGATGGGTAGCTTGGAAGGGTTAAAAAGGTTTTGTTGACTTGGAAAGTTCGATCTGGAATGAAGTTGGGGAAAGGGGAAATGAGGAAACTGGTGAAATCGACATTGTTTCCGTGTGCTTGGAGGGCCCAAGGCGGAAGATGATTTGTTCTTCTTCCAGTTGGTGGGTGGATTTGATTTATCATTGAATGAAGGTGAGGAATGTTTGGTTGGATTGAGCTTGTATTCAATGGAAATTAAAAGGATGGCATGCCGTTGTCACAGGAACGTATGACATGCTCATGGGACTAGACACGCTAGACGATGGAAGAATGTTACTGATGTTGGTGAATGTTCAGAACTTGGGGTCAGAGCTTAATAATAAGGTGGAAACCAGTAAGGTTTGAGATAAAGAAGAATTGCTTCATTCACAGATTTGTGAACCCATGCAATTCTCTCACACAGGATTCTTTTTCTGGCCATTTCATCCAATACATTCAAGGAGGTGTGGGGAGACGGTTGGAATGAGTTAGTGAGATATCATTGTCAGCGATGATCCTATTGCATTTTAGCACGTGCTCGTTACGCCGAATGCTTTACTCCTCATCCATTGTCTGTGTTTCTATGTTTGTAATATTGTGGATATGGTACTGCAATAGTAAGGACAGCGTGTGTGAGCAATGACTCTACTCATCACAAAAATGATCTGTTAAGAACATTTCTACAATACTACAATACTATTTATCTGTACTTCCACCAATGTCATCTCCTGCACCAGATGTGTCGTTTAGATGAATAATTTTCTTGCGTCAGTCACAACAGAAATGCAGGAAAGAGCTTCAATCAGATAATTTTATAAGCAAGTACTTTCGTTCTAAACTCTGCATAACGCAGGGATCACTTAATAGTGTACTCACAAATATCAAAGGATTTTAGTGTCACATAGTTTTCAGCAAAGAAGCAATTCCAAGAAAATGAAGTCAAACCACTGCCCACTATCCCCACTTTGAAGTTCAATGACGTTCCCATCGCTGAAATCTGCGTTGGGCCATTCATGTACAGCTGACACTAAAAAACAACATATATACTGACGTTACATCAGCAGGTGAAAGGCTGTGAATTCCATGGCATCTACATTTGTTTCTGCCTCGGCAACACTCAGCTGTTGAATCACTTGTCAACCACTTGACCAAGAACTCTCTGCCCCATCACCATAGAAGCTGCAGTGCGCACAATGTCCAATTCCCTTTGGAAGAACTCTCGCTCGCAATGATCAGCAAATAAAAATAACAGACACAGCAAATGCAGTGATACCTTTGTGGTCACTTCCAAACCACAACAGGTCTATACTTGGAACCATATAACTGTTCATTCACGATGCTGGGAATGAAACTTTGTACATTGCTTCCTGACAACACTGTCCCATGTGCTTACCTCAGCATGGCCTGCAGTGTCTCAGTGAGGGAGCTCATCACCACCTTCGAAAGGGCAATTCCTTTTATGATGTGTTCCTTTTGACAAGGCAACATACTCATTAATAAACCAACACTGGCAGTGTCAAGTAGAACGAATAGGAATTTTGCAACAATTGCTGACATCTTATAGGATGTGATGTCGTCCAAGTGAACGCTTGAAACACAATCATTTGCAGAGCGATGGAACATGCACAATTGATTGAGTTGTAAAGTGAGTTGAATCATTCGTTGAAAAACATGACGTAAATCATGTAAGGCTCAACAGATGTCAGAGGCAGTAAATTCTTTGGTTCTTCCCGCTGTTTGATGCATTTAACAATTCGATTAAAGAACACCAACACCGTCTTTTTCTGTATATAATTTCAGTTACATCGCACTGTCAAATTTTGCACTAATTTCTGTGTCTTACAATCTTATACTCCGCAACCCCTTGAGGAAGAAGTAGCACGCTGAAAGCTAATGCTTCGAATTAAACCTATTGGACTATTACCTAGTGTTGCATGATTTCTGGCTTTGTATATTCTTCAGTGCTCTCTGAACTTAGTCCAGTCAGGGCATTACGACAAGACTTATTTTCAAATCCTTTTTGAAATTACCATTCAACATGTGAATCATGAAGACCATTTTGCGTGCAAGGTCAGGTATCATTATGGGACAGCAACCAAGGTAGTGCATGCATTTCATATCGAATAAAACATCAGCATTGGCCATATTAAGATAACATTCTAGGAGATAATAAAGAGTAATATGATTTATTTCCTTCAACTATTCACTTTTGTCTGCGACTCCTTAAATCACAGAGACAACCTCACGGGAAATAGCACAAAACTGTTCTGAGTCTCGAAAAACGTTAATTGAAGCTCGAAACAATTGTCTCACCTGAGAAATTAACAAAAGTTGATTTTCCTGCAAAACAATTGATAATTTTGCAGTTACATGGGAGGTGAGCAGAGGATTGCAATATATCAGTTTAAACACAAGAGGAGCAGAGAGACACACAGAGAGATAAACACAAGGAAACAAGGAGAGACAGAGATACTCTCAGTCTCACATTCGTCATGTTTTGAGTGTCAGCTTTAGATTCATCATGTTTTAAGTCATTCGTTTAAATTGTTTGCCATTTCTGGCAGATGGGGACTCTCCCTCTCTCTCTAACTCTCTCCCTGTCTTTCCCTCTGTCTTGCAACCATCGGGCATATATTGGTACATTAAAGGGAAATCTCCACTTTTCCTATTCTCCAGCCATTGCTCTGCAGCGTTCTCCATTCAATACTTCTACAAATATATGCAGCTCTGTTTTAAAAAGAGTCTGCTATGGAATCCACCTCCACCACTCCGCCAGGCCGTGCACTCCAGTTCCGATAACTGTCTGAGTAAAACCTCCCAGTGGGACAACGTGAGGGAAGGACAGGAGCTCAGGGACCTGGTGAGTACTTATCAATATTTTCTGCAGGTGTCCCGGCAGGATTAAACAGTTTTTCAGAATCTCATTGTAGATACTAACAAATCTCTGTCTGGAGACCTTTCTCCTCATCTCATTCCGAGCTCCCTTGTTGAAAATCTTGAATTTGAAATCCTATTTACTGACCTAGAAACAAGTGGAAACAAAACATCCTTGTTTGCCCTGTCAGAATTATCCATAATTTTGAGCATCTGAATAAATTACCTCTTTTCGGCGCCAAGGAGAACAAACCCAGTTTCTCTAATATTTTATTCTCTTTAAAACCCGGCATTCATGGTCGATGGTGTGCACTGCTGCTCCTGCACATCGGTACGAGAGGAACGGCTCTCGTTGTGTTGCCCACGATGAGGCTGGTTTGCCTGGAATGGTGTGGAATTTCTGAAGTATTGTCGGAGTTGCACCCGCTCAAGCAAGTCGGAAACTTTCCATAGCACTCGTGACTTGCACCTTGAAAATGGTGAACAGACTTTGGGGAGTTCGGAGTTGAGCTGTCGCTCAATTCTCGCAAGGCTCGGAATTGTTTTTTCTTAGCCTTCGTATTGAAATGGCAATATTTATTTGGTATTCAGTTTCAGATCTAAAGTAACCCTCAGAATATACATAGCCGCATTTAGATGCATTTAACCCCTTGTGTTAAAAGGGTGGATTTGAAATTTCTTGACGACAACTCCATATCTGTGGTGGAAAAGCCCTGTCAGTAGTCGTGTTCCAGGAGCTTTATTCAGTGATCATTACAGAGTAGTGATGGTTTCCACTTCGGAAAAGTGAGTTGCTTGAAGGTTCATTGCCATTGTTAACGTTCGCTGATAAATTGCCCATTATTATTTAAGTGGTTTGCAAAGGCTGCTTCTCAAGCAATATTCGTTCCCTTCTGCCAGGGTAGTCTGCAAACTCGACAGGTAATTAAGCAATAGTCTTGTGGATGGGGTGCTGTTGTAACAACTCAGAACTGAGGTTGACCAGATGGCCGCTTGGGCTGACTTCAGCTTACACAAGATGACTGAGAGTCAGACAGTTGTGTACAGCAGCCAGTCACATATAAACCTGTCGTGTCTTTATAGATAAAATGGATAAGCTGACGTTCTCCGCAGGAGGAAACTTTATGGAAGTTATCAGGTCTCTGTAAACTGGCAGTTGTCAGTATGTAAACATTCTAAAAATGGGCAGTTTTGTAACGCAAAGTTTAGCCACATTCACAAGTTTGATCATTTCTGGCAAGTAGAAGGACAATTCTGATAGTACAGTAAACTGAATTATTTACGTAACTGTGGAATTAGAAAGGCAGACAAGAAATTAGCGTAAGAATGTTAGTTGCATCCCTGAAGGAAATGTCCATCGTCAATAAAGAGGCTCTATACATTGTCGTATAAATGTGACTTGAAGACAATAAATGGCACTTGAGTAGGGAGAAGAAATTGCAATGAGGGAAACAATTGAAACCTAAGTACAATCGTTCTCTAATTGTTTGTGGAATATAAACAAGTTTCATTTAATGGCTTTATAAAGTTCATTTCATGGCTCTATAAAGTTCTTAAGTGTTTGAACTTCACCCTTGTCAGTGGATTTGGAAAAGATTGTTTTTGTCAAGTAAACGTCATTATTCATGCAAAGTTTGTGGAGAGGGGATAATGATTATTCATTTAAAAATGAAACTTTAGTTTTAAATCCACTTACAGCATGTAAGCAGCAGGGTTCGTAAACTGCAGTTTCAAGTCAGGGGAACGGTTGTATGATGCCCCAGATTGAGTTTATAGAGTTGGTGTTCTTAATTGGTCAGCTGTTGCTTATGTTACAGTTGATTTTGAAGAATTTATAACAAATCGCAGGAATTAATATTCTTTCTAATCTGCCATTCTTAACTTAGTTCGTATTTGGAAGAGTTTGAAAGGGATGGAAAGAGATAGGTACATGCCACGGGGCAAGAGTTATAGATGTGGAAAGGAATTTAAACTACACTTAGCCAAGAGTTCAGAAACATAGATTAGGTTGCAAAATGCAGGGGATGTGGACATTCGGAATGTGGAGCTGGTTTAAGGAATATATATTGTGTGCCCTTGATAGGTAAGTCCATTTCAAACAGTGAGGAGTGATCACAGAATGAAATGGTGGTTTACTTAAGAAATTGTAACACTTGTTCAGCGGGAGAGGGAGGCTTACGTGAAGTTGAGATGAGATGCTTCATTTGAGGTGGTGGAGAGTCACAGATTCGCCAGGAAGGATTTAAAGAGAGATTCCAGAAGAGCAAGGAGGGGACATGATCAGTCTTTAGCAGGTAGAATAAAGGAGAGCATTGAGGGTTACTCTAGACATATGAAGAGTAAAAGGAGGAGTAGGGTAGGAACAGGGCCAGTCAAAGACAGAAGTGGGAAGGAGTGTGGGGATCCTTTGGATATCGGAAATGTGCCAAACGAATTGTTAGCATCTGTTTTCACTCAGGAGAATATTGTAGAGGAGAACACTGAGATGCAGGCTATTAGACTAGAAAGGATTGAGGTTAGTAAGGTGAAAGTGTTATCAGTTCTAAAAGGTGTGAAAGTAGATAAGTCTACTTGGCTGAATGGGATTTCTTCCGAGGTTTTACTGGGAAGCGAGGAAAGAGATCGTGGCGCCTTTAACGTTTAGCCTTAATCTTTGAGTCGCCATTGTCTAAAGGTTTAGTGTTCTTATCCAAGAAGGGCAGTAGAGATGAACCAGCTAATTATAGATATTTACACCTAATGTGTGTTGTACGAAAACATTTGGAAAGGATTCTAAGTGATAGGGTGTATAATCATCAAGCAAGCAACAATTTAAGTGGAGATAGTCAACATGATTTCATCAGGGGCAGGTCGTGTCTCACAAACCTGATTGAGTTTTTGAGAAGGTGACAAAGCATATGGATGAGTGGTGGGCAGTTGACGTGGACTTTAGTAACGCCTTTAATAGGGATTCACATAGTAGGCCTCTGGCAAAAATGCGGAGGCATGGGATTGAGGGTGATTTAGCAGTTTGGATTATGAACCGACTTTTTGTCAGACGGCAGCAAGTGGTGGTTGATGGAAAATATTCAGCCTGGAGTTCAGTTACTAGTGTGTGCCACAAGGATCTGTTTGGGAACACTGCTGTGTGTCATTTTTATAGATGACTTAGACGGACGCATAGGTGGATGGGTTAGTAAGTTTGCAAATGACACCAAAGTCGGTGGAGTAGTGGACTGTGTGGCATGATCTTACATGTTATAGGGGAACATCGATAAGCTGCAGAATATGACTGAGAGGGGGCAAATGTAGTCCAATACAGGTAAATGTGAGGTCATTCTCCTTGGAAAGAATAACAGGAAGGCAGAATACTTGGTCAATGGATAAAATCTTTGTAGTGTGGATGTGCAGAAGGACCTAGGTGTCCACATACATCGATCCCTGAAAGTTGTCGACCAGGCTGATAGTGTTCTTAAGAAGGCAGACTGTGTGGTAGGTTTTATTGGTAGAAGAATTGAGTTCCATAGACATGATATCATCCTGCAAGTGTACAAAATGAAAGTGTGACATATCTAGGAATATTGTTGAATTTCTTGTCGCACCTTTACATGAAAGATGTGGATGCATTTCAGTAGGTGCAGAGGTACCAGCATGTTGCCTGGTCAGGAAGGAAGGTGTTACGAGGAAAGGCTGAGAAACGTGAATCTGCTCTCATTGGAGAGATGAAGGCGGCAAGGAGATTTAAAAGAAACAAACAAGATGATCAGACGCTGAGATCGGGTCGACTCTGATAGTCATTTTCCTTGGATGATGACGTCTGCTTGTGCGAGGGGACGTAGCTGTAAACTGAGTGGTGATAGATTTAAGACAGATGACAAAGACAGCTTCTTTACTCAGAGAGTGGTCAGGGTGTGGAATGTCCTGCCTGCCAATGTAGTTAACTCAGTCACATTAAGGGCATAATAATACAGAGAATGACTGGATAGTGTAGGGGGATGGGTAAAATTAGTTCACTGGTCCGCACAACATAGAGGGCCGAAGGGCTTGTTCTGTGCTGTAAAGTGCTATGTTCTATGTTTTATGTTATAAATGTCTGTGTGCAGTTTGTACATTCTCCCGTGTCTGGGTGGGATTTCAATGAGCTCTCCGGTTTCCTCCCACATTCCAAAGATGCGCCATTCAGGTGTATTGGTCATGCTAATTTGCCCACAGTGTCGGGTGCATTAATCGGTGGGAAATATGTCTGGGTGCGTTAATCTTCGATGGGTCGTTGTGGACTGGTGAGGGCGAATGGCCTGTTTCCACAGGGGTGGGAAACTCATCTAATCTGATCGAGTTCTTCGTGAAAAGCAACTATTCAGGTGAATGGGAAATAATGTCGTGCAGCTGACAAATGTCTTGGAAGGAATAAAACTTTTAAAAGCATTGCAAAACGCCGAAGGCAAATGATAGAGGTATCTGGCAGGCATCATGAGATTATAGAGCGGTCCACATATATATTATGCATTGATTGCATTTTTATTGGACTGGATGTTTAGGTTTGTTGGTGTGCCTTACAAGTATATCAATGTTGCGTTAGTTGCTGTACCACGAATGAAAGTAAAATGTTTTATTTCCCTGGGGAACCCAACGCATCATTCAAGCTTCTGATTTCAGCTGCTATGAAGATGCACCCCGTCAAAGCCACTTCGGGTCGTCTTTGGTCTCTCACACATATGTAGAAATAGAACTCTGAAGGGGCGAAGCACCACAGGAAGGAAGACTCTGCGTGTGTTTCCTGCAGGTGCTCCGGTTTGGTCACACAATTCAAAATATGCAGGTCAGGTGAATTGGCCACGCTAATTTGATCATAAAATGAGGTGCCCTAGTCAGGGATAAATATAAGGTGGGAGAATGTTTTCAGTTTGGTTACTCTTTGGAGGTCGATGTGGTCTTAATGGGCTGAAAGGCCTATTACCATTCTTTCGGGAATCTAATTTAATCTAACCCTGCATCTAGAAACACATTCCATACAGGCAGCACAGTCTGCATGAAAATAAGTGTCTCTTATGTCCCTTTCAACACTATTTCCATTCACATTAAACTTAGCCCTTTTGAACTCCCTACCAGTGGGAAAAAATAGTTTTTCTATTCATCTTACTTGCGACGGTCATGGTTTCATAAACCAGCATCAGGACACTCCTCAGACTTCAGTCTTGGACAGTGAATAATAATCCAGCGTCTCCAGATGTTTCAAACTTACGATTTCCGGCAACGGTATTGTAAATATTTGCCGAATCCTGATATTAACGTGTCGAGGATCTCCTCTACAATCACAGTTTTGTGCCTTTCTGGCCAAAGCAGAACAGGAATACTGGATTCTCAGGAAACCATGTGAGTGTAATAACCTTGACTTGAAATGGAGCAGAAATCCTGGATAAATCAGTGCATTTCCAAACAACTATCTATTCAATTGTTTGCGCATTCCCACCATGTCTGCAGGGTTTCAGCTCGTTGTACTGTTTTTCCGACATAGCTCAAAAATGTGCAGATCAGTTGGATTAACCACCAGAAATGCGAGGATCAGGTGGGGAGTTGCGTTCTTCTGTGAAATTGGTGAAGGTACGGTGAGCTGAATGGCCTCTTCCTGTATTCTCGAGATTCTATGTGAGTCCACTGTAACGAAAAGAAATGAAACTGCAACTTCAACTGAAGAATTGATACGAAAACCAATACTTTAACTGCTGAACATTCTCGTATCCATTTATTTCACACCCCAGCATAGATATTCCTCAGCCGTGAACCTCTAACATACTCTGGTCACAATGCACACGCATGTCGAGACAAAGAAGGTGCAGGACTGATTTGGCAAGTGATAGACGTTTAAATCCTTTTTCCCCGCATCTTGCTAAATTTGGTGTAGAAATTCGTGCGTTTGTGAAAATGCTTCCTGATGTTTTTTTTTCAAACCTGAGAGAGAGGGAGGGTGCTGCTGAATCGTGATTTTAGTGAAATAAATCCGCTCAATGTGACAAGTATCTGAAACAATATAGCACAGCCACCAGGGGTGGTGTTTAGACAGAAATATCATATACTGTAAAGCAAAACATGATGAATAATCAGTTTTAATCACCTAGGAGCATGATGAAGAAATGAGAGGAATAATTCCCAATTTCGGGGTCTGGCCTACATCAACACAATCCGTAATGGTCTACGTTGGTCCATTTCTCAGACCAATCACGTTCCCACTGCTCTGTTTAAATTTAACCAATCCTTGCTGTTGATTGTGACCCAACAGCAATGGGTGTATTTCACACGCAAACGCTCCTCTCGATCAGATTCATACAGTCTTATTTCAATTTCATCAAAGTCTGGCAGCTGTCAATCTGCATCAATGCGCATCTTGTCAGCAGGAACGCCTGACCTATCAGATGTTTGATGGAAGCTCAGCGTGTATCTGAGAGTGAGTGTGCCGCAGTCAGTGGAACTCTGGGGCAGCCTCTTCACTGGTTGGAGTTTTTGCATTCTCTCTAAAACAATTTTGCATTCTCTGTAAAACCTCTTGATGCTTGCAATATTATGGTGACCATCAATGGACACAATCCTCGAACGTTGGCCCAAAAAAAGGCCACCACATGAGAAGGCTGTATTTTGCTCATATTCTGCCTCCCGGTTCCTCTCTGTCATGATGTTAAGACACGGGGTTAAATGGGTAATACGATATGACCAACGACGGCCTGCCCGTGTCGTCCATTTTTATCCACATGCCTGATAACGCAATGTTTCATGGTTCATTGAATTAACACAATCAAATGGATTCAGAACTGCTGAGATGACAGATTTCTGCATTCACAAACACAAATGATTTCCCGCGTCGCATATTGACTTTTCTTCTTTGAGTAGAGACGAAGAAAAGCTGCAGATGATAGCATCCAGGATAGACAAGCAGGAGGCTGGAAGACGACCGCAGGCCAGGCAGTACCAGGAAGTGGAGAAGTCAACGTTCCCAGTGTAACCCTCCTTCATAGAACCGAAACGTTGACTTCTCGATCTCCTGATGCTGCCTGGCTTGCTGTGTTCTTCCATTCCTGCTTTACCACCTTTTCTTCTTTGATATCTGAAAGGCGTTTTTCTGTGTTTTTATGCTCAATGATTTCTCCAGGTTGGTTAACTGACCAAATCCTCTCAAAGGTGCTTGGTTTCAAGACAGATATCAAAGAAGGAGATATACATAGTTAAATTTCGAGAGGAGGTAACTGGCATAGAAGACGAAACACTTGAGGCAGAATCTGCAATGGTAAGACCATCGAGCGAAGAAGGCCTGACTTGGAGGAGTTAGAACATAGAACATAGAAGAATACAGCGCAGTACAGGCCCTTCGGCCCTCGATGTTGCGCCGATCAAAGCCCACCTAACATACACTAACCCACTATCCTCCGTATACCTATCCAATGCCCGCTTAAATACCCATAAAGAGGGAGAGTCCACTACTGCTACTGGCAGGGCATTCCATGAACTTACGACTCGCTGAGTGAAGAACCTACCCCTAACATCAGTCCTATATCTACCCCCCCCCCCTTAATTTAAAGCTATGACCCCTTGTAATAGCTGACTCCATACGTGGAAAAAGGTTCTCACTGTCAACCCTATCTAACCCCTTAATCATCTTGTACACCTCTATCAAGTCACCCCTAAACCTTCTTTTCTCCAATTAAAACAACCCCAAGTGCCTCAGCCTTTCCTCATAGGATCTTCCTACCATACCAGGCAACATCCTGGTAAACTTCCTCTGCACCCGTTCCAGTGCCTCCACATCCTTCCTATAGTATGGCGACCAAAACTGCACACAATATTCCAGATGCGGCCGCACCAGAGTCTTATACAACTGCAGCATGAAAGACGCCATGAGGTTTCCGTATTCAACCAGTTGTAGTTATCAGATCAGAAGATGGAGGAGTACAAGTAGGCCACCCAGAACTGCAAGTCTGCTGTTCCATACAATGTGATCGTGGCTGTTCTGACTGTTCTGAATTCCACATTCTTGCGTTTTCCTGTTAATTCCTCGATTCCCTTCCGGATTAAAATTCTGTCTGCCTCTCTGATCAATGAACCCTTTCTGGATTACCTCCAATGTCAGCATATCTTTCCTCGATGAGGGACTGAAACGTGTTCTCACTATGCCAGCTGTGCTCTCCCTAGAGTTTTGGAGGGTTTCGAAAAGCCTCCTGACTTTTGTACTTCGTTCCTTTTGAAATTAGGCAAAGCGACAGATGTATTTCAAGTCTTGTAGAGTTGTTTGCTAATTGACATGCTCAGAGATAGTTTTCCACACCTCTGGATCAGGTCGGACGTGCACACACTTCTTTCTGACTCAGAGACAGGGCCACTACGACTACACGACAATAACCCACTGTCACTGTGGCGCAGCATGTCAATGTGACAAATGAGACGACAGGGAATTGTCGTTTAGTCATCATTTCTTGTAAGAAGAAACGGACTGAACACACCTGAACAGCAGCAAGCATCTCAAGTGTACAGAGGCCACTCGTGTAAACCTTGGTTTCCCTATTTGCAAACGGTGAGATGCACATTCCGCTGCAGTTAATATTAACAGCTGAAAATACCTTCTGTGGCGGCTTTCATGAACCTCAGGGCTTCAAGCAACAAAAGCAATGTTGTCACATCACGCTGTAATTCTGAGAGGGTGAATAATCAGACTGGAACACAGATTCTCTTTTCATGTGCTCACAGAGTAATCTGATTGACACAATGATAACGGTCTCCACTTTGTCTTCTATTAAAATGCAAATCATTAACTGAGACGGACATCAATTGAAAACAAATATTAAGGGTGTCTTTTGGAAATTTACATCAAAACCCTAAAGGTTGATGGAATTTCCGACCTTATTTTAATAGAGTGGAGGACAAGAGTGTGGAGGTCTCAGTGTAACTTTATAAAGTGGTAGTACGATCATATCTGGAGTACCGTGAGCAGTACTGGCCCCTATTTTGCAGGAGAGATATCTTTTCATTGGAGGAACTTCAGAGAAAGTTTACGAGGATGATTGCTGATATGAAGTGCTGATCTTAAGAGCAAAACCTAAACTTTTTACGACGCTACTTCCTGGAGTTTCGAAGATTGAGAGGTGTTCTGACGGTAAATGCATGGAATTCTTCAGGTGGCTTTTCATGGTAGATGTTGACAGAATGCTACTCCTCACGGGGGAGTCAATGGCCAGAGTCTCAGAATAAAGGTGCACAAATTTAATACTGAGATGAGGAGGAAATTCTCCCCTCACAGATGCGATTGCTTGGAAAACCTTGCCAAAGAGAGCTGTGGACGCCAAATCTCTCCTTATCTTTATGGCGACGACAGAGAGAAACTTGATATGTCAGAGAATCAAGGATAACAGAGAAAGGGCAGGAAAGTGGATGCAAAGGACATTTGAGCCGACAAGGGTCGGGTGAATAGCAGAGCAGGTCTGAGGGGCCGTGCGGCCTTCTTCTCATCCTAATTTTTAAAGTTTTCACTGAATTTAATCCTTCATTGTTCACACCACTCTGCATCAGAAACCAGTCACTCGGCCAGCTGAGCTACCCAACTACAACATTGACAAAACAAAAATGACATGATGATGCAAAACAGATATACCCGTTGAAAATGGTGGTATAAAGGTGTCGGGTAAGACTGAGCCAAAAAAAAAACTGAGCAACAGAAAAGCAGAGATTGTGGGAAACCTTAACAATTACAAGATTCCATTCCATCTCTCAGAGTTCAACAGAGGTTGCACTGTTCAGTAGTAAAGCCAGGAAACAACATCCAGCATATGATTGTGTGCACAAACAGGGTGCACTCAATTGAGTGTCTAAAAATCAGTCTCCCAGACTGTAGACTGTTACGACACGGTGGTGAACCCTTGTGCTAATTAAAGCAAACACATGGGAAAATCTGACTTCGTCTCGTTATCTCTTAAATTATGAGTGACAAGGAACTCCCAAATTCAAATATTTTAAGAAAAATATTAATTTATTCATGAACATTAAAAGCGAACATTAAACAATAAATATTTAAAAGTCTAAACCTCCGTTGTCTTAAAAGCTTGTTATCTGCCTTCAACTCTTTCACAACATACTGTTCCAATGTACACCCGCATTGAAATTACATCAACTTAATTTCTCAACCACCGACCAGTCGTCGTTAGTGCCTGTTTTCTTTTTGCTCAGATATCCCTGAGTTGTCTTCGGTCTTCTACTGCAAAAATGTTTCAGGTGAAAAAGGTACCTTTGTTAGTGAATGTTTTGAATGGCAATCTCTCTCCAGGTGGCAGTTACTCTCTCGATGGCAGTTGGTCTCTCTCTGACTGTCCAAAATGTCTACTTCTTTATACCGTAAACGTCAGATTGTCTCATTTGTTCGAGTTTGGCAAAAATAATGCATTCAAACTCGATTGAGTTTTCATATCCTGGAGCATTATTTCAACTCGTTGGTTAAAGTCGAATTGTTGTGAAAAAGCAACCAAAATTCAGGACTTGTTTCACAACTAAATGCCACACATATTCAGCCTTCCAGTGCACTCTGAGACAGCTGGCTAGTCACGTGATAGTTACCTGTTGGCTCGCTGTGCAAAACACTCTCTTTTCAAAGCCTTCGACTGCATAACACCTTTCTCCAGAAGAAAAAAATTAACTATCAAACTGAAAACATGGCTTATTTTTTCTAATTCTTAACCCTCATTACAGAAAATACACAGAACATTAATCTAAATTCATATCAGTTCCTGCACACGCACGCGTATGCTGACATACACACACATATGCACACAGAGACATACACACACACATATCTGTGTACAATATAACACATGTGTCGTCCCATTCTTATGAACCCCAACATGTACAAGTTGTAAATTAATAGTCTATAACATAAGACTCCAACGAAGTTGTCGCATATTGTTGTCTTTATATCATGCCAAGAAAGTAAGAGGTTTGTAATCGGTGCACACAGCTGTCTCTGGCCCACTATTTGTCAAATAAAAACTGCAATGTTGTAACGGCAGTAGCAGACTCGCTATTTCCTTTTCGGTGGTAGAGGATTTTCTCTGGAGAGTGTTGAGTTCCTTTGTAAAGTAACCAACTGGTCGTTCAATGCCATCATCGGCTTCCTGTAGCATCATGGCTCCTGACTCCTTTACCACTTGCATCGATTGCAACTTTTCAGGTGTTTCAAAAAATTTGGTGCAGCTCAAACTGGTGCGATGGATCACTCTGCTTTCAGTTTGAAAAATATCTCATGGCATTGTTCTATCCAATGAAATTTTGTGTTCTCTTTCAGTAAATCTGTAACAGTGTCAATGCGCTGCTGAATTTGGGAATAAACGTCTGGCGGAATCTGTTTAGTCCCAACAATAGAAGCACATCTTTCTTCCAGATTGGTCGTGGAAATGGCCTTCATGTTTGCATTCCTTGTATTCAATCTTCCATCAACGATGTTATGTCCCAAGAACATCACCTCTACCGTCACGAATTCTGTTTGCTTTGTGTCTCTTCATCTTTTAAAGACTGTGCCAACTGCGCCATGTGATCTGTCCATGATTCACAAAAGATCACTATATCATTCAGAGGGATTGCACATTTTGTTGTCACAGCCACAACACTTTTCATGCGTCTTTGGTGGTGCGGTTTTCCTTCCAAAACTTATCAGTTCACTAAACGTGCTCTCGAAACCCCTCATCATTATTGTTCATCTGGCATGACATGTCAAAAAGAAGAACAAACATTGTTTCAACACCGAGCTCCTGTAAAATTGGTTCGACACTGTTCGAATATTGCGAAATTCCAGTCTCCCTCCCATCAGAAAGATATTGTGAATTTTATAAGGATTCAGAAAAGATTTACAATGATGCTGCTGGGATTAAAGCTGCAGGGAAAGGTTGAATAGTCTGGTGCTGGTTTCCCTGTCGTACCAGAGGCTGAACTGTGACCTTGTAGGAGTTAACAAAATCATGAGGCGCATGCATATGGTAAATAGACGAGGTCTATGCCCTCTGGTCGTAGAGTCTGGAACGAGAGAGCATAGTTTTAGGTTGATAGTGGAAAAATGTAGAAGGGACTAAATGGGCAAACTTTAAAGCTGGGGTGGTGCCTCTATGGAATGAGTCGGAAAAGAAATAGACGACTACAAAATTCCATGCAACGACTGCCACAAACACTACGTAGGACAAACTGGAAGAAAGTTAGCCACCAGGATGCATGAACACCAGTTAGCCACAAAAAGATACGACCCTCTCTCCCTCGTAGCCCAACACACGGAGGGAAAAAAACAAAACATTTCGACTGGGACAACGCATCTATCCTGGGACAGGCGAAGCAAAGACATGCCTGGATGACTCGCTTTGCACCATCTGAAATACTGAAGAGATCGTGTATATCACAGGTTTAGCAGATTGGTCACTGCATATTCGCCTTTCTGAGGGAGAAAGGGAATGGGTGACAAAAAGGCGGGGAAAGAGCAGGAAGGCAGTGCCGGAGACCCCACGGTCATTTTTCTCCAAAGCAGGTACACCGTTTTTGGATACTGATGGGGGAGATGGCTCACCAGGGCAAGGAAACAATAGCCAGATTCATGGCAGCATGGCTGGCGCTGCTGGTTAGAAGGGTGGGAAAAAGTGGGTCAAGGGTGTTGCCAGAGTGGTTCAATTGGAAAGGGAGTAGATCGGCGATTGTGTGATCGAAAACGAGGCGACTGAATGGAATGTTGCCTCCCAGGTGCACGGGTCATTTGGTGAGTCAGATGAACTTAGGGAATGAATTGGCACCTGGGAGTATGATGTCATTCCTCGTACTGCAACATGGTTGATGGAAGATTTGTAACGAAGAATTATAGGATAAAAAAATTACAAGCAGAATTAATTGTGATGTAAAAGGGGTGGAGGATTTCCACGACTGTTCAGAGAGGATATCACAACTCTGATGATGGAGTAGACTAAAGAGGACACAAGCAGTGAGACAAAATGGGCAGAGCTCAGGAACAGGAAATAGGAAGAGTGCGGTAAAAATGTTGGGGTTGGGCTGCAGGCCTCCCAGCATTAGGCATGAGATAGAGGTACAAATATATTAGCAGATTATGGAAACGTGTATGAGCAATAGGGTCGTGGTGATAGACGATTTTGATTTTCCCAACATTGACTTAGATTCAGTTAGTGCTAGAGGTCTAGTTGGAACAGAATTTCTAATTAGAATCCAGGAGGGTACATAGATAGCCCAGGCTGGTATGTAAATTGTCCTCTCCGGACGGAGCCATTCTAGATATTTTGTTGGGAAATGAAGCGAGTTGGTGTTTGAAGTTTCCGTGGGGCATTATTTTGTGAATAATGATCACAATTACATAAGTTTGAGACTACTCATGGACAAAGACGAGAGTGATCTTAAATTAAGAGTGTTAATTCTGTTCCAATTAGACCTCCAGCACTAACTGAATCTAAGTCAATGTTGGGAAGGCCGACTGTAGAAAACTATTGGAGGAGCTGTGGAATGTGGATTGGGAACACTTGTTTGTAAGTAAATACACATTTGACATGTGAGGAGCTTTTAAAGATAGATTGATTAGAGCGCAGGACAGACACGCCCTGTGACGAAAGGGATTAGAACTGGCAATATCAGGGAACCAGGTATGAAAGGTGAAATTGCGAGAATAGCAAAGAGTGAAAAGAAGCATATATGTGGTGTAGTCGACTGGAAACAGATGAAGATTTGGGAGAATGTCTGGAAAGTAGGAACAGCCTGAAATGAGGCAGTAAGAGGGATAAAAGTGGTCATGAGATACCTTTAGTGAACAGGGTTAAGGAAAATCCCAAAGCTTTTTATTGGTATATAATGAACAAGAGGGGAACTCAACACATTGTTGGCCCACTCAAGAACAAAGGAGATAAGTTATGTGTGGCGTCTGAATAAATGAGTGCGATTCTTAATGAGTACATTGACTCGGTATTCATCAAGGAGAGGGGTATGACAGTGTTGCGGGTATGGATAGATTTTGATTTCTCTCGGACAAGTCGGGTTAAGGAGGGAGAAAGTGTTGTATATTCCGAAACGCCTTATGGTGGACAAGTCTGAATGCGATCTATCCAAGGACACTGATGGAAGCGAGAGAGGAAATAGCTGGGTCTTTAACAAACCTATTTTCAGCATCCTTGAACACGGATGAGGCCCTGGATTGTAGATAATTGCTAATGTTGCCCCCTTGCTTAAGAAGGGTCGCAAGGATCATCCAGGTAATTATTGACCGGTGACCCTGATGTAAGTGATAGAGAAGCGCTGGAAAATATAATGAAGAATGGGATTCATTTATATTTGGAAGAAAATACGCTAATTAGGGATCAGAACACGTTTTCTGCAGGAAGAAATATGTCTTACCAATGTAACAGAATTCTTTGAGGACGTGTCAAAGATCATTGATGAGGGAAAGGCTGTCAAATGCACGATCTTCACTAAAGCTTTTAATAATGTTTCACATGGTAGGCTGATGGAAAAATTGAAGTCAAATGCGATCCATTGCGTACTAGCCATGTGGATCGAGAACTCGAGAAAGCAGGGGTCAGAGTGCAGTCATGGAACAGAGTTTCGCAGAATGTAAAACTGTCACCAGTGTGTTTTCCACAGGGATCTGTATTCGGACTATTCTTGTTTGTGATTTACATAAATGATCGGGAGGAAGGTGCAGTTGGTCTGATTAACAGGTTTGCAGATGTCACCAAGATGTTTTGATTTGTAGACAGTGAAGGGGACTGTTGAAGAATGCATCAGAATATAGATAAATTGGAGAGTTGGGCAGGGAAAAGGCAGGTGCAGTTCAAGGTCGGCAAATGCGTGGTGATGCAATTTCGAACATCCAATACACGTCCAGAGAGATCTGCGTGTTCAGGTCCAGTGTTCCGTGAAGGTCACAACGCGGGTGATAGACTGGTCAAGAATACATACGGCATGCTTTCCTTAAGCAGACGGTGTATTGAGTACAAGGGTTGGCAGATCATGTTCCAGTTGTCTAGGAATTTGGTTGGGCCAAAGTTTCAACAGTGTGCGCAGTTCTGGTAGCCAAATTACCAAAAATATGTGGATGCTTTGGAGAGGATGCAGTGAAGGTCGACAAGGATTTCACCTGGTTTGTAGTGTGCGAGTTATGAAGAGAGTTTGAGAAGGTTGTTATTATTTTCGTTAGAAAGAAGAGCGTTGAGGAGGGACCTGATTGAGGTCTACAAACGTCACGAGAGGTAGAGACAGGGTGGATAGCAAGATGCATTTTCTGAGAGTAGTGATCACAAGTTCAATATCAGAGGGAAAGTTAAGGGAGACATATATGGAATTTTCTTTTTGCAGAAAGTGGTGGGTGCCTGGAACGCGTTGCCAGCAGAGCCAGTAGAGGCGGCACGACAGCATCATATAAGGTATATCGAGACAGGTATATGAATAAGCTGAGAGCAGAACGATACAGATCCTTAGAAAATAGGCAACACTTTTAAATAGAGGATTTGGTTCAGCGCAGGCTTGGACGGCTGAAGGTCCGGTTCCTCTGTTGTAATTCTCTTTGTTCTTCGATATGTGGTCAGGACGGATGACTCGCACCAAAGGATCTTTTGAGGATTGGAGTGATTTCCGTCTTCAGGTGCACGAGTCCCAAGTATTTCTTGTATAAGCACAGAACATCATAAAAGAGGTTTTTGTGCTGCTGGCCTTTATAACAAGATGGAGTGAACTTTAATATAATCTTTCCGTTATGCAGGATGTTAGAATGTCCTCAACTGGAGTATTGTGTGCGATTCCGGGCGCTTTTTAAAAATAGATAGAACTTGTGAAGAAGACAGTTTCATGGCTGATTTCCTGAAATGAGAGATTTCTTTGACGAGATAACATTGGACATATTGCGCTTGCTCCCTCTGGAGTTTTGGGGAGTGAAGGGGAGTTGGGGGAAGGTTGTGACCTGATTGATGAGTAATAAGATACTGAACACTCTTGCCAAAGCAAACATGAGACGAGATGTGGGTCAGCACGGAATGAGAGACGAACGGATTTACAGTTGGGGAGGACCAGGTTAGGAGGTTGACCTTTAAGGTCGCAAGTGAAAATTCTTTCTTCTTCTCTCTGTGGAATCTTCGATATGACTGTGGCATTCTGTGCACACACAAGGTGGTGCAGGTGCAAGATGGAAGATTTTTGAAGACTGCAGTAAACAGATTCTTGTTCACAGAAAAATGGAAAGTTATTGAAGGCGGATGGGGCAATGTGAAATTTCAAAAACAGCAGAATTAGCCATGATCATTCTGAATGATGGAGAAGCCTCGAGAGAACCGAATGCATTATGGTCTGCTCCTGTCGGCTACCTCGTGTGATTGTGACTGAACGAAATGTCAGTTATACACATTCCGTGGATGTGTGAGCATTTTACCTCAGAAACGTTATGTCCAGTTTTTCTCGGCGAGATGCCTTCTCACTTTATTCATCCTGAAGCTCTCCTGGGTCTTCACAGTTTGCCCTGTACTATCCCAAACTGAACCTTATGGTATAATGTGCCTCAGTTCTCTGCAATGACATGCTGCGAACACATGGTCACAATCTTCTGTCTGTGTTGACTATCCACTCTCTGTCTCATTCTCGCAAGCACTGCAACATTTACCTTCAACAATTTTCTTATCTCTCCTGTATAGCTCCAACTGAAACCCAAACTTTGGAGCCCACACAACATTATTTTTTTTCTATTGGGCACAGGTGGAGTGAAAATCTGTAAGTGTATCTCGCTAACACTGTTTACCACGTACTTTGCAATCATGTGCAGACACATTATGTTTTTATTTCCATGTTATTGTCTCTCCTACCCCTAACTATGAGTGGCCAACATTTTTCGGTTTCCTGAGGTGGGGTTACTGCCCCTGACATCATTCGATTTATCTGGTTGTTGCTCTCTGAATGCTCACTGAGGGTCCACGCTCCTGACCAGTCAGTTAAAAGCTTGCCCAGTACGAGAATAATATCATCCGCACTGCAGTCTGTCAAAGTGTATCCACTTCAAAGTGCACAGGTCATATCAGTCTCACCATTCTTGATATTGTCCTTTCCCCGTGAAGCACCCATTTTGCTGTACTGTTCTAGCCTTTATTTTGCTTTCTTTCCTATTCTTCCTTCAACTGTGAGACTCATCAATTCTGTCTGCTATTTTCTGAAAAATATGTAACATGTTCATGTTTATAGAACCATGGCAGATCTATGTGAGAGTAGAGGCCATCAATGTGAGTTGAAGGAGCAAGTGGTTTCGAGGTGATATGAGATTTTCTGTTCACCCAGTGATGAGTAATGTGCGAGCGGAGGTAGTGGAGGGATCAGTTAATCTCTCAAAATTTTTAAAAGTGTCTGGCCGACCATTTCCTATATTGGGGCTTAGCAACCTCTGACTCCATGTATTGGGCAAATTCGAAGAATGTGTTTGTATTACAAAAATACGGTCCTGTCCCTCCCTGTACACGATTGCTGAAACTGAGTTTAGAGGAGTGCACATGCATGGTTTATAACGGCCATTATCTTATTCTGAGGTAAACGATTGGCATAACCACCTCTCGATCAATTCAAGGGAAAAAGCTCAGAATTACAAAATTGAAATGTTTTGCAGTTTTTGTGTATTTTTTGTGAAGTCCTCCTTTTCAGGATATCTCAATGGGAAAGTGAATGTTTTTTGTTTTTCTGAGAGCAAGACGTGTTGCTCTGACAGTCGTCAGCAGGATTAATTTGTTCAGAGATGACAAATAACGTCAGTCTCCAGGGATCCTCGTTGTAGCACTGGAGACTTACCGTCTTCTCTTCATAAAGGTGATACTCCAAACTGTGATCTCACGCTATTAAAGGGACCCCTTAGATGTGGCATACAGCGGGATCAGCTTCAGTAAGAAAGAGGGATTCGAGTGATCGAAATTCAGGAAGGACACACAAGACCATTACAGCAATGGAACCGAACCTGGAGACAGCAGACTGGAATTTCACAGCTATGAATAGAAGATTCCCTTCGCAAATCGCCTACTACACTAGGAATCAGCACTGGATGACAGTCTACTATCGAATACGATATCTTCTTTTGCTGTTTCAGCACGTTTACTATCCATTCCTTGCTGCTGTTGGTGTCTTGGGTAAGTGTCTTGACACAGTAAACTTCGTCCACCAACTGGAGGTGAGGCGTCGGTTAAGTGAAAACAGATTGAGCAGTTTAGATGTTTCTTCTGCCTTTTGTGGTCTCAGCTGACTGCGGGGCTCTTGTGTGATGTAGAGTGACGCCAGCAACAGGGATTCAGTCCCCAAATTGCATCATGATCCAACCTCCCTGACCTCTCCCCTTGCCATTTAAACTCTACAAAGACCAAGATGACCTAAAACACCGCGATCAAATCTCCTCTCCTGGCGTGTGACCATGTCCAGCTCATCCATATCATTGCCTCCCTGATTTCTTGAACAAAAGTCCTCCACACCCGCTCCAAATCCTGCCTAAATAGTTTTGAACTGAAACTGGACTCAAGAAAGCAAGTTGCAGCAATCTTCACCTTATGACATTTCAAGATTAACATCCTGGTTTTTGCAATCTATGTCTCTCGGACGCAGACATTCATTCCCTCAGAAACCCGTGCCTAAATGCAGCACCGTGTACCATTGTAACGTCCACTGTGCAAATGCGACAAAGTTCGTAATGCAGCACCTTCCAACATCAAGGTCACTCACATCCAGAAAAACAGGGGCAGCATATAGAAGGGAGCATCAACGGCTACAAGTTCCCCTCCAAGCCATTCACCGTCCTGATTTGAAAATACATCTGCATCACTTAACTGTCACTGTGTCATAATATGTGAATTCCATCCTTAATAGCATTAATCTGTGTGCATCGTGCAGACTGCAGCATTTAAGAAGGCAGGCCACCACAAACTTCTCTATGAGTCAAATCAAGACCCGCAATAAAATGTGATCACAACCAAAGATGCTCACATCCCAGAAGTGAATAAGGATAATGCATGGATCGAAGATTGGAATTTGACATTTTAATGACTCGAGCAAAGTGTCCTTCTTCTATCAGTAATATGTGTGTAAATGGAAAATGTTTAAAATCACTCACCAGCAAAACAAGTTTGACGTTGCATCGTTTCTCTTTCATTGTTCCAACAAAATGGTATTCTCGGCGTTATTCATCAATATCCCTCCTTATCACACCAACCGCTCCAACGTCATTGATGTCTTCAGAAACTTGATTCCAACCTGACTTACACATCATACTGTTGCCAAAATGGATGTCATCCCAAACCCTACCTGTTATAACAGTAAACTCCAATGAAATCTGCGATTGCGATAAGCCTGTCATTGAAATCTGAGCCACAGTATGTGTTTGTATACGAAGTTCAGAAGAAGGGTCATTGAACCCAAAATGCCGATCTGCTTTGTCTTCACATATGCTGCTAGATCTGTAAACTTCAGTTTGTCCAACAAACATTGCTTTCATGACTGATGACCTTCTCACAGCCCAACAAACTGCACCAAACAAACCTGACGATATATGGAAATCAGATGCATAAACAGGAAGTACTGGGAAAAGACAGCCCAGCTGACAGCATCAGTGAATAGAAACCAAACTTAACGTTTCAGATACGGTGACCCTTCTTCCGAGCCACTTCTCCCAATGCTGAAGAAAGAACATTAATATCTCTTATTCTCTAAAATATTTACCAGGAACCGAATCATCATTATGTTGATGGTTTAATACCTGATAGTATTCACTGCTTCAAAATTCTTGAATCCACTCAAACTTCTGTTTTGGAATCTATTTTCCAGTCATCACGCAATTACTTTTATCTGGTCGAGTGGGATGTGGATGTAAATGGCTGAGAGCAGAATTTACTGATCGTCTGTAGCTGCCCCTTAAGAAGGTGTTGGTGAGCTGCCTTCTTGAAACGCTGCAAGTCTGCATGCTATAGGTAGCTTCACAATTCCCTGAGCGAGGCGATTCTAGTACTTTGATCCAGCCACACTGAAGGAACTGCCAACATATTTCCAAGTACACGATGGCGAGTGACATGGAAGCGAAATTGCAAGTGTTGGTGTTCCCATGTATCTGCTGCCTTTGCCTTTCTTGAGGAAAATCCTTATCAGTTTGGAAGGCTAAGAGTCTTTGGTGAATTTCCAGCGTAACACATCATTGATATTGAGTATTGTTGGTAGATGGAGTGGAAGTTTGTCGGCATGGTGTGTAAAGTGGGCGTTTTATCTTCGTAGGTGTTAAATTCCTAAAGTATTGTTGAATTTGCATCCAACAATGCAATTGGGGGGTATACATTACAATCCTGACGTGTGCCTTACCAATGGTGAACAGGACATTTCGGGGTTTCAGGAGGTGTGTGACACATTTCAGGATACCCAGCCTCTATTTTTAGCAGCAGCCGGAGCAGTGACAGCAAGGATCGAGTTTGCTGGGAAGGTAAGTTTTCCTCTGAATGTACTGACCTCGAAAATCAGTGGCCTTCATTTTGCAGCAGCAGGAGTGGTGAGAGCAAAAAGATGCGGTGATCGAACTGCTCTCTGGCTCGGTGAGTGAACAGATATGTTGTGTCAGAATACAAACAATAGAATAAGAAGGATGAATGAATGGCTTTAGAGATGGTGCAACAGGGAAGTTTGCAGATTATTTGAACGTTGCGACCCGTTCTGGGGGAGGTGGGACTGTTACAAATTGGACTGTCAACACCCGGGCAGGGCTAGAACCAATGACTGAGAATGCACTTTTGTGAACGTTGTTGGGGATGGTTTAAATGAATGTGGCAGGGGCGTGGGAACAAAATGAGGAAGTTAGAGGAAAATACGGAGGTAGTAATTAAAGCCTATATGAAATGAGATAATGAAGTCAGCATGAAGTCAGCAAGAAAAAAGTATGAGGGATCAAATGATGAACGCAAAAGAAAAGGTGATCTGAGATGCATTTGTGTTCGTGCAAGAAGTATAGTAGATAAGACAGATGATTGTACGGCTTTGGTTAGTACCTGGGCGTGAAATGTTTTTGCTATTGCTGAGACCTAGTTGAGGGAAGAGCAAGATTGGCAACTAAAAATCCCAGGATATAGATGCCTCAGAAGGGATAGAGAAGGAGATTAAAGGAGTGGAGTTGTTGCGCTACTCAATAGAGAGGATATCAGAGCTGTGGTCAAGGAGGGCATATGGAGGACTCGAGCAGTGAGATAATATGGCACAGTTCAAATATAGTAAAATTGTGGTAAAATGTTGTGGCTATAATACAGGGCTCTCAACAGCGAGGGTGAATTTAAATAGTCCAACTCGAGAATGGACCATACTGGACTTGGGGTTGCAGAATGAGCCTGGCCAGGTGGTTCAAGTTTCAGTTGGGTATTATTTTGGGAGTAGTAATCACCATTCCATAAGTTTTAGACTATTCATGGACAATGACGTAGGTGGTCCCAAAGGAAGCGAGTTAAATTCGGGAAGGGCAACCACAGCAAAATTCGGCAGGAGCTGGGGAATGTAGATTGGGAGCCATTGTTGATGTTAAATTCAAATTTAATGTGTGGGACGATTGTAAAGAGAGGTGGATTAGAGTCCAGGAAATACATGTGCCGGTGAAAATGAGGAATAGACATGGAAAGCTTAGTGAACCATGGTGAAATTGTGAGACTAAGTGAATGGAAAAAAGATGCACAGTTAAGGTCGAGGCGATTGAAACCAGATGAAGATTTGTTTGAATATTCGGAAAGTAGGACCAATCTGAAATGAGAATTTCGAGGGTTAAAAATGTTTTCGAAATATCTTTAGCAAATCGGGTTAAGGTATATCCCGGAACCTTTTCTTGCATGTAAAGGGCAAGAGGGTAACTAGGGAAAGGGTTGCACAACTGAACGACAAAGGAGGATAGTTATGTGAGGAACCAGAGAAAAAAGGGTGCGATTCTTAACGAGTACTTAACATCGGTATTCACTGAGGAGAGGGAAAAGACCGATGCTGAGGTTAGCGATACGCGTTTGTTTACTCTCGGTCAAGTTGGCAGAAGTAGGAAGGAAGTGTTAAGTGTTCTTAAACGCATTAAGATGGACAAGATGGACAAGTGGTGTTCAACAGAGACCCATTTTGGTGCTACTGCTGTTTGTGACATACATAAATGATCTGGAGGACTGTATGAATGGTCTGATTAGCAAGTTTGCAGGTGACAAAAAGATTGGTGGAGTAGCAGATAATGGAAGGGTCTATCAGGCAATGCAGTTGTATGTAGATAGGTTGGAGAGTTGGGCGGTGAAATGGTAGTTGGACTTCAATCCGGGAAGATCAAATCCAAAAGCAAACTGTACTGTAACTGAAAAGCCCTGTGGAAAGACATGGTGTCCACAGAGAAGGTGCCCTTATGTTCAGGTGCCCTGAATATTGCAAAGCAGGTCGATCGAGTGATCGGGAAGTCATATGGCATGCTTTCCTTCATCAGACGGGGTAATGCGTTCAAATGTTAGCAGATCAAGTTACGGTGGTATTGGAATTTGATTCGGCCACATTTGAGATAGTGTGCATTGATCGCCATGTTAGCAAAATGATGTTGATGTTTTGGAGAGGAGGTTCACCAGGACGTTGCCTGATATGGAGGGCGCAAACTATAAAAAGAGTTTGAGTCGATTGGGAGTATTTTCATGAGAAAGGCAGTGGTTGAGGAGTCGGTTGAAATGTTTGAGTTCTAAAAAATGAGACGTATTCACGTGGTGGATAGCAGGAAGCTTTTTTTCTCCAGTTGGCAGAATAAATTACAGGGCGTCATGAGTTCACGGTGAGAGGGAAAAGGTTTCCAGGAGATATCGTGGATAGTTTTTTAAACAACGAGTGGTGGGTGCCTGGAACACACTGCCAACAGTGGTAGTAGAGACAGGCACTTAAGATGTATTTAGACAGATACATAAGTGGGCAGTGAAGAGAGGGCTAAAGATATTTAGAAAACTGGTGACAGATTTAAATAGACCACCTGGGTCAGCGTAGACTTGGAGGAAAGAAGGGCCTCTTCCAGTGCATTTTTCTTTTGGTTCTTTGTTCTTTGTTATTATTTTGCAGCCATTGCAGTTATAAAGCTAGAGCATTTAAGTGTGAAAGTTGTTTTGGTCTAAGCACTGTAGCCAGACTAAAGCGCGTGCAATGAATTAATTAGTGCAGTCAGTGCATGCAAAATGTCAATCTGGACCCCCTCAAAAATGTATCCTACTTTCGAACATGCTGTGCAGATTCCCTGATTTTTTTTCTTTTCTTGAAAGCCCACTAAGAGGCACGATGCTTCTCATTGAGACACAACTTTCCCAGGACCCGCCATAGGCTCATAGCAACATCAGCTGTTACGATACAATGCCAGCCGAATTCTTTATGCAAAAACAGGAAAGGCACAAAATTCCCAGTTTCTGAAGAAAGGTGACTTGACCTGAAATACTAACTCGGTTTCCCTCTCCCCAGATGAGCTTAGACCTCCTGAGATTTTTCCATCCTTTTTTTTAATGCAGATTCCTAGGAGCTCGTTGCTGCTATTTTTACTATCCGAATTAATGACCTGGGCAAATAAAGGCATGAAGGGGAGAAAAACACGAAAAGAAGGGATAGGTGGTGAGAGATACTCATTGGTTAAAGAATTGTTCAGTTCGAAGGCTACTCTTGTATCTTTTGGAGATTCTAACAGTCAGAGATGAAATATAAAAGGTCCAAAGTGGGCTTGAAAGCATGAAAATTGATGTGATCTTGGCTCACTCGATCATCGAGCTCAAAGCAGGGAACTAAATCTTGATTAAAGAAGACATTCAAGAGTCGGATCACTCAAATCGAAAAGGCGAGATTCAGGCTTGATGCAGAGACCCCAATCCAGTTTTAATTCATTAACAGCATGAGTGGCATGCGAGTGACAGAGCTGAGTCATAGAGTCATAAAGTCAAAAAGATGTACAGCATGGAAACGCCATTCCCAAAGAAAAGGATGAGAGTTCGGAATTGCCGTCCCGCCAACATCCAGTTGTAAATAATAGTGGAGAATTGAAATAGCAACCGAGGATCTGGGCTTGTCGAATATCCCCACCTTATACAGCCCTGCACAGCGGGTAATAATCAATCTCAAACATTCATAAGCTGTTTCCACTAGATGTGCACCATCATTTTCAGTCTTGACCTTCATTGAGTCCATATTTGTACGCCCAAAATCTATTCCTGCTTTGGGAATAGTTATAAGGGCTGAAGGAACTAGCTGCACCATTAGTGATGCTGCTTCAGTCTAGCAAAATTCCTGTTCCACTCTTATTTATTCCCTTCAGTCTTCTTTCGATTGTCACTGAAGTGTTGGCACATTTCCTTCAATGAAATGTTCATTGAGGCCCAGCGAGTGTTCCTCTCGTGCCAAAGAACATCAGGGCAAACCTTGGAGAAGCTCAGCAGGAATGGCAGCATCAGTGTAGAGAGACAGTTGGGGGTGGGGGTGAGAGAGAGAGACAGAGAGAGAGAATGATCACATTTCATTTCAGTGCTAAGCCGAAACTTGCAGTGTGACCACACCCATTTCCGTTCCTTGACACCATCTGCTACATTCCGCCCATATTTACCCAGCGGAGTCTACTTTCGAGTCCAATATGGGTCTTCATCAGGCCAGCATTTTTGGAGGGTGTAGGAGAGTGAAAATTTTGAGCCCAGTATAACTTAAATTTACGGAAAAGCTTTGGCCCCAAAGATTATCTGTGGCAAGGAGTTCAAAAGTACATAATACTGGGTGAAGCCATCCATCACGACTCAAGAAGGTGACTTTTCATTCTGAGCATCTGCTCCTCTGTGTGCTGTCAAATGTAATGTGTAATTTTCAAATGATGGATAATTTCGAAGTTTTATTGTTCCTTCTTGCAGTTAATGTACTGGCCATTGCAATCCTCTCCCGGGCTAAGTGTGGTCTATCAAAATGTATCAAGCGGTATCTGTTGTACATGTTAGTGGCGGATCTACTGGTCAACATTCTTGACCTGATACTGAAGAACATTCCAATTGTCTACAATACAAAGTTTCTGTTTGTGAAGTTCATACCTGTCTGCAACATCCACACTGTTCTTGTCCATGCCACAACAGACTGTTCTGTCTGGTTCACTGTTGCTTTCACCTTTGATCGATTTGTGGCCATCAATTGCCAGAAACTGAAATGTAAATATTGCACCGTGAAAATTGCATCTATTATTTTGGGAATAGTGACAGTACTGAGCTGTTTAAAGAATATTTGCTGGTATTTTATGTTAACAGGTCAGTATCGGCTAAAGAACATTCCTTGGTTTTGTCAGGAAAAATCAGGTGTTGGACGATCTCAATTCTGGGGAACATTTGAAATCATTCATCATCTTCTAACCCCGTGTTTAGCAATTCTTTTGACTGCACTGTTAAATGCTGTTTGCGTCAGGCATATCCTAACGGCCAACAGAGCCCGCAGGAGATTCAAGACTGTCAGCGGAGTGAAAAATGCCACCGATCCAAAAATGGAGAGTCGAAGTAAATCCATAATTTTGTTGTTTCTGATTTCAGCTAATTTTGTACTGTCATGGGCAGTTTTTATGCTCTACTCAATATGGAAAAGGGTGTGGCTATTGGGACTGAAGGCAGTCTATCTCCATTATTTTGTGGGGGAAATTGGATACGTTTGCCAGCTCACCAGTCACTGTACAAATATTTGTATTTATGCCGTGACATTGAGCAAATTCAGGGAACAGTTGAAGAATGTGTTCAAATATCCAATTTCACTCTCCATAAAGTTTCTTAAAAATAAGAAAGTAGTTGAAAAAAAGTGAAGTCAGAAAGCACTTCAGGATCAGTGCATTTCAATTTCACTTAGAGTCAGAAGAGAGGCCGCAGAGGGTCAGTAAAGGCACATTAACATGTGATACTCATGCACAAAGTCTACTGGACAATTTGAAGATGTAATATTTGAGCTACTTCTCTCAACGCTTATCTCGAAAACGTACTTTTTTCACAATAAACATCTTTACAGCAGAAGACCAAAGACAGCCAAGGGGAAATCTACAAACAGAAGGAGTTTTAATCCCAAAGGCGACAGGTGGTTCTGAAGATTGATTTGCTGTAACTTTAACAGGCCTTTTATCAGATCAGTATATTGTTATAGAGTGGGGGTAGATAACAACATTTTAAGGGAAAGGAGGCTTAGAGTTGTGAACAGTTATGTCTCGTGTTTTCTTTTAGAGTTGAAGGATAAAACTGTTATTGTTTTCTTTAAACAGCGTAATTTGGTTAGTTCTCTGTCATTCATACTTTAACAGATTGTAAGGCGAAGTGAGCTTTTCTGTGTGCTTGGTTTAATTAGCAGGAGTTTTTACCCCATGTCGTAACAGCGGGATCAGTCTGACTTTCCCTGAAGTTAGTGAAACACACCCGTTGGATCAGTGTACTCTCCTCTGGCTTCCGTGATACACAGGCACAGATATCAGTCTGGTCTCACCTCGGGATAGTAATAAACACATAGTGGTGTCAGTCTGATCCCTTCCTGCGGCCAATGATACATGCATACAAGGATCAGTCTGTCCACTCCTTGGGGACAGTGATCCATATACAGTGGGGTCAGTCAGCTCTACTCCGGTGTTAGTGCCATGCACAGTTTTCAGCATGCTCTCTATCTGGATCTGTGATACATCATTCTTTCCTATGATAGCATATTGTTGTCTGTTTGTGTCCTCAAGCTTCTCAATCCAATCTCCTCTGATACTCTAATCTACTTCGCAAACTGAAGAGTAAACTGAATCATATTACGATCATTGCCTCCGCAGGATTTATTCACCTTCACCTCTCGGATCAAGTCTGCCTCATTGTGCAACATTAAATGTAGTGGGGTCCACCACATGCTTCTTCAAAACACCATCTAACAGACAGTCCACAAATTCCTTTCCTTGCAATCCTCTATGAACCCAATTTCCCAACCACCTGCACATTGAAATCCCCCATGATCACTGAAACTTTGACTTTGTTACACAGCTTTTCTTCCTCCTGGTCTATCTTGACACTCCTCGTCCTGAGTATTATTTGGGCGCTCATCCATGATGTCCATCATCGCCACCAGGATAGGCATCATCGATGGCTGGGAAGATGTATCCAGTTCCTTTTAGAATTGTCCTTTGTTCCTCGGCAGTGGGTTCCCCCTTCTGTTTGACTGATCGAGATCCAATGAGAATCTATCTGAACCAGCAGACGGATAGGCTCAGTGAGACATCGAGCCAGGCAACTCTGTGCACGGACCAAGTTAGGAAAATTGACTGTTAAGTACTGCCTTGGTGGCTGGGATTGAATTCTAGTAGTTAATAAGGGACAAACGAAGGAACTCAGTATGGGCTGTGTCGAGAGTAAAGGAAAAGCCTCCAGGGAAAAAGGAAATGGAAATGCAGGCGGGGTCCCTGACAACATACCTCCAGGGAGTCCATTGGGAAGGATGTTGTGGAATTGGAAAAATAACACTTGTACAAGTGAAAAAGATAAGAAAAAAGATGATTAAATATTGTTGTTTTGTATGGACTAAGGAATCCATTCTTCATCCCGTCGCCTTCTGGCCAAAGTACGGGTTGGACGAAGGCTGGGTTTGTAAATATTTAAATTTATATGTTAACGGAAAACATCCTTTCAGTTAGGAAGAATCAGATTATACTTCATGTTGGAAGGGTAGTTCATGAAAAATTATGTATTTAGTTAAAACGGAGAACAAAGACCTCCCACGGCGACACCTCCGTGGGAAGTATGAGATAAATTACCTCCACTGTATAATGAACCAGCAAGTAGGGCAGAAGGAGACTCGGGGAGAAGGTATACGGGGGTGGGTTGGCGACAGAGCCGGAGCCAGGGGAAGCTAGAATGACAAGGATGGTTACCCACAAAGAAAGGGATAAACAGAAGGGCAATTTGGACAAAGGCCTACAAGGCAGTTCCAATAGGAGATAAGGAAATCGGGTTTGTGAGTGCTTCCTTACGAGTGGGGAGGTACGGATCTTTAAAAAGAAAATGAGGGTCCTCATATAGGACACGGTGGGACTGTCAGAACAGATTGATCAATTCCTGGGTCCCAACCAATGTACTTGGTCTGAGCTAATGTCTATATTAAACATTTTATTTACTGGAGAAGAAAGAGGGCTCATTAGAGAAGCCACGATTAAAGTCTAGGAAAGGGAACATGCAGTCGGGGACGGTCCAGCCGGAGAATGTGAAGCAAAATTACCCCTTAGGGATCCCGGGTGGGATAATCAAAATGAAGATCATAGAGAGAACATGAAAAAATTCAAAGACTTAGTTTTAAATGGAATCAGGGAAGCTGCACCAGAATCACAAAATTTGGTGAAAGCATTTGATGTATGCCAGGGAAAGGATGAAACCATCTTGGCTTTTCTCCAGAGATGAAGAGATTCTATTATAAATTATTCCGGGATGGACCCGGAAGGGTCAGTACCTGAAGGACTACTGAGGATACACTTCATAACTAAATCAAGGCCAGACATCCAGAAAAAGATTCAAATGATAGAGGGATGGAGCAAGAAGCGTCTAGTGGAATTGTTGCGGGAAGCTCTGAAAGTGTTTGTGAGAAGACAGGATGAGAAACAGAAACAAAAGGCAAAAAATCATGATAGCCACGGTTGACGATTTAATAAAAAAGGACGAAAGTAAAAGTACAAGGAAACTGGAGTGGTGGCTGGCAGCATGTTGAAAATAAAGGGAGGGGAAGAGATCGAGGTGGAGACATTAAGGGGTCTAGTGGATAGGAGAAGGATCAATGTGGAAATCCCCACAGGCGGGATGTTATTACTGTGGAAAGACAGGTCACTTTAAGAGGAAGTGTCCACTTCTGAAAAAGGAAGTGAAGACAGCCCTGCTTATGAACCTCAATGAAGAATAGGAGTCTCAGGGATTCCTGCCCCCGGGGATTACTTGAGACCTGGATCTCCCCTTACAGTACCCCTATCCTGCCAATAAAGAAATCGGACGATAGTTTCCGCCTGGTGATAGACCTAAGGGCATTGAATTGAATAGTACAAACCCGCCACCCTGTGGTCACTAATCCCTATACACTACTGAGTAAGATTCCCCATGACCATAATTGGTTCAATGTAGCGAATCTAAAGGATGCCTTCTGGCCATGTCCACTGGCGGAAGGGAGTCACAATATGTTTGCCTTCAAATAGAGAGGATCCAACAACAGGATGAAAACAGCAGTACCGATGGATGGTACTCCCACAGGGATTTACCGAATTCCGGAATCTCTTAGGTCAGGTGTTGGCACAACTCTTGGATAAGTTTAGGAGCCCCAAAGGAACTACTCTCTTACTATATATATGATCTTCTGGTAACAGGCGAGAAAAGGGGCAAAGCGATAGAAATCACAAACGAATTACTAAACTTTCTGGGACAACAAGGATTAAGGGTCTTCAAGAATAAATTACAGCATGTAGAGAACGACATCTAATATTTGGGACATCTAATCAGTGAAGGAAAACGAAAAATAAGCCCAGAAAGAATTGAGGGAATCGTGAGAAAGCCACTGCCTGGCATTAACAGGATACTGCAGAATTATGGATAGAATCCTATGAATATTAAACAAAGAAACTATGTATGAAACTATTGGAGGAAGAACCTAAAGTATTGCATTGGACAGATGAAGAGAGGGAATTAGTTGAATTACTAAAGAGGTGCCAGATTCATGCCACTGTTCTTGCATTACCTTCCCTAGACAAGCCCTTCATTTGTTTGTCACGGTAGATAGGGGAGGTGCTCGGGGAACCTAACCCAACGCTGGGGTGCGGGGGGGCGGAGGGGAATGAAGCAGCCGGTTGCCGACTTGTCTAAATTACTGGACCCAGTCTCAAGGGCGTGGCCAGAGTGTGTGCAGGCAGTGGCAGCAACAGCCTTATTGGTAGAGAAGAGTCGGAAGCATACTTTTGGGGAAGCCTTAATAGTCAGCACCCCACATCAGGTACGGACTATATTAAAATAGAAAGCAGGACAGTGGCTCATAGACTATAGGATCTTGAAATAAGAGGCAACTTTACAAGAGCAGAAAAACCTTGTATCAGTCACAGACAGTTGCTTAAATCCAACTGCATTCCAGTGGCGGGGACAGGGGGAGTACCTTGGCAATCTAGAACACGAGTGCCTTGACATTACTGAATATCAGACGGAATTGCGACTTGATTTAAGGTTCATCCTGCTGCATGCCGGAGCTCGGTTGTTTATTGACAGGTCCTCCTGAATGATTGAGAGTAAAAGGCACAATGGATATGCTGTAGTAGACGGGATAGAGGAAAGCGTTATCGAAGCTGAAAGAGTGCCTGACAGCTGGTCAGCTCAAACTTGTGAACTCTATACTCTAGAAACGTCTCTCAGAGCGTTAGAAGGTAAGGAAGAAACGGTGTACACAGACGCCAAATATGCGTATGGAGTGGTACACACCTTCGGAAATATTTGGCAAGAAAGAGGACTAATAAATAGCAGAGGAAATGAACTACCACATGAGGAATTGATAAAACAAATGCTGGAATCCCTGTTACTCCCGAGAGAAATAGCAACAGTTCTTATAAACGGACATCAGAAGGGGAATGAACCGGAAGTAAGAGGAAATAAACTGGTCGATGAGGCAACTAATGAAGCAGCCCTAAAGCCACAAGCAGCAGTGACATACTCCCTAATACCTACAATTTCAGATCTTCAGGGTGCCCCGTTGTTTACTGCAAAGGAGAAAAAGGAACTAAAAGATTTCCTGGCTGCAAAGACAACGGATGGGCGCTGGACGTTACCCGATGGGAGGGAAATGTTGAATAAAATGATGATGCGAGAAATTATGGCTGACTTATATCAGGGAAGTCACCGAGGAGTACAAGCAATGTGCGATTTAGTTTTTAGGAAATATGGATGCAAATGGATATATACGATAGCCAAACAGATATGTAAGGGACGTATAACATGCAAAAAGTCAACAAGAAGGTGTGAAGGAAACAAGTCCAAGGAGGGACAGAACCTGGGTTAAGACCATTTCAGATCATCCAGGTAGATTTTACCCAAATACCCCGAGTGGGAAACCTGAGGTATATGTTGGTAATGGTTGATCACCAATCTGGATGGGTGGAGGCGTACACTTTCGCAACTGCCACCGCAAGTGGGGTGTCCAAGATAATACTTGAACACAAAATTCCCAGATACGGGATAGTGGAATGTATAGATTCGGATCAGGGAACTCATTTTACTGTCAGGGTACTCCAGGGACTGATGAAGGGATTAGGAATCTCCTGGGAGTTCCACACCCCTTGGCACCCACCTTCGTCAGTTTGAGACTCCCGTGAACAAAGTATGTACCTATAGCCCTTTTGTTATGCGAACGGCCACAAGGAAAGATGTGGGACTGTCTCCTTATGAGATATTGTTTGCCCTGTCCTATCTGGGAACTAAAGGAGAACTGCCAACCCTGGAGACTAAAAATCGGTTTTTAAAGAAGTATATACTGGTCTTTTCTCCTCTTTGTCTTTCCTCAGCAAACAGAGCTTATTGGCACAGACCCCACTCCTTGAATTCACCGTCCATCCGATCCGACGGGGGATTGGGTCCTAGTCAAATCATGGATTGAGACCAAATTGTAACCAGACTGGGAGGGGCCATACCAGGTTCTTTTAACTACTGAAACGGCGATAAGAACGGCAGAGAAAGGCTGGACTCACTACACCCGGATTAAGGGGCCAGTGGAATCTCCGGGTTGAGAGAGATGTCTGGACAACCGAATCGATAAAAGATCCACTTAAACTCAAGTTAAAAGAATTTAAATAACCGATTATACAGTGGCGGCGCGAGCGCAGGATACATTCTGCAGTATTGCATGCTAAGTCTCTCAGTGCTTCAGTAAATTGTAGAATGGGCGGAAGTTTAGGTACGCGATATTAGCTTTTTTAGTCCTCGGATTTGTCAGACCCTGGTGTTGTTGTCTTAATTAGTAATAACAGTTCCAGAGAGTACAAATCCAGAAGTCATAGAAACGGATGCCTGCCGCCTAGTGGATTGCAGAGATGGAAGAGATCAGAGGCAATACAGTAACTCAGAGATGCATCTTATGTTACATGAAAAAGGCCCCGAAAAGTGGACATGGGGTAGGGTCGATGGGAAGAAAGTGTGCCGGAGAGAGAAGTGTAAGGGATATCTTTGAGATACACAATGTAAAGAATGGTGGAGGCAGGAGGACCTCAAAGGTGATCTCTTGATTAATCCACTCATTGCGGTACACCAAGCCCCTATCCGGCCGGCTCTTGACTGTCCCGATAAAAATTGTAACCCAATATATTTAACAATAAATAAAACCACATGGCATGAAACGGTTTTGGGGGGAGAAACGTATCAGGTGCAAATAAACCAAACATTCAAGAAGGATTTCGTGTGATGTTGTTTTAATATCCAGGTGAAAGACAGAACCCGAGTAGGAGAAAGGAACAGTAACACACCCTACTCTGATCGTAAGGTGATGCAAATTGTAGAGGAAAAGGACTTAAAGCAGACCATTGAAGTAGAAACAGGATATGGGGATACAAATGCCTGGCTTGAATGGGTAAATTACACTGTGAAAAGTCTGAATAAAAGCAATTGTTATGCAGAGCCTCTGGGAGAACAATGGCCCTTTCTGCTCGGGTGGAATTGATACAGGAGAGGCATGAATGTCCATAATAGCCCTGCATAAGGATGAGACCGCATGGAGTAAGAAAAATTGTATGCCCCTCCTATTAACGATCCCTCCCTTAAAGAAGGAAGGTTTAAAAACACCCCCCCCCCCCCCATCTTTACTGCTGTGGTCAGAAATTACACATCATGTGAAAACAAACGAGGAACACATCAGTCCAGATATTGGGGGGGGGGGGGGGGTGGGTGGGGGGGTGGGGGGATCTGAAATCATGTACTGAAATTGAGTACGTGTCTGAAACGGAACAAAAGAGGGAATTACTCATCATTAAGAATTCTCTGAGCGGATCTGTGGTGGTACTGCGAAGGGAAAATATTGAGACCCACCCTACCTCCAGATTGGAGGGGCATGTGTGCGATTTTTCAGTTGGCAATCCTGTTCACCCTGGCATTTGAAAAGAACGGGATAATAGAGAAAGGGGGATGGAGTCAGAGATCACTATTGGATATTTCGTTTGATGATCAGATATAGCTATACTCTATCGGAGTCCCAAGAGGGGTACCTGATGAGTTCAAGGGTCGTAACCAGATCACAGCAGGTTTTGAATCGGCTCTCTTTTAGTTGGTAACAATCAACAAAATGTGGACTGGATTAATTATAGTTTCTATAATCAGCAAAGGTTAATTAGTTACACTAGCGACGCAATTAAAGGCATCACTGAACAACTTGATGCAACCAACAGAATGGCCTGGGAGAATACAACGGCTGTAGATATGATCCTTGTGGGAGAAGTGTCTGTGTGATGTTAGGAGGGAGCTTTTGTACCTTTATTCCAAATAATCCAAATATTCCAAATATTCGGGCGGCACGGTGGCACAGTGGTTAGCACTGCTGCCTCACAGCGCCAGGGACGCGGGTTCAATTCCCGCCTCAGGGGACTGACTGTGTGGAGTTTGCACATTCTCCCCGTGTCTGCGTGGGTTTCCTCCGGGTGCTCCGGTTTCCTCCCACAGTCCAAAGATGTGCAGGTCAGGTGAATTGGCCATGCTAAATTGCCCATAGTGTTAGGTAAGGGGTAGATATAGGGGTATGGGTGGGTTGCGCTTCGGCGGGGCGGTGTGAACTTGTTGGGCCGAAGGGCCTGTTTCCACACTGTAAGTAATCTAATCTAATCTAATCTAACACGGCACAGATGGGTCTATGACTGGGGACCTGCAAGGCCTAGCAACAATGGCAGAAGAACTAGCCGAAAACCCAGGAGTCAACACATCACTCACCTGATATCTAGAATTGTTGTTTGGAAAGTGGAAGGGGTGGTGGTTTCAGTCGTTCCCTAATTGATCATAGTGGTGGGAGTACTAACCGCAATCAGATGCAGTATCATACCTTGCCCACGAGGGTTAGCCCAAAAGCTGATCAAAAGCTTTGGCCTCACAAATGCCCCTACACAGCAATCGGGGAGAAGGGTTAGACCTGTTGAAAAACGAAGGAATAAGTGATCTTAGGGAAATTTCCAAAATAAACTAAATCTCTGAAAAGATGCTCGCCAATTCGGAGGTGATATATCAGGAAAATGCAGAAGACAAAAAATGATAATTAAAAAAGGGGGAAATTGTGGGATATAGGTAAAGCAGTGTTGTTTCTGCAGTCATAATTGGTTCTGCAAGGTGATGAACTAACCAACACCATTGTATAATTGCTTCAGCCAAGAGCCGAGTTAGCTAAAACGTGCACACAAAGATAAAACTATATGAAGGGAATACATGATTGCTCCTGCAAGGTAATGAACTAACTTACACAATTGTATAATTGTTATAGCCAAGAGTTGAGTTAGCTAAAATGTGCATGCAAGCAATGGAATATGTTACAGAAAAATAGATAAGGTGGGAAAGAACATTGAGTTATGCAATCCCCCGACCCGTCATGAATAATTTTTGGAGCCCTCTACATAACTCTAAGTATGTCTTATGTTTAACGTTGGCGATTTCTCAATTCTGCCTGCATAGATTCAACACCATCTGACCCTAATTCGCTTCTTACTATTGATATAATTTCAATTCTTACCAATCAGATAACACTTAACCCTCTGCCCACCTGCCTGTTTTTGTAAGATGTATACCTTGAATAGTCAGCTCCCAATCCCGAACCACTTGCCGGTAAGTCACCGTGATAACCACGTCATACCTGCCAATTTTGATCTCTGCCAAAAGCTCATTTATCTTATTCCGTATATTACGTGCAGTCAGGTTTTAAAGTGTCAGTTCTGTACTAACCGTCCCTCTTCTCATCGTCATTCTTTTGTCCAGTGTGCTTGAAATTTGATTGTGAACACCATCCAAACACTCTGACCTATTCGTGTCTGTGCTGGAGACTTTGATAACCTCTCCAGAGTTCTCCTTCCCTGACAGTCCCACTTTTTACCACGCATTTGAATCGACCCCTACAGATGTTAACCTGCTACGGTGTTGATCAACTTGTAATCATAATATAACCTGCTTCACTGTCCACGATATCACCAATTTGGGTGTCATCAGCAAACTTACCGGGCATGCCTCCTATAATCTCAACTTAAACCATTTCGATAAAATTAGAAACACAGTGGACTAAGTACCGATCGTTGTGGAAACGACTGTTCACAATCTTTCACTCTGAACAACAGTCAATTACTATGCTCAGTCTGTAACCTTCAAGCTAATTTTGCTTACAATTCGCAGCATGATCTCACCTTCCAAACCAGGCACTCAATGCAGCTATTCATAAATCCAAGCATCTTGCAACGTATTAACTGCTTCAATTTGCCTTGCGATCTACAGAGAATCATGGATGTGACCCTCAATGTCCCTCTACTCCCTGACCCATTTCCAGTTCTTGCTCCCACAACCACCTTCCATTACCGATCTCCAATCCTTTTCCAGGAGTCACTCTCAACCCTTTCTGAATTCTATTCCCTCAAGTAATGTCGTCCAGTATTGTCTCTCCGAACACCTTTCGCTGTCTGACCTTTTTCCACTTCTGATCCCGTGACTCTGTTCCTACTCAGGACCTCTAAATACATTTCCACTTAACAATTCTACAATTCATACAATTTTACAGTATTGAAGGACTATCGTGTCTTCTGCCAGCTCCTCAAAGAGAAACACAGCGAGTCCAATTCTTCAGCCCTTTCTCTTTATGCCTTTATTTCCATCACTTTCAATTATAAATCCAGTTCTCTTTGAAATCTTCTATGGAATCCACTTCTACCACTCTCCCAGGGAGTGCCTGAGTAAAGTCCTTTCTCCTCATCTCACGCCTAGACCTCTGCTGACCACCGTGAAACTCTATGCCCCACGTTACTACCAAACTGACAAGAGGAAATTGAACATATTTTCGTTTTTGTCAAAATTATTTTTAATTTTCAACACTTCGAAAGTCACTTCTTAATCTTCTCTGCTCCAATGAGGATCAGCTCAATTTTACATATATCTAAAATCTCTCATTCCTCGTTGGCTCGAGTAATACTCTTTTCTCTCTCTCCGGGCTTTACCATTATTCCACAAAGAAGGGGCCGAAAACAGATGAAAGAAAAATGTTTCAGACAATGAAAAGTAGAGGGTGAGTGGGACAAAGAGACCAAAGTACGAAGAAACATAAGACATTGGAGCAGAAATTATGTCATTCAGCCCATCGAGTCTGTTCTGCAATTTAGACATGATTTATATGTTTTCGACCCCAATATTCTCCCAATAACGTTCTCACCTTGACATTCATTCTTATTCTTAAATTATTCAGTGGCATGAATTCCACGACCTTCGGTGGCGATGTATTCCAGAGATTCACCACTCTCTTGCTGAAAATATGTTTCTCCTTATCTGCGGATTGGAGGGTGGCTAATGTTGTCCCACTAAACAAGGAAGGGGGGAGAGAGAAAACCGAATTATAGAGCAGTTATACTGACATCAGTGGTGGGGAAAATGCTGGAGTCAATTATAAAAGATGAAATTATAACCCATTTAAGTAGCATTAACAGGATAGGTCAGAGTCAGCATGGATTTACGAAGGGGAAATCGTGCTTGACTCACCTTCTGGAAAGTTTTGAGGATGGAAGTATGAAGATGGACAAGGCAGACCAGTGGATGCACTGTACCTGGACTTTCAGATAGCCTTTGATAAAGTCTCACATAGGCGATAAGTGAACAAAATTCGGGCACGAGGTATTGGGGGTGAACTACTGACTTGGTTAGAAAATTGGCTGGCTGACAGGAAGCAAAATATCGTGATAAATGGGTCCCTTTCGGAGTGGGAGGTGGTGACCAGTGGGGTTCATATTGTTCGGTGCTGGGACCACAGCTGTTTACAATATACATTAATGATATAGATTAAGACATTAAAAGTAATATTAGCAAATTTGCGGATGACACAAAGCTGGATGGAACAGTGAAATGTGAGGAGGATATTATAAGAATTAAGGTGGCTTGGACAGGTTAGCTGAGTGGACATATGCAGGAAGGGCATTCTGGCTATTGAGGGAGTGCAACGTCGGTTCATAATGTCAATTCCCGGAATGGCGGAATCATCATATGTTGAAAGATTGGAGTGACTGGGTTTGTATATACTTGTGTTCAGAAGGTTGAGAGGAGAGCTGATTGCGACGTAGATGATTATTAACGGATTGGACACTCTGGAGGCAGGAAAGACGTTTCTGCTGATGGATGAGTACAGAACCAGAGGACTCAGTTTAAAAATAAGGGGTAGGCCATTTGCAACAGAGTTGAGGATAAAAATCATCACACACAGAATGGTGGATATATGGAATGCTCTGCCCAACAAGGCAGTGGAGGCGGAGTCTCTGGATACCTTCAAGAAAGGGATGGATAGAGCTCTTAAATACACTGGAATCAAGGGTTATGGGGGTAAGACAGGAACAGGACACTGATTGTGGATGATCAGCCATGTTCATAATAAATACTGGTGCTGGCTGGAAGGACCAAATGGCCTACTCTTGCCCCTATTGTCTATTGTCTTCGAAAAAATCTTCCTTCTCCTCTGGTCCCAGTCTCTCCTGCAAATGTGAACATTTTCGCAATATTTACTCTGTCTAGCCCATTCAATATTCTGGATGCTTCAATAAGATCTTTCATCATTCTAAACTACATCGAGTCCTCAAATGTTCCTTATGTGTTAAAAGAGGAACGACAATGATGAATACAAGGGAGGATGATATTAATCATGACTTGAATTAATATCACAGTTTCATCACAGATGCTAAAGCGTCACTATGCCTGCAATGTAAAAAAAAGACTGCCAAATTGTACGCAGCAACTACCCGTTCTGAAAGTGAATGACTTTTTCATTTGGTCGTGGGAATGATTTGTCTTGTGGAATTCCCTCAATCTCTGATTTCTACTGAGGTTTGGGGACCTTGTTGTGCTGCCCCTTGTTGTGATCTGTAATACAGTGTGTCAATGAACACTGGCTGCAGAGTTAGAAATAAACGTTGCACCGAAGGATTTAAATAGTTGAGGGCAGTCATTCAAAAAAAGACAAAATGCAGAATGAAGTGGGGCATGAAATTCATTGAAGACGTTTTTTAATATATATTGTGCAGTCTTGTTAGAACAAAGAACAAAGCACAAAATTAATACAGGAACAGATCCTCTCTCTAAATCTACCACCTACTGTCTAAGGGTTTGCATCCCATTGCTCCCTGCACATTCATTCATCTATCTAGATACATCTTAAATGAGGCTATCATGCCTGCTTTTACAACATGTTCCAGGCACCCACCATGTTCTGTGTAAAGAACATTCCAAGTACAATTCCCATAAACATGCCCCCTCTCACTTTGAACTCGTGACCAAGAGTAATTGAGTCCCCCTCCCTGGGAGAAAAAATTTGCTGCTATCCACACTATCTACATCTCTCATGATTTTGTAGCACAGCATCAGGCCCCTCGTCAATCTCCGTCTTTCTAATGAAAATAATCCTTAGCTACGCAACCTTTCCTCGTCGCCAACACGATTTATACCAGGAAACATCCTGGTGAACCTCCTCTGCACACTCTCCAAACCATCCACATCTTTTTGGTAAAGCTGGTGACCAGAACTGTTCTATTTGGAGTATTCCAAATATAGCCGAACCAGCATCTTATATAACTGTAACTTGACCTGCCAACTCTTATATTCAATGCACTGTCTGATGAAGGAAAGCATGCCGTGCGCCTTCTATCGACCGCTGTTGCCACCTTCAGAGTACAATGGACCTGAACACTCAGATCTCTCTGGACATCTGTTTACCCCAGGACTCTTCTATTTAAGATATCGTTCATTCTTGAATTGGATCTTCAAAAATGCATATCTTTGCATTTGCCCAGATTGAACTTCATCTGCCATTTTCTGCCCAAGTCTCAAATATATCGATACTCTGTTGTATTCTCTGGCAGTCGTCTTCACGAACTGCTTCTCCACCAATCTTAGTTTCATTTGCAAACTTGATAATCAAACCACCGATAACTTCCTCCAGATCATTTATGTATATCACAGAAAACAGTGGTCCCAGCAATGATCCCTGTAGAACACCGCTGGTCACAATTCTCCACTTTGAGAAATTCCCTTCCACTACTATTCTGTTTCCTGTTGGCCCAGTCAGTTCTCTATCCATCTAGCTCATACACATTGGACCCCATTAGACTTCACTTTCTCCATCAGCCTACATGATCAAACGCCTTACTTAAGTCCATGTGTATGACATCGACAGCCTTTCCCTCATCAATCAACTTGCTCACTTCTTCAAAGAATCCTGAAAACCTGGTAAGAAATTACCTTCAATGCACAAATTCATGTTGCCTACCACTTATAAGCCAATTTTGAACCAAATAGGAATAGCTCCTATCTCCTCCAGCAGCTTCCTTACCACTGACATCAGGCTCACTAGTCTATAATTACCTGAATTATACCTGCTACCTTTCTTATTCAACGGCACAACATTTGCAATTATCCAGTCCTCCGGGACCTCACCTGTTGTCAAGGATACTGAAAAGTTCTGTTCCGGCCCCAGCTATTTCCTCTCGTGCTTGCCTCAGTAAGCTCAGGTAGCTAAATAATGTCCTCTGTTGTCTGTTTCTTTCATACATTCAAACATTCTTATTGGTATGTGAGAAGACCATTCAGCCCCTCCATTTTTATCTCCCATAACATTGCATCACCACTCAGCCAAACCCATAAGTCCTTTCGGTAAGTCAAATTTCATCTTGGTTTCCACGTTCATCTTGATGCTTCTTGTTGGATTGGAATAAATTCCAAATTTTGTTTGTTAACATTTTTCACTTGCGTCCACTTTGGTTATTCCTCCGGGCAGTAGTCAGTGCCTTCCCTCATCTTACCTACCCATCATTCCCTTCTGAGTGACAAGCTGTGGCATCACTTCCTTTGGCAGCAGTTTTTCAATTCTTGTATGTATTAACCTTTGTAACCTAATTCAGAAAGGGCAGACACACAGAAAGAACGAATCCAAAGGATCGCTGAGTTGTTACGGCACAGAATAAGACTATTTAGTTCGTTGTTGCTACGTCTGGTTCAGAAATGTATGTGAACTCGGAGTAGAAATAGGCAGTTCAGCCCCTCCAGGCTGCACCACCATTCAAAGTGATCATTGCTGATCTTATCTCAGCCTGAACTCCACATTCCAGCCCATTCACAATCAAACATCTGCCTGTCTTATCCTTATATTTGCTCAGTATCCTAGCATCCACTGTATTCTCGGATATCAATTCCACAGATTCACGAAATTTAAGAGAAGTGAGTTCTCCTCCTCTTTGTTTTAAATTTGTTACTCCTCATCTCAAAACTACGACCTCTCGTTCTAGTTAGCACCAAGTAAGCATGCGTGTGTATGCTGTGTGAGTGTGTTGATGGTACTGTCAGTTTGTATTATGCTCTGAGCTGGTGCTCTCCCCTCTCTTTCGTTGCTAAATCGTGAATTGTTTTCAACTTCTGCCGCCAACAGGGTCGTAGCATGATACTTTAGACACCGCTGTTACGACACAGTGGTAAACACTTCAAACTAATTAAATCAACACCTCGCAATCTGTTAACGTATGATTGACAGACAACTCCCAAATTCCATTAAAGAAAAAATATCAATTTATTCCTCAACTCTAAAATGAACATAAAAAAAGCATTCACTCTCTCAAAGGTACAGTCCACACCTTCAACTTCTTAACACCAGAGATAACCAGTCCTACCAACACAGATACAAACGCACTAACACATTAATTCAGACACACATAAACACACATCAGCGTCTTCTCTGCATTGTTCTCCCACTAGTGATGTTTTACTTCTCGAGTGAAGCTGCCAATAAAAAATGACTGTGTCTGTGATGCTAGAGGGGATATTGTGTAATGTTACAAGTCATCCTTTGATTTCCCTCTTTCTGAGCTTGACCATCCAGACAGCCCTCGATTTCTTAGGAAGTGTTGAGTGAATAGAGAGCAGTGAACATTCCAACATGTGCCTGGAATCACGTGACCAGTGACAGAGACATAGGCCCTGCGTTTTATTTTGTCCAGAGTGTATCCAATCCTTGCCTGCTCTGTAATTCCATCAGGTTTCAATCTTGGTTAATAACATATGCTCCCCTTAGAGTAAGTACAACAAAAGTTCTTATCTTCACATGCTTTCAGTTTTCATCATCTGTGTAATCGTGGAACATTTAGCTCCAAGATAACATGGAAATTACCACAGATCTTATGCTACAGAAGACATTGTTACAGATTTAGTGCTGTTTGTGGGAACTTGCTCTGTACGATGGATCTCTCAGATTCCCACATAACAACAGTGTTGACACATCAAAAGAACAAGAGTGTCACCACCTGAAGAGCTTGGGGACATTGCCAGGTGATTTCCAGCACTATAGAACCTCATATTATTTCTTGCTTTTCGCTATTACTCCACTCTAAATTGTACAATAATCTGAAGCACACGGACATTTTGTTCACACACAGCCCGATGATGTTTGGCTTCTGTGAATGGTCGCAGTTATTCTCTGAGATACTCTGTTTCTAACGCTGTTTTCTTCTCCACGAGACGTCAGTCGTTAAAGGAGCGATTTCATTCTACAATTTTATTCAGTCTCCAATTGACTTTAGGTCACTACTTGAACCTTTATTGATATCAATCTGTACGGTCCTTCCACAAGCATCACAGAAGATTCAGAAACAGATTCAGGAATACTGAAGCAACATCTCTGCAACAACCAACTCAATTTCAACTCACTGTCCTTTTTTTAAATAAAAACAGATTCTTGGGCACAAAACTGGGGCAAAACTTTTTGATTTATTGATTTGATTTCTTGTCACATGTACCTAAGTGCTTTGAAAAACTTTGTTTATGAACAGTACAGGTATATCATAGTGAGCAAAGATGCACAGATCACAGGGTGAAAAAGGCAATTGGACAGAGTGAGACAGGCAGGTTACACCGCACACAACATACACTCGTCAAGCTCACCGTTATTTGAGGTTACAAAGTCCATTCGTCAGTCTAATAACAGCAGGGAAAAGCAGGAGAGAATTTGCGAAGTGGAATGGGCCTTTGGGGATATTGGTGGCCTTTCTGCACCAGTGAGACACGCAAATGGATTCCACAAATGGAAGGTTGGATTCCGTGATGTCCTGGCAGTGCACATAACCTTCTACAATTTCTTATGGTCCTGGGGCAGGTCGTGTCTCACAAACAGCATTGGGTATTTTGAGAAGGTGACCAAGTATGTAGATAAGGGTAGAACAGTTGACGTGATATACATGGACTTCAGTAAAGCCTTTGATAATTTTGCACATAGTAGGCTGTAAGACAAAATGCAGAGGCATGGAATTGAGGGTAATTTAGCAGTTTGGATTAGAAACTGGCTTACTGACTGAAGGCAGCGAGTGGTGGTTGATGGTAATTTTTTAGCCTGGAGTCCGTTTACTTGTGGCGTTCCACAAGGACCTGTTTTGGAAACACTGCTGTTTGTCATTTTTGGAAATGACTTAGATGCAGACATAGGTGGATGGATTAGTAAATTTGCAGACGACACTAAAGTCGGTGTAGTAGTGGAAACTCTGGTAGAATGTTACAGCTTGTAGGGGGACTTAGATAAACTACAAGATTGGGCTGAGAGGTGTCAAATTAAGTTCAATGCAGCTAAATGTGAGGTGATGCACTTTGGGAAGAATAAGAGGAAGGCAGAGTACTGTGTAAATGCGAAGGTTCTTGGTAGTATGGATATGCAGAGGGATCTTGGAGTCCATGTACATAGGTCCCTGAAACATGCCACCCAAGTTGATAGTGTTGTTAAGAAGTCATACGGTGTCTTAGGTTTCATTCGATGATGGACTGAGTTCCACAGCCTCAATATCATGTTGCAACTGTACAGAACGATGGTGCGGCCACAATTTGAAAATTGTGCACACTTCTGCTCCCCATATCTCAGCAAGGATGTGGAAGCATTGGAAAAGGTGCAGAGGAGATTTACCAGAACGTTGCCAAGTCTGAGGGAAGGTCTTATGAGGAAAGGCTGAGAGACTTGTGTCTGTTCTCATTGCAAAGAAGAAGGCTTAGAGGGGATTTGATAGAGAAATATAAGATGATCAGAGAATTACATAGGTTAGACAGTGAAAGTCTTTTTTCTAGGATGATGACGTCAGCTTGTACGAGCATGCATAATTAAATTTGAGGGATGATAGATTTAAGACAGATGTCAGAGGCAAGTTCTTTACGTGGTATGGCGTGGAATTCCCTACCTGCTAATGTAGTCAACTTTGCCACATTAGGGTGATTTAAACAATCCTTAGATAAGCACATGCATGATTTTGGGATAGTGTAGGGGGACGAGCTGAGAGTAGTTCACAGGTCAGCAGAACATCGACGGCCGAAGGGCGTGTTCTGTGCTGTTTTGTTCTTTGTTCTATGTTCTAAATATGAAAGCTCCAAATGGGACATGGCAGCGTGAACATTGAAGTGATCTTCGCTCATTCGAACATCAAGCTTATCGCAGGCGACTAAATCATTATTAAATGAGGCATTCAAGAGTGGGATCATGCAAATTCGAAAGTTGGGATGCAGGCTTGATGAAGAGGTGGAATCCATGACTTGTTTCACAAGTAGCATGCGAGCAACAGAGCTGAGTTATTCCCAAAGTAATGGGCGAGATTGAGCATCAGCGGGTCCGCCAAAATTCAGTTGTAACCCAGTGTCCATGTTTGGCGAAACACCCAATCTTAACAGGATTGAAGAATCAACATGTAGAATTCATAAACTTGTTTTCTTCAAACAAACATGGCTCATGCCTTTTCAGTCTTGGCCTCTATTGAGACCACATTTGTACATCCAAAATTTATTCCAACTTTCGGAGTAATGGTGTGGGCAGAAGGAATTAGCGGTACCATTTGTAATGCTGTTCCAGACCAGCAACATTCTTGTTCCAGTCTTACTTCATCCCGTCAGTCTTCTTTCGATTATTTGCCAGGTGCCAGCACATTGCCTTCATTGATATTTCACTTACCCCCCCAACAAGTGTTCTGCTGGGCCATTGACACAGAGAATATCAGGACAAACCTTGGAGAAGCTCAGCAGGTCTGGCAGCGTCTGTGGCGGGAGAGAGAGAGAAACAGAATTCACATTTCATTTCAGTCCTATGCCAAAACTATAACAGTGAACAAAACTAGCACCCCATTCCCGATTCTGGACCCCTTTGGTCATCTGGAACATTACATAGAAGAATACAGCGCAGTACAGGCCCTTCGGCCCTCGATGTTGCGCCGATCAAAGCCCACCTAACCTACACTAACCCACTATCCTCCATATACCTATCCAATGCCCGCTTAAATACCCATAAAGAGGGAGAGTCCACTACTGCTACTGGCAGGGCATTCCATGAACTTACGACTCGCTGAGTGAAGAACCTACCCCTAACATCAGTCCTATATCTACCCCCCTTAATTTAAAGCTATGCCCCCTTGTAATAGCTGACTCCATACGTGGAAAAAGGTTCTCACTGTCAACCCTATCTAACCCCCTAATCATCTTGTACACCTCTATCAAGTCACCCCTAAACCTTCTTTTCTCCAATTAAAACAACCCCAAGTGCCTCAGCCTTTCCTCATAGGATCTTCCTACCATACCAGGCAACATCCTGGTAAACTTCCTCTGCACCCGTTCCAGTGCCTCCACATCCTTCCTATAGTATGGCGACCAAAACTGCACACAATATTCCAGATGCGGCCGCACCAGAGTCTAATACAACTGCAGCATGACCTCAGGACTCCGGAACTCAATTCCTCTACCAATAAAAGCCAGTACGCCATATGCCTTCTTCACTGCACTATTTAACTGGGTGGCAACTTTCAGAGATCTGTGTACATGGACACCAAGATCCCTCTGCTCTTCCACACTACCAAGTATCCGACCATTAGCCCAGTACCCCATCTTTTTGTTACGCTTACCAAAGTGAATCACCTCACACTTAGCTACATTGAACTCCATTTGCCACCTTTCTGCCCAGCTCTGTAGCTTCTCTATATCCCGCTGTAACCTGCCATATCCTTCCTCACTGTCTACAACTCCTCCGACTTTCGTATCATCCGCAAACTTGCTCACCCAACCTTCTAACCCTTCCTCCAGGTCATTTATAAAAATGACAAACAGCAATGGTCCCAAAACAGATCCTTGCGGAACACCGCTAGTGACGGCACTCCAAGATGAACCTTTGCCATCAGCTACTGCCCTCTGTCTTCTTCCAGCCAGCCAATTCCTAATCCAAACCTCCAACTCACCCTCAATGCCATATCTCTATATTTTCTGCAGTAGCCTACCATGGGGGACCTTTTCAAACGCCTTACTAAAATCCATATACACCACATCTACCGCTTTCCCCTCATCTACCTCCTTAGTCACCTTCTCAAAGAATTCAATAAGGTTTGTGAGGCACGACCTGCCCTTCACAAAACCATGCTGACTATCCTTGATCACATCATTCTTATCCAGATGTGCATAAATCCTATCCCTTACAATTCTCTCTAAGACTTTGCCCGCAACAGAAGTGAGACTCACTGGCCTATAGTTACTAGGATTATCCCTACTCCCCTTCTTGAACAAGGGAACCACGTTTGCTAGCCTCCAGTCCTCTGGCACTACTCCTGTAGACAAAGAGGACACAAAAATCAAGGCCAATGGCTCTGCAATCTTCTCCCTTGCTTCCCAGAGAATCCTAGGATAAATGCCATCAGGCCCAGGGGACTTATCTATTTTCACCCTTTCCAGAATTTCCAACACCTCTTCCCTACATATCTCAAAGCCATCCATTCTACTTAATCGTGCCTCAGTATTCATATCGACAACAGTGTCCTGTTCCTGAGTGAATACTGACGAAAAGTATTCATTCAGTGCCTCCCCAATCTCTTCAGCATCCACACGCAACTTCCCACTACTATCCTTGATTGGACCTCTTCCTTCCCTAGTCATTCTTTTATTCCTAACATACCTATAGAAAGCCTTAGGGTTTTCCCTAATCCTACCAACTAACGACCTTTCATGTCCCCTCCTTGCTGCTCTTAGCTCTCTCTTCAGATCCTTCCGGGCTACCTTATAACTCTCAATCGCCCCTATTGAACGTTCACGCCTCATCTTTACAAAGGCCGCCCTCTTCCATTTAACAAGGGATTCCAACTCCTTATTAAACCACGGCTCCCTCACACGACCCTTTCCTCCCTGCCTGATAGGTACGTACTTACCTGAGACCTGTTTTAAGTCCAGTGTGCGTGTTCTTCAGGACAGCATTTCTGGAGGTAGTCGGAGGTTGAACATGTTGAGCTCAGTATCACATAAATGTACAAAAGCACTCTGATTTTAAAGGTGATCTGTGCAAGGATTTCAAAGATACACAACGCTGAGTGATGCCATACATGTCGTCACAAAGAGTTGTCTCTTTGTTCTGGGCCTCTGCTTCTCTGTGTGCTGTCAAACATAATGTGTACTTTTCAACTGATGGTTAATTTGCAGGTTTCATTTTCCTTTCTTTCAGTTAACGTTCTGGCTATTGCAATGCTTTCTCAGTCTTAGTGTGGTCTATGAAAATGCATCGATCGGTATCTGGTCTTCATGTCAGTGGCAGATCTATTGGTCAATATCCTTGACCTAACACTGAAGTATATTCCAATTGTATATAAAGCAAAATTTCTGTTTGTGAAGTCGATACCTGTGTGCAACATCCATGCTGCACTTGTCCATGCAGCCACGAACCTTTCTGTCTGGTTCACTGTTGCTTTCACCTTTGATCGATTTTTGGCCATCTGTTGCCAGAAATTGAAACGTAAATATTGCAGCGTGGAAATTGCACCTGTCGTTTTGAGAATAGTGACAATACTGAGCTGTTTAAAGAATATGTTTTGTCATTTTATGTTAACAGGACAGTATCAGCTCAAAAGCCGCCCTTGGCTTTGTAGATTAACATCAGGTATTGAACTGTCTCATTTCTGGGGAACATTTGAAATAACGCATCATCTTCTAACGAAATGTTTGACTATTCTTTTGACTGTACTGTTCAATGCTGCTTGTGTCACACGTATCCTAATGGCCAACAGAGCCCGAAGAAGACTCAATACTCTCAGCAGAGGGGAAAATGCCACAGACCCAAAAATGGAGAGTCGAAGTAAGTCCATAAACTTGCTGTTTCTCATTTCAGCTAATTTCGAACTGTCATGGGCAGCCTTTATGCTCCATTCAATATGGAAAAGATTGTGGCGATTGGTACTGAAGGCAATCTATCGCCATTATTTTGTGGCAGAAATTGGATACGTCTGCCAGCTCACAAGTTACTGCACAAATATTTGTTTTTATACCGTGACATTGAGCAAATTCAGGGATCAGATGGAAACTGTGTTCAAATATCCAATTACACTCTCAATGAAATTGCTTAATAAAATAAAACAGTTTAAAAAAAAAGAAGCAAAACCAATTTAGGTTCAGTGTGTTTCATTTCGCTTAGAGTCAGAAGTGAGGCCACAGATGATCAGTAAAGGCAATTCGACATGTGAGAAGCACACACAGCGGTGTTATGAAGTTGAAGGCCTGTACTGTCCCTTTAAGAGAGATTGAAAGTTGAAAAGCAGGCAAACACATATCATGTGCCTGATATCATATGCACAAAATATATTGGACTATTTGTCGATGTAGCATTTAAACTTTAACTCAGGCCCTAAGTTGTTTTCACAATCATTCGAATTAACCGAATTGTTTTTAATTATGCCTCAAGAACTAAAAGATATCAAATTTAAATATTACTGCTTTGACAGCATCTAACAATGAGATGATCCTGAAATCGGGGTATACAAAACAGATAGTTTGGACAGTTAGTCAGTGAGGTACCACTTGACGTTGTCATACAGATTGCCTGCAACCCTTCGGTGTAAAAAGTTCCTTTCTCATATGAAACTTCCCTACAGCAGAAGCTGACAAGACTCTTGTGAAATCTACAAACACAGGAAGGTTGACAACACTCGAAAGTTAGAAATGGTTTGGAAAATTGGTTTGTTTTAAAGTTAATAGGGACTTTGACAGTTCGGCATCTTATAATAGAGTAGGAGGGAGACGACAAAATTTTAGGAGAAAGGAAGCTTAGTGTTGCGAATAGTTATTGCTTAATATTCTCCTTTGAAGTGAGAGAGTAAAACTGTTACCTTTTTCTACAAATACAGAAATTTTGCTTGTACTCTGACCTTTATTCTTCACCAGATTATGTGGCGAGGTGAGATTTTCTATATGTTTGGCTTAATTACTTGAGGAATTGTATTTAATTCCGGTTATTTGTAGCTGGTTAAATTAAATGTGGGGGAAATCGCTCTTGAAATTGCTGAATAATTTCTCGTGTTAGAAGATGATTCCAAAATTTGCCAAGAATATTTATAAACACAAGAAAGGACCGTAATTTTAGAATTAGGAATGAGGTTAGAAATGTGTTTAAGCAAGGAAAAAAGTAAAGCTGAAATTGAAAGGGAATTACTCAAAAACTTCAGGTTGTCAGTGAAACAAACAAGTAAATTTAGAAGATAAAGAAATGGAGAGAGAAAGAAAAATGGAGAGAGAAGAAAGAGAAAGAGAGGCCAATGAAATAGCGAGAGAGGAAAAAAAGATAGACAGCGAATGTTATTACCTGAGAGAGAAAAGTAGAGAAATGAAGGAGAAATGCAGAGAAATATTGGACTTCAGACGTTGGAACTTAGGAATGTAAAGTTAATAGGGAGGTAATTAGGACAAATGGTGATGATATATATAGTATGTTAAAACAACGTTACATTTCCATGAGAAAGATGATTAAGACTTCCTTATTTGATTTGAAAAATTAGCAAGGCAGATGGAGCGGTCAGAATATTTGTGGGTAATTCGAGTTCAGACTGAACAGGTAGGCACAGTGAGTGAGGTATTTACCGCGCTGTCAGATAACGAGTGAAGAGAATATGAAGAAGTTGAACAGGCTATTATGAATTGGTACCAGAAAGTTACAGACAGCGGTTCAGAAACATAAAGAAGGAACCAGATCAGACTTAAGTTGAGTTTGAAAGAATTAAACATTGTCATTTTGATAGGCGGTTGCGGGCCTTTTAAATAGATTAGACCTATGCTGCTCTAAAAGAATGTATTGTGCTGTAGAAGATTAAAAACTCACTTCCAGAGTTGATAAGAATTTACGTGGATATACAGGAAGCTCAGGAAGTGAGAAGAGCAGCAGTGATGACAGGAATACATTGCTGCATAAGACAAAGATTAGTTTCTGCCAGGAATTTCATTCTGTGAGGGATAAAAATCGGGAGAACTGGAGATCCTACGCTACGAAACAAAGAGCAGACAACAATGGTAATTGTTTACCACAGTTGAATAAAGAAACCCAAGAGGGTGAAACTGAGGTGAAAGGCCTCTGGCATTTCGACTATTTAAAAGTGAGACACATAAAGTCACGGTGATGGTCGTTAAATAAAGGCACTGCGTGAAAAGATGTAAGAAAGGAGGCTAAGCCAGTTCCATGACTGAAAGTCATAAAGGAAACCACAAGAAAAGTCGAGGAGCTGCAGGAGAGTAGAAAAACTTGACAGGGGCTAGTTAAAAAGTTAATACGAAGTATGAAGAATTTACTCAACATCTGTCTCTTTGGGGAACGATTACTTACTCAAAACTGGGGGAGAAAGGAAGAAATGTTTGAGACATAAAAGATCTAACTGGTCTCTATTAATAACAGCTGAACGTTTTTGCACTCTTTTTGACCTGTTACAGTGGTACTTTGTGGACAGAAATTCGGCGTTTCACCTCCGTAATAGCATTTTGCGTTGCCAATTCAAGACTGGGAAAGTAACAGTGAGAGTGATTGACAGAGATTCGCTTATTCTCAGAACGATATATTGGAACAAGGTGGGATTAATGTGGAGAACTGAGGATGGAAAAGAAAAAAAAGCCTGTCATTTTCCAAGACTGTTTAGCAACAAGATACCAGTATAATAAGTAACAGCACGAAGCAAAAAGTAATGCGAAAGATGAAGGAGTTGAGGTTCATTTAGCGGACACCATGTATGACGTGATGGTGGAGGTAAAGCCTCCAGTTGCAGGTGGTCAGAGTGTTTAGTCTTGAAAGGCTAATAGATTTACAACAGAAAGTCGAAACAATATCAAATCCCTATGTTGATGCAAATTCCGAAAAGGAGGCAGAGAATATTCTTGAGTGTTATTATCTTAAAGATAGAATCCAAAGACGAAAATAGATACCACGGCAGGTTAATGCAGAGGAAAAACAGGTAGAAGTGCATGTGTTACTTGTCGCACATGAACTTCTAGCAGGAGACAACCTAGGTGTACGGAGGAGTCGGGCTCATGTACATAAGCATTTCAGTTGTCCTGAGAAGAACAAGGATGTGGTTAACATTTTTTGTTCATGTCGTAACTGCCAAATGGTAGGTAAGCCACAGAAGTAATAAAACCAACACCTTTGATTGACTGTGTAGGTCTCCTTCCCATAATCAAACGTTGGAACCTTTACTTGTTAATCAAATGGTTATATTTATAAGATTTCCGAAGGCAATTCCATGATGGGGTTTTGAGGCAAAAAGTGTGGTGGGAGTGTTAGTAGCTCTCTCCATGCTGTACGGGCGACCCAGATGCATTCAATCAGACCAAAGCTGTTTACTGCGAGGCTCTTAAGGAAATCATGAATGTCTTAGGTATACAGTACTTTCAATCAACTGCGTATTGTCCTGAGTCCCAGGGAACTTTCGAAACGTGGCATCAGACCCTGAAGACCATGTTAAGAGTGTACTGTCAGGATTACCCGAAGTATTGCAATAAACTTATCCCGTTTGTGTTGCTTGCCGTTAGAGATGCCCTAAATGAATCTTCTCAATTTACTCCATTTGAGCTGCTTTCCAAACATGAAGTTAGATGCCCTTTGAAATTAATTAAATTGAAATTGACAGGACTAAATTCAGAGATCTCGCCCTTGTATTATGTATCAGAGATAAGGGAGAGATGAAATCGAGTAAGTGAGAAAGCTGAACAGCATCTAAAGAGGAAATAACATAGAATGAAGCAGGTGGCAGAGAAAAACGTTTACATTCGGACGCTTTCCCGTGGGCATTTGTCACCTGTTGATTTTAAAGACTGGAGCAATTGATAGAAATTAGTATCTTTCCTAATCTGCCATTTTAACGTGAGTAAAGAATTTGTCAGAATTGTAAGGGAGTGGTAAGGGATAGCTACATGCCACAAGTCAAGAGTTTTAGGTTGGTGAAGGGCAATTATAATGCGATTAGCCAAGAGTTCGGAGGCATAGACTGGGTTAGCAATTGCCCTTCAATTATTTCAACAATTTCGGTTTTTATTCACAATATGCTATATTATTACCAAAAACGACTGTAATTTCCGTGTCATCTGTCAACTTACTAATCTGCATCATACATTTGAGACGAATGCTTCTATGTCTCAAATGGACAGTGTATGATCAGATTTTCTGCACTTCAGATCCCCACTGCAGGATGCCTTCCAGTGATAAAACAAAACTTCCCTTTGGGACGACGCTTCTCCTTTACAAGGTGATGATGTCCTTGTTTCCTTTTAGACAGGTAGTAAAAGGCACAGGTTAAGAAAAGTCTGCGTTTTGACGGTTTATATGACGAGTTGGATCATAGTTAACAACTACTGCTTCACAAAAGAAAAGCCTTTCACGTTTGAAAAAAAGACGTCGAAAATTAAAGAGACGTGACCCGTTCTCCCCACCCAGCCTTACTCTGGTTGGATTGTTTTTTGGCAGTCTGGCAATTCACCAAAAGCAGTTGGAACCAAGAGAAGCAAGCCCATGCTGACGACGCCCCACGGCCGAAATGACTTCTCTCCTGCCAGAACCTGAGTTTTATTTTAACTGTTGTGCGACGGGGTATTTGTGGGTTTTGTGGCAAGTATTGGGGGCAGCATCATTAAGTTGGCATAATCTGTTAGGTTTTCAGATAGAGTGTGTTCTGTATTCTGTTCTCTTTTGCTTGTGTTTTGTTCGGTAATCTTGTGAATAAATTCTGTTTTGTTACAAGCTGAGTGGTTTGACCAGCTGCATCCCTCATGGACTATCAGAGTAACATCTGCTTAAAACAACTAGCAAAGGTGTGTTTGGGCTACTTCCTTAAAAAGTATTGAGGGAATCTGGCCTGGCCCATAACACCTAACTGGGTCTACCTTCCATTGAGCCAAACATTGTTACAGTATGATTTTTCTCTTCAAGTCTTTGAGTATTATGCACATCATGGAATCTTTATATCTCGATTGTTTAATCCCATAGAAGATTGTTTACATGACCATGTGCAGTGATTCCTGTTTTAATACAGCGATGATAAATTACTCCATATTATGTCTGTTTTTGCACATCTCGGATATCCCCGCATGCTTTTTTTTTACTCCTGACTCATATTCTCAATACTGGATGCATTTGTGTTTGGGTAGAAATCAATAGCTTCTGAGAACAATATGATAGAGACCCAACAATCCACAATCTTGGTATGATTTCCATGTGAAAAGCTAGTCATATATTGAATGCTACCTGTTATGTTACAAATGTAACATTAAGTGGAAAAATATAAGGCTATCCACTTTGGTCTCAAATATTGGAAGAGAGATTATTATCAGAATGGTAACAGGTTAGGGAAGGGTGACGTGCAACGAGATCTGCGTATCATGGTGCAACGGTCGCTAAGCGTTAGCATGGAGGTAAGCAGTCTGTCAGGAAACCTCATGGCATGCTGGCCTTATCGCAATGCCGGTGAGTATCAGAGTAAGAATGTCTAACTGCACGTATGTAGGGCCTTGGCGAGGCCACACCTTGAGTACTACGTGCTGTTTTGATCTCGTTGCCTGAGGAAGAACGTTCTTGCTATTGAGTGCGTCCACCAATGGTTCAAGAGAGTAATTCTGGAGTTGACCAGACTGACATATGAGGAAAGTCAAATATGCACTGATATAAAAACCTACAACTGATCTGGCAACATCCGATGAGCGGGAGAGTCGGCATTTCATAAGCCCTTCTTCAGGAATGTGAAGGAGGTCGTGTTTGAGACATAAATTGAGGCGTGGCGTGGGGTTGGGTGGACGTTTGATGGCATGGCGGTAGATGGATGCAGGTGGGAAGTGATTCGAAACGTTAGTGGGAAGATTGGTCTCGATGGCTGAGAAGGAGGATGGGTAGCTTGGTAAAGTTAAAAACGCTTTGCTGACTTGGAAAGTTCAATTGGAATGAAGTTGGGGAAAGGGGAAATGAGGAAACTGGTGAAATTGACATTGCTTCCGTGTGCTTGGAGGGCCCAGGGCGGAAGATGATTTGTTCTTCTTCCAGTTGGAGGGTGGATTTGATTTATCATTGAATGAAGGTGAGGAATGTTTGGTTGGATTGAGCTTGTATTCAATGGAAATTAAAAGGATGGCATGCCGTGGTCACAGGAACGTATGACATGCTCATGGGACTAGACACGCTCGACGATGGAAGATTGTTGCTGACGTTGGTGAATGTTCAGAACTTGGGGTCAGAGCCTAATAATAAGGTGGAAACCAGTAAGGTTTGAGATATAGAAGAATTGCTTCATTCACAGAGTTGTGAACCCGTGCAATTCTCTCACACAGGATTCTTTTTCTGGCCAATTCATCAAATACATTCAAGGAGGTGTGGGGAGAGGGTTGGAATGAGTTAGTGAGACGTCATTGTCAGCGATTATCCTATTGAATTTTAGCACGTGCTCGTTACGCCGAATGCTTTACTCCTCCATCCATTGTCTGTGTTTCTATGTTTCTAATATTGTGGATATGGTACTGCAATAGTAAGGACGCTCAGGTGCAAGAAAAATTAAGCCAAATAGGCTGCTTGAGAAAAAGCTTTGGAAACGAACATCCTGACCAACCCAAACTTTATGAATGTACCTGTTTCACAGAAAAAAAGGAATAAGAATATCAATGTGAATTTTCCTTTGATATCTCGTTTGTCATGCACGTAAATATAATCCGTAAGCCTGTACTTGGTACAAACAATGTAACAAATACTAATTATGAATAAACTGATTATACCCTTCGTGGATTGATTCGAACATAAATAAGCTAGTCGTCTATTAGCTCTGGCATCCGCCAGTCAGTGCCTTCTTGTTCATAAAGATTTCACTGAGAAAATGGAGAAATCTGCAATAATGCTGGTAAAAGAGGTTTTCTACCTGATTATAATTCTCTCAGCCACAACCTCATTTATCTTATTCCTTATATTGTGTCCTTTCAGGTATAGAAGCATCAGTCCTGTACTAACCGTCCCTCTTCTCACCAACATTCAAATGACAAGTGTGCTTTAAGCTTGATTGTCAACACTTTCCAAATAGTCTGCCCTATTTGTGTGTGTGCTGGAGACTTTGACAACCTCTCCATCCCTGTCAGTCCATTCATATTTTTCCACACATTTGAACCCAACCCTACAGATATTAACCTGCTACTTCGTTGATCAACTTGCAATCATGGATAATCAGCTCCACTGTCCACGATACCACCAATTTTCGTGTCATCTGCAAACTTATCAGGCATGCCTTCTATGATCTCATCCCAAACCATTCTAATAAATCATGAACACCAGTGGACTCAGTCCCGATCCTTGTGGTAATGGCTGGTCATGAGCATTCACTCTGAACGACAGTCAATTACCACGCTCGGTCTTCAACCGTAAAGCTAATTTTGCATAGAATTCGCCATATGATCTCGCCTTGCAAACCAGTCACTCAATGCGGCTATTCATAATCCCAAGCACCCTGTAGCTTGCGAACTGCTTCAATTTGCCTGGCGACTTACAGAGAACCATGGACGTGAACCCCGAGGTCTCTCTGCTCCCTGACCCATTTCCAGTTCTTGCTCCCTCAAACACCTTGAATGTCTGACCTCCGATCCTTTTTCAGTCATCATTCTCTCAATCCCTTCTGAATTCTGTCATCAATCACATGACAGCGGAGTCCTGTTAATGAAATGTGCATAAAATCAGAGCAATCCTGTACATAGAGAGTACCCAAATTGCAACATTTGTGTCAAAAGGCAGTACAGTTAGAAGGCTAGGCAATAATCAATTTCAACCAGATGTGTATACATCAAAAGCGTATTAAACTTAAATCTGATGGCTTTGACAACATTGGACCAATCCTATTATAAGAAATATTGAGATGTCATCATGGGTAATGAAAGAAGGTGGCAGTTGGACAAAGACCCCAAAGCTAGCTGAAATACAATAATCACCCTCAACTTTCAAAGGAGATTCTCTGCCTCTCACAATGTTGCCTATATCTTACAGAAAGCACCATCTAAATAACGAATGGTACAAATGGCAAAACTAGTTAACATGTCTGACAGAATTGACAGAGAAGCCACACAACATAGAACAATACAGCACAGAATGAACCCTTCGGCCCTGATGTTGCGCCGCTCTTCTAACTAATCCAAGACCATCTCCTTACACTATCCCATCATCATCCATGTACTTATCAAAGGATTGTTTAAATCTCCCTAATGTAGCTAGGTTGTCTGTCTCTGACATCTGTCTTAAATTTATCAACTCTCAAATTGTAGTTATGCCCCCTCGTATAAGCTGATATCATCATCACAGAAAAATGGCTTGCACTGTCATCTACCCTATCTAATACTCTGGTCATTTTGTACGTCTCTATCAAATCTTCTCTTAGCCTTCTTCTTTCCAATGAGAACTGACGCATGTCTCCCAGCCTATCCTAATAAGACTCTCCTCATAAGTCCACAAAACAAAATGGTAAATCTCCTCTGCACATTTGCCAATGCTTCCACCTCTTTCCTATAATGGGGAGACCGGAAATGCACGCAATATTCCAAGTTTGGCTGCACTTTTGTATAGTTGCAGCATGACACTCCATCTCTGGAACTCAATCCCTCACTCAATAAAACCAAACACACCAAAGAACAATCGGGAAGGCACATAATCTGGCTGTACAAATCACTATCAATGCCGGAGGAAACATTACAGAAGCGCTTCACAGGAGGCTTGTGTCACCTCGACAGGGGAAGAACCGTCTGCAACAAAAATTCCCAGTTCGGCGACCAGAACCACAACAACCCCTCACTTTTTCGGACGATTTGTCGAAATCTTGAACAAACCTGACCCGTCCAACTTTAAGAAGAGACGTTTCCAACAGAAGCAGTGCGTAATATTATCGGGGGTCAAGTCCATGTCTTCAGATTAAAAGCAGAACACAATCGATATTAAGGAGCACATGGATATTTTGTTTCAACTTATGACACACAACAGATGACGGGAAAGTTTGGGTGGATTAGAGCAGCATTTCCAACTAAGGGACGGATTTTCAGTTTTTAAAATCCTTGTTCTCTCGGTCAGCTGCCTGCTCTCATACACCACAGCAAAGTCTACCTCCCCCATCCCTTATCCCTGCAGTTTGAATTGCCTAGTAATAAAACTCAGGAGAAACTGGGAATCGGAAAATCCACCGAATTAACTAAAAATATACCCTGTGAGACTAAGACAACCCCAGTCATGGGGTCACAGCAGAGAGATTCAGGTCAAACGAGGTAAGATGGAGGATACATACCGGCAGACAGAGGGGGAGAGAGATTGAAAAAAACATAGAGACGACAGGGAGAGAGAGACTGGGGAGTGGGCGGCGGGGGAGGACCGAGAGAGAGAGAGAGAGATTGAGAGAAGAAAATGGCACAAAGGTAGAGAGAGAAATTCCCGGGAAGAAACGACCGCTTGGTAGTTCATGCATTTCCTACTTGGGGTGATGTGGAAGTTGTCATTCCTCTATCTGTTACAGCTAAAGCTTGCATTATCTTCCTGCTGCCAAACTGAAGATAAGAAATTTTGATTTATTACGCATGCCTTCACGAAGTAAGTGTTTTGGGATGTTATTATGTTTGAACAGTTGCAGTTTCGTAGTCAAATAATCTAGAACATTGTCAGATTTTCCACTAGAATCACGTTAATCGAACTCTTCTTTCCTTTGCATTTTAACTGCAGGTTATGAAGAAAGTGTGTTTTGCTTCAAACCCAGTACTTTGACCAAAGTGCATCCAGAACACAATTCCTTACACTTGGCTTTAAACTTCAGAAAACAAATGGAGTGTACACGACCTTCTTAATGTTTCTAGATGGGTCTTGGTCTGGTCCATAACAAACTGGTGGCTCAGCCAATACCACAACTTTCAATTTCAGGTCGGAATTGGAAACATTAGATTTAAAGACAGGGAGCAGTGATGTCTCGAACAAAGAACAAAGAAAATTACAGCACAATAACATGTTCTTCTGCCCTCTAAATCTGCACTGATCCAGATCGTCTATCTAATCCCTATTTTGTAAGGTTCAGTATCCCTTTACTCCATGCCCATTCATATATCTGTTGAGATATAACTTAAATTACGCTATTGTTCCCCTCCAACCACCTCTGCTGGCAACGCGTTGCAGGCACTAAGCACTCTCTGCATGATGACCTTTCCACGCATATCGCGCCACAACGTTTCCCTTCTCACTTTGAACTCGTGACCCCTAGTAATTGAAATCTCCACTCTGCGAAAGGTTGACTTGATATCCATCCTGTCTGCACCTCGTCATGATTTTGTAGGCCTCATAGGTATGCTGGTGTTCTCTTTTCACGTGTTTCATTCGCTTGGTTGAAATAGGGAGTGCTTTGTCCAATAAAGGATTTAGACTCACTTCAGAGTTTACAGGGGTTGAGAGTTTTACAAAAAGTGAGCAAGGTCATGCTTTTGGAATTGGTAGGCAAGTTGTAGTTGGGTTTTCCTTTGGTTGCGAAAAGGGGAGATAATTGCAGAAATAATTACAAATTTTACGATCTCAACAAATGCCATCGGATTCTTTGGAAATGTCAAAAGTTAAACTGAAAGTGAAGAAGCTTGAATTAGAGGCAAAAAAACAAAGAGAAATGGAAGTTAAACAGTTTGAATTACAATTAAAAGTGGAAAAACAGAAAGAGAGAATATTTCTAGAAGAGGAAAAGAAAATAAAAGGAAGGAACTAGCAGAACAAAAGAGAGAAAGAGAGAGATTAAAACCTGGAAGGCTGAAATTGAAGACTGAAACTGGATTTAAAGTGGAGGATTCCCAGTTGAAAGTTGCGAGGAACGATGATGACATTGAGGGAGTGCAATCCCATTGTAGCCAAAGACCTGGTGGGGATGTATTTAAAAACGGGCAAGCACAACAATTTCAACAACAAGGACATGGGAAACTTTCTTTTCATTTGATAAAACGGCTCATCAAAATGAAATGTCCAGTGACCATAAGGGCTTTGTTGATTTCAACAAAATTGTCAGGGACAGCAAGTGAGGTGTGGGGAGGATAGCATGACTAAAAGAGAAGGTTTCTGGGGTTTGTAATGAGGTGATGATCTAGTAAGTGTATATGAACCAGTACCAGAGGCCTCCCGACAAAGTTTTAGCAATCGAAGGAGACAACCTGATTAAACCTCGTGTTAAGGGAAATGGAGGTCTCACTGAAGATGATAAAGATATTTGACCACAGCGTGAAAAGAAATACATGAGGGGTCTCTGTTGTTTTGCTGCAATAATGTAGTGCCAGTGATTTAGAAAAAGCACAGGGGACAATGGGAAGTGCAAAAACAGCAGAAGCCAATGAGTTTTCTTAAAATGGTAAGACACAGTGGAAGCTAATAAGCTGCACCTAAAGTGCCAGATCTCTTTAAAGAATTTATTTGCATGGGTAAGGTTGACTCATATAGGAGTAGGTACAGATAGGTAAAGAGTGGTAAAATAGGTTAACGATGCCACGGTAGCTCAGGGTTTAGCATTGCTGTTTTACAGTGCCAGGGACACAGGCTCAATTCTAGTATCGGAGTGGCTGTCTGTGTGGAGTTTGCATGTTCTCCCTGTGTCTGTGTGGGTTTCCTTTGGGTGCTCCAACTTCCGCCCACGCACCAAAGGTGTGCCGAGCAGGTGAATTTGCCAGGTTAATTTGCCCGTCGTGTTCAGGGACGTGTACGTTAGGTGCTTTATTCAGTTTCAAATATAGGATAATAGGGTGGGAGAATGATTCTGTGTGGGTTACTCTGCAGAGGGTCATTATGAACGTGTTGTGTCAAATGTCCTGTTTCTACACTGCAGAGATTCTACAAATCTATAATAGAATTTTTAAAGGAAATGGGCGCATTTCTGACTGAAAGGTCAGACTGTAAACCACCCAGAATACACCTAACGCTCTACCCACATCAAACTTCGTGATCGCTTCATCAAATAACTCAAACAAATTTGTGAGGCATGATTTCCCACCCACAAAGGCAACTCCATCTCCGTCCTTCATGCTCTGGCAATCCCAGCTTCTGTCGGGAAAATTAAAATCCCCGACAGGGACAACAGTATTGCTCCTGCACGTCTCTCCAGTCTACCTGCATATTTGTTCCTCTGAAACCCATTGAATCTCTTGGAACCTATAATACAACCCCAACAATGTCCCCCTCCTTCTTAGCTCAAACAACAAAGCCTCGCTGGATGATCCTTCAGCTATTTCACCTCCTGCTGTGATGCTCGCCTTAATGAAAAACATAACCAGGTCTGTCCAACCTAAAGCACCTGTACCCTGTCATATTTAACTGCCAGAGTCGTCCATCCCTTCACCTTGTTTTTGCAACGTCTATAATATCCCAGACCCACGTAATAATCCACACCCGGAGTTCATCAGCGTTACCGTTTATCCCTCTTGCACTGAAATAAATGCAATTGAAGCCAACAGGCCTTCCGTGTTCCCAATCGTGTTCCAGGCAGGATCTGACTGTTCAACCTGCTATTTCTTATTATTGTATCTCCTTCCAGCCATGCACTTGCAGCCTGTTGTTGGGGAGATCACCCTATGATCGAAAACTTTGAATCCCTGCAACCTGCATCACTTCTTCAGCGAGCAGAAAGAGGAGAGCGCGAAAAGAGAACAGCGAAATCGGAAGAGTGCAAAGAAGGCAGCGGGAGCGAGACAGAGATAAGAGGGCGAGGAGAGTCACAACAAAGATGGAACCCTCTGGTCCTCCCCTTAAACCTCACCAACCACGAGATTGACAACATCACGCGCCAACATTATTGTCACCTCCAAACAGACCGAACCACCAGAGATATGTCTTCCTCCCCACACCGATCTGAAATTTCAGACAGACCATTCCCTGCGGGACCTCCTTGTTAAGTGCACACCCACACCAAACCAACCTCCTCTCCAGGCACTTTCCCTGGCCATTCCAAGAAGTGCAAAACCTGTGCCCACACCTCCCCTTCACGGCATTTTAATCCTCAAAGAAACCTTGAATATCGGACTGAAATTTTCCTATACATCCAGACACGTCATCTACTGCATTCATTGCACAGAATGTCTCCTTTAGCTGTTTAATTTTCCATCTCTGGTCACAACTGGAAGTTTAGGAGAGAGCTTCAGTCAGATATATTTGTACACAAACACTCTCGGTCTAAATGCAGTCTGACAAAAATGCACTCAGGCCTGTGCTCACAAATGGCAACAGAAATTGTGTGACTCAGTTTTCAGTAAAGTCGTAATTTTAACAAAGTGAAATCAAAACAATACCCACTATCCCCACCTTGCTGTTCAATGGCGTTCCCAACGTTGAATTTTGGACATTAGCATTCCGTGTTTGACGTTTCATTTCTCGCTGAAACAGATTTACAACATATACCCTGGTGCTACGTCAGCAGGTCGGAAGCTGGGAGCTCCAAGGCATCCAAACTAATTCTGCCTGGGAGAAAGTAGGTCATTTTATTAATCAGGCGTCAGAAACTCGCACAAGGATTGTATTCTACACCCTGTAGGGGAAGCAGTGTGCACCATTTATAATATCCAAAACCGCTGCTGGCAAAGATCCCGATTGGCAGCACTCTCTGTCGCCATGATCGGTAACATGAGAATGCAAGGGATAACAGATGCAGTGATACCTTGATGCTCACTTTAGATTACTTACAGTGTGGAAACAGGCCCTTCGGCCCAACAAGTCCACACCGCACATCGACATCGACATCAACATCTACTCCACACTGCAAACTCCACACAGTCAGTTGCCTGAGGCGGGAATTGAACCCGGATCTTTGGCGCTGTGAGGCCGCACTGCTAACCACTGTGCCACTGTGCCACCGTGCCGCCCACGTCTGAACCAAAATTGAATGCTCATAACTCCATAACCATTCCTTCACAATGTTGGCGTTGAAACCTTGGACATTGCTTCCTGATAGCCCGGCTCATTCTGCTTATCCCAGCACGGACTGCAGTGTTTCAGTGACAGAGCTTATCACGACCTTTGAATGGACATTTCATGTGCGCTTTAAATGTTACTTTGGACTAGGAAACACACCCAGTAATGAATCAATACTGGCAAAGAAAATCACAATGAAGAGGTACACACGCTGACATCTTCCAGGTTGTGGTGTCTTTCAAGTGAATGCTTGATACAAAATCAGTTTCAGCGGGATGGAAACTGCACATTTGATTTCTATGTAAGATGTTTCATTCGGTGACAATATAATGTGAAAACAGTGAGGCTCCATAAATGTGAGAGTCTATGAATACTTTGATTCTTCTCGCTGTTTGATGCATTTAACAATTCGATTAAAGTACAAATCAATATATTTTTCAGTTGCTCTCTGAAAGTAGTCGAGGTCACGGCAGAATGGCAAGTCTTTTTTGCTTTTTGGAACTCAGCACCTGCAGTCTGAAGCCCATTTTACGTGCAAGGTTTGGCATACATAGGGGACAGCATGCATCCCCATATTGAATAAACCATCAGCACTGTCTATATTAAGACAATATTCCCGGTTATCCCAGACAGTAAAACGATTGATTTATTTCAATTATTGACGTTCATCTCCTTCTGCTCAAATCGCAGGGACAACCTGACAAGGGATCGCAAACATTTGCTCCAACTCTCAAAAAACATGCTTTAAGGCACGAACAAATTGCCTGACCACGATATTGTCTGATATGTAGGGCGGAAGCTTTGAAAAGAGGTTGAGTATGTTGGGATTACTTACATTCGAATAAGAAAAGTTGAGGGGGCATTGATTGAGATATACAAAATCGTGAGAGGTATACACGCGGTGAATACCAGGAAGATTTTTTTTTCAAAGACTGCGGAACTCAGTTACTAGGGATCATGAGTTCAGATGAGACAGGAAACGTTTAAGAGAGAAATGGAAAATCATTTACGGAGTGGGTGGTGGATGCCTCAAACACATTGACACTGGTGGTTGTAGAGGCAGGCATGATAGCATCATTTAAGATGTATCTCGACAGACATATGAAGGAGCAGGGAACAGAGTGACACAGATACTTAGAAAATAGTTGGCAGGGTTACATAGAGAGTGTGGATCGGCACAGGCTTGAAGTGCCAAAGGGCCTGTGGCTGGGCAGTTTTTTTTATTGTTGTTCATTGTTCATTGTTCTTTGTTATTCTTTTACAGCCTTTACACTTGTAAAGCTAGATTAAAACATATTGGAAAATGACTTGGCCTAAACACTGTAGTCAGTGAAAAGCGGGTAGAGTCAATGAGTATATTGGTGAATGCAGTCATTATGTCCAAAATTTCAATCAGAACACCTCAAAGAAGCTGCTGTGCAGTTGCACTGATCTTTTCTCTTCTTCACAGTCCACGTCGAGGCAGCAGCCTTCCCCATTGAGGCATAAATGTCTCAGGGAATGCCACAGACTTTCTGCAACATCAGCAGAGATGAAATAGTGCCAGCTACGTCCTCTCTCCGAAACGGGAGTGGGCATAACAATCCCAGTTTCTGAAGAAGTGTGACTGGACCGGAAACGTGAAGAATAGAATCCTTACAGTGTGGCAACACATCCTTCGGCGCAACAGGTCCAGAATGGCCTTCTGAAGAGTAACTCACCCAGGCACATTCCCTGACCACACTACACTTACCCCAGACTAATGCAACTAACCAATGCATCCATGAACACAATAAGTAACTTACCGTGGTCAGTTCAGGTATCCTGCACATCGTTCGACTGTGGGATAAAACCTGAGCACTTCGATGAAATCCACGCAGTTAGGAGAACGTGCAAACTCCAGACAGACATTTGCACGAGGAAGGAATCGAAACCAATTTCCTGATGCTGTGAGGTAACAGTGCGAACTACTGAGCGACTGTGCCATTAAGTCTGTTCCTCTCTCACCAGATTCTGTCAGACCTGGTGAAATTGCAAGCGATTTCTGCTTTTCATTTTAACTCTCAGCAGGTTGTCTCTGTTATTTGTATTATGCTAGTTATTCACCTCAGCAAGTGGAGGGGAAAAGCACAGAAAGGCGAGGCATAGCTTTTGAGAAATATTCATTGGAAAGAAACATGTTCAATTTCATAGCTACACTTGTACACTTTGGCGATGCTAACAGTGAGAGCTGGAAAAAAAAAGCTACAAAGGTGACTTAACAGGGGAAAACTGAGGGGATTTTGTCTCCTTCAATCATCGAGCTTAAAACAGTGGGATAAATCTTGAGTAAGCAAGGCTGTCAAGAGCAGGATCCACCAAATTGGAAAGACGGGATACAGTCTTGATGAAGAGTTGGTAATCCAGTACTTGTTTCACACACAGCACGAGTAGCATGCGAGTGACAGCGCTGAGTCTTTCCGAAAGAAATGGGTGAGATTGAGGATCTGCTGTTCCACCAATATTCAGGTGTAATTCATGTCACAGGGATTCCGTGTTTGGAGAATACTCCCAACGTATACAGGCCTTAACAGGGTGCCAGAAACAATATGTAGCATTCATAAGGTTTTTTTTTTCTGCCAGACGGTCTTCATTCGTGTTCAGTCTTGGCCTCTATTGAGTCCACATTTGCACGTCCAAAATCTATTCCAGCTTTGGGAATAATTTTTAACTGCACCGTTTGTGATGTCGTTCCAGACCAGCAAAAATTATGTCCCAGTCTTCTAAAATCTCATCATGCTTCTTTCGGTTGTTGCTTAAGTGTGGGCACATTGCCTTACTTGAAATATTCACTGAGACCCTGCGAGTGTTTCTGTCAGGTCATTGATGCAGAGGATGTCAGATCAAACCTTAGAGAAGCTTAGTGGGTCTGAAAGTATTTGTGGTGAGTGTGTGTTTGTGCGTCTGTGTGTGTGTGGGGGTGAGAGAGAGAGAGAGAGAGATAGAGAGAGAGAGAAAAGTAGTTCACATTTCATTTCAGTCCTATGCCGAAACATGGACTGTGACAACACCCAGCATCCCATTTCCAGTTCTGGACACCACTGGTCATCTGGAATATTTCTTCCCCCATTTACGTTGCTGAGTCTTGTTTTAAGTCCAATATGGCTCTTCTTCAGGATTGCATTTTTGAAGGTAGTAGTAGGATAAACATTTTTAGCCCAGTATCACCTAAATACACAGAGGCACGCTGGGCTCAACAGTAATCTGTGGCAACAAGTTCAAAGCTAAACAAAACTGAGTGAAGTCATTCATGCCATCTAATTTAGGTCCTTCTTTATTCTGAGACTCTGCTCCTCTGTTTACTGTAAGACGTAATGTGTACTTCTCAAGTGCTGGTTAATTTACACGTTTTCTTTTCCTTTCTTGCAGTTAACATACTGGCTATTGCAATTCTTTCTTGGGCTAAGTGTGGTCTATCAAAATGAATCGGTCGGTATCTGGTCGACATGTCAGTGGTGGATCTACTGGTCAACATCCTTAAGCTGACACTGAGGCATATTCCAATTGTATACAAAACAAAATTTCTGTTTGTGAAGTTGATAGCTGTGTACAACGTCCAAGCTATTCTTGTCCATGCAGCCATGGACTGTTCTGTCTGATTCAGTTGCTTTCACCTTTGACCTATTCGTTGCCAGAAACAGAAATGTAAATATTGCACTTTGAAAATTGCATCTGTCGTTTCGGGCATAGTGACAGTACTGAGCTGTTTAAAGAATATTATTTGGTATTTTATGATAACAGGTCAGTATCAGCTTAAGCACCTGCCTTGGTTTTGTAAGGTAAGATCAGGTGCTGAACAATCTTATTTCTAATGAACATTTGAAATTGCTCATCACCATCTACCCCATATTTGCCAATACTTTTGATTGTACTGTTCAATACTAAGTTAAAAATCACACAACAAAAGGTTATAGTCCAACCGGTTGAATTGGAAGCACACCAGCTTTCGGAGCGCCGCTCCTTCATCAGGTTATAGTGGAGGACACAATTCTAAGGCACAGGATTTATAGCAAACATTTACAGTGTGATGGAACTGGAATTATACATTGAAAAATACCTTGATTGTTGAGTCTTTCATCTGTTCGAATACCATGATTGTTTCACTTCTTTCATGTGTAAATCACAAAACCATTTTAAAAAAGTTGCATTCTCAGTTTAGCCATGATGTTCAGATTTATTCTAATCTAAAGAGCGAGAAAACAGAGGTCTGTATGAATTCATGCATTTTTTTTGAGCTCAGAGTTTTACATGAATTCAAGCAGTGTTTTTTAAGCTAAGTACAATGTAACTCTGCAAGTACAAATTCACCTCACAAAATATCTGTATGCATGTGGGTCTTTGTTTGTCTGTCTGTGAGTGTCTGGGGTGGGGGGTTGTGAGTGTCTATTAGAGAGAGTGGATGTGAGTGTGCATGAGTGTAAAGTGGTCTAAGTCTCTGAGAGGATGCCTGTGTGGGTGTGGGGGTATGTGTGCATGTATGTGTATGGGCGTGCCTGTCTGTGCATGTGTGTGTGTGTGTGTGTGAGCGAGAGAGAGAGAGAATACGAGTGTCTGGGTGTGTATAGTGCAATGATGGTCACCTGTATTGTGACATGAACATAAGGTTCCGATTGAGGCCCTCCCTATGGGCATCAAACTTAGGTATCAGCCTCTGCTCGGTCACTTTTCGCTGCTGCCTGTCCCGAAGTCCGCCTTGGAGGCTGGTCACCCGAAGGTCCGAGGTTGAATGTTCTGGATCACTGAAGCGTTCCCCACTGGGAAGGAACACTCCTGTATGTTAATTGTTGTGCTGTGCCCATTCATCCATTGTTGTAGTCTTTGCTCGGTTTAACGTTGGCTGAGTCAAATGAGTACCTGCCACGTACAAAGTGGGAGGTGTCCCCACGTGTAATGGTGGCATTCATGTCCACACTCTGACTCATATTGCAGCGCCTACCGGGACTGGGTTGTAAGGAGTTGTCCTGAGAGCCGGGCAGCTTGCTAGGAACAATGATTTGTTTGATGTTTGGCGGTTGACACTTCTACACACACAGACACTACCCCACCACCAGGGATATATTTCCCTCCCCACCCCTTTCCACCTTCCGCAAAGACCGTTCCCTCTGCGACTACCTGGTCAGGTCCACACACCCCAACACCCACCCTCTCATTCTGGCACTTTCCCATGCCACTGCAGGAACTGCAAAACCTGTGCCCACACCTCCTCCCTCACCTCTATCCAAGGCCCTAAAGGAGCCTTCCACATCCATCAAAGTTTTACCTGCACATCCACTAATATCATTTATTGGATTCATTGCTCCCGATGTTATCTCCTCTACATTGGGGAGACTGGGCGCCTCCTAGCAGAGCGCTTTAGGGAACATCTCCGAGACACCCGCACCAATCAACCAAACTGCCCGTGGCCCAACATTTCAACTCCCCCTCCCACTCTGCCGAGGACATGGAGGTCCTGGGCCTCCTTCACCGCCGCTCACTCACCACCAGACGCCTGGAGGAAGAACGCCTCATCTTCCGCCTCGGAACACTTCAACCCCAGGGCATCAATGTGGACTTCAGCAGCTTCCTCATTTCCCCTTCCCCCACCTCATCCTCGTTTCAAACTTCCAGCTCAGCAGTGTTTCCTTGACTTGTCCGGACTTGTCCGACTTGCCTATCTCCTTTTCCACCTATCCACTCCACCCTCTCTTGCTTTACCTATCATCTTCATCTCCTCCCCCACTCACCCATTGTACTCTATGCTACTCTCTCCCCACCCCACCCTCCTCTAGCTTATCTCTCCATGCTTCAGGCTCACTGCCTTTATTCCTGATGAAGGGCTTTTGCCCGAAACGTCGATTTCGCTGCTCGTTGTATGCTGCCTGAACTGCTGTGCTCTTGCAGCACCACTAATCCAGTATTTGCTTTCCAGCATCTGCAGTCATTTTTTTTACGTCACTCTCTCTCATACACACACACACACTCGTATACACACACAGACAACACATAGAGACAGACACGCACACAGACACTCACACACAGCCTTACAAACACACAATCCCACACTCACACAGGCATCCTCTCAGAGACTTAGAGCACTTCACAGTTTTGCACACACACATGCACTCTCTCTCCCAGACACTCACAACCGCCCACCCCAGACACGCACACACAGACAGACAAAGACCCACATGCACACATATATTTTGTGGGGTGAATTTGTACTTGCAGAGTTACATTGTACTTTGCTAACAAAATGCATGAATTCATGTAAAACTTTGAGTTCAAAAACTGCATGAATTCCTGTAAATCCCTGTTTTCTCACTTTTTAGATTAGAATCAATCTAAACATCATGGCATAGACAGAGAATACAGGGGGCTAGCACCTTCAAAATATTGTTCAGCTAACGCCCATCGTTACAGCTAACCTGAGAAGGACTTTTTAAAAAAAGGTTTCGTGATTTACACATGAAAGAAGCGAAACTATCATGGTATTCGAACAGATGAAAGACTCAACAGACAATCAAGGTATTTTTCAATGTATAATTTCAGTTCCATCATACTGTAAATTTTTGCTGTAAATTCTGTGCCTTTGAATTGTGCCCTCCACGATCACCTGATGAAGGAGCGGCGCTCCGAAAGCTAGAGTACTTCCAATTAAACCTGTTGGACTATGACCTGGTGTTGTGCAATTTTAACTTTGTACACCCCAGTCCAACACTGGCAAATACAAATCTGTTCAATACTGTTGTGTCAGGCTTATTATATTGGCCAACAGAGCCCTCAGGAAACTCTCAGCAGAGGGAAAAGATGTCACATACCCAACAATGGAGACTCGAAGGAAATCCATAATCTTGTTGTGTCTCATTTCAGCCAACTTTGTACTGTCATGGGCAGCCATTATGCTCCATTCTATACGGAAGAAGTTGTGGTGACTGGGACTGAAGACAATCTATCTGTATTATTTCGTGGCAGACATTGGATACATCTGCCAGCTCTCCAGTTACTGTGTGAAATATTTGCATTTATACCGTGACATTGTGCAAGTTCAGGAATCAGATGAAAATGTGTTCAAATATCCAATTTCATTCTTACCGAAATTTTTCAAAATTAAAAAGCTGTTAGAAAGAAAATAGGGAAGCAAAACCACTTCAGGATCAATTCGTTTCACTTTCACTTAGAGTCAGAAGAAAGGCCACAGGTGGTCAGTAAAGGCACCTCGACATGTGAGAATCACGTACAGTGGCGTTATGAAGTTAAAGACGTGTATTGTATCTTTAAGAAAGAATGAATGTTTAAAACCTGGCAAACACCTGTCATGTTCTGACGGCTTGCACAAAGTGTGCTGGACAATTTTAAGACATAACACTTAAGCTGTAACGAAGATACACAAAAATTCCAATTCGAAAAGTTAGTTATAATTATGCCTGCGGTACGTATAAATAACAGTCAAACTTGAATTTTACCGTTTTGACCATATCAAACCAATGAGACAATCAGGTGTTTTAGGGTATACAAAGCAGGCATTTTGAACAGTTCGCAGAGAGCGACCACATGCCATTGTCATACAGATTCTCCCAACACTTCTGTGTAAAAGATCCCTTTTTCATATGAAGCAGCTTTGGAGGAGAAAACCAAAGATATACCATGGGAAATCTCCAAGCAGACGGAGTTTGACACCCAAAGGCGACAACTCGTTTGGAGAACTGATTTATTTTAAATTTAATAGGGGCTTTAACTGATTGGTATGTTATAGAGTGGGAAGTAGACAACAAAATTTTAAGAGAAAGGAAGGTTATTGTTAGGAATAAGTGTTGTTTAATGTTCTCTTTTGGAGTGAAAAAATTAACAGAGGAATTTTTGTAGTTCTTTGTCACTCATACTTTAAAAGATTATGAGGCGAGGGGAGCTTTTCTGTATGTTTGGTATAATTAGGATAAGCACTTCTTAAAATTTTGGTTACTTGCAGTTGGTTAAATTAAAAGTGGGAGAAATCGCTCTTAAAATTGCTGAACAGTTTCTCTGGTTTGTAGTTGTTACCCAAGTTTGCCAAGAATGTTGAAAAAGAAAAGACCATCATTTTAGAATTAGGGAAGAGGTTACAATTTTGTTTAAACAACGACAATAGTGAATCTGAAATTGTACGGGACTTACTCAAACAATAAAGTGTGTCAGACAAACAAACAAGTGGAATTAGAAGATAAAAAAACGGAGTGATAATGCAACATGGAGAGAGATGAAAGATAAAGAGAGGAAAAAGATATAGAAGGAGATGAAAAAAAAATATAGAGAAGGCTATTAGCTGAGCCAAAAGAGGGAGAAGAAAGGGAGAGAGAAGAAGAGAGAAAAAAGAGAAATGCAGACAGACATTCAACTTCAGACGTTGCGACTTACAACAGTCAATTCTACAGGATAGAGATTAAGACAGACAGTAATTATATATACATGGATGTCAAAACACTGCCACGTTTTGATGAGAAAAATGACGAGGCGTTCTGTATTACATCGGGGAAATGGGCGAGACACATGGAGTGGTCAGAGGACTTCTGGGTAATGTTCGTTTAGACTAAACTGGTCGGCATAGCGAGTGAGGTGCTTGCAGCTCTGTAAGATACTGACTCGAGAATTTGGAGAAGCCAAACTGGCTATTTTGAGTGCTTATGAATTGGTACCAGGAACGTATTTACACGGTTTCAGAAACATAAAGAAGGAACCAGGTCAGACTTACAGTGAGTTTGAAAGAATTTAACATCGTTATTTTAGTAGATGGGTGCGGGCCTTAAAACTAGATTGGACCTATGATGCTCAAAAAGAAATTATTGTACTGGAGGAGTTTTTAAAAATCACCTCCAGAGGTGTTAAGAAGTCACGTGGATGTGCGGGAAGCTCAGGAAGTGAGAAGATCAGAAGAGATGGCAAACATACATGGGTACATAAGGCAAAGATTAGCTTCTGGAAGGAATTTCATCCTGTGAGGGATAAAAATCGGAAGAACTGGAGATCCTACACTAAGAAACAAAGAGCAGAAAACACTGGCAATTGTTTACCACAGGTTAAAAAAAGCCCAAGAGGGTGGAACGGAGGTGAAATACCTCAGTATTTCCATTGTGTTAAATTGGGATACATAAAGTCACAGTGCGAGTCGTAAAATAATTGTGCTGTGGGAAAAAGATGTGGAAAAATACGCTCAGCCAATGGCATTACTGAACGTAATTAAGGAAACCCCAAGAAAAATCGATGAGCTACTGGAGAGTGTACAACATAAGCAGGGGCTAGGTACAATGTTAGTACGAATTACAAAGAGTTTCCTAAATCTCTGCAAAAATTATATGCAGGGGCTAGGTACAATGTTAGTACGAATTACAAAGAGTTTACTAAATCTCTGCAAAATTTTCGCCTCCGTTGGGAAGGATTACTTTCTAAGATCTGGTGGAGAATGGAAGGAAGTTATAACCCTGAGAGATAAAATATCTAACCAGTCTGCAATAATAAAAGAAGAACGTAATTGCACTCTTTCTCTACAGTTGGCACAGAGAGTGATAACTTGTGGAGTAGATGGAGAGAAATATAGCGTTTCCACTATATAAAATCAGGTTGGAGTGCCAACTCAGTACTGCGAAAGTAACAGTGGGAGTGATTGACAGAGTGTTCGTTCCAGGATTAGTTTGTTTTTGGTTACGATTTCGCAGGATCCACGGTGGGACTAACACCCATTGATGTGGACAACCCAAAGGAACGCCAGAGAAATAAGGAATGAAAAGAAAAATAACCTGTAAGTTTCCTGAACAGTGAAGTAACAAGATACCACTGGAAAAAGTCACAACACGAAGCAAAATCTAATGTGAAAGATGTAGTAGTTAAGTTTCACTTCAGATAGAAGTGTTTTGTCCTGAAAATATAATGGACTTACAGCATAAAATCGAGACAGGAGCAGACATATATGTTGATGTAAACTCCGAAAAGGAGGCAGAGAATATTCATGAGGGTTATTATCTGATTGATAGAATACTAAGACGAAAATGGAGACTACAGTAGGTTAGTGCAGAGGAAAAACAGGTAGACGTGCAACAGATTGTGCTCCCAGACGATCACAGACAATGAGTGGAATGTGTCGCACGTGAACCTTCAGCAGATTATCACCTTGATTTACGAAAGTGTCAGGCTAATGTACAAAAGCATTTCTGCAAGCTGGAACAAACCGGAATGTTGTTACATTTCTTCGTCCGTGTCATAAATACCAAATGGTAGGCAAGCGATTGGAGCATTAAAACCAGCACCTTTGATTGCTTGTGTAGGTCCCCTCCTGATAACCAAAAGTAGGAATCAGTACTTGCAAATCATAATGAATGTGTCGATCAGATTTCCTGAGGCAATTGCATTCCAGAGTTTTGAAGCAAAAAGTGTGGGGGAGAAGCTAGTAAATTTCTTCACGTGGTCTTCGCGACCCAAATACATTCAAGCAGACCAAAAACCTAATTTTACTGCTCCGCTGTTTAAAAAAAATCATGGATCACCTGGGTACACAGCATTTTAAATCAACTTCTTGTCGTCCTGAATCCCAGGGAACTTTCGAATCGTGTCATCAGGCCCTGATGACCATGTTAAGAACCTACTATCAGAATTACCAGAAGGATTTCAATAAAGGTGTCCCATTTGAGTTGTTTGCCGTTACAGATGTCCCAAACGAAAGTACTCTGTTCACTGCATTTGAGATGATATTCGAACATGTGACATGAGTCAATGAAAAATTGACAGGTCTGCAATCGGAGGTCTCTCACTTGAATTATAAATCGAAGGTGATTGAGAGATTAAATCGAATAATCTTAACAGCACCGAAGGAGCGCACAGCAAAGCATGAAGCAGGTGTCAGATAATAACGCTGACATCCAGATGCTTTCTTTCGGGCATGACGTATTAGTATTGGGACCAGATGGAGGAAATCCCTTTAAAGCCAGGTTCAGTGGTCCCTGTCAAATTAAGGAAAAATTGAATCAGGTAAGTTTTATGATAAAGATGCCAGATAGAAAATAATTTTATATCAAATACTTCATGTGAACTTGTTCAAAAATATTATAATATAGAGAAGGAGAGGGAGGAACAGGTAATAGTTAGTGCCCAGCACAGTGACGAATCAAATCGCGGTGTTGTAGAGTTTGGTGTGCCTGAAAATATGTTAAGCAACGAGGGCGTCCTTGGGCAGTAGGGTGGGTTAGGAAACCACCTGCCTCCGGAGCAAATAACGCAGCTGAAAGGTTTGTTACAGCACTATGAAGACATATGCAGGAATCAGATGCTATTGCACATGAGGTAGACATAGTGAATGCTGTTCCAAAACAACAACACCATTACAGCCTTAATAGTTTCAAAGACAAACAGGAAGTGGACCCGATTCTCAACAAAGATATGATCGAATCGAGTCAGAGAGAGCGCAGTTCACCGATCATATTAGATTCCAAACTTGGCAGGACTCAATGATTTTCTGAGTGCTATCGGAAGATCAGTGCCATAACAACATCGAACTCATAACCAATATCCAGTTTTGAAGAGACTGAAGAAAATCTTGGACAAACCAGATTCATCACAATGAGGGACTTACTATGTGGTTATTGACATATATCTTTGCTGGGTTAAGCAAAAGACGTTTCTGCATTTAACGATCCAAACTGGCTATATCAATTGAAAGTGATGCTCTTTTGAATGCAGAATGGGTGTGCACATTCCAAAGACTCATGCAAAGATATGTCGTTGGGTGAGCAGACGGTGGAGTCTATCGGGATGGTATACAGACCTTCAACGAGTCTTGGAAAGATTATATGGTGCAGCTGACAGTGCACTTTGTCCGACTAAGAGAAGGAAAATTGGTAATACACTTAAAGAAAACCGAATTTGCGAAATAAGCGTTGATGTTCTTGGGGACATGTCAAGAATAAAAGAATGACTCTATTAATTTTTGGGCCAGTCAAGGACATTAGTGGGATGTTGTGTGTGTGATTTCCGAGGACATAGGCAAAGTACTAAAAGAATTAAATTTCATTAGTATTCACACTGTAATTGACAATGTTGTCGGTTTTGTGAGGAGTAGGTCATGTGTCAACATATTGAGTTATTTGAGAATGTGACCAAACAGAATGGACCAGGGTAAAGCAGTGGATGTGTTGTATGTGGAATTGAAGAGTGTGGTGCTGAAAAAGCACAGTCGGTCAAGTAGCATGCAAAGACTTTGAGAATCAAAATTTCATGTCGAGGGTTTTCATCATGATTGAGGCATGTGTGCCAAGGAGGCTGATAGATACATGTGAGGAGAATGGGGTTGAGATAATGGAGCTGGGAATGCGATAAGTCGATTAAGGTGGAGGTGAAATTGATGGGTCAGAGAGTAGAGTGGATCACATATGTGGGAAGGAAGCTGGACACGTAGGATGGTTCAACAGGGTGATGCAGAATGGAAAGTTGAGATTTAGGCAAGGTGGGGCGAGGTCAAATGGAGAAACTGTTGAGATCCACATTTATCCCGTGTGGTTTGAGCATCCCAAGGCAGGAGACGTTCTTCCTCCATGCGTCAGCTGGTTATTAGATTAGATTACTTACAGTATGGAAACAGGCCCTTCGGGCCAACAAGTCCACACCACCCCGCCGAAGCGTTACCCACATCCACATCCACATCCACATCCACATCCACATCCACATCCACATCCACACCCACATCCACATCCACACCCACACCCACATCCACACCCACACCCACATCCACACCCACACCCACACCTTACCTAACACTACGGGCAATGTAGCATGGTCAATTCACCTGACCTGCACATCAGTGTGAGAGGAAACCGGAGCACCCGGAGGAAACCCACGCAGACACGGGGAGAACGTGCAAACTCCACACAGTCAGTTGCCTGAGGCGGGAATTGAACCCGGGTCTCTGGCGCTGTGAGGCAGCAGTGCTAACAACTGTGCCACCGTGCCGCCCCGTTATTGTTTGATGTAGATGCTGCCCCAGAACAAGCATATCCTCGGTGGAGTGGGAGTGGCATTAAATTGATCAGTCATGGGACGGTGGGGATGGTTATTCTCCGAACATTTCACAACATGGCATCCAGCCTCCCCAACGTAGCGGAGACCAGACCGGGTGAAACTGGACCATCTCAGGCATATCACCACTCTACTAGTTCTCTCCATCACGATTCCCGGTGACCGACCCAGAACAGCCATCCACTACAGACCCACTGACTCTCACAGCTTCCTGGACAATAGCTCCTCCCACCCTGCCTCCTGCAAAAAGTGATACCGCTTATTCCCAATTTGTTCTTATCACCATATCAGCAACCAGGCAAACCAGTTCCACCATAGAACATGTCAGATGGCCTACTTATTCGACGACAAGAGCTTCAGCTCAAACGACGTGTGTCCTTCTATGCATCTGGTTTAATGACCATACCCATACCCTTGAAATCCAACTCTCATTTCGCAACAAGTGAAAAGCCCTGCTAGGACCCACTTTTCACCCCACTGACCTCGGGATGGATCGCGTCATCTTCTGCCATTTCTGCCACCTCCAAATAAACCTCACCAGCGCAGGTATATTCCCTTTCCCTCCTCCGTCTGTGTTTAAGGGAGACCATTCACTCTGCGACTCCCTTGTCAAGTCGACATCCCTGATCAACCCTCCTGGCACCTTCCCCTGCCATCTCAAGAAGTGAAAAATCTGTGCCAGGTCCTCCCTCTTCACCTGTAAGACCCCAAAGGTTCCTTCCTCATTCGACAGCAATTTACCTGTACTTCCACCAATGTCATCCCCTGCACCCAATGTGTCGTTTCGATGAATAATTTTCCAGCGTCAGTCACAACAGAAGTGCAGCAAAGAGCTTCAATCAGATAATTTTATAAGCAAGTACTTTCAGTCTAAACTCTGCATGACGCAGGGATCATTTAATCCTGTACTCACAAATATCAAAGGATTTTCGTGTCACACAGTTTTCAGCAATGAAGCAATTCCAATAAAATGAAGTCAAACCACTGCCCACTATCCCCACCTTGAAGTTCAATGACGTTCCCATCGCTGAAATCGGCTTTGGGCCATTCATGTATAGCTGACCTTAAATAACAACATGTATACTGACGTTACATCAGCAGGTCAGAGGCTGTGAATTCCATGACATCAACATTTGATTCTGCCTCGGCAACACTCAGCAGTTGATGAATCACTTGTCAACCACTTGACCAAGAACTCTCTGCCCCATCACCATAGAAGCTGCAGTGCGCACCATGTCCAATTCCCTTTGGAAGAACTCTCGCTCGCAATGATCAGCAAATAAAAATAACAGACACAGCAAATGCAGTGATACCTTTGTGGGCAATTCCAAACCACAACAGTTCTATACTTGGAACTATATAACTGTTCCTTCAAAATGCTGGGGATGAAACTTTGTACATTGCTTCCTGACAACACTGTCCCATGTGCTTATCTCAGCATGGCCTGCAGTGCCTCAGTGAGGGAGCTCATCACCACCTTCGAATGGGCAATTCGTTTTATTATGTGTTCCTTTTGACAAGGCAGCACACTCATTAATAAACCAACACTGGCAGTGTCAAGTAGAACGAATAGGAATTTTGCCACACATGCTGACATCTGACAGGATGTGCTGTCGTCCAAGTGAACGCTTGACACACAATCATTTGCAGAGCGATGGAATCTGCGCAATTGATTGAGTTGTAAAGTGAGTTGAATCATTCGTTGAAAAACATGACGTAAATCATGTCAGGCTCAACAGATTTCAGATGCAGTAAATTCTTTGGTTCTTCCCGCTGTTTGATGCATTTAACAATTCGATTAAAGCACACCAACACCGTCTTTTTCTGTACATAATTTCAGTTACATCACACTGTCAAACTTTGCACTAATTTCTGTGTCTTACAATTTTATACTCCGCAACCCCTTGAGGAAGAAGTAGCACGCCGAAAGCTAATGCTTCGAATTAAACCTATTGGACTATGACCTAGTGTTGCGTGATTTCTGGCTTTGTATATTCTTCAGTGCTCTCTGAACTTAGTCCAGTCAGGGCATTACGACAAGTCTTATTTTAAAATCTTTTTTGAAATTACCATTCAACATGTGAATCATGAAGACCATTTTGCGTGCAAGGTCAGGTATCATTATGGGACAGCAACCAAGGTAATGCATGCATTTCATATCGAATAAAACGTCAGCATTGCCCATATTAAGATAACATTCCAGGAGATAATAAAGTGTGAAATGATTTATTTCCTTCAACGATTCACTTTTGTCTGCTACTGCTTAAATCACAGGGACAACCTCACGAGAAATAGCACAAAACTGTTCTTAGTCTCGAAAAACGTTGATTGAAGCTCTAAACAATTGTCTAACCTGAGAAATTAACAAAGGTTGATTTTCATGCAAAAAAATTGATAATTTTGCAGTTAAATGGGAGGTGAGCAGAGGATTGTAATATATCAGTTTAAACACAAGAGGAGCAGAGATAGACACAGAGAGATAAGCACAAAGAAACAGAGAGACAGAGATACTCTCAGCCTCACATTCGTCATGTTTTGAGTGTCAGCCTGGGATTCATCATGTTTTAAGTCATTCGTTTAAATTATTTGCCATTGCTGGCAGATGGGCACTCTCCCTCTCTCTCTAACTCTCTCTCTCTCTCTCTGTCTTTCCCTCTGTCTTGCAACAATCGGGCATATATTGGGGCATTAAAGGGAAATCTCCACTTTTCCAATTCTCCAGCCATTGCTCTGCAGCGTTCTCCATTCAACACTTCTACAAATATATGCAGCTCTGTTTTGAAAAAAATCTGCTTTGGAATCCACCTCCACCACTCTGCCAGGCCATGCACTCCAGTTCTGATAACTGTCTGAGTAAAACCTCCCAGTGGGACAACGTGAGGGAAGGACAGGAGCTCCGGGACCTAGTGAGTACTTTTCAATATTTTCTGCAGGTGTCCCGGCAGTATTAAACAGTTTTTCAGAAGCTCATTGCAAATACTAACAAATCTCTATCTGGAGACCTTTCTCCTCATCTCATTCCGAGCTGCCTTGCTGAAAATCTTGAATTTAAAATCCTATTTACTGACCTACAAACAAGTGGAAACAAAACATCCATGTTTGCCCTGTCAAAATTGTTCATAATTTTGAGCATCTGAATAAATTACCTCTTTTCAGCGCCGAGGAGAACAAACCCAGTTTCTCTAATATTTTATTCTCTTTAAACTCCTGCATTCATGGTCGATGGTGTGCACTACTGCTCCTGCACATCGGTATGAGAGGGACGGCTCTCGTTGTGTTGCCCACGATGAGGCTGGTTTGCCTGGAATGGTGTGTAGTTTCTGAAGTATTGTCGGAGTTGCACTCGCTCAAGCAAGTCGGAACCTTTCCATAGCACTCGTGACATGCACCTTGAAAATGGTGAACAGACTTTGGGGAGTTAGGAGTTGAGTAACTCGCTCAATTCTCGCAAGGCTCGGAATTGTTGTTTTTAGCCTTCGTATTGAAATGGCACTATTTATATGGTATTCAGTTTCAGATCAAATGTAACCCTCAGAATATACATAGCCGCATTTAGAGGCAGAGAGAAACTCCTTGTGTTAAAAGGGTTGATTTGAAATTTCTTGACGACAACTCCATTTCTGTGGTGGAAAAGCCATGTCTGTAGTCGTATTCCAGGAGTTGTATTCAGTGATCATTACAGAGTAGTGATGGTTTCCACTTCGGAAAAGTGAGTTGCTTGAAGGGTCATTGCCATTGTTAACGTTCGCTGATAAATTGCCCATTATTATTTAAGTGGTTTGCAAAGGCTGCTTCTCAAGCAATATTCGTTCACTTCAGCCAGGGTAGTCTGCAAGCTCGACAGGTAATTAAGCAATAGTCTTGTGGATGGGATGCTGTTGTAACAACTCAGAACTGAGGTTGACAAGATGGCCACTTGGGCTGACTTCAGCTTACACAAGATGGCTGAGAGTCAAACAGTTGTGTGCAGCAGTCGGTCACATATAAACCTGTCGTGTCCTTATAAATAAAATGGATAAGATGACGTTCTCCTCAGAATGAAACTTTATGGAAGTTATCAGGTCTCCGTGAACTGGCAGTTGTCAGTATGTATACATTCTAATAATTAGCAGTTTTGTAACGCAAAGTTTAGCCACATTCACAAGTTTTATCATTTCTGGCAAGTAGAAGGACAATTCTGAAGTACAGTATACTGAATTATTTACGTAACTGAGGAATACATAGGCAGACAAGAAATTAGCGTTAGAATGTTAGTTGTATCCCTGAAGGAAATTTCCATCGTCAATAAAGAGGCTCTATACATTGTCGTATAAATGTGACTTGAAGACAAAAAGTGGCACTCGAGTAGGGAGAAGAAATTGCAATGAGGGAAAGATGAACAATTGAAACCTAAGTACAATCGTTCTCTAATTGTTCATGGAATATAAACAAGTTTCATTTAGTGGCTATCTAAAGTTCTTAAGTGTTTGAATTTCACTCTTGTCAGTGGATTTGGAAAAGATTGTTTTTGTCAAGTAAGCGTCATTATTAATGCAAAGTTTCTGGAGAGGGGATAATGATGATTCATTTAAAAATGAAACTTTAGTTTTAAATCCACTTACAGCATGTAAGCAGCAGGGTTCGTAAACTGCTGTTGCAAATCAGGGGACGTGTTGTATGATGCCCCAAATTGAGATGAGAGAGTTGGTGGTCTTAATTGGTCAGATGTTGGTTAATATTACAGTTAATTTTGAAGAATTTATAACAAATGGTAGAAATTAATATTCTTCCTAATCTGCCAATCTTAACTTAGTTAGTATTTGGAAGAGTTTGAAAGTGATGGAAAGAGATAGGTACATGCCACGGGGAAAGAGTTATAGATGTGGAAAGGAATTTAAAATACACTTCGCACAGAGTTCAGAAACATAGAATAGGTTGCAAAATGCAGGGGATGTGGACATTCGGAACGTGGAGCTGGTTTAAGGAACATATAATGTGTGTCCTTGATAGGTAAGTCCATTTCAAACAGTGAGGAGTGATCACAGAATGAAATGGTGGTTTACTTAAGAAATTGTATCACTTGTTCAGCGGGAGAGGGAGGCTTATGTGAAGTTGAGATGAGATGCTTCAGATGAGGTGGTGGAGAGTCACAGATTCGCCAGGAAGGATTTAAAGAGAGATTCCAGAAGAGCAAGGAGGGGACATGAGCAGTCATTAGCAGGTAGAATAAAGGAGAGCATTGAGGTTTTCAAAAGACATATGAAGAATGAAAGATTGAGTAGGGTAGGAACAGGGCCAGTCAAAGACAGAAGTGGGAAGGAGTGTGGGGATCCTTTGGATATAGGAAGTGTGCCAAACGAATTGTTAGCATCTGTTTTCACTCAGGAGAATATTGTAGAGGAGAACACTGAGATGCAGGCTATGAGACTAGAAAAGATTGAGGTTAGTAAAGTGAAAGTGTTATCAGTTCTAGAAGGTGTGAAAGTAGATAAGTCTCCTTGGCTGGATGGGATTTATCCGAGTTTTTACTGGGAAGCGAGGGAAGAGATCGTGGCGCCTTTCACGTTTAGCCTTAATCTTTGAGTCGCCATTGTCTAAAGGTTTAATGTTCTTGTCCAAGAAGGGCAGTAGAGGTGACCCAGCTAATTATAGATATTTACGCCTTATGCGTGTTGTAAGAAAACATTTTGAAAGGATTCTAAGTGATAGGGTGTATAATCATCAAGCAAGCAACAATTTGATTGGAGATAGTCAACATGATTTCATCAGGGGCAGGTCGTGTCTCACAAACCTGATTGAGTTTTTGAGAAGGTGACAAAACATATGGATGAGTGGTGGGCAGTTGAGGTGGACTTCAGTAACGCCTTTAATAGGGATCCACATAGTAGGCCTCTGGGGATAATGCGGAGGCATGGGATTGAGGGTGATTTAGCAGTTTGGATTAGGAACCGGCTTTTTGTAAGACGGCAGCAAGTGGTGGTTAATGGAAAATATTCAGCCTGGAGTTCAGTTACTAGTGTGTGCCACAAGGATCTGTTTTGGGAACACTGCTGTGTGTCATTTTTATAGATGACTTGGACGCACGCATAGGTGGATGGATAGTAAGTTTGCAGATGACACCAAAGTCGGTGGAGTAGTGAACTGTGTGGCATGATCTTGCATGTTTTAGGGGAACATCGATAAGCTGCAGAATATGACTGACAGGGGGGAAATGGAGTCCAATACAGGTAAATGTGAGGTGATTCTCCTTGGGAAGAATAACAGGAAGGCAGAATACCTGGTCAATGGATAAAATCTTTGTAGTGTGGATGTGCAGAAGGACCTAGGTGTCCATATACATCGATCCCTGAAAGTTGTCGACCAGGCTGATAGTGTTCTTAAGAAGGCAGACTGTGTGCTAGGTTTTATTGGTATAAGAATTGAGTTCCAGAGCCGTGATATCATACTGCAAGTGTACAAAATGAAAGTGTGACATCACTTGGAATATTGTGGAATTTCTTGTCGCACCTTTACATGAAAGATGTGGATGCATTTCATTAGGTGCAGAGGTACCAGCATGTTGCCTGGTCAGGAAGGAAGGTGTTACGAGGAAAGGCTGAGGAAAGTGAATCTGCTCTCATTGGAGAGATGAAGGCTACAGGGGGATTTAAAAGAAACACACAAGATGATCAGACGGTTAGATAGGGTCGACTCTGAGAGTCATTTTCCTTGGATGATGACGTCAGCTTGGGCGAGGGGACGTAGCTCTAAACTGAGGAGTGATAGATTTAAGACAGATGACAAAGACAAGTTCTTTACTCAGAGATTGGTAAGGGTGTGGAATGTCCTGCTTGCCAATGTAGTTAACTCAGTCACATTAGGGGCATAATAATACAGAGAATGACTGGATCGTGTAGGGGGATGGGTTAAAATTAGTTCACAGGTCCGCACAACATAGAGGGCCGAAAGTATTGTTCTGTGCTGTAAAGTGCTATGTTCTAAGTTTTATGTTATAAATGTTTGTGTGCAGTTTGTACATTCGCCCGTGTCTGGGTGGGATTTCAATGAGTGCTCCGGTTTCCTCCCACATTCCAAAGATGCGCCATTCAGGTGTATTGGCCATGCTAAATTGCCCACAGTTTCGGGTGCATTAATCGGTGGGAAATATGTCTGGGTGTGTTCCTCTTCGGTGGGGCGTTGAGGACTCGTGAGGGCGAATGGCCTGTTTCCACAGGGGAGGGACTCTTATCTAATCTGATCGAGTTCTTCGTGAAAAGCAACTATTCAGGTGAATGGGAAATAATGTCGTGCAGCTGATAAATGTCTTGAAAGGAATAAAACTTTCCGAAGCATTGCAAAACGCCGAACACAAATGATAAAGGTATCTGGCAGGCATCATGAGATTATAGAGCGGTCCACATATATATTATGCATTGATTACATTTTTATTGGACTAGATGTTTAGGTTTGTTGGTGTGCCTTACAAGTATATCAATGTTGCGTTAGTTTCTGTACCACGAATGAAAGTAAAATGTTTTATTTTCCTGGGGAACCCAATGCATCATTCAAGCTTCTGATTTGAGCTGCTATGAAGATGCACCCCATCAAAGCCACTTCAGGGTAGTCTTTGGTCTCTCACACATATGTGGAAATAGGGGTCTGAAGGGGCGAAGCACCACAAGAAGGAAGACTCTTCTTTGATATTTCTCCATACAATGTATGCTTCTGTTTAGTTTGAGCTGCTCGAGCGTTATCCCGACAAGTCAGTGGGTAGCACTGCGCCCTCAGAGCGCCAGGGACCTGAGTTCAAGTCCTGCTTCGGGCGACTGTCTGTGTGGAGTTTGCCGAATCTCCCGTGTCTGCGTGGGTTTCCGGTTTGGTCACACAATCCAAAATATGCAGGTCAGGTGAATTGGCCATGTTAATTTGCTCATAATAGGAGGTGCCCTAGTCAGCGATAAATATAAGATGGGAGAATGTTTTCAGGTGGGTTACTCTTTGGAGGACGATGTGGACTTAATGGGCTGAAAGGCCAATTACCATTCTTTCGGGAATCTAATTTAATCTACCCCTTCATCTGCAAACACATTGCATACAGGCAGCACAGTCTGCATGAAAATAAATGTCTCTTAGGTCCCTCTCAACTCTATTTCCACGCACATTAAACTTAGCCCTTTTGAACACCCTACCAGTGGGAAAAAAATAGTTTTTCTATTCATATTCCTTGCGACGGTCATGGTTTCATAAACCAGCATCAGGTCACTCCTCAGCCTTCAGTCTTGGACAGTAAATAATAATCCAGAATCTCCAGATATTTCAAACTTATGATTCCCGGCAATGGTATTGTAGATATTTTCTGAATCCTGATATTAACATGTAGAGGGTCTCCTCTACAATCACAGTTTTGCTTTCTGGCCAAAGCAGAACCGGAATACTGGATTCTCAGGAAACCACGTGAGTGTAATAACCTTGACTTGAAATGGAGCAGAAATCCAGGATAAATCAGTGCATTCCCAAACAACTATCTATTCTATTGTTTGCGCATTCACACCATGTCTGCAGGGTTTCAGCTGGTTGTACTGTTTTTCCCACTTAGCTCAAAAATGTGCAGATCAGTTGGATTAACCACCAGAAATGCGAGGATCGGGTGGGGAGTTGCGTTCATCTGTGAAATTGGTGAAGGTACGGTGAGCTGAATGGCCTCTTCCTGTGTTCCCGAGATTCTATGTGAGCCCACTGTAACGAAAAGAAATGAAACTGCAACTTCAAGTTAAGAATTGATATTAAAATCAATACTTTAACTGCTCAGCATTCTCGTATCCATTTTTCTCACACCCCAGCATAGATATTCCTCTGCTGTGAACCTCTAACATACTCTGGTCACAATGCACACACATGTCGAGACAAAGAAGGTGCAGGACTGATTTGACAAGTGATAGACGGTTAAATCCTGTTTCCCCACATCTTGCTAAATTTGGTGCAGAACTTCGTGCGTTTGTGAAAATGCTCCCTGATGTTTTTTTAACAAACCTGAGAGAGAGGGAGGGTGCTGCTAAATAGTGATTTTAGAGAAATAAATCCGCTCAATTTGACAAGTATCTGAAACAATATAGCACAGCCACCGGGGTGGTGTTTAGACAGAAATATCATATACAGTTAAACAAAACATGATGAATAATCAGTTTAAATCACCTCAGAGCCTCATGAAGTAACGAGAGGAATAATTCCAAATTTCGGGGTCTGGCCTACATCAACACAATCCGAAGTGGTCTACGTTGGTCTATTTCTCAGACTAATCACGTTTCCACTGCTCTGTTTAAATTTAACCAATCCTTGCTGTTGATTGTGACCCAACATCAATGGTCGTATTTCACACGCAAACGCTCCTCTCGATTAGATTCATACAGTCTTATTTCAAAACACCAAAGTTTGGCAGTTGTCAATCTGCATCAATGCGCATCTTGTCAGCAGGAACGTCTGACCTATCAGATGTTTGATGGAAGCTCAGCGTATGTCTGAGAGTGAGTGTGCCGCAGTCAGTGGAACTCTGGGGCAGCCGCTTCACTGGTTCGAGTTTTTGCATTCTCTCTAAACCAATTTTGCATTCTCTGTAAAACCGCTTGATGCTTGCGATATTATGGTGACCACGAATGGACACCATCCTCCAACATTGGCCTAAAAAAGGCCACCACATGAGAAGGCTGTATTTTGCTCATATTCTGGCTCCCAGTTCTTTTCTGTCATGATGTTAAGACACGGAGTTGAATGTGTAATACGATATGATCAACGACGGCCTGCCAGTGTCTTTCTTTTTTATCCACATGCCTGATAACGCAGTGTTTCATGGTTCATTGAATTGACACAATCAAATGGAGTCTGAACTGCTGAGATGACAGATTTCTGCATTCACAAACACAAATGATTTCCCGCATTGAATATTGCCTTTTCTTCTTTGAGTAGAGACGAAGAAAAGCTGCAGATGATAGCATCCAGTATAGACAAGCAGGAGGCTGGAAGACGACCGCAGGCCAGGCAGTACCAGGAAGTGGAGAAGTCAACGTTTTGAGTGGAACCCTCCTTCATAGAGCCGAAACGTTGACTTCTTTGATGCTGCCTGGCTTGCTGTGTTCTTCCATTCCTGCTTTACGACCTTTTCTTCTTTGGTGTCTGAAAGGCGTTTTTCTGTGCTGTTATGCTCAATGATTTCTCCAGGTTGGTTAACTGACCAAATCCTCTCAAAGGTGCTTGGTTTCAAGACAGATAACAAAGAAGGAGATATACATAGTTAATTTTCAAGAGGAGGCAACTGGCATAGAAGACGAAACACTTGAGGCAGAATCTGCAATGGTAAGACCATTAATGTAGCATCGAGCGCAGAAGGCATGACTTGGAGGAGTTCAGACGCCATGAGAATTCAGTATTCAACCAATTGTAGTTATCAGATCAGAAGATGGAGGAGTACAAGTAGGCCATCCAGAACTGCAAGTCTGCTGTTCCATACAATGCGATCGTGGCTGTTCTGACTGTTCTCAATTCCACATTCTCGCATTTTCCTGTTAATTCCTCGATTCCCTTCCTGATTAAAATTCTGTCTGCCTCTCTGATCACTGAACCCTCTCTGTATTACCTCCAATGCCAGCATATCTTTCCTCGACGAGGGACTGAAACGTGTTCTGTCTATGCCAGCTGTGCTGTCCCGAGAGTTTTGGAGGGTTTTGGCAAAGCCTCCTGACTTTTGTACTTCGTTCCTTTTGAAATTAGGCAAAGCGACAGATGTATTTCAAATCTTGTAGAGTTGTTTGCTAATTGACATGCTCAAAGATAGTTTTCCACACCTCTGGATCAGGTCGGACTTGTACACACTTCTTTCTGACTCAGAGACAGGGCCACTACGACGACACGACAATAACCCACTGTCACTGTGGCGCAGCATGTCAATGTGACAAATGAGACGACAAGGAATTGTCGTTTAGTCATCATTTCTTGTAAGAAGATTCGGACTGAACACACCTGAACAGCAGCAAGTATCTCAAGTGTACAGAGGCCATTCGTGTAAACCTTGGTTTCCCTATTTGCAAATTGTGAGATGCACATTCCGCTGCAGTTAAGATTAACAGCTGAACATACCTTCTGTGGAGGCTTCCATGAACAGCAGAGCCTCAAGCAACAAAAGCAATGTTGTCACATCAACGCTGTAATTCTGAGAGGGTGAATAATCAGACTGGAACACAGATTCTCTTTTCATGTGCTCACAGAGTAATCTGATCATATTAAACATTGACACATGATAACGGTCTCCAGTTTGTCTTCTATTAAAATCCAAATCATTAATTGAGACGGGCATCAATTGATAACAAATATTAAGGGTGTCTTTTGGACATTTACATCAAAACCCTAAAGGTTGATGGAATTTCCGACCTTATTTTAATGAGATTGGAGGACAAGAGTGTGGAGGTCTCAGTGTAACTTTATAAAGTGGTAGTACGATCATATCTGGAGTACCGTGAGCAGAACTGGCCCCTATTTTGCAGGAGAGATATCTTTTCATTGGAGGAACTTCAGAGAAAGTTCACGAGGATGATTGCTGATATGAAGTGCTGATCTTAAGAGCAAAACCTAAACTTTTTACGACGCTACTTCCTGGAGTTTCGAAGATTGAGAGGTGTTCTGACGGTAAATGCATAGAATTCTTCAGGTGGCTTTTCATGGTAGATGTTGACAGAATGCTACTCCTCACGGGGGAGTCAATGGCCAGAGTCTCAGAATAAAGGTGCACAAATTTAATACTGAGATGAGGAGGAAATTCTCCCCTCACAGATGCGATTGCTTGGAAAACCTTGCCATAGAGAGCAGTGGACGCCAAATCTCTCCTTATCGTTATGGCGACGACAGAGAGAAACTTGATCTGTCAGAGAATCAAGGATAACAGAGAAATGGCAGGAAAGTGGATGCAAAGAACATTTGAGCCGACAAGATTCGGGTGAATATCAGAGCAGGTCTGAGGGGCCGTGTGGCCTTCCTTTCATACTATTTTTTAAAGTTTTCACTGAAATTAATCCTTCATTGTTCACGCCACTCTGCATCAGAAACCAGTCACCCGGCCAGCTGAGCTACCCAACTACAACATTGACAAAACATCAATGACATGATGATGCAAAACAGATATGCCCGTTGAAAATGGTGGTATAAAGGTGTAGGGCAAGATTGAGCCAAAAACAAAAAGCTGAGCAACAGAAAAGCAGAGATTGTGGGAAACCGTAACAAGTACAAGATTCCATTCCATCGCTCAGAGTTCAACAGAGGTTGCACTGTTCAGTAGTAAAGCCAGGAAACAACATCCAGCATCTGATTGTGTGCACAAATAGGGTGTTTGTGCACACAAATTGAGTGTCTAAAAATAAGTCTCCCAGACCGTAGACTGTTACGACACCGTGGTGAACCTTCTGCTAATTAAAGCGAACACACGGGAAAAGCTGACTTCGCCTCGTAATCTCTTAAATTGTGAGTGGCAAGGAACTCCCAAATTCAAATATTTTAAGAAAAATATTAATTTATTCATGAACTTTAAAAGCGAACATTAAACAATAGCTATTTGAAAGTCTAAACCACATTTGTCTTAAATGCTTGTTATCTGCCTTCAACCCTTTCACAACATACTGTTCCAATATACACCCGTATTGAAATTACATCAACTTAATTTCTCAACCACAGACCAGTCGTCATTGGTGCCTGTCTTCTTTTGGCTCAGACCTCTCTGAGTTGCCTTCGGTCTTCTACTGCGAAGATGTTTCAGATGAAAAAGGTACCTTTGTTAGTGAATGTTTTGAATGGCAATCTCTCTTCAGGTGGCAGTTACTCTCTCGATGGCAGTTGGTCTCTGTCTAACTATCCAAAATGTCTGCCGTAAACAGCAGATTGTCTTATTTGTTCGAGTTTGGCAAAAATAATGCATTCAAACTCGATTGAGTTATCGTATCCTGGAGCATTATTTCAGCTCGTTGGTTAAAGTCGAATTCTTGTGAAAAAGCAACCAAAATTCAGGACATTTTTTCACAACTAAATGCCACACATATTCAGCCTTCCAGTGCACTCTGAGACAGCTGGCTAGTCACGTGACAGTTACCTGTTGGCTCGCTGTGCAAAACAGCTTTCACTCTCTTTTCAGAGCCTTCGACTGCATAACATCTTTCTCCAGAAGACAAAAATGAACTATCAAACTGAAGACATGTCTTATATTTTTCTAATGCTTAACCCTCAATACAGAAAATACACAAAACATTAATCTCAATTCATATCAAATCCTGCACATGCACACGTAGCTCACATACACACACATATGCACACAGAGACATACACACACACATGTCTGTGCACAAGATAGCACATCTGTCATCACATTCTTACGATCCACAACATGTACAAGTTGTAAATTAATAGTCTATAACATAACACTCCAAGGAAGTTGTCGCATATTGTTGTCTTTAAACCATGCCAAGAATGTAAGAGGTTTGTGATAGGTGCACACAACTGTCTCTTTTAGATTAGATTAGATTCTGGCCCAATATTTGTCAAATATACACTACTATGTTGTAACGGCAGTAGCAGACTCGCTTTTTCCTTTTCGGAAGTAGAGTATTTTCTCTGGAGAGTGTTGAGTTCCTTTGTAAAGTAACCAATTGGTCGTTCAATGCCATCATCGGCTTCCTGCAGCATCATGGCTCCTGACTCCTTTACCACTTGCATCGATTGCAACTTTTCAGGTGTTTCAAAAAATTTGGTGCAGCTCAAACTGGTGCGATGGATCACTCTGCTTTCAACTTGAAAAATATCTCATGGCATTGTTCTATCCAATGAAATTTTGTGTTCTCTTTCAGTAAATCTGTAACAGTGTCAATGCGCTGCTGAATTTGGAAATAAACGTCTGGTGGAATCTGCTTAGTCCCAACAATAGAAGCACATTTTTCTTCGAGATTGGTCGTCGATATGGCCTTCATATTTGCATTCCTTGGGATCAATCTTCCCTCTCAGAATGATCACTATATCATTCAGAGAGGCCACACATTTTGTTGTCACAGCCACACTTATCATGCGTCTTTGGTGGTGCGGTTTTCCTTCTAAAACTTATCAATTCGCTAAACGTGCTCTCGAAGACCCCTCATCGTTATTGTACATCTGACATGACATGTCAAAAAGAAGAACAAACATTGTTTTAACACCGACCTACTGTAAAATTGGTTCGACACTGTTCGAATATTGCGAAATGCCAGTCTCCCTCCTATCAGAAAGATATTGTAAATTTTGAAAGGATTCAGAAAAGATTTACAAAGACGCTGCTGGGATTAAAGGTGGAGGGAAAGGCTGCATAGTCTTGGGCTGGTTTCCCTGTAGTACCAGAGGCTGAACTATGACCTTGTAGGAGTTAACAAAATCATGAGGCGCATGCATATGGTAAATGGACGAGGTCTATGCCATCTGGTCGTAGAATCTGGAACGAGAGGGCATAGTTTTAGGTTGATAGTGGAAAAATGTAGAAAGGACTAAATGGACAAACTTTAAAGCTGGGGTGGTGCCTCTATGGAATGAGTCGGAAAAGAAATAGACGACTACAAAATTCCATGCAACGACTGCCACAAACATTGCGTTGGACAAACAGGAAGAAAGTTAGCCACCAGGATACTTGAGCACCAGTTAGCCACAAAAACACACGGAGGGAAAAAAAAATTTCGACTGGCACAACACATCTATCCTGGCACAGGCTAAGCAAAGACATGCCTGGATGACTCGCTTTGGACCATCTGAAATACTGAAGAGATCGTGGATATCACAGGTTTATCAGATTGGTCACTGCATATTCGCCTTTCTGAGGGAGAAAGGGAATGGGTGACAAAAAGGCGGGGAAAGAGCAGGAAGGCAGTGCCGGAGACCCCACGGTCATTTTTCTCCAAAGCAGGTACACCGTTTTTGGATACTGATGGGGGAGATGGCTCACCAGAGCAAGGAAACAATAGCCAGATTCATGGCACCATGGCTGACGCTGCTGGTTAGAAGGATGGGAAAAAGAGTGTCAAGGGTGTTGTCAGAGTCGCTCAATTGGAAAGGGAGTAGATCGGCGATTGTGTGATCGAAAACGAGGCGACTGAATGGAATGTTGCCTCCCAGGTGCACGGATCATTTCAGATGTAGAACATTGTAGAGGGGAAGGGTGAACAACTAGTTTTCGTGGTACACAAAAGCACAGATGAAACAGGTAAAAGACGTGATGCGGTCCTCCTAGCAGGATTTAGGGAATGAGGAGCCACGTTAAAAGGTTGGACTTTTGATGTATTCATCCATCCTCAGTATTGCTACCGGGGGTGCTACGTGCTTGTCAGAGTAGAAATGAAAGTATACGCAGGATAAATGCGTGGCTTGGGAGATGGTGCAGGAGGGAGGTGTTTTGATTTTCGGGACATTGGGACCGTTTCTGTTTGAGGTGGGACAATTTCATGTTGGATGGTCTGCACCTGGGTAGGGCTGGATACATTGCAATTTTGGGAGATCATGGATAGCACATTTAGCAAATTGGTCACAGCAGACATTAGGCTTGCTTCGGGAAAAAGGGAATAGGTGATCAAAGGATTTTGCTTACGCAATTGGGGAGGGTTAAAACTAACGGGGCAGAGGGGTGAGAACCAAATAAACAAATTAGTGGAGTGCTACGATGTAGTAACTAAAATTTGTTCAGAAAAAGATAACAAATTCAAGGAGACTGAGGCGAAGAGTAGGTATGGAGCAGTTGAAGAACGCAAAAGTAGAGGTGGTCTGAGTTGCACGTTTTAAAATGTGAGAAGTGCAGTTGATGAGTCAGATGAACTTAGGGAATGAATTGGCACCTGGTAGTATGATGTCATTCCTAGTACTGCAACATGGTTGATGGAAGATTTGTAACGAAGAATTAAAGGATAAAAAATTTACAAGCAGAATTAATTGTGATGTAAAAGGGGTGGAGCATTTGCACGACTGTTCAGAGAGGATGTCACAACTCTGCTGAAGGAGTAGACTAAAGAGGACACAAGCAGTGAGACAATATGGGCAGTGCTCAGGAACAGGAAATAGGAAGAGTGCGGTAAAAATGTTGGGGCTGGGCTGCAGGCCTCCCAGCATTAGGCCTGAGATAGAGGTACAAATATATTAGCAGACTATGGAAACGTGTATGAGCAAGAGAGTCGTGGTGATAGACGATTTAGATTTTCCCAACATTGACTTAGATTCAGTTAGTGCTGGAGGTCTAGTTGGAACAGAATTTCTATTTGGAATCCAGGACGGTACACAGATAGCCCAGGCTGGTATGTAAATAGTCCTCTCTGGGAGGACTATTTCGTTGGGAAATGAAGCGAGGAGCTGGTTGAAGTTTCCGTGGGGCATTATTTTGTGAATAATGATCACAATTACATAGTTTTAGACTAGTCATGGACAAAGACGAGAGTGATCTTAAATTAAGAGTGTTAATTCTGTTCCAACTAGACCTCCAGCACTAACTGAATCTAAGTCAATGTTGGGAAGGCCGACTATAGAAAAGTATGCGAGGAGCTGTGGAATGTGGATTGGTAACACTTGTTTGTAAGTAAATACACATTTGATATCAGAGGAGCTTTTAAAAATAGATTGATTAGAGCGCAGGACAGACACGTGAGGAAAGGGATTAGAACTGGCAATATCAGGGAACCAGACTCCATGTATTGGGCAAATTTGAAAAATGTGTTTGTATAACAAAAATACGGTCCTGTCCCTCCCTGTACACGATTGCTGAAACTGAGCTTAGAGTACTGTACATACATGGTTTATAGCTGCCATTATTTTATTCAGGGGTAAACGGTTGGCATAACCACCTCTTGATCAATTCAAGGGAAAAGCTCAGAATTACAAAATTGAAATATTTTGCAGTTTATGTGTATTTTTTCTGAAGTCCTGTTTTCAGGATATCTCAATGGGAAAGTAAATGTTTTGTGATTTTCTGAGAGCAAGACGTGTTGCTCTGACAGACGTCAGCAGAAGTAATTTGTTCAGAGATGACAAATAACGTCAGTCTCCAGGGATCCTCGTTGTAGCACTGGAGACTTACCGTCTTCTCTTCATAAAGGTGATACTCCAAACTGTGATCTCACGCAATTGACGGGACCCCTTAGATGTGGCATACAGAGGGATCAGCTTCAGTAAGAAAGAGGGAGACGAGTGATCGAAATTCAGGAAGGACACACAAGACCATTACAGCAATGGAACCGAATCTGGAGACAGCAGACTGGAATTTCACAACTATGAATAGAAGATTCCCTTCGCAAATCGCCTACTACACTAGAAATCAGCACTGGATGACAGTCTACTATCGAATACGATATCTTCTTTTGCTGTTTCAGCACGTTTATTATCCATTCCTTGCTGCTGTTGGTGTCTTGGGTAAGTGTCTTGATACAGTAAACTTCGTCCACCAACTGGAGGTGATGCGTCTGTTAAGTGAAAACAGATTGAGCAGTTTAGATGTTTCTTCTGCCTTTTGTGGTCCAGCTGACTGCTGCGCTCTTGTGTGATGTAGAGTGACGCCAGCGACAGGGGTTCAGTGACCAAATTGCATCATGATCCAACCTCCCTGACCTCTCCCCTTGCCATTTAAACTCTACAAAGACCAAGATGACCTAAAACACCGCGATCAAATCTCCTGTCCTGGCGTGTGACCATGTCCGGCTCATCCATATCATTGCCTCCCGGATTTCTTGAACAAAACTCCTCCACACCCGCTCCAAATCCTGCCTAAATAGTTTTGAACTGAAACTGAACTCATGAAAGCAAGTTGCAGCAATCTTCACCTTATGACATTTCAAGATTAACATCCTGGTTTTTGCAATCTATGTCTCTCGGACGCAGACATTCATTCCCTCAGAATGCCTAAATGTAACGTCCATTGTAACGTCCACTGCGCAAATGCGACAAAGTTCGGAATGCAGCACCTTCCAACATCAAGGTCACTCACATCCAGAAAAACAGGGGCAGCATATAGAAGGGAGCATCAACGGCTACAAGTTCCCCTCCAAGCTATTCACCGTCCTGATTTGAAAATATATCTGCATCGCTTAAGTGTCACTGTGTCATAATATGTGAAGTCCATCCTGAATAGCATTAATCTGTGTGCATCGCGCAGACTGCAGCATTTAAAAAGGCAGGCCACCACAGCCTACTCTATGAGCCAAATCATGACCCGCAATAAAATGTGATCACAACCACAGATCCTCACATCCCACAAGTGAATAAGGATAATGCATGGAACGAAGATTGGAATTTGACGTTGTCATGACTCGAGCAAAGTGTCCTTCTTCTATCAGTAATATGTGTGTAAATGATAAATGTTTAAAATCACTCTCCAGCAAAACAAGTTTGACGTTGCATCGTTTCTCTTTCATTGTTCCAACAAAATGGTATTCTCGGCGTTATTCATCAATATCCCTCCTTTTCACACCAACCGCTCCAATGTCATTAACGTCTTCAGAAACTTGATTCCATCCTGACTTACACATCATACTTTTGCCAAAATGTATGTCATCCCAAAGCCTGCCTGTTATAACAGTAAACTCCAATGAAATCTGCGATTGAGATAAGCCTGTCATTGAAATCTGAGAAACAGTATGTGTTTGTATCCGAAGTTCAGAAGAAGGGTCATTGAACCCAAAATGCCGATCTGCTTTCTCTTCACATATGCTGCTAGATCTGCAAACTTCAGTTTCTCCAACAAACTTTGCTTTAATGACTGATGACCCTCTCACAGCCCAACAAACTGCACCAAACAAACCTGAAGATATATGGAAATCAGATGCATAAACAGGAAGTACTGGGAAAAGACAGCCCAGCTGGCAGCATCAGTGAATAGAAACCAAACTTAACGTTTCAGGTACGGTGACCCTTCTTCCGAGCCACTTCTCCCAATGCTGAAGAAAGAACATTAATATCTCTTATTCTCTAAAATATTTACCAGGAACCGAATCATCATTATGTTGATGGTTTAATACCTGATAGTATTCACTGCTTCAAAATTCTTGAATCCAACTGAAACTTCTGTTTTGGAATCTATTTTCCAGTCATCACAAATTCCTTTTATCTGCTCTCGTGGGATGTGGCTGTAAATGGCTGAGAGCAGAATTTACTGATCGTCTGTAACTGCCCCTTAAGAAGGTGTTGGTGAGCTGCCTTCTTGAAACGCTGCAAGTCTGCATGCAATAGGTAGCTTCACAATTCCCTGAGCGAGGCGATTCTAGTACTTTGATCCAGCCACACTGAAGGAACTGCCGATATATTTCCAAGTACACGATGGCGAGTGACATGGAAGCGAAATTGTAAGTGTTGGTGTTCCCATGTATCTGCTGCCTTTGTCCTTCTTGAGGAAAATTCTTATCAGTTTGGAAGGCTAAGAGTCTTTGGTGAATTTCCAGCGTAACACGTCATGGTTATTGAGTGTTGTTGGTAGATGGAGTGGATGTTTGTCGGCATGGTGTGTAAAGTGGGAGTTTTATCTTTGTAGGTGTTAAATTCCTAAAGTATTGTTGAATTTGCATCCAACAACGCAACTGGGGGGTATACATTATAATCCTGACGTGTGCCTTACCAATGGTGAACAGGACATTTCGGGGTTTCAGGAGGTGTGTGACACATTTCAGGATACCCAGCCTCTATTTTTAGCAGCAGCCGGAGCAGTGACAGCAAGGATCGAGTTTGCTGGGAAGGTAAGTTTTCCTCTGAATGTACTGACCTCGAAAATCAGTGGCCTTCATTTTGCAGCAGCAGGAGTAGTGAGAGCAAAAAATGCGGTAATCAAACTGCTCACTGGCTCGGTGAGTGAATAGATATGTCGTGTCAGAATACAAACAAAAGAATAAGAAGGATGAATGAATGGCTTGAGAGATGGTGCAACAGGGACATTTCCAGATTATTTGAACGTTGCGACCGGTTCTGGGGGAGGTGGGACTGTTACAAATTAGACTGTCAACACCCGGGCAGGGCGAGAACCAATGACTGAGAATGCACTTTTGTGAACATTGTTGTGGATGGTTTAAATGAATGTGGCAGGGGCGTGGGAACAAAATGAGGAAGTTAGAGGAAAATACGGAGGTAGTAACTAAAGCCTACATGAAATGAGATAATGAAGTCAGCATGAAGTCAGCAAGAAAAAAAGTATGAGGGATCAAATGATGAACGCAAAAGAAAAGGTGATCTGAGTTGCATTTGTGTTCGTGCAAGAAGTGTTGTAGATAAGACAGATGATTGGACGGCTTTGGTTAGTACCTGGGCGTGAAATGTTTTTGCTATTACTGAGACCTAAATGAGGGAAGAGCAAGATTGGCATCTAAATATCCCAGGATATAGATGCCTAGGAAGGGGTAGAGAAGGAGATTAAAGGAGTGGAGTTGTTGCGCTACTCAATAGAGAGGATATTAGAGCTGTGGTCAAGGAGGGCATATGGAGGACTCGAGCAGTGAGATAATATGGCACAGCTCAAATATAGTAAAATTGTGGTAAAATATTGTGGCTGTAATACAGGGCTCTCAACAGCGAGGGTGAATTTAAATAGTCCAAGTCGAGAAGGGACCATACTGGACTTGGGGTTGCAGAATGAGCCTGGCCAGGCAGTTCAAGTTTCAGTTGGGGATTATTTTGGGAGTAGTAATCACAATTCCATAAGTTTTAGAATATTCATGGACAATGACGTAGGTGGTCCCAAATGAAGCGTGTTAAATTCGGGAAGGGCAACCAAAGCAAAATTCGGCAGGAGCTGGGGAATGTAGATTGGGAGCCGCTGTTGATGTTAAATTCACATTTAATATGTGGGACGATTTTAAAGAGAGGTGGATTAGAGTCCAGGAAATACATGTGCCTGTGAAAATGAGGAATAGAAATGGAAAGCTTAGCGAACCATGGTGAAATTGTGAGACTAAGTGAGAGGAAAACAGATGCACAGATCAGGTCGAGCTGACTGAAACCAGATGATAATTTGGTTGAATATTCGGAAAGTAGGACCAATCTGAAATGAGAATTTCGAGGGTTAAAAATGTTTTCGAAATATCTTTAGCAAATCGGGTTAAGGTATAATCCGGAATCTTTTCTTGCATATAAAGGGCAAGAGGGTAACTAGGGAAAGGGTTGCACAACTGAACGACAAAAGAGGAAAGTTATGTGAGGAACCAGACAAAAAAGGGTGAGATTCTTAACGAGTACTTAACATCGGTATTCACTGAGGAGAGGGAAAAGACGGATGTTGAGGTTAGCGAGACGCGTTTGTTTACTCTCGGTCAAGTTGGCAGAAATAGAAAGGAAGTGTTCTCAAACGCATTCAGATGGACAAGATGGACAAGTGGTGTTCAACAGAGATCCATTTTGGTACTACTGCTGTTTGTGACATGCATAAATGATCTGGAGGACTGTATGAATGGTCTGATTAGCAAATTAGCAGGTGACACTAAGATTGGTGGAGTAGCAGATAATGGAAGGGTCTATCAGGCAATGCAGTTGTATGTAGATAGGTTGGAGAGTTGGGCGATGAAATGGTACTTGTACTTCAATCCGGGAAGATCAAATCCAAAAGCAAACTGTACTGTAACTGGAAAGCCCTGTGGAAAGAAATGGTGTCCACAGAGATCTACGTGTTCAGGTGCCCTGAAGGTGGCAAAGCAAGTCGATAGAGTGATCAGGAAGTCATATGGCATGCTTTCCTTCATCAGATGGGGTAATGCGTTCAAATGTTAGCAGATCAAGTTACGGTGGTATTGGAATTTGATTCGGCCACATTTGAGATAGTGTGTATTGATCGCCATGTTAGCAAAATGATGTCGATGTTTTGGAGAGGATGCAGAGGAAGTTCACCAGGACGTTGCCTGATATGGAGGGCGCAAACTATGAAGAGAGTTTGAGTCGTTTGGGAGTATTTTCATTAGAAAGGCAGAGGTTGAGGAGTCGTTTGAAATGTTTGAGTTATAAAAAATGAGACGTATTCACGTGGTGGATAGCAGGAAGCTTTTTTGCTCCTAGTTGGCAGAATAAATTACAGGGCGTCATGAGTTCAAGGTGAGAGGGAAAAAGTTTCCAGGAGATATCGTGGATAGTTTATTAAACAACGAGTGGTGGGTGCCTGGAACACACTGCCAACATAGGTAGTAGAGATAGGCACTTAAGATGTTTTTAGACAGATACATAAGTGGGCAGTGAAGAGAGGGCTAAAGATATTTAGAAAATTGGTGACAGATTTAAATAGGGCACCTGGGTCAGCGTAGACTTGGAGGAAAGAAGGGCCTGCTCCAGTGTATTTTTCTTTTGGTTCTTTGTTCTTTGTTATTATTTTGCAGCCATTGCAGTTATAAAGCTAGAGCAGATAAGTGTGAAAGTTGTTTTGGTCTAAACACTGTAGCCAGACGAAAGCGAGTGCAATGAATAAATACATTAATTAGTGCAGTCAGTGCATGCAAAATGTCAATCTGGACCCCCCCAAAAATGTATCCGACTTTCGAACATGCTGTGCAGATTCCCTGATTTTTTTTCTTTACTTGAATGCCCACTTAGAGGCAGGATGCTTCCCATTGAGGCACAACTTTCCCAGGACTCGCCACAGGCTCATAGCAACATCAGCTGTGACGATACAATGCCAGCCGAATCCTTTATGCAAAACAAGAAAGGCACAAAATTCCCAGTTTCTGAAGAGAGGTGACTTGACCTGAAATACTAATTCGGTTCCCCTCTCCCCAGATGAGCTTAGACCTCCTGAGATTTTTCCATCCGTTTTTGTTTTCCTAGGAGCTCGTTGCTGTTATTTTTACGATCCGAATTAATGACCTGGTCAAATAAAGGCACGGGGGGGGGGAGAAAAACACGAATAGAAGGAATAGGTGGTGAGAGATATTCATTGGTTAAAGAATTGTTCAGTTCAAAGGCTACGCTTTTGGAGATTCTAACAGTCAGAGATGAAATATAAAAGGTCCAAAGTGGGCTTGAAAGCATGAACATTGATGTGATCTTGGCTCACTCGATCATCGAGCTCAAAGCAGGTAACTAAATCTTGATTAAAGAAGACATTCAAGAGTCGGATCACTCAAATTGAAAAGGCGAGATTCAGGCTTGATGCAGAGACCCCCAATCCAGTTTTAATTCATAAACAGCACGAGTGGCATGCGAGTGACAGAGCTGAGTCATAGAGTCATAGAGTCAAAAAGATGTACAGCATGGAAACGCCATTCCCAAAGAAAAGGATGAGAGTTCGGAACTGCCGTCCTGCCAACATCCAGTTGTAAATAATAGTGAAGAATGGAAATAGCAACCGAGGATCTGGGATTGACGAATATCCCTACCTTATACAGCCCTGCACAGCGGGTAATAAGCAATCTCAAACATTCATAAGCTGTTTCCACCAGATGTGCCCCATCATTTTCAGTCTTGACCTGCATTGAGTCCATATTTGCACGCCCAAAGTCTAATCCAGCTTTGGGAATAGTTATATGGTCTGAAGGAACTCGCTGCACCATTAGTGATGCTGCCTCAGTCCAGCAAAATTCCTGTTCCACTCTTATTTATTCCCGTCAGTCTTCTTTCGATTGTCACTGAAGTGTTGGCACATTTCCTTCAATGAAATGTTCAATGAGGCGCTGCGAGTGTTTCTCTCCTGCCAGAGGTCATCAGGGCAAACCTTGGAGAAGCTCAGCAGGAACGGCAGCATCTGTACAGAGAGAGAGAGTTGGGGGTGGGTGGGAGAGTGAGAGACAGATAGAGAGAGAATGATCACATTTTATTTCAGTGCTAAGCCGGAACTTGCACTGTGACCACACCCATTTCCGTTCCTTGACACCATCTGGAACATTGCACCCATATTTACCCAGTGGAGTCTACTTTCGAGTCCAATATGGGTCTTCATCAGGCCAGCATTTTTGGAGGGGGTAGGAGAGTGAACATTTTGAGCCCAGTATAACTTAAATTTACGAAAAGACTCTGGCCCCAAAGATTATCTGTGGCAAGGTGTTCAAAAGTACACAATACTGAGTGAAGCCATCCATCCCAACTCAAGTAGGTGACTCTTCATTCTGAGCATCTGCTCCTCTGTGTGCTGTCAAATGTAATGTGTAATTTTCAAATGATGGATAATTTCGAAGTTTTATTGTTCCTTCTTGCAGTTAATATACTGGCCAGTGCAATCCTCTCCCGGGCTAAGTGTGGTCTATCAAAATGTATCAACCGGTACCTGTTGTACATGTCAGTGGCGGATCTACTGGTCAACATTCTTGACCTGATACTGAAGCACATTCCAATTGTCTACAATACAAAGTTTCTGTTTGTGAAGTTCATACCTGTCTGCAACATCCATGCTGTTCTTGTCCATGCCACCACAGACTGTTCCGTCTGGTTCACTGTTGCTTTCACCTTTGATCGATTTGTGGCCATCAATTGCCAGAAACTGAAATGTAAATATTGCACCGTGAAAATTGCATCTGTTAATTTGGGAATAGTGACAGTACTGAGTTGTTTAAAGAATATTTGCTGGTATTTTATGTTAACAGGTCAGTATCGGCTAAAGAACATTCCTTGGTTTTGTCATGAAAAATCAGGTGTTGGACGATCTCAATTCTGGGGAACATTTGAAATCATTCATCATCTTCTAACCCCGTGTTTAGCAATTCTTTTGACTGCACTGTTAAATGCTATTTGCGTCAGGCGTATCCTAATGGCCAACAGAGCCCACAGGAGATTCAGCAGAGCGAAAAATGCCACCGATCCAAAAATGGAGAGTCGAAGTAAATCCATAATTTTGTTGTTTCTGATTTCAGCTAATTTTGTACTGTCATGGGCAGTTTTTATGCTCTACTCAATATGGAAAAGGGTGTGGCTATTGGGACTGAAGGCAGTCTATCTCCATTATTTTGTGGGGGAAATTGGATACGTTTGCCAGCTCACCAGTCACTGTACAAATATTTGTATTTATGCCGTGACATTGAGCAAATTCAGGGAACAGTTGAAGAATGTGTTCAAATATCCAATTTCACTCTCCATAAAGTTTCTTAAAAATAAGAAAGTAGTTGAACAAAAGTGGAGTCAGAAAGCACTTCAGGATCAGTGCATTTCACTTTCACTTAGAGTCAGAAGAGAGGCCGCAGAGGGTCAGTAAAGGCACATTAACATGTGATAATCATGCACAGTGTTGTTCTGAGGTTGAAGGCTTGTACTGTACCTTTAAGAGAGAGTGAAAGTTGAAAAGCTGGCAAACACATGTTATGTGACTGACGGCATGCACAAAGTCTACTGGACAATTTGAAGATGTAGTATTTGAGCTACTTCTCTCAGCGCTTATCTCTAAAACGTACTTTTTTCACACTAAACATCTTTACAGCAGAAGACCAAAGACAGCCCAGGGGAAATCTACAAACAGAGGGAGTTTTAATCCCGAAGGCGACAAGTGGTTCTGAAGATTGATTTGCTTTAAATTTAACAGTCTTTTTATCAGATCAGTATATTGTTATAGAGTGGGGGGTAGATAACAACATTTTAAGGGAAAGGAGGCTTAGAGTTGTGAACAGTTTTGCCTCGTGCTTTCTTTTGGAGTTGAAGAATAAAACTGTTATTGTTTTGTTTAAATAGTGTAATTTGGTTAGTTCTCTGTCATTCGTACTTTAACAGATTGTAAGGCGAAGTGAGCTTTTATGTGTGCTTGGTTTAATTAGCAGGAGTTTTTACCCCATGTCGGAACAGCGGGATCATTCTGACTTTCCCTGAAGTTAGTGAAACACACCCGTTGGATCAGTGTACTCTCCTCTGGCTTCCGTGATACACAGGCACAGATGCCAGTCTGGTCTCACCTCGGGATAGTAATAAACACATAGTGGTGTCAGTCTGATCCCTTCCTGCGGCCAATGACACATGCACACAAGGATCAGTCTGTCCACTCCTTGGGGACAGTGATCCATATACAGTGGGGTCAGTCAGCTCTACTCCGGTGTTAGTGACATGCACAGAGTTTTCAGCATGCTCTCTATCTGGATCTGTGATACATCATTCTTTCCTATGATAGCATATTGTTGTCTGCTTATGTCCTCAAGTTTCTCAATCCAATCTCCTCTGATTCTCTAATCTACTTCGCAAACTGAAGAGTAAACTGAATCATATTACGATCATTGCCTCCTCAGGATTTATTCATCTTCACCTCTCGGATCACGTCTGCCTCATTGTGCAAAATTAAATGGAGTGGGGTCCACCACATGCTTCTTTAAAACACCATCTAACAGACATTCCACAAATTCCTTTCCTTGCAATCCTCTAACGAACCCAATTTCCCAACCCACCTGCACATTGAAATCCCCCATGATCACTGTAATTTTGACTTTGTTACACACCTTTTCTTCCTCCTGGTCTATCTTGACAATCCTCGTCCTGAATATTATTTGGGTGCTCTTCCATGATGTCCATCATCGCCACCAGGATAGGCATCATCGACGGCGAGGAAGTTTCATCCAGTTCCTTTTAGAATGGTCCCATGTTCCTCGGCAGTGGGTTCCCCCTTCTGGTTGGCTGATCGAGATCCAATGAGAGTCTATCTGAACCAGCAGACGGGTAGGCTGAGGGAGACATCGAGCCAGGCAACTCCGTGCACGGACCAAGTTAGGAAAATTGACTGTTAAGTACTGCCTAAGTGGCTGGAATTGAATTCGAGTAGTTTATAAGGGACAAACGAAGGAACTCATTATGGGCTGTGCCGAGAGTAAAGAAAAAGCCTCCAGGGAAAAAGGAAATGGAAATACAGGCGGGGTCCCTGACAACATGTGTCCAGAAAGTCCATTGGGAAGCATGTTGTGGAATTGGAAAAACAACACTTGTACAAGTGAAAAAGATGAGAAAAATATGATTAAATATTGTGTTTTGTATGGACTAAGGAATCCATTCTTCATCCCGTCGTCTTCTGGCCAAAGTACGGGTTGGACGAAGGCTGGGTTGGTAAATATTTAAATTTATATGTTAGGAAAACAGCCTTTCAGTTAGGAAGAATCAGATTATGCTTCATCTTGGAAGGGTGGTTCAGGAAAAATTATGTATTTAGTTAAAACAGTGAACAAAGACCTCCCATGGGGACACCTCCGTGGGAAGTATTAGATAAAGTACCTCCACTGTATAACGAAGCAGCAAGTAGGGCAGAATGAGACTCGGGGAGAAGGTATAGCGGGGGTGGGTTGGCGACAGAGCCGGAGCAGGGGGAAGCTAGAATGACAAGGAAGGTTACCCACAAAGAAAGGGATAAACAGAAGGGCAATTTGGACAAAGGCCAACAAAGCTGTTCCAATAGGAGATAAGGAAATCGGGTTTGTGAGTGCTTCCTTAACGAGTGGGGAGGATCTTTAAAAAGAAACTGAGGGTCCTCATCGAGGACCCGGTGGGACTGTCCGAACAGATCGATCAATTCCTGGGTCCCAAACTATGTACTTGGTCTGAGCTAATGTCTATATTAAACATTTAATTTACTGGAGAAGAAAGAGCACTCATCAGAGAAGCCACGATTAAAGTCTAGGAAAGGGAACATGCAGTCGGGGACGGTCCAGCCGGAGAAGGTGAAGCAAAATTCCCCCTGAGGGATCCCGGGTGGGATAATCAAAATGAAGATCATAGAGAGAACATGAAAAAATTCAAAACCTTAGAATTAAATGGAATCAGGGAAGCTGAGCCAGAGTCACAAAATTTGGTGAAGGCATTTGACGTATGCCATGGAAAGGATGAAAACCTCTCGGCTTTTCTCCAGAGATAAAGAGATTCTATTATAAATTATTCCGGGATGGTCCCGGAAGGGTCAGTACCTGAAGGACTACTGAGGATACACTTCATAACAAAATCAAGGCCAGACATCCAGAAAAAGATTCAAAAAATGGAGGGATGGAGCAAGACGTCTCTAGTGGAATTGTTGCGGGAAGCTCTGAAAGTGTTTGTGAGAAGACAGGATTTGAAACAGAAAGAAGAGGCAAAAAATCATGATAGCCACGGTTGACGAGGTAATAAAAAAAGGACGAAAGTAAAAGTAGAAGGAAACTGGAGTGGTGGCTGGCAGCATGTTGAAAATAAAGGGAGGGGAAGAGATCCAGGTGGAGACATGAAGGGGTCTAGTGGATAGGAACAAGAATCAATGAGGAAATCCCCACAGGCGGGATGTTATTACTGTGGAAAAACAGGTCACTTTAAGAGAAAGTGTCCAGATCTGAAAAAGGAAGTGAAGACAGCCCTGTTTATGAACCTCAATGATGAATAGGAGTCTCAGGGATTCCTGCCCCCGGGGATTACGAGAGCCCTGTATGTCCCATTACAATATCCCTATCCTGCCAGTAAAAAAAATCGGACGATAGTTACCGCCTGGTGATAGACCTAAGGGCATTGAATCGAATAGTACAAACCCGCCCACCCTGTGGTCACTAATCCCTATACACTACTGAGTAAG